>NC_140942.1:64744371-65344371 GCF_014529385.1 Adiantum capillus-veneris | reverse complement strand
AAATAAATAAGAGGATCACATTGGGAATTCACTT
The DNA here is from genome assembly GCF_014529385.1 of Adiantum capillus-veneris. Taxonomy (NCBI): domain Eukaryota; kingdom Viridiplantae; phylum Streptophyta; class Polypodiopsida; order Polypodiales; family Pteridaceae; genus Adiantum; species Adiantum capillus-veneris. The sequence continues at coordinate 65,344,337 of NC_140942.1, read as the reverse complement.
CAAATGCATAAATTTATAACACCCTCTCTTCATCTCATAGTGGACATATCTAAGAAGATCAAGTTGATGAAGAAGCTACCATGGGCACCCCAACAAAGGCCTTCTACTGGATACACCTCAGATTTGCACCCACCAACCTGTCACCGAAAAGAATGCCATCTTGAGAGCCAGCTGCCTCATAGAAAGTTGAACTATAGACTACACTACGTCCAAAGATCCCCATTCGTGAACTGTCACGTCCAAGATTTACAAGATAATGAACTTTGGAACACACCCTCTCCATAAACCCGCCAACAACAATCGATCACAACATCCCATAGTTGTTTATATATACGTCGTGTTGGTTCCTTGCCAGATGCAATGTACTTTGAACTTCGACACAAGAGTTCAAACACCGATGACTTAAACTCCTGCACATAGGTCCAAATCAAGTATTGGGAGCTCAACTTGCCACTCATGTGTCTCTCCTGGCTGAAGCATGTTGCAACAACCACCAACAAACTACAAAGCTAGAAATTTTGCCAACATAGTATGTGCCATTCCAGCAAATTGCGTCGAGGCCCTGGTAAAATCATTGCCACTGATGTTTGAGGCATGTTGTGGCAACCACCAATGAACAAAAAAGCTAAAACTTTTGCCAGTGTAGTCTGTGCCATACTGGCAAACTCCGTTGAGTCCCTGGTAGACTCACAATCACTGATGTCCTTATCTAGCTTACCTTTGCCTCTGTCTAAGGTGCTAAAAAATTGCGTACTTAGGCATTTGAATTTACATAGTTACCCGGGATGGGAAATCGGAACGAGAACAGGCATGAAATGCCATTCCAAGACACGCACGTCTGAAACACGAAATGGGGATTCAAAACAAGAACGGGAATGGAGACCTGAAAATACCCATTCCCTGTAGCTATGATTTGAAATCAAGACAAGTGGATCCTCATCTCCCTTGGGTTACTATCAAGAGAGATGCAATTTTTTCGTAGGCGGAAACTCTCACCTTGTCAATAACAGCAAACTCCCTTGTTGACTTTGTAACCGGCCCGTAGGGCGGTAGGCGTTGGCTTTCACCCGAAATTCTTTACTTTATACACACACACAGAGCACTTTGCAAAGAGAACCTGTAATGGGAATTAACACTTCAACTCACACACGGCTCGGAAGCTAGAATGCTCCGAGCAGACGCCGACAACCTGTAGGCCCCAAAATTGGCGCCCCTTTCGGTATTTCTTTATTCTTTAGGAGGGTAGATTACAAGGTAAGGTCCTGGGAATCCTTCACGTGTATCCACCTAGATACCATTTGATTTGGCCAAATTTCGGCAGCATAACAATCCCAAAACTTGCGCGAAACCAATTCCCCTGCTGGAACTCGCTTGCACTGTCGTATACCCTTTGATTCCTGTCCAAAAACAGTAAATTCAGCACGCTGTATTTACTGGTTTTTGCCCTGTTCTCAGCCCCAAACAGTCCCCTAACTGTCCTCTGCCAGTGGGGCACGATTCCCAATGATCCTGGCGTCCGTACGGCTGAAAAACAGTGAATTTACAGCGCATACACAGCGCTGATTTTGCACCTGTACGGTGAGGTTATGACCCTCACCAGTGCCTGCTTTGGAGCAGCAGCTAGCTACCCCTGTTCCTGCTCAAGGAGGCTCTTGCCTCAGCACAAAAGCATGAACCCACACAACTGTACATCAATCAAATGAGTAGCCCTCTTGTGGGGCATCACATAACTGCACGTAGGGGAGAAAGAGAGCAGTATGTAGCGTGCGGGGCATCACTCCCGTCACCATACTGTGCATAGAGGGCAAGGTAAGCATTCCATAGCTTCTGTACCTGTTGCAATCCGCCTGTGGCTGAAAATGGCGCCCCCTTTGATGATATGCAGCTCGTTTTTGCCTCCCAGAGTGGCAGAATCGCTCACAAGCTGACACGTCGCCCAGTTTCCGAGTTTGGGCTTTCCCTGCTAAAAATATCTCAACTGGTGCGTCAGTTGACTTCGCGGCAGAGTTGTAGAGTGTTCCCCTAGTCATACCGAAGGTAATGACGCGAACACATTTCGTGGCCCAAAATAGCAGTTCCCTAAATTTTAGGAGATGCTTCCGTTGGGCTCCCACTGGTCTTCTGACCATCTATCCTCATTGGGACCGCATCCAAAAATGCAATGTGGCCCAACTGTCGGATACTTTTTGTTGGTAGTCCCACCTTGACTTTACGCCTTAATTGAGTTCACTTCCTAGTATCCACCAACTTGCTAAGTGCGACGGGGGGACCTATATGATCTTGCTCTGAGCCTAGACATCCTCTTACCATACGAATTCCAGTGCCGACCACTTCCCGTCTGCGGGTGAATCTACCGTTCACATTGGCCATACAATGTCCGACCGTTTGCTACTTCAAAAAGAGGGTCTCAAAATAAATAAAATAAACCCCATTGGAAAGAAACCAACAACCAAGGTTAGCAGTTGCCACATCTCTGTGACATGGTTAATAACTGCCACGTCCTCGTGACAGACTTCGCAAGTTTTGAGACAATTGACTCACTACTAATCAATGCACTTTCCATAACCAAGTAGGAGATCAAAGAGTTCACTGGAGGCTGAAACGTTTCAAAAGACTTCCTTCTACTAGCCAAAAACGCAATCGTTGAGAGCCTCCAAACAGGTAGCGTGTCAAAACGCAACCGTTCTAGGAAGGAAACGCAAGCCAATTCTAATAGTGTCACGTGAGCATGGAGAGGTGTGCCACGTGGACATGCTTCATCAACTTCCAGAGCCAATTTCCTTAGATAGGAGTGTCAAGAATCTTAGCAGGATTAGTATCGGCAATTTTGTGAGCCTGTTTGCAGAACCTGCATGTTCGGACAAGTCCACTAGAATAGGTTTTTCAATTTTGGAACCCTCTTGCATAAATAGATTGTACAAGCGTTTTGACAAATGTTATTAACCTTCGGTGGGCATCTGGCATGACGGGCATGTGATTTTTGTCAGAGAAATTCAACGAGCCATCCCTCACGTCAATCTGATTCCCAGATTGATAGATGTACGATAGTTTCACCCAGAAACTTGGCCTGGACAAGTTTATTAATAAATCATTTCAAATTGTTAATTTTTAAACTTTGTCTTGCAAATTTGCCCTACACAAGTCCTATGAAGTTCTTAAGCAGAATTTTCACTTGTAAAGGGAGCAAGAGACCCAATGTTTTGCCATTAGAGGAGCCAGCGCCAGATATAGCCTCAGCAATTTTGCTCCACATCACAGATCAGCCCAGCGTTTTCCACAAGCAGCAGATCAGCCCAGAATTTTCAGTTTTCAGTTTGCCAGAGACCGCGCAAATTTGCGAACACTATCTTCCCTACTACAGCCCGGACCTTCGATAGCCCATTGAGCCTCTTCTTGTCCGTTCCCTCGCCCTGTCGAGTGCTCCAATTGTTGTCCATTATCGGCTCCATCATCATCTGCCTTTCCAGCCCTGCTTTACGCGACGGACCAGCTGCGTTTTTGCTGCCAGATCTGTGTTTTTGCAGCCAGCTTTCACCCCTTCATTCCTCTTACATCGAGAGCGCAAATCAGCCCCAGATCTACACCTTGGAGGCCATCAGCAATCCCACATCGAGAAGGATCCAAAGGTGCATCAAATCAGCCCAAGAGGTACTTCATTTGAAGGGTTACTGCAGCGAAATTCCTCATTCGAGTCAATAGAGTCTGCATTGATGTCACGTGACACATCCCAACCCTATGTGTCCGTGGACAAGCTACACCATAACAGGATTTCCGTCAAGTCCAATCGAGTTAGATTAGAAGTGATTTGGCACTTTTGTGAGTCTATTCGTAGACCGTGCATGCCCAGTAACTCAGTGTAGATGCATATCCTCTGGTTGCACATTGCATAAGCATAAGCATTTCCATCAGAGTCAGTTTGGGGATTTTTCAGATGACTTTATCCCATTTTTCCCTATTTTTGACATTTTCACTTATTTATTAAGTGACTTTTGTTGGGTACTCCGTAGGGCAAATTGGGTAAGTTAATATATAAGCAAACCCAAGTTAGCACAAATTGGCAGATGAGCAAAGGCACAACAGGCTTCCCCAAGCAACAGGTGTCCCTCCCTCTCTCAGCAAGACCCTCTCCAATCCCTTGGCGAGGCCACTCCTTCCACCAGCGTTTTCAGCCATCGTCATAAGGATCCCTTTCCTTGGCGCTTCTAGAGCCAGCCATCGCCATCCCTCAACCTCTCTTGCCTGGCGTTTTCACTCCCAACTGGCAGCAGCCCCCAAGATCCCACTAACGCTAGCCTTGCCTGATATTCAGCAGCGAATTCAGCCATTAAAAACGCATCATTAGCCTGCAACCAAACCAGCGTTTTTACCATCAGTTCAGCCCTAGAAAAACACAGCAACTCTCAGCGTTTTCAGCAGGGAATAGCCATTCCAAAAACACAGCTTGAACCCCTTGAACTCAGCGTTTTATTCAGCCCTAAACCATCAGCAGAAACAGGGAATTTCAGCCACGAGATCAGCCCCCAAGATCACCCGATTCTCAGCCCTTAAGCCCTTGTGAACAACAGAGACAAGAAGACCCAATCAGCCCTAGAGTCATCCCCGCCGTCGTCGTCGTCGTCGACATAGTCCAAATTGCATCAGTCCATTGCATTCGCATTGTACACCTTTGTGCAATCAAAGTAGACCACTCTTGCCGACGAGAGTGGGGCCTTCGGAGGAGGGTTTTACAACCTCTCGGGTGTCGTATCTCTTCTCTCTCCTTCTCTCAGTCTCATTCACTTGCACGCACAATATCCACTCACTTTGTTCGTGATCATAGCACTCTCCATAAGACGAAAAGCTCTCTTTCCCTAAGAACTAAAAGGAACCTTGAGCAATAAAGATCACTAATCTTGACAAAATACAACATTCATTCTGCTACACCTTACATTGGTATCAGAGCTTTGGAAGTGTTCTGCATTACTCAAGGAAAGAACCACAAGAATTTTTTTTGCTTGTTGCGGTCGCACGAACCCAAGTTTACTTGGGCGTGGCGATTCCTAATCGTGTTTTGTTGAAGAGTGACAAGAATCCCAAGAAAGAAGGGCTTGTCCAGCCTCCCCTTGTGTCTCTTTTCACTCATTGAGAGCGGACCGTGCACTTAGCGGCCGGCCAATCGACGTGAGGTGGGAAAAAGCAACCTTGGTGTGAGCGCAAGGCCGCCAAGGGGTGCGCCCGCAGAAAGGAGTAGAACTCGGGTGAAGAGAAGATCCTTCTCCAACGCGATTTGCAAGCGAAAGAACACCTCAAGAACCTCAAGATTCTCAAGAACCCAAGATTCTCACGAATCAAGGACCCTCAAGAACCCAAGTTCCTCGCGAGCTTATGACCCCAAGATTATAGTGCATGGTCGTCACCCGAAGCGGAATGGATACTTCGCATACAAGTGATGAGCATGAGAGAGGCGACGAATACTCGTCCCCACCCAGAGAGGATTTCTTCAACCCTCCCCCTTCGCCATCTACGCCAAACCCTATGGAGGCAGTGGTCAAGCAAATGATGGCCATGATGGATAGACAAGAAGCAAATCGCCTTGCTCAGGAACGTGAGCGCCTTGCTCTTGCCGCAAAACAAGAAGAAAATCGACTTGCGTTTGAACGCGAGCGCGATGAACGAGAAGCTCAAAGGGAGATTCGCCATCAAGAATTTATTTCCCACATGCTAGCCTCGAAGATCGAACCACCCAAAGATCGTGGGAGTTCCTCTAGTGGTGCAAGCCACGATGCGGAGTCCAACAACCCAGTCACCGAAAAGTTGACTTTCAGTAAGTATGATGGTAAGATGGATGCTACGGTAATTCATTCTTGGTTGCATCAATTTAATGCTTATTTTGCGACAACTAAGAAAACAAGAAATAGCAAAGTTTTGACGGCAGCTATGTACCTTGCCGGTGATGCCATAAATTGGTACCATGAATCGCAAGAGGCACAGCTAGCCGCGCACCTAGGGGCAACCGACGATTTCACGCCCCTCTCTTTTAGTTGGGCTGAATTCTAAGACAAGCTCAAGGCGCGGTTTATGCCACCTCAGTACCTCGCACGATTGAAAGAGGATTGGCGTAATCTCAAGCAACATGGTATGCCAGTCATGTCTTTTTCTAACCGTGTTTTGCAACTAGGCACTCAATTATGCAAGTCGGATGATGAGCGCAAAGAGGCTTTTCTCTTTGGGTTAAACGAATACATCAAGTTTGATGTTGAAGTCTTTGACCCCGCCGATCTCAACAAGGCGGTAGCAATCGCTCTCGCCCAAGAGATAAGCACAACAAGGGAAAGCCTAAGGAGAACAAGTCTTCTCAAGGGACATCTCAGAATTCTCAAAACACACAAAATGGTAAGAACGGTAAGAATGGTAAGAATGGTAATTCTTCTAGCTCTTCTTCCTCTAATTCCTCGGAAAAAAACTCTAACAATGAATCTAAGGGTAAAGCTAAAGCACCTGCAAAACCTAAGCTAACCCCTAATGAAAAAGCTTCACAAAGAATTATAGGAGGATACATCACGGCTGAAGAACAAGTGATTTATGCTAAAGAAGGTAGATGTTTTCAATGTCATGTCAAGGGTCACATTAAGAAGGCTTGTCCTAAGACAATCCCACCTAAAGAACCAAAGGCACCCACAACTACCACAAACTCTGTCACAACACAACCTGCATCTTCTCAGGACTCTGACACACACATTGATGAATCTCTCATGAAGTGTTATGGTTATGTAAAAGGACAGCATTTTATCATATTGTTTGATCCAGGCAGTATGCATGATGTGATTAGTCCCCCTCTTGTTGAGAGAGCCCACCTAGAGGTTAGTCAGAAATCTCCTCTCGAGGTTTCTGGGTTCGCTCCTAGTATGGACTCTCTCATCACGAAGGAGTGCCTTGATATGATGTTTACCGTTCAGCAAGCTTCTCTTCGTAGGAAATTTCTTGTGTCTCCTCTCTCAGGATGTGATATGATTTTAGGCATTAAATGGTTTCGTGAACTTGATCCTGACATTAAATTTAGTGCTAACACGATCACTTTACATTCCGATACTGATTCCCCCCTCATCATTCGTGCTGAGGAGGTCTTGCATTCTTTGCCTCTCATCTCGCATGTGCAGGTAAAGCGTGAATTACGACGAGGAGCACAAGCGGCACTCATCTATGCTGCCACAGTTTCCCACAGCATTCAGGCTCCACGTAAGTATTCGGAGTTGTTTACGAAATTTAAACATCTCTTTTTGTAGGATGATCTTCCACCTCGTCTCCCACCGGAGCGGCCGAAGGACCATCGCATCGAGCTTATCGAGGGAGCGTAGCCGATTAGTAAGGCTCCCTACCGTTTAAACAAGTCACAGGAGAAAGAGTTAGAGCGACAACTCACGGAGTTGGTGGCTAGAGGATTCATACGTCCTAATGTAAGTCCTTTTGCTGCTCCTATTTTGTTCGTTCGCAAGAAGGATGGTTCGTCTCGTTTGTGTGTTGATTACAGGGCATTAAACAAGATGACCGTCAAGAACAAGTTTTCGATGCCTCGCATTGAGTATATCTTGGATAGGCTCAATGGGGCAAGGTTTTTAGCAAGGTCGATCTCAAAAGTGGATACCATCAGGTACAGGTATTCAAAGGCGACATTTTCAAGACCGCCTTTCGCACCGAGCGAGGGCAATGGGAGTATATTGTTATGCCTTTTGGATTGACAGGAGCCGTGGGTACGTTCAATCGTCTCATGGTAGGTCGTTTCGGCGATATGGTAGGTGTATGTGTGTTCATCTTTTTAGATGATATTCTCATTTTTTCTGCATCGTGGGAGCAACATGAATTAGATGTTGAAAGGGTACTAACTCGTTCGGATGAGTGTCAGTTGTACATTGCAGCTAAGAAGTCTGAATTTTTTCTTACTGAAGTCACTTATCTGGGTTATATCATTTCTGCAAAAGGCGTCAAGCTAGACCCCGCGAAGGTGGAACAGGTTCGTAATTGGGATTTGCCCAAAACTGCATATGATGTGCGTTCTTTTCTTGGTTTATGTCAAGCATATAGTTCGCACATAGAGAATTTTGCACGCATTGCTACACCTATGACTGATGTTTTGAAAGGGGTAAAGACTCGCCGTCAGCGCGTAGACTTGCCCGAGGCAGCCATTGAGGCTTTCGCAGCTCTCAAGGTTGCGGTGACAGAAGCATCGTGTCTTATTCTTGCCTCTTGGGATGATGATTCCTTTGAGGTATGGACGGATGCGAGCAATGTCGCCATAGGCGCTGTGCTCCAGCAGCATGGTCGCCCAATAGCTTTCCTTAGCCGGAAGCTCAATAGTGCGGAAAATAATTATTCAGTGTATGATAAAGAACTTTTGTCTGTTATTCACTCTCTTAAGCATTGGAAGCATTTTTTGTATGGTAGAGAGTTTACAGTGCGCACAGATCATCGAGCCCTCAAGTGGCTCCAGTCTATGCCTAGTGCACATTGGAGTGATCCCCAAGCGCGGTGGTCACAATTTTTTGAGCAATTTGGCGGTTTGATTGAGTATGTGCCTGGAAAAGCTAACCCTATTTGCAGATGCGTTGAGTCGCAAAGGACAGATTTTGGCTCTTGAGTCCATAACCACATTTTCTATACAGGGTGAGTCTTTTGACAGCATGAAGAATCAGTATGCACATTCGGAGTGTAGTAAGTATTAGTTGCAGGCTCTTGCTTCCCAAGGGCCAGCAACTATCTCATTCGTGATGGATTGTTATTTTTTCGTCAACGTCTATGTGTGTTGCCCTCTCTCAGGCCAGCCATATTGCATGATGCACATGACTCTCTCACGGGTGGGCACAGGGGAATGAACACCACATTCGAAAAGATTGAACGATTTTTCTATTGGCCTAAAATGCGAAAAGATGTGTTTAGTTATGTCACACATTGCACTATATGTCAAAAAGTAAAAGCTCCTCGGGGTAAGCAGCAAGGCCTCTTGCTTCCGCTGCCTATTCCCAAGGGACCTTTTCAAGATATCTCTATGGATTTTGTGACTAACTTACCACCAAGTCTGCATTCAAGGAACACTCAATGTTTAAGTATTGTTGATCGTTTGAGCAAATTCTGCATGTTGATTCCTTGTAAGGCCACAGTTACTGCACAAGATGTTGCACCATTGTTCATAAAGCATTGGTACCTCCTCTGTGGTTTGCCAAAGTCCATTATTTTAGATAGGGATGTTAAGTTTACGTCCAACTTTTGGCGTACACTCTTTGCACAAAGTTGAATTTTTCATCCGCTTTTCATCCACAGTCAGATGGTCAAACGGAAATTTATAATCAGTTGGCTTTTGATGTGTTGAAGTCATATGTTCATGATCAGCAGTCTCAATGGGAGCTCTATCTCCCATTGGTTCAGGCTATTCTCAATGATTCCTTCTCTTCTGCTATTGGTCGAACTCCGTATGAGGCAGCTTTTGGCCATCGATTCCAGTCACTATTGACTCGATCGGTCAATCAAATGCCAGATGCCAATGCTGAGAGTCAGTCATTGGATGAGATTTCTGAGAGTGTGAAGCTTCGGCTAAACAAGGCTCAGGAATCTTATTCTCGACAGGCTAACAAGCATCATCAGGAGGTCTCGATCAAGGAAGGAGATTGGGTGTATCTACGAATCATGAAACATCGTCTTAAGCAAGTTGGAAAGAAATGTCCTAAGTTATCTTTTCGTATGTATGGTCCATTTCCAATCATCAAAAAGATTAATGAGGTTTCAATGAAATTGAAGTTGCCTAACTCATGGTCAATGCACAACGTTTTCCATGTTTCTTGGTTGAAAGTGTTTCAGGGAACACCTCCAAAGGACGTTTCGGAAGAACAAGAACCAAAGATCATCGATGAAGCAAAAGTCATGGAGCCGGAGCAAGTTTTGTTGCATCGGTTTCGCCATGGTTCCAAGAAACAAGTACGACATTATTTTTTGAAGTTCAAAGATCGAGGAACCCATGAAGCAGTGTGGGTAGACGAAGAGTTCTTCAAGGATTATCCAGAGTTGTTGGCAGACTACAAGGAAGCCATGCAGCTCGGTACCAGTACCTCACTTTAAAAAGGAGGGGATGTCACGTGACACATCCCAACCCTATGTGTCCGTGGACAAGCTACACCATAGCAAGGTTTCCGTCAAGTCCAGTCAAGTTAGATTAGAAGTGATCGGACACTTTTGTGAGTCTATTCGTAGACCATGCATGCCCAGTCACTCAGTATAGATGCATATCCTCTGGTTGCACATTGCATAAGCATAAGCATTTCCATCAGAGTCAGTTTGGGGATTTTTCAGATGACTTTATCCCATTTTTCCCTATTTTTGACATTTTTCACTTATTTATTAAGTGACTTTTGTTGGGTACTCAGTTGGGCAAATTGGGTAAGTTAATATATAAGCAAACCCAAGTTAGCACAAATTGGCAGATGAGCAAAGGCACAGCAGGCTTCCCGAAGCAACAGGTGTCCCTCCCTCTCTCAGCAAGACCCTCTCCAATCCCTTGGCGAGGCCACTCCTTCTACCAGCGTTTTCAGCCATAGTCATAAGGATCCCTTTCCTTGGCGCTTCTAGAGCCAGCCATCGCCATCCCTCAACCTCTCTTGCCTGGCGTTTTCACTCCCAACTGGCAGCAGCCCCCAAGATCCCACTAACGCTAGCCTTGCATGATGTTCAGCAGCGAATTCAGCCATTAAAAACGCATCATTAGCCTGCAGCCAAACCAGCATTTTTACCATCAGTTCAACCCTAGAAAAACGCAGCAACTCTCAGCGTTTTCAGCAGGGAATAGCCATTCCAAAAACGCAGCTTGAGCCTTGAACCCCTTGAACTCAGCGTTTTATTCAGCCCTAAACCATCAGCAAAAACAGGGAATTTCAGCCACGAGATCAGCCCCCAAGATCACCCGATTCTCAGCCCTTAAGCCCTTGTGGACAGCAGAGACAAGAAGACCCAATCAGCCCTAGAGTCATCCCCGTCGTCGTCATCGGCATAGTCCAAATTGCATCAGTCCATTGCATTCGCATTGTACACCTTTGTGCAATCAAAGTAGACCACTCTCGCCGACGAGAGTGGGGCCTTCGGAGGAGGGTTTTACAACCTCTCGGGTGTCGTATCTCTTCTCTCTCCTCTCAGTCTCATTCACTTGCACGCACAATATCCACTCACTTTGTTCGTGATCATAGCACTCTCCATAAGACGGAAGCTCTCTCTTTCCCTAAGAACTAAAAGGAACCTTGAGCAATAAAGATCACTAATCTTGAGAAAATACAACATTCATTCCATTGCACCTTACAATTGAGGTATTGCATGTGTGTACATTCTGTGTACATTCCATTTACGCGATCAAAAGCAAATACCACATCGACAACAGTGTGGGGGGCCCTTGAGAGGGTTGGTTGGGACCCTACAGGTGTCATTCTCCTCCTCTCTCTCTCTTCCACTCTACACATCTCTACCTCTCTCATTCTCTCTCTACAAGGAAATGTTTCAAAACACTTCCTTCTCCTAGCCGGAAAAGCAATCGTTGAGAACCTCCAAATTGGTAGCGTGTTAAAACGCAGCCGTTCTAGGCAGGAAACATAGGCCAATTCTACTAACATTTTTAAAACGCAACTATAGGGGAGAAGAAAGCGCTGGCTGTTTGAAGTAGCATTTCAAAACGCTCTCTAGAGGCAAAAACCGCAGTTGTTGAGTCAATAGCGTTTCAAAACAGCGAATGCACTCTTTGGAGAGTAGAAAACGCAGCCATTTTGCCAACATTTCAAAACCTTGCATCATCCACTGCGAACCACCAAAAAGGCTTGCCCTTTAACCACTCTTGAAGAAAAAACTTTGTAGGTCGTCCTTCTATTTGTTGTGTGCCTCTCTCCCACGATCAATGAGCGGGAAGCTCTAATACCGTGTCAAAGTTGATAATGCAGAAGCGTCGGGTTAGAGAGAGAAAAAGAGAGATTGCTCAAACCAATCGACTTGGCAATGAATTAGATGATTTTACAATGGGGGCAGAGTGCTCCTTATATACTACCTTGGGGAGCCCCCCCTCCAAACCGACGTGCACCACGTGCCAACTAAAAAGAACAAAACTGGAACAAACTTTAGCACTTCAAACACAATTGAACACACTTACATGCACTATCCTAAATGCCCATATATTTCTCTAGTCAAGCAACCACCTACTAAGAAAGCAAATAACTTAAACCCGACGACTATGGACTCATGACTGCTCCCGATTCCTCCAAAGAGTTATGCAAAGCCCAAGGAAAAAATCAAGGCAACATAGTATTAACTTTCTTTGATCCAAAGGCCTCTATGAACTTATATTTCCTCTAGCATTGTCAAGAGTCTAAGGATTGATTATGATCGAGGGGGAACTCAAATCGAGGCCGAGCGAGCTAGTGTAGACAATAGCAAAGGTATATTGGGGTATAAAGCCCAATGTGGTTGCCCAGGTAAGTGGGCGGGCCGCCAGGTATGTACACATATTCTTTTGTAAAAACCTAATAAGAACTCACTATGCTCTACACATTACAGTAGAGGGAGTTCACCATATCGTCGTGCTCTTCTTCTCGCACTCTCTCTCGCGTCGCACTTCCACTCGTACTCCTTCAACTGGTATCAGAGCTCCGATCGAGGCTCGAGGCAGCATTTGCAGGTAGCCAGAGTCACCTGCTCAGATTGGAGTGAGATTCGACAGGCGAAGACACGGCCCCAATTCCTGTGGGCGAGCCCAAAGGGCTTGGTGTTCTCAGAATTTCATTCTAAGGTCATCTCGGCCACCGTTCGGCTTCGACAAAGATCTGCGCAGGCCATTTTCGACTACGTGGTCTTGGCGGGTGCGGATCCGACTCTGCAAATTTGGGGTTTCGGCCTATGACTGCAAGTGCTAAGGATATCTGCACTTCCAGAGTGCTGATTTGTGGCTATCTACACAACAAAGGACGGCTTACAGTTCTTGGAGGCGTCACATACGACACGGGCGCACCTACACACAGACTGTAGGCGACATCCACCAGTTCATCAGGTAGCTTGTGTTTGTTGCTTGATATTCCAGATTTCATCCTGACATTGCAGGTACTTCCACATGGGATATATTGTCAGAGATGATGTATGTCTATTGAGGGTTTGCTGGCTGTGAGTCACGCAGCAAACAACCGCCGCAGCGGTTACAGCATACAGTGGGAAATTTGAGGATGTATGACTTTGTGGGAAGTCTATGTACTGTCAGATTTACTGTAGCCTTTGTTGAGGGTCGAGTGAGGTTTTATTGAGCTGGGGGATTCTCTAATGTTGAGATCCTTTCTGTGATACAGGTCTTGGAGCGATCCCTCGAGCACCCTTAGATAGGCAGCTAGGATGTATTGACTGTGAGTTAGACAGTTGGGATTGCATCTTTGCTTTACTGCCGTCGAGGCATTGTCGCAGTCTATGCTTACAGGACAGTGACAGGACAGTGAGAGACAGTACAGGTGCAGGACAGGTTTACCCACAGCTTACAGTGTTAGAGAGACAGTGGTTTTTTGAGCTGTTTTTGGTCTGTTTTTTTGGTACACCAGAGCCATTTTACAAAGGAGACTGCCGAAATTTCTGCAGAATCTAAAGATTTAATGGTTCATTTGACAGGTTGATATTGATTTAGAGGACAGTTTACAGGGGAAACTCTGCCGAATTTTTCCCAGGAAAGTAAACTACTATGAAGCGTAGTTATTGCTAGATCACAGGACACTGCTCTTTACAATATCAAAAAGCTGGATGGAACTAATTTCCCATTGTGGAAGAAGCAGATTTGGCACGTGTTGGTACAAAAGAAGCAGATAAAACCTATAAAGCTCAAGGGGATAAAACCAGAAGATATGGACGAAGATGAATGGAGCGAAATGGATGAATTGGCACTTTCTACCATTATGCTGACTTTGGCAGAAAGCGTTTACTTCAATGTAGCAAACGAGATGTCGGCTTATCAAGCATGGACAAAGCTGAGTGATCTTTATGAGAAGCAGAGTGCAGCTTCACAGGTATACTGGCTTAAGAAGCTTGTTGACTTGAAGATGAAAGAAGGGACCCCTATGTCCAATCATCTGAATGAATTCAACACCATCTACAATCAGTTGTCAGCTCAAGGTGTCAAGTTTGATGATTACATTGCCGGAAAGTTGGGACACTTTTCGCACAGCTTTGAGTACTTCTGCACCTCCAAATGGTTTGACCATAGCAGGTGTAGAAGGCAGTCTGCTTACTGAAGAAACCAACAGAAAGACAATGGACGAAGGCAAAGGAACAGCCTTAGTTGTCAGGGGAAGGACCAAAGAAAAGTACAAAGGTGGAAAGAGGGATCAGTCTCGTAGCAAGTCCCGCAATGCTAAAGGCAAGAGTGACATAGAATGCTACCATTGTGGCAAGAAGGGTCACATGAAAAGAGACTGCAGAGAATGGAAAGCAGAAAAAGGCAAAGAGAAAGCAGAAGACCATGGTGAGAAGAACAAGTCCTCAGTGAAGATTCAAGAAATAAATGTGACAAACACTGTTGCAGAGGATGACAGTTTAGTGTCAAGAGATATCTACTTCTTGAAAAATACAATGGACTCAACTCTTCTTACAGCATCTGATGGAAATGCACTGAGTGACTGGATTATAGACTCAGGGGCATCACTTCATGTGTCTCCAAACAAGGAGTGGTTTACCTCTTATGTGACCACTAAAGATCATGTTCGGCTAGGCAATGGGCAGACATGTGAGATCTTAGGTGTAGGAGATGTTCAATTGAAGTTTCAGAATGGCTCTTCTTTCACGCTGAAGAATGTGAGACATGTTCCCGCAATTAAAAAGAGCTTGATCAGCACAGGTTTACTTGATGATGCTGGCTACGTCACCACTTTTGGACAGAACATGAGGGAGATATCCAAGGGTTCTATAACAGTAGCACATGGAGTAAAGTCTGGAGGACTTTACATGATTTATATATCAAATGTCTCTAAAAATGTAATCAATGTAACCGAGCAGCCGAACGTTTCTTTGTGGCATAGCCAGTTAGGACATATGTCCAAGAAGGGAATGGAAATCTTGTCTCGTTCTGGTTATTTGCCTAGCTTGTCATTTAATGATTTTGAATTCTGTGAACATTGTCTGTATGGTAAGCAAACACAGCAGCCACATAAGCATAGAAGCAGTAGAAGAGATACACAGTTGGCACTTGTTCATAGTGATTTGTGTGGACCTATGCCTAACCTATCTCTAGGGGGAGCTTCTTACTTTATGACATTTATAGATGATTACTCGAGAAAAGTATGGGTTTACTTTCTCAAGCACAAGGATGAAGCGTTTAGTGTTTTCAAAACGTTTGTGACACTTGTGGAGAATCAGAGTGGCAAGAAGCTTAAATGCTTACGCACTGACAATGGTGGAGAGTATGTTTCAAAGGCCTTTCAGGACTTTTGTGAGTCAAAAGGTATAAAACGTGAACTTACTGCTCCTTACAATCCTCCTCAAAATGGTGTTGCTGAGAGGATGAATAGGACCATACAAGAGAAGGTCAGAAGTATGTTGTCTAATGCACAACTGCCAAATGGGTTTTGGGCTGAAGCTGTATCAACAGCTGTTCATCTTATAAATAGATCTCCTAGCAAGGTTTTGCAGAAGGATTCAGTGACAGAGATGGTATGTTCAGGTAAAATGCCCTCATACAAGCATCTCAGAGTCTTTGGCTGTGAGGCATATACTCATGTTCCAAAGGAATTTAGGAACAAACTTGAGCCAAAGAGTAGAAAGTGCATCTTTCTAAGCTATGGTAATTCTGGTGAGATGGGGTACAGACTTTGGGATCCCGAATCCAGAAAGGTTATCCGCAGCAATGATGTTCACTTTAATGAAGCCAAATATCATTCTAAACCAGAGAGGGTTGAGGAGTTGTCTTCCAAGAAGATGGACGTGCACGTGCAAGACAAAATGTCAGGGCTCAAGAGGAGCAAGGACAGGATAGAGTGGAACCATAGGTTGTGGTTGAGCCTGAGCCACCTATTGTGCGTAGATATGGACGTATCACGCGACCTCCTGATAGGTTTGTTCCATCTATGAACTATGTCATGTTGATTGATTGCAATGAGCCTTCATGTTACAAGGAAGCAGTGCAAATGAAGGACTCCGGGAATTGGCAATTGGCCATGCAGTCAGAGATAACAACTCTGCATAAAAACCAGACATGGAAGCTAGTTAAATTACCACAGGGCAAAAAGGCTCTACCTTGTAAATGGGTTTACAAGTATAAGATCACCGCTCATGATAGTCAGCCAAAGTACAAAGCAAGGCTTGTTGCCAAGGGCTTTAAGCAAGAACAAGGCATTGACTTTGATGAAATCTTCTCTCCGGTGGTCAAGATGACTACATTGAGATGCTTTCTTACATTGGTTGCCATATTAGATTTGGTGTTGCACCAAATGGATGTCAAGACAGCGTTCTTGCATGGTGATTTAGATGTGGAAATTTACATGCAGCAGCCAAAAGGGTTTGTTGAGAAAGGCAAGGAAGATTTGGTATGCCAGTTGTTAAAGAGTCTTTATGGCTTAAAACAATCACCGAGGGCATGGTACCATAAATTCCACAAGTTTATGCTTTCTCAAGGCTACAAACGTAGTGAGTTCAATCACTGTCTATATACAAAGAAGGCTAAGGATGGCAGTTGGCTGATCCTTATTTTGTATGTGGATGACATGTTGATTGCTGGCAAGCACTTGGAAGAAATTTCAGCTTTAAAGTCAAAGATGGCAAAATCGTTTGACATGAAAGACATGGGTGAGGCAAGTTATATACTTGGTATGCGCATTGAGAGAGACAGATCAAAGAAGTTGATTTGGTTATCTCAAACAGAGTATATTGACAAGGTTTTGAAACGTTTCAATATGGAGAAGGGAAAGGCATTGAGTGTTCCATTGCCACCATATGTGAAACTTAGCAAACAAGATTGTCCTGTGTCTGAGGAAGAACAGGCTGAAATGGATAAGATTCCATATGCGTCTACAGTGGGTAGTTTGATGTATGCAATGATTGCTACTCGCCCAGACATTGCATTTGCAGTAGGAGTAGTAAGTCGATACATGTCAAACCCAGGCAAGAAACATTGGGAGGCATTGAAAGGAATATTGAGATACCTGAAAGCTACAAAGAGTATACATATATGCTACGGGAGTCAGGAGCTAAGTGTAAAGGGTTTTACAGACTCAGATTATGCAGGTGACTTAGACAACAGAAGGTCTACGTCAGGGTATGTCTTTACATTGGCTGGTGGAGCAGTATCATGGCGTTCTAGATTACAAGATTGTGTTACTCAGTCTACTACAGAGGCTGAATATGTTGCAACATCAGAGGCATGCAAAGAATCAATTTGGCTTAATCGACTAGTAACAGATTTGGGAATCAAAGAAGAGATGCCTGTGTTATATTGTGATAGTCAAAGTGCTATACAATTGGCTCGCAATCCAGTTTATCACTCAAAGACAAAGCATGTGGATGTGAAGTATCATTTCATCAGGGAAATGCTCGAGGATAAGCAACTTCAGCTTGTCAAAGTTCACACCACAAAAAATCCTGCTGATCTACTTACAAAAGGACTTCCCTCAGAGAGCTTTGCGCATTTTCGCAAGCAGTTAGGTGTAGGGTAGTACATCACTTCTCTACATCTCTTGTATATTAGCTTGTATAGTAGCTTCTCTCACACTTAAAGTACCACATTGGACTTTAAGTGGGAGGTTGTTGGGGTATAAAGCCCAATGTGGTCGCCCAGGTAAGTGGACGGGCCGCCAGGTATGTACACATATTTTTTTGTAAAAACCTAATAAGAACTCACTATGCTCTACACATTACAATAGAGGGAGTTCACCATATCGTCGTGCTCTTCATCTCGTACTCTCTCTCGCGTCGCACTTCCGCTCGTACTCCTTCAAGTTACCCCCACTCATTAGTACTCTTTCCGTTTCCATCCAAAGATACCATGGTCAAGACGATTTTCCCGTCACGAAGCTTGGAAATTGTGACGCCTTATAAATTTACCTAGATGAATCCAAGATAAGCCCAGATTCAACCTTGAAGGAAAGTGCAAGGTATAGACCCATGGTAGTAACCCACAAGACAATATAACCATCAAATCCATCATGCATAGTATTGACTAAATACCACGACATCCCCATTAACGTCGTCAGTGCTCAATAGTGGGTGTAGAACTAGGTCCTAACATATGCTCCCCAACACAACGCGCACACACATGAGCATACATCAATACAAAGTTCAGCATACCGAGTCTCTGTCTTGACTCCGGAGATCAAGGGCAGACTCGGCCATAATGAAGCCTAGCACTAAAAGAAGCATTGGCACAACCAAAATGACACCAACAGTGCACTACGACAAAGGCAGACTCGGCCATAATGAAGCCTAGCACTAAGAGAAGCATTAACTCGGAAAAATTAGCACAAAAATGAGGTAGTTGATAGGGCATACGCACCACAAAAGATAGAAAGAATTAGCACAATATAAACTGGTTGTAACTCACACGAAAACTTCACAATGTGAAGTCTGCATGTCCGTTATACGACTAAAAAATATACCTAGATGAATCCAAGATAAGCCCAGATTCACCCTAAAAGGAAAGTGCAAGGTATAGACGCATGGCAGTCACCCAAAACACAATATAACCATCAGCTCCAATATGCATAGTATTGACTAAATACCACGACATCGCCACTAACGTCGTCAGTGCCCACTAGTGGGTGTAGAACTAGGTCCTAACATATGCTCCCCAACACGACGCACACACACATAAGCATACATCAACACAAAGTTCAGCATACCGAGTCTCTGTCTTGACTCCGGAGATCAAGGGCAGACTCGGCCATAATGAAGCCTAGCACTAAAAGAAGCATTGGCACAACCAAAATGACACCAACAGTGCACTACGACAAAGGCACATTACATACAACACTTTGGCAAATCCATCACTCCAGCTACCATGAACACCCAGCAACAACTCCTTGCTCTATACACCTCAGATTTGCTACCCTCAACTTTGTACCTTAGAAAAATGCCATCTTGAGCATCGGTTGCCTTTTAGGAAATTGAACTGTAGACCACACTACGTCCAAGAATCCCCATTCATGAACTGTGAACACATCACGTCCGAAAATACTTTCTAGATAATGAGCTTTGAAACACATTCCTGTCCATAATCCAACCAACAACAATGGATTGGTGCACTCATCCATAGTGTTTTAGATACATCTCATTGGTTTCATACCGGATGCATGTGTCTTGAACTCCGACCTACAGATCCAAACGTCGATAACTTGAACTCCAACACAAGGGTCCAAATTAATTATACAAAGCACTTCTTGCCCTCTCTGCGACTCACGAGCCTCTCTCTGGCTGAAGCTAGTGGCGACAACTACCATTTGACTAGCAATCTGACGTCAAGGCCACTGTGGCCGCCGCAACGTGCGCCATGCCGATCTTGTCTGTCAAATCTTTACTACCGTAATCTCTGTCCAGCTTGCCTTTGTCTTTGTCTATCTGTGAGTTCCTGCTTTTGCCTTTGGCTTCAAACTCTCGAGCCAAACAAAGCGTCGTGTCACATTTATAACAATGGTTGCTGGACCTCGTGGATACCGAGACAGCTAACTGAGTATTGGTACTGTCATCCTTGTCAAGCTTGCCTTTGCCTCTGTCCTCTAGCGAACTCGTCCATTTGCTTTTGGCTTCACAATCTTGAGCCAAACAATTTGCCGGTTTCCTTGAGAACTGTGTCGATGCATAGGCCGCTAATTGGATGGTTGATGATCTACTAACCATAGCCAATAGTTGGTTTTGGTTGTGGTTGCGGGTGCTAAGCAAGGGGAGGCCATGTTATAGTTACAAGATCTAGACACTGGTGCTCCTTCTTGCACTCTAAGAGCCGTACAATTCCTCCAGGCCACACAAAATCTCCAAGAAATTCCACTCCCAAGCCGCACCACACCCTCTCTTGACTCCTATTCCAAAGCCCAAACTCTAACACCCTCTCTTCCCAGAGCCAATCACAAGAATCTGCAATTCTCCCAAAAAATTGGTCTCCAAAGGCCGCTTGATTTGTGCCAAGATCCTCCTTTCCCAAGCCGGACATTGAAGCACCTTCAAGGCCTTTGCAAGGGGTCTTCCCAAGGCAGATCCTCGAATTTACACTCCATAAGATTCCAAGATAGTCGACTTAGGGCCTCTAACGCCCAGGGGGGACTAAAAGCCAGTGAGGGTGAGCATTTCTTCTCTCCTCACGATGAAACTCCTCTCTGGGCCGCCTTGCTCCACCAAGGCTCTGATACCATGTCAAAGTCGACGATGCAGAAGCGTATTGGCCAAGGGGAGAAAGGACGAGAGAGAGAGAGAGAGAGAGAGAGAGAGAGAGAGAGAGAGAGAGAGAGAGAGAGAGAGAGAGAGAGAACCAACCAACCAACCTTGGCCAAGGGGAGAAAGGACGAGAGAGAGAGAGAGAGAGAGAGAGAGAGAGAGAGAGAGAGAGAGAGAGAGAGAGAACCAACCAACCTTGGCAATGAACTTATAATAATACAATGGGGACTAAGGGTTGCTTACATAGCAACCTCAGTGAATTGCCCTACCCAGACTTTGACAAATAAGTAAAATAAATACCTAAAAGCCAAACTAAATAATGCGATCACATTGGGCAGTTCACTTGAGATGCCAAAACTCCAACACAGCTAAAGATATCATATATTTGATGATTTCCATGCTTTTAAACATGTGACCGGCTACAAAGTGCCCCCTTCTCCCTCATATAGGATGCAACCTAGCTGTGTGACTCCTATATAGTACCCAATTCCCACAAAAATGGGGATATGAAAAGTCACAGGCCTAAAATGAGTAGCTTCTACAAGTGGCATATAAATGGCCATGCGAACAAAAAATGAGCAATTCTCAAGACCTCTACACAAAAGATAGGCTCACAAGGTCCATCGTAGCCCTCTCTCCCTAGATTAGACCTAGGCGAGAAACCCAAACGATGACCCTGAAAACTCTACCCCCTCTAGGATCCTAAGTACACAAGTCCAAGGATCTGGGGATGACAAAGCGTCCTGAAGGAATTTCAAAAGTCTAGTCGCTAGCTTTCTTGACGAGAAAAGTTCCCAATGCTATTGTGTCAACCAAGTAGTACAAGAAGATCGGATTCACACCACCTTCTCCTTGTGCGACATATACACATTCTAAGAGTCATTACATTGCAAGAAGTCACTCTAATAAAGTAAGCCAACAAAGTCTGCCTCCAACATGACCTTGAAGCTGTTTGTCTGATAGAGAAATTCCAAATATAAAAATTCAACAAAGAACACTGCCATATATGTAAAATGTCACACCTGGGAGGGCGAATGACAAAGTTGACTAGTTGCTCCATGAGAAAATTTCTTCGCCTGGAAACAGCCCTCACTTGGTTTGAAAATTTTGACGTTTCAAGTTTGCAACACCAAAGAAAGAAAGGCACCCATGATCCTCAATAATAGCTTAGCTTCATCTCTTTGGCTCTCCGTCTTCCTCTGTGCCCTTGTATGGGACGAATAAGCATTTCATTCCAGTATCTGACTCTGGAAATCTCAAGTTCACAACCAGCTTCTCACCAGCCTCTTCTCAAACTTTGAGCAGAAGTAACGTCTCATTCTCTACTCGACCGTTGACTGAGGCTTTTCCTGTGCCGTTCAAGCCCGTCATTGTTCATGTTTTGAGTGAAGAACGGGCAAAAAGGGCGCTGAGAGAGCAGATCTGGGCATACCTGTGGAAATAAATGTGGGAATGTGAGAGCCTGGCTATGGTGACGGCTTGCTTTCCGCGCAACAACGTGAACATAACCCTAGCGCAGCTACGCAGAGACGAACGGGAAGCAGGAAGGCCAGCGGGGAGAGCGACTTATCGTTGGTCTCCACAATGCTGGCGCCTCCTCACAATGATCCATCGCAGCATTTTCGCGCGTTGTCGCTTACTACCTTGCACTGTAGCTGTGATTGCAAGTTCAAATGCAAAAAATAAAACATTATTATTTATGCTCACATGTATGGGTCAACGGCTCAAAAAGTTTATTTTTGGGTGGCTAAGAGCAGGCTCCCATAGACGCCATAAAAGCGAATTTTCTTTGCGTGTCATTTAGAGATGCTTGTTAATTGCCACCGCAATAACCAGTTGAGAGGTGGTGCTTGATTCTAGAGGGTGCTTCAAGAAGTGGACATGGATCTAGACTGCAACAAAGGTGATTGAAGATGCAAGTGTGCTACGGGCTTATGTCTCTAGGTTAGATGGTCCTTGATAGACACCCCCTATCAGGTTTCCAGGAGCTATCTTTAAAGGTCACAATATGATAGGCAATTTTTGCAAATCTCACCCCCAAGGTTGAGTTTTTTAAGAAGGCCTTTGTAACCTACATGAAAGTGGGTAGAGTTTCAATCGATCAAGCAAATGGGTGACACAAAATCGGCGATAACAAATAAACTTTACGGCACTTGAACTCCCTCTCAGCACATTACAACAAGGATAGTAGAGGCAAGTTGTGCACATCTTCCAAAAAGTAGATATTTTCATAAGAAGGTTTATCTCCACCCAGTCGGCATATTTATAGGCCCTTGCTTATGGATATCCCCTGAATTGCCAACTTCGTAAGGGCTACCTCCTACAGGACTTTTATCCTATAGCTCCCTCCTTATGGAAGAGTTTTCAACCTCAAAAGCAAAAGTGGGAAAAAAATTTCTTCAGAACACTCTTATTTGTCTAGTGGAACCTTCTTCGCATCTGTCCTTCCAATGGACAAGTACTTGTTTGCAACATGTTGTCAAATACTTTGCTCATGATAATTTAGAGGCTCAATAAGTTCTTGAAATGTAAGGCGAAATCCTAGGCCTTTAAAGCCTCTCGTGGAGAGCCCTTCTTGAGAGTGCAAACGTGGGAGCACTGCAATAGTATGACCACCCAACCATAGGAGTCCATCTTATAAAGACTTTGACCTTGTCGTTCACGCTTGGCCGGACAAGACTCAAGGCTTTGATGTACAGAGCTACACTCCATATGGCCGTATAGGCCTCCTCAACCCCGTGTAGACTCTATCCCAACCTATGCAAAAGCAGTGTGCACTAGGCACCCTACCTACACCTGCCACCTATGCTCTGTGGCCCTGATGCTATAAATGATCTGACAATCCTACTAAGACAATTGTGTCAACCACAACACATTCTCTGCCACATGGAACACCAAATAGACACGCAAATTACCAAGAAAGTGTAACTTGTGGGCAACTTCAATTATGTTTTAGTATATTGTGAAAGGTCAACAATACTTGGGAGAAAACTTGTAGGCAACTAGCAAGTCATTGTAGCTTGTAAGCAACTTCAACTACCTTTTAAAGTATTGTGAAAGGTCCACAATACCTAGGAAACAACTTGGGTACTTCTCTAGTCATAACTATGCAAATTGGGTGCATGGGCTAAGCCTTCTCTCTTCACTAACTCATGATTCAGAAAACCCTACAAGGCTTCTCTCCTTTGGTTTTTTTTTTTTGGGGGGGGGGGGGGGGGGGGGGGGGGGGAGAGAGAGAGAGAGAGAGTATGGCTCTAAGCTCCTTCTGTTTGGCTCCTCCTCCTCTCACGACACCTCCCCTATCCACATTGACTTAACCTCCTTTGTCTCTTCTATAGTAGTCAACGAAATAGAGAGAGAAAGCTTTGTTGTAGCTTGTTCGATTACTTCAAAGTGTTCCTCCTATTTTTACGTGTTAACTTACTTTTTTGATAATAAATAATTATTGGCCTTACCTTTAATGCCCACTTTTTGTGTAATGGAATTTGCCTATTCAATTTGAGAATAGCGGAATTTAATGAGAGTACTTTCAAGAAATGATTTTGTGAGCATAGCGGGTAGACATAATTGAAGATAGCAACATAATCATAGCAATTAGTTAACTTGGCATAGACAATACTTTTGCAAGAGAGAGAGTTTAGAGAACATGACAACAATTGAGGACCGGATTTATGTGGAGCCGGTCCCCCCTCCAATAGGCATTTGTATTATGATTTCTCCCATAAAGAGAGACTTGTTACAATACAGTCTTTGTGTTCCTTGTGACCTAGGTGATGCCATGAAGATGGAAGGCTTCATGCACCACAAACATAACATAAACTTGAAGAAAGCTTTAACTATCCCAAGCCTCAGTCCCAAGACCTCAAACACCTTCCAAGGTGGAGAGAGCTAGCAGGGAATGAGGGTAGGGAAGAGGAAGAAGAAACATTTCGTAGGAGAAAGAATTAGTTCCTCACTTATCATACTCTTGTTGCTAGCATACATAATAGCATAGTAATGAAGAAGAAGGAGATGGCAAGCTTAAGCATTGAAGCATGGCTCTTGGTTGGATTTGCACTCCATAGCCAAGAGTGTTGGTGTAGGCTCTCAACCTCTACTTGCTTGGAGAGGGAGCTCTTGCACTTTGCATAGCACACAATGAGAGTGATTGTGAGTGTGTGTGGGTGAGTATACCCCCTAGGCACCCCCCTAGCTTGCTTGGGTCGACCCCCCCTTGTAGCTCATGCCTGAAGCTCATTGGACCCCTCCAGGCCTAGCCAATCACAAGCAGGAGCCATTACAAGCAACATGGGTAGCCTTGGGACAAGTGTCCCCCTTTCCCCTTTGAGAGAGAGGACTTGATAAATGCTAAAACAATTAGATAATTCATGTAATTTATCATTGGACCCCTTTGAAGCTTAGCCAATAGGCTTCAAGCAACACATGAAGGTAACATGGGTAGGGGCCTGACATGTGTCCTTGCTGCCTCTTCAAGTTGGGGCTTCCCTTGTGTGTGTGAGTGGGTGTTCTCTCTCTAGCTCCTAGGAAAAGGGCTCGCCCCCCCTCTTGTAGGAATGATTTTGACTTTAGGTGATCAAGCACCTTACTCATCAAGCATGACAAAGCACTTGAACTAGGGGGTGTTCCCACAAGCATCTCAGGCAAGCTTCTCAAGGCACCTCAAGTACCTTAATCATGCAGCAAGTCAAGCACCTCAAGCATGGAGCCAGTCAAGCACCTCAAGCATCTTAATCAAGCACCTCAAGCATGAAAAACACCTCAAGCATGACAAGCACCTCAAGCAGGACAAGCACCTCGAGCTTGGGCCGGGTTCCCACCTCAAGCTCAGCCCTAGCTTGCTTAAGGTCAAAAGGACTTTTACACACATTTATTGGAGGTCTTCAATGAAGCTAACCCTAAGGTCTTATGCTCCATTGGTTAGCCTTGCTCTTTGATAGACCATCTCCCTTTTGGGCCCCTTTACATTGGCCCCGTGTTGAGATAGATCTAAAAGCACATACCTATATCTTAACACTTGTTCCCGTTTATTCTCCCACATTAAGTGATCAATTTAATATGAGAAAATCATTTGGGTTAGTTAGATATTAGATTTTATGACATTTTGGGCCAATGCTAGCCGCCACCAATCTTCCACTATAGTCAGAGTGAACCCAAGTGCTTGCAATTCCTTAAATAGGAAAAAAGCCAAAAATATTTTTAAGAATTTTTTTCGATAAGTCCAATAATCAAACTCTGGCAATGGTAATCTAGCAACTTGGATATGCAAAATATAAACATGTGAGCAATCAATAGAACCGGGAAAGTCCTATGAAGGGCCAAAAAAAGCCAAATGAATTGACCTTGTCGAGCCTGGAGAAAGAACCTCTGATGACCAAGACGGAGCAAAAAGCAAAATACAAAGAGCTGAAATGAACCTTGAAATAAGTATGGACCACGAAAATGGAACCAGATAGTGATAAATCAGGAGAATTAGTTTTTCAACGCATTATAAGAAATACACTTTACAAGATCGCAGGATCATTGTAGAGCAACCCTTGTGACAATCAATAGAATCAGGAAAGTCCTATGAAGGGCCAAAAAATGCCACCTTGTCAACCCTAGAGAAGAGCCAAAAGTGGCATACATAGCCAAGGTTTATCACAAGAAGAAGAAGATATTCTCATGGGAATGTTAAAAGAATACAGGGATGTTTTTGCATGGTCTTATAAAGATCTCAAAGGGGTGGATCCAGCCATATGCCAACACACTATCCCTATGAGAGATGACGTTAAGCCAAGTAGACAAAGACCATACACCTATAATGAGACCTTTGCCAAGAAAATCAAGGAAGAGATAGAGAAACTCAAGGAGGCTGAGTTTATCTATGAAATAGAACACACAGATTGGGTATCACCAATTGTAGTGGTCCCTAAAAAGAATAGAAAACTTCGAGTGTGTGTAAATATCAAAAAGATGAGCTCCACTACCATACGTGATAACTATCCTCTTCCCATCACTAATCACGTGCTAGAACAAATAGCTGGCAAGGAAGCCTATAGCTTTTTAGATGGATTCTCTAGATACAACCAAATGACTATTGATCCTAAGGACCAACATAAAATGGTCTTTGCCACGGAGTGGGGAATTTTTGCTTATCGAGTAATGCCTTTTGGATTGACCAATGCACCGACATCATTCCAAAGGTTAATGAGCCATGCCTTTAAGGAGTATCTGCGGAAGTTCTTGGAAGTATACATGGATGATCTTTGTGTGCATTCCATAGAACAAGAAAGTCATTTCAAACACTTACAATGTGTCTTTGAGAAATGCCATCTATATGTTGGAATTAGGGTTGCAGAGAAACGCACACAGCTTGGAGAAGACAAAGGAAGCTCAAGGCACACAATAGAGAGTGTGTTACTTAGTGTGCAATGGAAAGATAGATAGCCCTAGAGTGATGGGCGTATATACAATGCACGGGGGAAAAAACCTCCTAAAGAGGGAAAAAATTCCCCGGCGGTTCTAGCGTGTTCACACACATCACTACCACATGTATATGGTAACAAATCCCCCCTGGAGTGATGCGGTGAACGAGAGCTGGCACATGAGTAAAGGGAAGTGGCATGCCCTGAGGACAGGATCAGTCCACAAAGGGGAGTAAGCCCAAAGCTTTGCGGAAAGCTTCAAGCTTCTCACGAGACAATGCCTTTGTGAAAAGATCTGCAAGGTTGTCCTGTGTTGGCACATAAGCCAAGCTGATCTCTCCTGCTGAGAGCCTCTCCCTGACATAGTGGTAATGCACCTCAATGTGCTTTGTGCGAGCATGAAAAACTGGGTTCCTCTCGCAACTGCCAATGCGCTCTGACTGTCAGTGTAGATAGTGTTGGCAGTGTCCTGTCCAACACCCAAATCAGCGATAAGGCGTCTGAGCCATACACACTCAACCGTAGCTGTGAAGACTGCCCTGTACTCAGCCTCACAACTCGAAGTGGCCACAGTAGGTTGCTTCTTGCTCAACCATGATATACATGAACTGCCAAGCATGAAACAAAAACCACTTGTGGACACTCGCGTGTCAAAACAACCAGCCCAATCTGAGTCCGAAAAAGCATGTAAGTCTGGCGGCAATGATCCCCCCTTGGGATAAAACAAGCCAACATGTAAAGTTCCACTAAGGTAGCGGAAAATCCTCTTGACAGCCTGCCAATGCTTAGACCCTGAGCTATGCATAAATCTGCTGACCTGTGAGACTGCAAACTGAATATTCGGCCTCGTGTTGCATACATAAATGAGGCAGCCAACAGCAGTTTGGTAAAGAGTGACATCAGCAGGATCACCAGCATCATGTAGACTCAACTTCAAACCTGTTTACATGGGAGTGGCAGTAGGTTTGCAATCCTCAAGTCCAAACTTACATAGCAATGTCTCTATGTAACTTTTCTGACACAAGGCAATACCACCATGACACTGCTTAAACTGTATACCCAAATAATGATGCAACAGCCCCAAATCTTTCATCTTGAAAGTAACATTCAGATTAGCCTTAAATTCAGCAATATGTCTCTCATTTGGTCCAGTGATCAGCAAATCATCAACATAAAGAACCACGATGAGAAATACATCACCCTCATGCTTTACATACAATGTGCTTTCTGTTGGACTGTTACGAAAGCCTTGTTTGACCAAATGAGTGTCAGCTTTCTCATACCAAGCACGAGGAGATTGCTTCAACCCATACAAAGCCTTGTTACATTTGCACACTTTGTCCTCTTGTCCTTTTATGACAAAACCGCGAGGCTGCGTTACATAAACTTCCTCAAATATGTCACCATTCAAGAAAGCAGTAACAATGTCTGATTGATGTACATACCAACCAAAATGAGCTGCCAATGCACATAGAAAACGCACAGTAGTCATACGACAAGTGGGAGCAAAAGTCTCACCATAATCTATGCCTTTTTGCTGTGCATAACCCTTTGCAACAAGTCGAGCCTTATGGCGATCGATCTCACCATCCGGCTTGCGTTTCAACTTGTAAACCCACTTCGTACCAATGGCCTTTTTGCCAAGAGGCAAATCACATAAAGTCCATGTGTCATTTTCTATAAGTGCATCATATTCTGATTGCATGGCAGCCATCCAATTTTCTGAATTTTGTGCTTCATCAAAGGTCAGAGGCTCCTCAACATCATGTAAGCTAGACACAGCCAAAGCATAACAATTTGATGCATAAGATGCATGGCGAGAGTCTGAACGAGTACTACTAGACAAAGGTGAATCCAATTTACTGTCACGCAAAGTGTGCACCAGCCATTTTGGCATACCTCTAGCCTGCTCATTTTCAGCCCTTTCCTCATCAAGTACATCATGTACATCTGCATCAGTAATAGGCTGATCTACGACATTTTCAGAAACCCCCATATATGGGGGCTGTACATTTGCCTCATTAGAACTTACATTCGTATTTCCACCACTGAAAAGAGGCAACAAAGTGTCATAAATGTCCTGTGAGCTTACATTACTGTCTCTAGTACATGACAACAAGGGCTGAACAAAATCTTCCACAAACACTACATCCCGTGAAACCAGAATACGTTTTGTTTGCGGATGATACAACCTGTAACCTTTGCTTTCAGCACAGTAACCAACAAAAATACATTTGACAGCCTTATCATCCAATTTTCTGCGCTACACTTGTGGCACCAAAGCATATGCCAAACAACCAAAAACACGCATGTGCTCAATAGAAGGCTTTCTATCATGCCATGCTTCATATGGAGTAATAGACTGCAAAGCTTTCGTAGGACACCTGTTAAGTACATAAGTGGCACACATGATGGCCTCAAGCCAAAAAGAATGCGGTAAAGCTTGACTTTTGACCATACATCGTGCCATTTCCGTCAGTGACCTGTTTTTCCTCTCAGCAACACCATTGTGCTGAGGTGTATAAGGCACTGTACATTGGTGTTTTATCCCACGACTAGCCAGAAATGCATTAAATTCATGAGACATATACTCCCCCCCTCGATCGGAACGGAGGTTGCCCATAGTATATTTCGAGACATTTTCAGCCATAGCCATAAATTGTTTGAAGCACATAAAAAGTTCGGACTTCGCTTTAAGCGTAAATACCCATGCATGCTTGGAGTAACCATCAATGAAAGTCACGAAGTACAGGTAATTGCCCAAGGACGGAGTTTGCATGGGCCCACAAACATCACTATGCACAAGCTGCAACCTGCATGTGGCCGGAACTGAACCATCCTTTGGAAATTTAGAACGCTGCATCTTACCCAAAATACAGCCTTCACAAACATGTTTGACAGGTGCTTCAAGAGGTGGCAAAGAAGCAACCATATCAGATTTCTGCAAACGCAGCAAACTGGCAAAATTCAGATGACCAAAACGTGCATGCCATAGTTTTGCATCTGAAATAGCCCTTAAATCTGCAACAGCATTTGCAAAGTTTTGTCCACACTTTTCATACAAAGTGAGCTTATACAGCCCACGGCACAAAAGCCCAGATGCAACAATTTCATCACCAAAACTGAGATCATGAAGTGTACATCTTTCATCCACAAATTTGACTACAAGTCCAAGTCTAGCAAGTGCGGATACAGACAAGAGATTCTTCTTGATCCCAGGTACATAAAGTGCATCAACAAGTGTGAAGGAACTGCCATTAGCAGCAGTGAGCACAATCTTTCCAACTCCCTGAACTGGATAAGAGGCATTGTTGGCACAAGTGACTGAATTCCCATGAGGGACAGACTCGAGAGAGGTAAACAATTCACGATGTGAGGTAATGTGCTTTGTAGCACCACTGTCGAAATACCACACATGTGAATCTGCAGCAACTGACAAGCATGCATCATGGACAGCAGGATTGTAAGTGCACTCTGCACTAAAAGCCCATTCCACATCAACATCAGCAACACAGTCTCCTTTCACAGAAGACTCAACAATGGCTGCATTTGTAGTGGAACCAGCATTTGCATTGGAACCACCCTCTTTCTTCTTAGCCTCTTTGGCCTTCAACTTAGGACACGACTTGATCAAGTGATCATTGGCTTTACAATAATGGCAACGCATCTTCTTTTTGCCCTTATCACCAGAATTTCCAGACGAAGTACTGCCAGCAGAAGCATTAGGAACATAATTTTTGCCACTCGCAGCAGAACCATAAGAAGTGGCTGCATTGCTGTTACCACCCTTTCTTTGAGAAGCAATAAAAGCCTGTTCAACTGTACGCTGTCTAGTCCTGTTTTTTCTGGACAGTGACTCTTGCAACAGCAATGTGCATAATGCATCAAACTTGACAACTTCTGGATTTCCTTGGGTCATCAGTCTCCAAGTACTAGCAAAAGTCTGGTAGGAATCTGGTAACGCATCAAGAACAGTCTGCACAAGGGAACTGTCTGAAATGACTTCACCTGTAGAAATAAGCTGCTCATTGATATCCTTGACACTAGCAAGGAAAGTGTCCATATCATCTTCCTCATGCATAATCTTCGACTCCAGTTCTTTACACAGCAAAGCAATTTTAGCCTCATTGCGGCTTGCATAAAGACCTGCTAAAATATCCCAAGCCTGTTTTGCAGATTTTGCTGAATGGATGTGAGGAACAATGGTGCGCTTCACAGACAACCCAATCAATGCATGAGCCTGCGCATCCTTAACATCCCAACGAGCTTGTTCTACTGTAGGCAAAACAACTCTAACAGCTGCAATCCTTGCAGCAAGACCTGCAACATCCTCAACATCGCCTACATCCTCAGAACCAGGACGTACATCAATGCCCTGCACAATGTTCCAGACACCCTTTGACACAAGAACATGTTGCATCATATAAGCCCACATAGGGTAGTTGTCCCCATCCAACCTGTCCTCAGCAGCAAACATCTTGAACACATCTGTGTTGTTGTTGTCAGCCATGGTAAATGCTGCACCTGATGTGAAAACTGCCCGAAAATAGGAGAAACGGAGCGGGAATAACCTGTGCTATATAGCACAAACTGTAGAAGACTATAATGCACCTGTTATGCTGAAAACGGCACTGACAACTGGCGACTAAGCCCAGGAGGACGTGACCTGCTCTGATACCAATTGATGGAATTAGGGTTGCAGAGAAACGCACACAGCTTGGAGAAGATGAAGGAAGTTCAACGCACACAATAGAGAGTGTGTTACTTAGTGTGCAATGGAAAGATAGATAGCCCTAGAGTGATGGGCGTATATACAATGCACGGGGGAAAAAACCTCCTAAAGAGGGAAAAAATGGCCGGATGGTCCTAGTGTGTTCAGACACATCACTACCACATGTATATGGTAACACTATATAGGATTTGCTTAAATCCTAAAAAATACGTTTTTATGGTTAGACAAAGCAAAATTCTTGGATATATTGAGTCAAAAAATGGTATAGCCACAAACATGGAGAAGGTGGCACTGATTTTGGAAATGGCTAGGCCAACAACCATCAAAGAAGTGCAAGCATTTATGGGACATTGTGGTTACTATCATAGATTTATCTACATGTATGTGGTAATTGCTTGACCCATATATAGCCTTATCACTCACTTTCAATGGATTGATAAATGTGAGGAATCCTACCAAAAGCTTAAACACACTTTGAGCTTGACACTAATACTTAAAGCTCCAGAGTGGAACAATGTGTTCCATGTACATGTTGATGCTTCAAGTGATGCCATTGGTTGCATCTTAGCCCAACCGGGGAGAAGGAACAATGGCTTTTACTATCTCCTATGCTAGTAGACAATTAAACTTGACGGAAAAGAACTATACAAACATGAAAAGAGAAGGTCTTGGTATGGTGTATTCAATCAAGAAATTACGACACTACTTGTTAGCTAACAAGTTTATCTTCTTCGTAGACCATCAAGCCTTACTCTAATTGGTGAATAAGCCATGCAATATAGGTAGGATAGTAAGATGGTTTATCATCCTAGTTGAATTTGACTTCACAGTTGTGGTAAAAAAAGGCACAACTCACTAGCCGGCAGATCACCTGTCAAGACTCACCATGAGGGAAGCACCTAAAGGGATAGACTATGACTTACCCGATGCATATCTGTTCTCGTGGAAATGATTCCAAGATGGTCAGAAGAACTTGTGTCCTTAATGGCTATAGCACAAGTGGATTCTCAAATACCAATTTTTATTACACCATGATTTATTGAGCAATCATCTCTATATTAACTGTTGGCGGGAAGATTGTCTCGTAAAAATAAAAATGGAATCTTACTCTTGTGCATTAATCTTGAGGAGCAAGATGCCTCAATCATAGGTCTACATTTTGTGCGAGACCAAACCCTACAAAGATTAACCTGGTTAGGTGTTTAATAACCTACCATGAAGAGAGATGTTCATCATTCACTATGTGAATGATTGCTCTCAATGTAAAGAAAAATCCTCCATACCCCATGCCACATGATTCCATATTTCAATCACACCCTAGTGGAGCACATACCTGGTTGAGTATTTGACTAGCAGAATATTCCTAGAAGACATGAGTAAAAGACAAAAAAAGAGCTATAGAAACTAATGTAGCTCTATTGATGTTGAAAAGATGAACAACTTAGACTGTGCACCAATGAAGAGGAATATCTTCCTATTATGGAACAAGCTCATAGAGGTGTAGGAGGGGGTCGCTCCTCTGATGAGACCACAACCAAGGCTATATTGATGGTAGGCATTTGGTGGCCAACTTTATTTGTTGAAGCAAAATGGTTTGTTCGACGATGTGATGTGTGTCAACAAGAAACATGCCATCAAAAATGGATAACATGCCACTGCAACCGATGATGGGAGCATGTGTATTTGCAAAATGGGAAATAGACTTTGTTGGTCCAATACAGCCACCAGCTTACAAAAATTAGGCACAATATATTATTGTGGCAACATACTTAACCAAGTGGTCTAAGGCATGAGCCACCTTGAAGAATGATGCTATAACCATTGTTGCATTCCTGTACGAATGCATCTTTACTAGATACAAACTTCTTATTGATCTTGTGAGTGATCGCGGATCGCATTTCCTCAATGAGGTGATAGAACATCTACTAGTATGAGTTTGTGGTAATCCATAATAAATCTGCACCCTACCACCCCCAAGAAAATGGTCAAGCAGATTATACAAACAATATTTTGAGCTCTGTACTAACCAAAATTGCTAGTTTAGGTAGAACAAACTAAGAAATGCGTCTTCACTCTGCCTTATGGGCTTATCAAGTTTCCTTTAAAATGGATTTGAAGAAGAACTCTTTTTAATTTGGTTTATGGCCTGGATGCAATATTGCCAATGGAATTCTTATTACCCACACTGAGAGTTGTCAGAACAACTCGAGGACTTAGAATGCCTAGATGAACAATGTTAAGTGGCCATTGCCCACATATACGCACAAAAATGGAAAGAAAAGTAGTTCTTCGACTCGCATTTGTGTAAAGTGAGAGCTTTTTTCTAAAGTGTGAGTTAATGAGAGAAGAGTGGAATTATCCCACATGCTGTGGTGCAAGGCTGTAGAGCTACTTAAAGCTTTATGAATGAATAAACACAAGTCAATTTTGCATTACATCTCCCTTGTTCATGGTGAGCTTGTGATGGCTTAGCAAAAACTCAAGATCGTGTTTATGAGTCCAAAGTTAATTGATTTTGGAACCTAATTCGCTTGAGTGATAATCTAGCCACACACACTCACTTGTGAGCATGATGTTTCTCTTTCATCGACCCTAGCTAGCACGATCCCATTCCCATCAATTGGTATCAGAGCTATGGAATGCTACCTAGGCTTTCTATCATGCATTGCATGTTTGTACAAATTAGCATCCCTTAATCATCATTAGCTAGATCAATTAGGTTCGCTCTTCTATTGCATAATGCATGTCTAATTAGTATTCCATTGGCTAGCATGACCATGTTCTTGAGCTAAAGACTCTTAGGCCACTACTCACTAGCCAATTGAAAGCCTAATTAGCATTAAAGTACATTAATTTAGCCAACAAGAACTTGCATTTTGCATTCAAAAGCTGCTCCTTATTTTAGCAAAATCAGCATTTGGGAATTGATGTGTGTGCATAGCTCTTATCAACAACTTTTTGTAACACTTCTCTGAGCCTCAATCAACCAAGGTTTGCCATCCAAATTGCTCAATTAAGATTGGAAATTTTTGCTCCTAATCTCTATTTTCCTTGCAAAATTGAGCTCCAAATCTCTCTGTGTGTGTGGTGAGCATTAAATGCAAATTGTTTTTTAAAAAAAGAAGCACCACACTCCCTCTTTGAAACCGTGTGAACCTCCTAAATATAGGAGTCAAACGTCTGTAGGAGGAGGGCCACACCCAAGAAAAAAGGGGCACCCCCCTTGCCCACTGGGCGCTGGCGAAAAGTCCCTTTGAAGTATTTTTCGGGTCCGCGGTCGATTGCCTTGCCTTGCCCACGCCATCTGGCGGCCTTGCGAACATTGTTGCTGATCGTTCCAACGATGATCGAGGTGCTTAAAACCCGTCCATCTGGCCGCAACTTGCTCAAAGGCTGCTCGCTACTCGGCACCCTGCCCGCGCGTGTCCGTTCTGTCCTTGGCTGCCTGAGGCCTTGCCCGACAGCCCAAGCGTTGACCTCACCTGCCCAACCTGCCCGTCTTGCCCCACTGCTTGATCCAATTTGACCCTTGATCTCGCAAGTCTCAAGCTCCAAGACATTCAAAACCCTCGTAGGGTGCTATCCCACAAAGCTATACACACAAAGGGAACCTTAAAACCTAGCCAAGTTCTCAAAACTCCAAAATTTTCCAAAGCTTCAACAAGGGATTTCAAAGGCAGCCATCAAACTAGCACCGAGCATTCAAAAGGGAGCATGACTAGCATTCAAAAGGGTATCACTCAACGTTGTCTTGGCTAGATATCAAAGCAAAGTAGAGAAGCATTATTTTTTTGTGAAGAGGGGCTTCACCCCGGTGAAGAGGAGCCTCAGAAAGGAAGAAATCTCTCTCTCTCTCTCTCTCACTCACTCACTCACTCTCTCTCTCTCTCTCTCTGTCACACACACACACACACACACGCACGCACACACACACACACACACACACACACACACACACACACACACCCACCTTGCAATGAAATGAATTCAACCAAGCACAACTTCAAATAAATTTCAAATTTTTGTGCTCGTGTAAAGAGGTAGACACTGGCTAGGAGAGTCTCCTAAGCTAAGACCCCTGTATTAGCATAATGGGGGAAAAGGGAATTGAGAAGGGTTTCACACCTGGCAAACAAGGTTAAGGGGTTACCTAATGAAAAAATGTTTATGGTCTGTCATCAACACTACCTTAGAGAAACAAGCCAACCCGATGGAGTGCACACTAGGGCATCTACACTCATAGAAAGTGCACATAATTTGGCCAAAGACGAACAAACATTAGGAATCATCATCACCTCCTTGCACGAAAACTATGTGCATTTCATAGACAAATGTAAGCACGCACATGAAGCGTGGCATGTCCTAGAAAGCAATTTTGGGGCTAGGGCCAAAAGAAGTAAAGTTAGTTTCAAAAGACAACTTTACAAGATCATTATGATTGAAGGGGAGGACATTGCTAGCCTAGTAAATAGGCTTAAGAGAATTGTCATGCAGCTCACTTACATCCAAGTCAAAGTACCAAAAGACGACAAAGTGGCCGTACTATTAAGTGCACTTCCACCTTCTTATGACAACTTAGTCACAATTCTTGAAGAAAAAGAACCGGCTCAACCTTTCTAAGATTTCATCAACTCAATCCAAGCAAAAGAAATAAAACAAAAAGATACATTAATGACATCATGAGGGTTTTTGTCACGACATCCTCAAGGGGAAGATATTCGGCATTGACATCATCAACTAGAAGAAAGTGTTATGAATGTGGAAGAATGGGACACGTAGCGAAAGACTACTATACAAACAAACCTTGCAACAAATGCAATAAGAAGGGACACCCTCCTTCTTGATGCTACGCAAATGGAGGTAGTAGTAGTGGAGAAAGTAGTAGTAGTAGAAGCAACATTAGAAGCTACGAAGGAAAGAGACCTCACAAAGGATCAAATCACATGGTAGAAGACGAAGGCGAGAATAACCTTGTCTTCTATGACGACATACTTTGATGATGCAACCTCTCTACTTGTAGAGGAGGACTTTTATTTTCCTGTCTGGTTATTATCATCATGTATGGATTTTACCATCCTGTGTGGTTACTAACTTATCGTTCTTTGTAGATATTACATCATCATTATTTTGTCATAGCCCAAACCTCAAGGGGAGGATTGTAAAGTGTGAGTTAAGGAGAGAAGAGTGGAATTGTCCCACATGCTGTGTTGCAAGGCTGTATTGCTACTTAAAGCTCATTTTTGAATGAATAAACACAAGTCTATTTTGCATTACATCTCCCTTGTTTATGGTGATCTTGTGATGGCTTAGCAAAAACTCAAGATTGTGTTATAAGTCCAACTTAATTAATCTTGGAACCTAATTGGCTTGAGTGATAATCTAGCCACACACACTCACTTGTGTGCATGATGTTTCTCTTTCATCCACCCTAGCTAGCACGATCCCATTCCCATCAATTTGTTGACTAAAGTTTTTAAACCAGGGGATTTAGTCCTAGTATACTTGTTGAAATAACATATACCCAAACAACATGGTCCCTTTGTCATTGAAGATGTTTCACCAAGTGGGGCTGTCAAGTTAGCCACGGTAGATGGAGAAATCATGGAAAACTGGATTAGTGGATGTTGACTCCACAAATACAACCTTCCCTTAGCTAATGAACTTCTACAGAGAATGCATGCATCTAAGAAAAGGAAGCTTAAACAACAATAGGTTATTGAGGAGGCTCAAGAAGAAACTCGTATTCAAGTTCTAAAATGGGAAATCTGCAAGACACAACACGTTCTCCAAGCTGTACCACTTAGTACCCTCCACATTCAACCCTTAACGTAGGATGAGGTCGAGACTGATGACGAGTGGCTAGACGGCCTTGATATGCAAATCCATGTGAATCTAAACGACTATTACAAAGAGAAAGCTTTAACAGATACAGGAGCCCGAGTCAATGTGGTTAACTATTCCACTTATTGCAAAGCAACTACTCAACCACTTGAGTACTATCGAGCTCCTTTCAAGGGTTGTAACAAGAGTGTCACTCCAACTTTAGGGAAGATCAACTTGAATGTTATGGTTCATGGATTCTCTTGCTTGCATACTTTCATATGTATAGCAAACACATGAAGGAGGACCTAATATTAGGTGTTCCGTGGATGAGAACCTATAGAGAAATTTAGGATTGGGATGCAAAAATTCTAGAGCTCACACTCAAAGGAGGACAACTTAAAATACCAATTGCCTATAATAAGGAGGAATGGAAGGAAGCTCTAGGTGATTTCCAATCAAACAAGCATGAGTCATCAACCACAATTACAACTACAGCTCTAATAAAGACTTCTACTACATCAATGCAGGGAGCCATGCAAGTTTGGATACCCAAAAGTCAACTAGTCAACCGATCTCAAAAAATCTGAGTGCCTAAGAGATTGCTATGTACCACCAACAACCCTAAGAGAAAACAATTATATCCATCTCTTCAACAAGAACCACCGCTACTAAAGATGAAATAAATATGGCAATCGAAGGAGAAATGTGCAGCTCATAGTAGAAGATAGACTGCCCAAAGAAGACAAGTCAGATTATGGGTACCAAAGACCCCACTGCAACTCAAACCAACCTCCATCAAGTACAAGTGGATACCTAAAGTCAAACCACCAACCACGATTGGACCCACCAGTTCCAGTCAGAACACAACAGACGGTAAATATCATGCCATAAAAGAACGTGCTCAAGTGCTAAAGAGTTTACTCTTCAAGAGAGTTCAACAACAACATACCTCGCCAGAAAAAACCCTTGAGTACAATACTCAAGACCCACCTCTTTCACATCATAGCGTGTTTAACTACATTGACATCAATAGTATTATAGGGACAATCAAGGCCATGCATAGACACAACTTTGTAACCCATGTATTGTACAACCTATATAATCACTTATTCTTGCAGATTGAAGCAAGGAGGAGGAGTGGACAATCTGAAAATGGACAAAGCATATCGATCTGGAAAAGATATGTGCAATGTTTTGAAGTAATTGTGTGTTAACGTACAATCTTTCTTGAATAAATTAGCTGACTGCCCACGTAGCACAATAACTGGGGAATGCAATAAGTTAATCCCTTGATATGTGTATATATTGTACATAACTACCAAAAGCCATAAATAGTGCAGTTCTTACTTATATTGTGTGTTTCTGGCCAAAATCATTATAAAAATGGAGTAGTCCACAAAAACATGGCCTAATAATAAATTTAGGAGTGTTTTAGTATTTTTTGCGTATAGGATGGATTTTTTTCAATAGTTAGGTTAATTTTCCTTTAATTATGGTAATGTACGGTAATAAAAACCAGAAAAATAGAAAACAATAAGCAGGAATGTCAGAATTGGATTTTGACTTCAAACACTAAATCTTGAAGCTCAATGGAACAACTAAATTTTTTTTGAAGCAAATCCGATCAAAAAAATCGGCGGCCACTGCAACTCACTAGTCATCTGGAGCAGAATGCGACAAAAAGGTCCATGGATGTCAGTTTGCAGAGATTATTGATCCGAGAATACATTGTAAGGCCTGTTAATCTCATTGGGTAGGCATTACACAGGGTGACAAAAAAGTCGAGGTATGTATAGTCCCTTGGGCCATATTTCCTCTCATTTGCATTCTAGACTTTAGAGGGAGAGCTCCGAGTTGTGGATTTTGGTGACATCCACGCTCTCCTACACTCTATTTTCTGGCTCTTGCTCACTCCAGCCATGAGGGGTAAGTTCTTAACTATGGCTAGAAGCATTTTGGATATCACATTCTCAACCACATGAGCAGTAGGAGGCACGAATACACAAACCAATTTGGGAACTTTTGGGATCAGAACCACTAACACCAGCCACACTAGACCTCCAAATTGCACCAAAAGTGAACCAAAGGCTCTTCCCTACTGGAGCAACACAATGCTAGGGTCAAAAATGCAAAAAAGCTCAGAAAAAATGACCTAGTATCTTAGGCGTGTTGAAGATAGGAGACCGAAATATAGACCAAATTTCACAAATATGTTGGAACTATCATGTTAGGGATTTTTTGAGAGTTAGGGGTGCATGAAGGTCGAGTCATTAGTGAACAACAGATGACTCTATCCTTATTGCAAAGTGACATTTTGCACCACAATGCAAAATATTGATTCGTTTAACCTCAAACTCAAAGGGGGCACTCTATACCTTACAATGGAACCTTACTAACCTTTAGTGGGCAGACAACTAGTGACCAAAGACTCCAAGTCAAGCTCGGCTCAAAAGGGGACTGTCAACCTAATCAGGGACACCAACAAGTGCAAGAAACACAACCAAGGGTTTCACTCTACATAATTAACGTAGTAGAAGCTATATAGGGCAAGATAAGGGCCTAAATTGCACTAATTTCTAAAAATTATCTTAGGCACGCCAAAGATAATCTGCTAGGATGGAAGCACATTTTGCACACACTTTCATATTGGCATGATTCCCCTACCTCTCACAGAGCCCACATCACACTGGTATATTCATTTATGCACAACTACTCTCAAATGCATTTTACTGCACCAAATAGACTCAAGTACCCCAAAACTGACTTTTATCCTATCAATTCAAAACCCAACTTAATGTGACATCAAGGATCTACCCACCACAACCAATCAGGGTACCAAAAACACAAAACCCGCCTAAATTAGTCATTTTTATCTTAGGTGCACCTAAAATAGAATTGCTATATGGAAGGCCTGACTTGCATTTTAATGACACAGATATGTCTACAAGGGTCAAATAAAGCACCTTGACAAGTTTCATCAAGTTTGGCACATCAAAACCCTATCAATCACCAAAGCTCTGAAAGCGGTAAAGCGCACACAAATTTGTCCACAATTCTCACCACAAGTGTCCAAAAGCTATCCAACTCCATGCATATCGCCAACAACATATACACTTCCTAATCATTCACTCTAGCACAAAATTGCATGCATCTGCATCCATCTGTATCTTAGGTGCGCCTAAGATAAATTTTACCAAGAATGTGCTTCTGAGTACCCCTTTCTATCTTGTTGGTTTCTCTACTTGATTGGGACTTGTTAACTTGGTCTGATTGATGAATTGTATGCTGACCTACCAGGTTCACTCTCATCTACCTTGCGATCTCCAAAGAAGAAACCATGAAGGAAAAATTTACCGAGGTCCCACCATACCCATTAGAAGAAGACTACCTCAAGGAAGCAAATGTCATGGTTGTCAAAAGAACAGCTTTAAAGTCAACATGTCACTATATACCATGGCTCATTCAAAAGCGCACACGGGTCTAAAGTGGAAGTTTAGATGCTACCAAAGGAAGCTCAAGATCTTGTCAAAGAAGAGGCAGTCAGGCCACTTTGGGAAATAACTGGCCTTAAAGACTACCTTGAATTGGAGCCTTGTGGTGTAGACTACAAGAGGGCTTATGAGATCCTACACAACATTACAGAAGAAGGAAGGGCAACCATCTTGGATTTGAATGACTCTCCAATAGAGGTGCACATCAAAGAAGACCAGGTTGCTGAACCCCTAAGGTTACAAAGAGGAGGAAAGTCTGTGAGAGACAAAGGGTTGCCCACAATCGTCATTTTCACCAATCGGTCAACGTCCTTCTCAAATCTAAAGGAAAGAGGGATAGAGCAGGCTCTTTGGCTCTATCATCAACACTTTCATTTCATTGCTAAAAGACCTCCAAGATACAAAGTTCCAAATCATGCCATGGCATCGACATTCACACATGCCTCAAAGAGAGAAGGCATGATAGAAGTAGACCACGCTTGATATATTCACACCACTCTCACTCATGTGAAAAAGCAAGAGAACATCACCTTCTTGGGAGCTCTAGAAGTGTTAACAAGGATTTCTTACAATGTTATCGGCCAGGCAGAACATTTATCACTTGCCCCAGAACAAAATCTATGGCTAGTGAACAAGAATGAAGAAGAAGAAGTGCAGACAAGAGCTCCACCAGTGAGGGCTAGACTAAGGACCAGACTAGTCGATGTCCCCAGCCAAGAGACAACTACTGCAAAACAAAAGCCATGAAAAGCAACAAGGAAGAAGAGGTGGTGGTGGAGGAAGACACTCCCCTCAAAAGAAAGAAAAGGAAAAAAAAGAGAAAGCAAAGACAGAGGACACAATAACAACAAAATGGCCATGCCCTGTCGTAGCAGTAGAAGAACAAATCCAAAAAGTAGCAAGAGTAGAAAGAGAGAAGGAGGCTTTTGAGCTGGAAAGAGGACTCAAAGGGGATTTTGAGGAAAAATGGAAATTATCTCCAAGAAGAATCAAAATTCAAACCAAAAACCCAATATTCGATGAAAAGGACGATCCTCGGGCTGGACATGAACATCTCGAAGAACGGCAACAAGAACAGGCCCAGGCACAAGAAGAAGCCAATACACCACCTAGGGAGGATTCACCCAAAGAACCAGACAACCCTATTGCAGAAGTTCCACATTTATCTCCCCCAAGTGCACCACCATAGCCAAAGGACACAACACAACCACAACCAGAGGAGGCCACTCCCATTGCTAACAATATGGAACCAAATATAGAACCACCCAAAAAAGTCAATGAGCAAGAGGGTAACTTGCTAGCCCAATATATACACCAAATACTCAAGTCAACCAATGTCAGATGAGCCAATCACCGAGGCTCAAGACACACAAACGGATCAACCTGAAGCTTCATAGTGTATATACAGGCTGTGGATCTCAGAAGAAAGGCTAGACATGGCCAATGTTTGTGTTGAATCATACAAAGAAGCCATGTAATTCAAAGAAAAGGAATTGACTGAACTAATTGCAAAGTCAAAAGTGGATTTGGAAGCTCTCTAGACAAGGAATCAACAGCAAGAGCAACAAGTCATTACGACAACCTTAGCTCTACAGGAATCTACGACAACAATCAACATGCTACAAATTCAACTAAACATTGCAAACACTCAGTTGGCACAATCAAAAGCCAGGTGCCAAGAGAAAAATACATTGCTAAACCAGTTGAAGGTCAACCCTACAATAGCCACACTACAGGGCACATATCAGACATACCAAGTAGTGGAACAAAAAGTTAAAGACCTTGAGATGGACCTGAAGTTAGAAAAAATCACATTACAAGCTCGAGGCATGATTCGACTCAATCATCAGACTCGCCATTGATAAGATCAAGGAAGTTGAAGCTAAAGTTACCAAATTTCACATGGTCACACTCGCTATCCTTGAGTTTGGGAACAAGGAGGGACGACTTCGGCTACTCCAACAATCACACCTCCTAAAAGACACCGGATTTTGGATTGCTCAGGAACTTACCCTCACTCAAATCAAACGCAAAGGTGAGGAGCTCAAGAAAGGGCGAGTGGCACAAGCCAAGGCAAGTGGCCGGTATATAGTTGAGGGATGGCCATCATATAGAAGTTTTTCTCTCCTAATGCTCCCATCATGCCGGCAAACATCACCCTTAGCCTCTTAGTTTCCCCCATCTTTAAAAAAAAATTTGTATCTCATTCAAAGGTTTTCCTTTTCAAACAATCAGATCCTATCCCAGCCCTATTGACCCTCAGGTTGCTCAATGCCAATGTGACGACCATTACCCTCTATGTCATGAGAGGAGACACCCTTTGTATGCATGTTTTTGGTTCCATGGGTCATATGTGACCTTCCACGGAGGATATCTATCTATCTATCTATCTATCTCTCTCTCTCATGGGTCATATGTGACCTTTCGTGGATGGGTAGAGAGAGAGAGAGAGAGAGAGAGAGAGAGAGAGAGAGAGAGAGAGAGAGAGAGAGAGAGAGAGAGAGAGAGAGAGAGA
This sequence comes from Adiantum capillus-veneris, assembly GCF_014529385.1. Lineage (NCBI taxonomy): Eukaryota > Viridiplantae > Streptophyta > Polypodiopsida > Polypodiales > Pteridaceae > Adiantum > Adiantum capillus-veneris. The sequence goes on along the minus strand of NC_140942.1, from coordinate 65,300,999 downwards.
GAGAGAGAGAGGGGGGGGGGGGGCAAAGAGAGAGAAAAGGGGGAAGAAGGGGAAGGGAAAGGACTAGAGAGAGGGGAGAGGGAGGGGTGAGCAGACAAAAAGAGGTAGGGGGGACTGAGAGAGAGAGAGAGAGAGAGAGAGAGAGAGAGAGAGAGAGAGAGAGAGATGAGGGGGCCAATAAGATGGAAGAGAGAGGGGTGGGTAGGAAGAGAGAGATGGGGACAAAGAAAAAGAGAAGGGGGAAGAAGGGGAAGGAGAAGGGCTGGAGAGAGAGAAGAGATAGGGGTTAGTGGAGAGAGAGAGATAGGGGCCAGACTGAGGGGAAGCGCACACACACACACACACACACACACACACACACACACACACACACACAGAGAGAGAGAGAGAGAGAGAGAGAGAGAGAGAGAGAGAGAGAGAGGGGGGGGGGGGGGGGAGGCAAAAATTGTGAGAGGGAGAAAGGAGGGTGTATTGTTTTGTTGTTACAAAGAGGGAAAGAGGGAGACGTGAGCTCATAATGGAAAGAAGGCGATTGTGGTAGGATTAGGGGCGGCTCACGGTGGCAGTAAGCTAGCACTACTAACCACCAGTGGAGGCTTAGGTGGTGGTGGCAATGGGTGCTAACGGGCGGCAATGGGAGGTAGTGGTGGCTGCCCTAAAAAGAAAAAAAGATCTCTCCAAAGATCATTTTGTTGAGCTCGCTCCATAACCGTCCCCAGGAAGGAGAGAGAGTTTTTACTATGTACATGTCTTGAGGTGTCTTTTAAGGTTAGGTCAATGGATATTTTGTGTTAGTAGATTAGTGGTTGGTATTAGCAATCACTAAAAAGTTAATGATAAGGTGGATGGTTGAAGGAAGATGGGTAAATGAAGTGAGGGAATCTTTATGATGGTGAATCTTTGAAGAAGTTTTGGACCTTCTTGTGTAGGTTCTCAAAAATGACTTTCGATCCTCTTCTTCTTCTTCTCTTCTTATGTCGTCGTTGCCAAGGTTGAATCACCATGATGAAAATATCGATGCTGGTTGATGAAAATCCCCAATTAGCAGAGATTAAACATGGTTCTACATGCTTAATTTATGCATATAGAGAAGAGATAAGAAGGAATTGTAATTTAGAGGTAATAGAGAGAGACATAGAGATGGTGTATGTACATGTAGAGTTTATATGAGAGCTATGGAGGTGAGAGGAGAGGTTAATGGTGAAGACGGTGAGTGAAACCATTGAAGGTGCAAGTTTGAGGGAGGGATGGAGAGGAATGAGTGTGTGTGTATGTGTAAAAGTGTGAAAGGAGGTAAGAGAAGACTAGGGTAACTTGAGAGAAAAAGTGGACAGACAAGGGTCCACCAAAAAAATCATATCTCACTGGTGGAAACTCCAAATATTATGAAAATTTTTGAGGTGATTATTCAGCTTGTGACCTAAAGTATATATTTTGATCAATTCCTCAAATTCAAAGTGGACTTGGATGCCAAAATTTCTACCAAAGTGTCTGTTTTCCTTCTACAAAAGTCTTCAGTGGCTCCCCTTTTGTTGAATTTGCATAATCCTCCAAGAGTGAGCCCCTCCTTGCATGAAAGCATGACCTAATAGATTCTTGAGGGTCTGAAAATATTCATGGATTAGGATTAGTCACAAATATGATATATGGATATGATGGAAAAAAGCAGGTTAATATATAAACAATTCACGGAATCTAGAATAGTGTCAGTTGTATATAAATATAAAATGAAAAAAAAACATAAGAAATCAAATGAGGGAGCCCTCATTTGTTTTTATTGATTTATGACTATTTACAAGAAGTAAGGAGAAATGCATGTAGAAAAATGGTAATTTAGTAAAAAGAAATGACTAGGTGAAATGTATTTTTTGGATTTTTTTCTTAGAATGGGTTCACACCAAGATTTCGAGAGGCTTGCATCAAAAACGTTATTTATATAATGAAGATTATATACAGTGGTAAGAGAATTACAATAACGGTGAGTCAATGTACATAACATACTTAGGTAAATAACGCACACTATGTAAAAATATTTTAATAAATACCAAAATAACTATAATAAAAAATCCCTTTATATAGGCCCTATATAAATGAAATATTTACATACAAATGGGATATAATATATTTTTATTTTTTGTTTTTATTGATTTATTTGGCTCAACTAGCCCAATGGCTAAGTAGCTGAGGGTTTTAAGAAGATATTGAAAAAGTCTCCTGACTCACACACACCTATGTATAGTGAAAGGGTGAGGATAGCCACATTGTTTGAGTGATTTTGATAGGGTGAGGTAGCTCATCATGAAAATTCCGGATAGCCAAAAAACGGCTATTAGCGTACTAAAGCTACAAGTTTTGTTTGTTAGTTTTTGCTTCAATATGCAATTTCTAGATAAGGTTGTGTTGACAAGATCACTGATTGATAGAAAAGAGCTTGATAAAAATGAAGCTAGTGAGTTTTTGATTGTTAGGGGCATCAAATTGCCTTTTACTACAACATATAATCCAGATTGTAATGGGAAAGAGTAAATATTGCCTATTGTTAAAGCTTTAGTAAAGTCATGTTGAGGGTGTATTGGTGATTTCCCCTAAGATTCTACCTTTTGCTTTATGGGCTGATCGATCTACACATTGCTCTTTTACAAGTTTTATGCCATTCAAGTTGATGTATGAGTAGAAACCCATCATGCTTATAGAGGAGGTTGTTATGTCTTGGACACTGTCACCATAAAAAATAGGTGTGTCAGTGAAAGATATGATTGATTTGCATAATCACCAATTTGAAAGACATCAAGAAGATGATAAACATGCAAAAGAAAAGCTCAAGGAGGCTCATTTGAAGAGCACAGTAGCATTTGATGAGAAGCAAAGGTTGTAGCCTCATGCTATCAAAGATGGTGATTGGGTGCTCGTTTATGACAGTAGCTTAGAAAACTAGTACTTTGCAATTATCTAAATAATTATATGCTAGTTTGAACCTTATGTTCTGATGCATGCTTAGTGTTTGGGAAAAATGTATGTCAGCTATCATTCAAAGGAAGATGAAAAGGAAAAATCCCGCTTAGTTTTCAAGGAGAATAATGTTACATTGGTTAGAATTAGCTTTAATTTCCAAAATTTCCACTTCAAAAATTCATAAAAAGAATTGTGTCTGGTTGCCAAAATGATTTTTCCTGAACACTGTACATGCTCATTATAATTGGACATAAAAGTTATGTAAGCTTGATGGCATTGAGCTTAGAGTGCTTATTGGAGGGAAAACTATCAAAGTGTTTAAGAAGTGGGATGGAAAATAAATATGCATAAGCACTGGTTGGGAGGTAAGCTTCTCTTTGAGATTATCCAAAGCATTTTGCTCTTTAGCAGTCCATGAGTATTTAACTTTCTTCCTGGTTAAGTCATGTAATGGTCCTTCTATTTGAGAGAATTTTGCTATGAAGTGTCTATAGTATGCATACATGCCAATAAAACTTTGTAGCTCATGCAGATTCCTTGGATTAGGCCATGCTTTTATTACCTCCAGCTTTTATTACCTCCAACTTTGATGGATCCATATGGATACCATCTTGAGAGATAATGCGACCTAAGTATTGAATCTCTCGAACAAAAAATTCACTCTTCTTTTGATTGATAAAAAGCTTGTTCTCCCTCAAAGCGTGAAAAATTACTTGGAGATGTTGCTTGTGCTCTTCCAATGACTTGGAGTAGACGATGAGAATACTCCACTAAACTTCCGATGGGGTCTAAAATTTTCTCCATTAAACTATTGAACGCGGTTGGGACATTTGTCAAACCAAAAGGCATGACAAGATATTGATAAAGACCAAACATTGTACGGAACGCGGTCTTTATGATATCGTCAATCACTATCCTTGTTTGATGATAGCCACTTTTAAGGTCAATGCTATTGAAGTAGTTCAAACCTTGTAGCTTATCAAACAGATGTTCTACCCACGGTAGAGGAAATTTGTTTTTGATAGTGATACGATTTAGTGCTCGATAGTCCACACACATGCGGTATGTACCATCTTTCTTTTACACTAAAAGGACTGGAGAAAAAAAGGGAAAGGAGCTAGGCCTCACCATCCCTTTGTCTACCAGCTCAGGCACTTGCCTCATAATCTCCTCTTGTCGAGCTTCAGAAACTCTATAAGGAGGTTTATTAGGCGGTGAGCTTCCAAGTAGAAGCTCTATCATATGGTCATCATCCCCTCATTTTGGAGGTAACTCCATCGGGATGTCACGGTACATACGTCTTGGAATCTATTTAGAAAATTAGACAAGTCTAATTCCTGTTGATTCCTACCACTTTGTTTTGTTAAAGCATTAGCATCATTTAAAGACTCTTTGATAAAAATCATGTACAAGGAAACTGAGCTTTTCATTGACTTATCAAAAGCAGGTGAATTTACGAGTGGTATAGTACGATCGAACTCATTAGCATCTATATACATGCTCTTTTCCCTATAGGTGAAGTAGATTCTCCTTTTAGGGAACTTCATGTTGGTAGCCATGCGGTTGAACCATGGTGCCCCTATGATAACATCCTCATGTTGGAGAGGAGAGATGAAGAAGTCTTATTTGTTGATGTAGATTTGGAGATGAATCCTCAACTTCCCAATCAAGGGAGTAAAGGAGGCTTGCTATCCCTTGAAAGTCCCATTGGCAGTTACAATATCTCCCATCTCAAAAGCTTGAATGCCCAGCTTAGTGGCCAACTTCATTGATATGAAGTTGTGAGTAGAGAGATGGTCAAAAAGGATGAAGGCATCATGCTCTCTCACCTTCCCCCAAGCATATGAAAGGGATGATCCTTTGCAATGAGCATCCTCTTTTGAAGCTTCAACCGAGGGAGCTCTAGGAGTCTCACTGCAGGCATTTATTTTGGGGAAAGAACCATAGCCATGTCCTTGCTACCCACACTTAAAGCATTTGTGATCTTTGCGAAAAGAATCTAGCTCTTCAAGAGAGTGTTTGTTTTTACCTGTGTAAAATCCTTTCTCCTTGGTCTTGTTATTGTTGTTTTTGTTGTTGGAATTGCCGTGGGAAGAACTTTGAACATTGTTCTTCCCCTTTGCATCATTACAATCTTTATTTTCCATGGGCTTGGCATTCCTTTTAGCCACTTGTTGGAAATTGATACAAGATGCAACCATAGTGTGGTGGATGACTGCGGTGATAGAACCAGGCCGTTGGGAGTTGACATACTCAGCTATTTCTTCAGGTAATCTTGCACAAAGTTGTTGCTTTTGCTCAACAAAGTCTATCCTTTGAAAGATAGTAGCCTTGAGATGTAAATCCCAAAACTTGTCAACTATTTGTGGATAGACTCACTGGAGAGAAACTTTAAACTCCACCATTCGGTGAGCACTTTATCCTTGACATTGCTTGAACTCGTAGAGATTTCCATTTCCTTGGGGCTTTTCCATTCTTGAGGAGACTAGCCCACCATTGACAAGAAGATTTTTGAAAGTGCATAGCTACATGATGTAGCCTGGAGTACTCTGTGAAGCCTTCGTCTCCAAAGGTAGCATTGAATTTTTGGATGAAGGCCAATACTTTGTCAAAGGTGTCATCATAGGTGAGAAAACTTTTCCTCTGTCTTTGAACTTCTTAAGCTTTTGGGACCCTCCAAGCAGGGTAGGATTTGTGATGTCCTCTCCTCTTGTATTCTCTAGGAGAATACCCGCCGCTTTTGTCCGAAGAGGAGGAAGGTGAAGAAGAAGGAGAAGAGGGTGACCTCTTCCTTTCCTTTTTCTTCCTTTATTTCCTCTCTTCCCTTTTGGACTAACCAGGAGAAGGACTATAGGATGATCTATTTCTCTTGGGAGGAGTTGGAGATCGTCGTGACCGCCTTCTTCGTGGAGCTACATCTTCAGAGAAATTCAGAGATTCACTTCTTTCTCATTCATTGGATTCCTCCTCTTCTCTTATCGGAGAGAGTCTTATTTTGGAAGTCTCAACAAGAGTCTTCCTAAGCTCTCTCTCTCTCTTCTTGGAGAAAAAGGGAAATCCCATAAGCACAAAGTTGTTACTTCGGCTTGCAAGGCAAGGTTGCCCATAGCTTGTTGCAACTTAGTAACAAGATGGTTGACAAACATTGGGGCATCATCAGTAGCACCTTCATGTGCAAATTTTCAATATTCATTCTACTCTCTTGATTATTGTCAGCCATGCTAATTAAGCCTATATGTATGCTACTTTGTAATTTCGTACCCTCAAAAACCTTAGTTGCTACTCTTCTCTATCTTTGAAAATTAGTCCTCAAGCAGCCATACCCGTGGTTTAGAGATTATTCATTGCAAAGAATAGTGAGAGGGTCTAACATTGCCCGATTGATTATGGTTCTTGTTGAGCTTGCTAGTAGCTCAATAATGGTTAAGACAAAGGCAAGCCCCGAGAGACTCCATTATTAAGTCTATAGTTACCAACGGTGTACCCAAACTAAGTCCTTTTAAACCAAGATAATAGATCCTTGTCCCATTTAACCTATTGTAATGAATAGGTCCAACCTTTCATGGAAAACTTAAGGGCCTCTCTTCTTAAGCAAGAAAATAGAAACCAATGGCTCTGATACCACTGTAATGGAAATGGCCTATGAACATTGAGAATAGTGGAATTAAGAGATCTATAGTGAGAATTTTTGTGAGACTACTTTGAGAAAATAGAGGGTGAACTTAATTAGCTATAGCAACCATTATGCTTAATTAACTTGGCATGAAAAAATACTTTGCAAAAGAGAGATTTTAAGAACTTGACAACATTTGAGGACTGGATTTATGTGGTCCCCCCTTCAAAAGGCTTTTGTATCTTAATTCCTCCCATAAAGAGAGACTTGGTACAATACAAGATTTGTGTTCCTTGAGACCTTGATGGTGCAATGAAGATAGAGAGCTTCATGCACCACAATTATGCTCATAGCTTAGCTAAATGAAAGATTTAACTTGTCCCCGGCCTTAGTCTCAAGACCTCAAAGAGCTTCAAAGGTGGAGATAGCTAGTAGGGAATGAGGGTAGGGAAGAGGAAGAAGAAGCATTCTTATAAGAAAGAAATAGTCCCTCACTTATCATCACTCTTTAGCATAGCATAGTAGCATAGTAATGATGAAGAGGAAGATGGAAAGCTTAAGTATTGAAGCATGGATCTTGGTTGGATTTACATTCCATAGCCAAGAGTGTTGGTGTAGGCTCTCAACTTCTCAACAAGCTTGGAGAAGGAGATGAAGTTCTTGCAGTTAGCACTTCACACAATGAGTGTGTGTGTGTGTGTGTGTGTGGGGGGTGGGGGGGGGGGGGGGGGGGGGGGGGGGGGGGGGGGGGGGAGAGTGTATATGTTGCAAGATAGCCCCCTACATGCTTGGGTCGACCCCTTCTTGTAGCTCATGCCTTATGCTCATTGGCTCCTTCAAGCCTAGCCAATCACAAGCCTAGGTCAATTCAAGCAGTAGAGGTAGCCTTTGGATAAGTGTCCCCCTTTCCCCTTTTGACAGAGAGGGCTTGAGTAATGCATAAACAATTAATTTAATTAAACTAAATGCTCATTGGACCCCTCTTTATTCTAGCCAATAGGATTCAAGCACATCATGTGGCTAACAATAGGGAGAACGTCACATGTGTCCTTGTGCCCCTTGAGGAAGGTGTGCCCTTTGGGTGAGTGAGAGGTTAAATCAAACATTACCATAGATTTGGGGCTCGCCCCCTCCTTTGTAGGGCACCTCTTTGGCTCAAGCCCCTGAAGCACCTTACCCTTCAAGTAAGCTTCTCAAGCACCTTAGTTAGTAGGTACATGCTTAGTGTGAGCATGGTTTCTCTCTATCTCTCATCCCCCTAGCTTCAAGGGCTCTGCCCCTCCTTGTAGGGATTTGGGTTGACCTTCAAGCACAAGCCTAGCTTTAAGCATGCACCTTGGTTACCAAGCATCTCATGCATTTAATCATCAATGCATTTAATCATCAAGCACGTCAAGCATAGGCCTAGCTTAACCTAAGGTCTAAGTACTTTTACACTAAACTTTGGAGGTCTTTAATGAAGCTAACCCTAAGGTATTTCAAGCTCCATTAGCTAGCATTACTCTTTGGCATACCATATCTCATTTGACCCCATTGACTATGGTCTCGTGTTGAGATAGATCCATAAGCACATGTCTATATTCTAACTCTTGTTCCCGTTTATTCTCACACATTAAGTGATCAATCTAGTATGAGAAAATCATTTGGGCTACTTAGATATTAGATTTTATGACATTATGGCTCACCGATTTGCGTCCGGACGGGGAAGTTATAAGCATTCAAATATTTTTCAAGGGCCAGGTTTGTAGTTCTGGGTTGGCATTGGAATGCATGCTGAGTGATTGGTTTTAGTTTGCAATTTTTGGTTGATAGCCTCTAATGCAAGCTTTGAAGTGTGCTCATTGCTATACTATGCTCAAATTATTTGGCCGTGATATGTTCAATTTAATCTAGTATCAAATGATTTTGCAATTTTGTAGTGTTTTTGGATGGGGAAACACAATGCAAGGATGGAAAAAATTTAAGTCTCGACTCTCCAGATGTTGGTGAAGTCCCTAGGGTGAACATCATTGGTGTGGATAAGCAAGATGTTGAGATTTTGGCCAACAAGAGGGCTAGATCTAAAAAAGAAACAGAAACTGAGTGAGAGACTAGAGCTCGCAAAGGTAAAGAGAAGGTATACAAAGGCAAGGAGTAGCCTAAAATTAGCAAGAAGAGAAGGTGTTGCAAGATCAAACAGGATGATTTTTAGCAAGGACGGGGCTACCCCGAATATGACATGGGAAGTGCTGTGCAGAGCCAAAAAGCTATAATAACTTTTGGTCAATTGTTGGCTTTGAATCCTAAGCTGTGAAGACATTGGTCTACGAGCGTGAGCACGAGGCTACCAAAATCTAAGGGCAATGCGCATACAATCCAAAACATGTCCTTAAGGGCGGATAGTCCAACAAATGTTCTTCCTCTTGTGGATGCGATCATCAAAAAGAGGATTCTAGTACATGCCTATATAGATGGTGGAGCACAAGTTTGCATCATGACAGAGGGTGCAATGAGGGAAACATGTGTTAAAGCGGTGGCTAAATCAAATGTGCTCATGAGGATGGCCACCCATTCAAAATCTAGGTGTTTGGATGTGGCTCAAGACATGAGAGTCAGGTGATGAGCATTGAGTGCCTAATCAATTTCTTTGCAATGAAAGCATCATGTGACAATGCATACCCTATCATCTTTGGTAGTCCGTGGCTGCTTGGAATAGGTGCTAAACAAGATTGGAAAACCAGGGTGTTCACCTTGCCTGATAAAGAGAGAGGGAGGCATGTGGTACCTGATTTGAAGACCAAAGAGATCCGTTTCCATCCTATGGCAGCAAGAGATGAGGATGATACAAAAAGCTACGAGTACAAGACTGAGATATCTTATAATGAGGGATACAGAGATACATAGAAATAGGAAAATGAGGATGGTATGCTAAAGATAGATGTCAATTTGTTTGGTGTCATTGAAGAGGATCTCATGCAAAAGAGGAGATGCAAACGTAGGTTCATGGCATAGGTGTGGAAGAGGTAGACAACATGGTGAGCAAGGGTTTGACCAAGCAAGGGAGGGGAGGCTATGCCCAATTGTGTGCCTCTTTTCCAAATCCATTTGCGATGGAGTATAATGATCTACGAGGAGCAAAGGGTGTTGATCACAAGATAGTTCTCAAGGAAGGCTACAAGACAAAAACGTAGAAGCTAAGGAGATTAAGGGAGATTCAAAAGGAATCCCTTTGGCAGGAGATCAACCATTAGATGCAAGTATCATATACCCCATGAAGAAGTTAGAGTGGGTTTCTTCGATAGTTATCACTCCTAAGAAGAATGGAAAGTGGCGGGTGTGCATCAACTACAAGCCATTAAATGCGGCACCCAAGAGGAAACATTATCCCTTGCCATTTCATGGGGACATCTTAAATTAGGTAGCTGACCATGAACGATACTCAATCATGGATGGTTCTTCAGGGTACTTTCAAATGGGATTGCATTAGAAGATCAGCTGAAGACGACATTTATCTCTCCAGGGGGGGATGTTTTGCCTACCGCAGGATGCCATTCGGTTTGATAAATGCCTATGACACTTTTTAGAATTGGATAAATAGAGTGTTTGGTCCCTACTTGGGCAAGTTCATTAGGGTTTTCATGGATGAAATTGGATATAGCTCAAGAGAAAATCATTTGTCAAAGCTGCAACTATGCTTTCAGAGGCTTGTCAAGAAGGAGGTCAACTGAATCCTAGGAAGTGTAAGTTAGCACAGCCTCAAGCGCAATTGCTGGGTCATGTGGTGTTGCAAAATGGAATTGAAGCGGATCCAAAGAAGGTCAAGGATCTAGTGTGAAGGAAATCTTGTGTCAATTGCCCACGGTGTGTCCTCCCAATCAAGATGACAATTTCTATGTTTCCATGATGGTATGTACTGTGGCCATTGGAGCAGTGTTACTACAGAAGGTAGGGAGAAGCTATAAGCCCATCTATTTTGAAATCAGGGTCATAATTCCTAGAGAGGTGACCTACATTGAAGCGGAGCAGTGGGTTATGGCATTGGTTTTTGCTTGCAAGAAATTTAAAGTGCGTCTCATTGTGCAAAAAATTTGTGTGTTGACGGCTTACAACTTTTTGCTTGAAGTGGTATTGAACTTAAAGCCCAAGGAAGCAGATCATGGAGTGGGTGATAGAGTTACACGAGTTCGAGTTCAAATTCAAGATCAACCACACTAGTCAATCTCACTTGGCAGATATTTTGTTTACCAAGGTCATTGATTTTCCGGTTTATCCAAGGGCAGTACGAGATGAAGCTAAAGAGGAGCCAAACCTAGTGGGAGCTTTTACCATGTGGTTTGATGGTGTGTACAAGAGGGTGATGTAGAAATAAGGAGGAGGTGTGGTGATACGGGATCCACGCAGCAAAGTAATCTTTTCAAAGGCCTATGATTTGGAGGGTGTCCAGACCAACAATTTAGAAGCAAGCTTATGCATGCATTGGTGGAGAATCTAAGCATTCAACATTGGTTTTCTTTGCCTTACCATCCCCAATGCAATGGTCTAGTAGAAAGTGCCAATGGGAAAATCATCAAGATGCTGACAAAGTATATCTACAAGGAGGAAGCAGAGTGGGAGGTCAATCTAGAGAAGTGCTTATGGACATACAGGACATCCTACAAAGTGGCGACCAACTTTACTCCATTCGAGTTGGTCTATGGTAAGGAGGTAGTGCTGTTAGTGCATGCTCAACTAGGTGCTTTGAAGGGCATGTGGCGCATCAATGCTACTCCATAGGAGGTTCTACATGATAGGATTGTCAGCCTTGAAGCTTTGCAGATGGATAGAGAAGCAACAACGGACTACTATGTGAAGCAGTGGGAGAAGTGAGTGGCCAAGGTCAACAAGACCCTGCTAGACAAGCATATAGAAGTAGGAGACATGGTGATGAAGTACAAGAGCTACTTGGACTTCACCTTTCATAAGAAGTACAAGAAAAAATGGATGGGTCCATACAAGGTACATAAGGCCTTTTCGAATGGGACTTATCAGCTGGTGAGAGCTAATGGTAAGCTTCATAGGCACATGGTGAATGGTGTGCGGCTCAAGCTATACTTTGATAGAGGGGTGGTTCCCGATGTGCATCAAATTTTAGCCAAGGGGATGGGCAACCCACCTAAAAAATATGCAGTGAGGGGAGGAGATGAAGTTTTGTACATAGCTTGTACATATGGTTGTAGTCATGTGAGGGCTTTTGGTTGTTTGTTCAATGTGGTGGTTTTCAAAGTTTTGTAAATATGCTTTTGGTTGAACATGAATGTTCAACAAGGGGGCTGGGAAATAATGGTACATACATAGTTGGTCCAAGCAAGAAAGTGGGCTATGCAAGGCTATGGCTGCCTACAAGTGCAGGACCAAGTGCTTAAGCAGGTGTGAGGACCCTGGGCAACAGAAATGTATGCCTATTGTGATTCTTTAGGCCAAAAGGGCTCCAAAAGGGGCCACTTGAGATGACAAATCAAAGTGTCCAAAGTGCCAATGTTTACCCAAGAATGTAGTGTCGAGATGCTCTAGAAGCCCGTCTAGACGGCTCCTCAAATGGAGCTACAATGTGAAAGATAGAGATGCTCAAAATTGGAATGTGTTGCAGATCCCCGAAGAGTAGGGTAGATAGGGATAGGTAGATGGAGCTAATATCAGTGTGGATAGGATTGAAGAGTGCTTGGTTGGGTGAGATTCACACGGGGCTTCCCCCCCCCCCCCCCCTTCTGGAACTCGAGTGGCAATGTGAGAGAATGAAAGGGAGTTGGTTCCGAGGAGCTTCAAGCAACACAAAAGTTATCCAATGAAGACTCCCAAATCAAATCTGAGTTTTCAAAAAAGGGCGGAGTCCCCCTATAAATCCCATTTTTGACCCATCTTAGGGGTATTATTTCCCGGTTTTTGGAACAATGTGGTGCAAACAGAGCCAAGAGTGAGCCCTTGGAGCCGTTTTTGATGAGCTTTCCATTTGTGGCATATCGATGTAGGTGTATGCTTTTGCTAAGTAATTGAAAGTCGTCCCTCCCCCCCCCCCCCCCGCCCCGTTCTCTGGCATCGTTCCCCCTTCTCCTCTCTTTTCATTGAGTGTTGGTTTGCTTGTGGCGGAAATGACCATAACTCTGAAATTTTGAAAATTTGATGGTAGAGACCTCAAAAGAGATCCAAATTCAAAAATTTGTGGATCAAGGGTATCGACATACTCTCTAGAAGCAATCTAGAAAGTTTGGCAAGATTCTGTGGAGGAACATGGATCGCGATCCATGTACCTCAGAGACCATTTTTGGTGAAAAATGACCAGTTACAGTGTACATCATTGGAAAACTTCTTTGATCAAGTTTTCTTGAAAGAAAAAGTCAAAAATCACATCAAAATTGGTTGTTAGGGCAAAAACAACCTAAACAGGGATTCCAACACAAAATTGGGCAAATCTTGAGATTTTGGGATCCAAATTCAAAAAGGGGTGAGATTTGGCTTCTACAGGGCATAGAGAACTTGCATAACAAAATTCATGAAAAAATGCTGCCAAACATGGATCGCGATCCATGTACCTTTTTGACATTTGGGTATGATATTTGACAAGTACATCCCTGATATCATTTATAACAACTTTCCCAAAAGGCACAATGTCAAAAAATTGAAAAAAGTTGGTCAAAATATCCAAATACAGAAACTAACCAAAAACTACAGGGCAGACAAAAAAACTCACTTCTGACTAAGAAAAAGTTGGCTAAATTCAAAAATATTTGGGAAAGAGTATCACCATAACATGGACTACAAGTCGACTAAGTTTCATGTCAAAATGAGGTCAAACATGGATCATGATCCATGTATCTCATGAAAAAAATTTGAATTTTTTTTGGCTGAGATTTGAGCAATAGGTAGCTGAGACATAGATAAACACTTTTGCCAAAAGAACCAAATGCAAAAAAGTTGCAAAAGATAAGTATCACTCCAAGGATAAGATCGGATCGTTGGCTCACTGCTGCTCACGTCCCCCCTGCGCACGCACCCCCAAACCCCCCCCCCCCCCCCCCCCCCCCCCCCCCCCCCCCCCCCCTTCCTCGCCATCGTCACACCTCCTCCCTCCTCCCTAGCGCTGCGCAGTACCCTGCCCGCTGCCCTGCTCACCGCTGTCCAGCCCTCCAGCATGCTACCTGCTGCCCTAGCTACGTCAATACAGCCAGCCCTCGCACCCCCCTTTGCCATCACTACACCTGCCCGCCCCTTGGCCTCACCCCTCCTACTCCCCTCCGCCCCCTGTTTCCCCTTTTTTTTCGCCTTCCGCCTGCCTGTAGGCTGTTTTTTCAGCTTGTTGGCATTGGCCTCGACACCGATGACCTATACATTCAGAAAAAGGCACAGAATGGCGGCCTCTGCTCCACCTCAGAGGGACTCCATAGAAGCCCCCTCGCCCAACACCGTGGAGCCGACCCTTCGACTTGCTCTTTCGCGAAAAGAGCAAGCCAGCTTGATGGCGGAAGTGGAGTGGGGGTGAGATTCGGGATTTATTGCAGGCCCGTCTTCTCTCCGATGTGGGAAAGATCACAAATGTCCAGATCCTCGGGAGAGGGTTCCACTAGGCTGAGTTCAAGTCTACAGATATGATGACCAAGGTGATTTCGATGAGCCCGCTCGGCATGAGAGCAGCTTGAGCTTACTTTCAACGTTGGCATCACGGTTTTGACCCTACTATAGATGTGCTCGAGGAGGAGGCAGACTTGCCAATTTCAATTTGTTTCCCAAGCCTGAGGCGAGAGTACCATCCCCTCCTACCCAGGATTGGTTCCATGTCCAAGACAGTTTTGGAGTCTCCACGCACGGTAGCTTTAGTTGTGGCCAATGCCGCAAGTCTACCTATTGTGCGGGTTCTCGTTCGTGACACACACTCCCTCCCCAAGGTGGTATTGCTGCCTAGGGTGAGTGGGGGATGGATCAGACAGAGTGTGGGTCTCCCGAACCAGTGTTTCATTTGTAGACAGATGGGCCATATGGCAAAGGTCTGTCCTCGCAGGAGACCTCGACCCACAACACATGCGCAGCCTCCCAGGGCTAAGCATGCCAAGCAGCCAGGTACATAGGATACAGAGGCTTGTACTTCGATAGAGACCGTGACCAGCCAGCTGATGGTTGGCTGTAGGTGCCTGGCCACCACTGTCAGGGGAGAGCTCACCCCACTGCTCCTCCTGGTGGCCGACTTGTTGTAGCTCAATAGCACTGGGTTTCGATTGGGAACCGTTTCGACCCCCTTCAACAGGACCTGCCTGAGGAGGCCCCGTCCACTTCTATTCCTCCACCACCGCCTCCTCCTCCCTCAGCCACTGCCACCCCGCCTCCCCCGCCTCCTTCCCCCCCCACCTCCACCTCCACCTTCGCCCCCCGCCCCTCCTCTCTCCTCGATGGGGCCCACAACCTCATCTCCCGACCCCTCCGCCACTCCTCCTTAGACTTAGGGTATTGGCCATGCTTCTTCCGCAAGGCGTTCTCTTTGTAGTGCTTTTGCTATGAGCCATGTGGCTCATGAGGGACTGCCCCACCCGAGGCCACCTTTTTTGGTGCTCACTTCTCCGTTTGAAGCGATCCCCAGAGGTCTAGCCAGCTTTGACATTCGCAGACGTTGGGATTTCTTCACTACAACTCACTCGATTTCTGGGGGATTCCTCTTCCGACTTGGAGGAGGCCAGCTTTCGAGTCCACATCCTCTTTCTTGCAGCTAGAGGCAGTGAGGCCCTGGACACAACGGTGGGTTTCTCCTTTCCGTTGTGTGATAGGGATACCACTGAGTGGACCCTGCACATAGTCCTGGACTGGCTCCAGACCCAAACTATTGAGTTCTGGCATCACACAGGGGACTTAGCAATGACAGATCTGGTGCAGACACTTTGGCCTCTTGCCAAGTTTAGCGTGACACCTCCAGATGCAGCGGGTTGCAGGCACATTGTGGTACACTTGTTTGCTCACACTCAGTGCCCTCCGTGTTATGTTTTTGTGCATGAGGATTCTTGGACAGAGGATGTAACCCTTCGGGCAACACGCTCGGCTTGGGCCTGGGCGGGACAATCACTTCTTGCGCGCTTGTCTAGAGGTCAGTCGGATGCGGATTACTCCCCATCCAAACCGGCCTCAAAGATAGCGAGGTTCGATGCTATTGCAGCATCTGTTTTCTCTCACTGACTCCATGAGGATCATCTCATGGAATGTGCAGGGATTAGGAGGGCCCCAGTTTTAGCGTCAGAGGGGTTGGCTGCGGTAGGAGCTGCAAAGATGCCTTGTGGATAGTGAGATTGACATTCTTATGCTGCAGGAGCATCATCTTTGTGAGAGCCGCATTTGGCATTGTGGTCAGATTTTGCGTGATCTCTATGAGACTTTTTGGTCAGCTGCTTTTGGACCTGGAGGCATCCAGGGTGGGGTATGTATGACCATTGCGGACTCTTTGTAGCAGATTATTGTGGGCAGAGGGAATATTGTGCCAGGCAGGGCTCAGTGGATTACTATGCAGGTTCAGGGTTGCTTGATGGGCTTGCTGAACATCTACGCACCCAATGTGGCGAGTGCACGTGCAAAGTTTTGGGCCCACATTGCAGAGCCTTTGCCACAGGTAGAGCAATGGTGCATTGGGGGAGACTTAAACATGTTGGAGGACCTAGTTGACAGGGTTGGAGGTAGCCATACTACTGTGCATGGAAAGGAGTTGGCGGCTTGGGAGAGGTTATGTATGACTTTGCGGGTTTCAGATGTGTGGCAGCATTCTAGCTTTGTGAGGCCACCTGATAGCCTGGCCTTCTCTAGTTCGGACCGTCAAGTGGGAGGAGGGAATCTATTGCAGATAGATCACTTCTACACTAGTGATCACTTCTGTGACTTGGGAGGGACTGTTGGCATTTTGGCTGGGACTTCCTTTTCGGACCATGCACCAGTGATCCTCGCAGTTGACTGATAGGCAGAGGAGAGGGAGCATGATGCTACGCATCCCAGAGAGGGTCTTGCTGGACTCTGAGCTCACAGAGCGAGTGGAGGCTCTTTGGACAGAGAGCTTAGACGTATACGACTCTCCTACTGATAGAGTGGCCTCAAGACATGCTCAGCTTAGTCAGCTCTTTCTTCAATAGTCTGCAGCTCGCCTGGCTACAGCAAGAGAGGAGGACCAGCGCCTCCGACGAGGTGTTGCTTCCTTGTAGAGGATGTCGGAGCAACATCCAGATAGTCCTTGGTTGGAGGAGTAGTTAGAGTAGGCTCGCCAGGAGCTTGTCAGTACAGAGGAGAAGTGCCATGAGTTTGCTTTCCATCGGCAAGCATCTCACTAGACCCAGGTGGGTGACAGAGTGACTGGTGCTTTCTTTGAGGTAGTGGGACCTCGGCATACACATGCCAAGGTAAGGCAGTTGAGGAGGCCCGACGGCTCAGTTGCTTCAGAGCCAGAGGACATGCGTGCAATTGCTGCTGACTTTTATCGTGATCTACTGTCTACTGGGCAGAGCCCCAGTCAGAGCGTCAAGATGCATGCAGAGAGCAGGTGTGGGCAAAGATGCCTTGTCTTGTGACTGAAAAGATGCATCAGAGGCTTGAGCTGCCTCTTCAACTAGAGGAGCTGCACATGGCTCTTAGTGCACTCCCCCGTGATAGCTGTCCTGGTGAGGATGGCTTGACCCCGAGCTTCTTCTTGGAGTACTAGGAATTGCTTGGCTCAGATCTTTGTAGTGCTTTTCAGTACATTCTGCACACAGGTGAGATGCCTGACAGCATGAGTGAGGGCCCGATTTACCTCATTCCCACGGAGGGTGGCTCCTTGAAATGAGATTTGACAGTGGCGCCCCATCACCATCCTCAACTCAGCCTACAAAATTCTTGCCAAGGCTCTGAGTTTAAGGATTCAGCCACTTCTAGAGAGCCTTATACATGGGACACATACAGGTTTTGTCAAGGAGTGTAGTATCCTTGACAACATCTTTACTTTTTGGAAGGCTTCTGCCCTCGCGCGGCTCCGCAGTGAGGATTTGGTGATTCTTCTTCTCGATTTTGAGAAGGCCTACGACAGAGTTAATTGGGATTTTCTAGAGGGCACTCTACGCAGGATGGGCTTCTTAGATGCTTGGATCCAAGGGGTGCCAGCTTTGTACAGACGGGCACACAGTCAGGTGCTTTTAGCAGGAGTTAGAGGTGATCGCTTCATGCTCACATAGTTGCTCAGACAGGGCTGCCCTCTTGCCCCTTTCCTCTTTCTGTTCTATGCTGAGGTGATGAGCAGGTTTATGGTTTCACAGCTGGTTGGTTTACGTGGCTTAGTGCTCCCTATTTGGGGAGATGAGCTACTGGATGCTGAGTTTGCAGATGACTCAGCCTTGTACTTGGATGATCAGGAGGCCAACCTACACATGTGTGAGTACACTCTTGAGACTTTCTGTTGTGCATCTGGCGCACTGATCAACTGGAGAAAGACTGTGGCTTTCTCGGTTGGTAGTGCTCCTATGCTAGATTGCATGCCAGGGGAGGGTTTCAGGTGGATTCCCCCAAGGACTACAGTTCGGTACTTGGGCTGTCAGATTGGCTTGGACTTCTTGTCTTTCAAGTAGCAAATTGCTCCCCTCCTCTTGTCTATCAGGAGGAAGTTGTTACATTGGAGCTCCACACGACTTTCTTTGGCAGACAGAGTTGTAGTGGCCAACTAGGCATTGTTGGCTACTATGTGGTACATCACTTCTTGTTGGATCTTCTCGAGTTCTTGTATTAGCTAGGTTGAGAGGCTGATCATGAACTTTCTTTGGTCAGGGCGTGACACACATAGCCCTGTTTCCATTGCACACTAAGTAACACACTCTCTATTGTGTGCCTTGAGCTTCCTTCGTCTTCTCCAAGCTGTGTGCGTTTCTCTGCAACCCTAAGTCCAACAATTGGTATCAGAGCAGGTTGCGTCCTCCCGGGCTTAGTCGCCAGCTGCTCCAGTACACGCCTGCTCACTTTCGGCCTCCATTTTCACTACATGCAGTACTGCACATGCTATTTTGTCATTTTGTGCAGAATTTTTGTCAGTGCCGTTTTTTGCATAACAGGTACCTTATAGTCTTCTACGGTTTGTGCTATATAGCACAGGTTGTTCCCGCTCCATTTCTCCTATTTTCGGGCAGTTTTCACATCAGGTGCAACATTTACCATGGCTGACAACAACAACACAGATGTGTTCAAGATGTTTTCTACTAAGGACAGGTTGGATGGGGACAACTACCCTATGTGGGCTTATATGATGCAACATGTTCTTGTGTCAAAGAGTGTTTGGAACATTGTGTAGGGCATTGATGTACGTCCTAGTTCTGAGGATGTAGGCGATGTTGAGGATGTTGCAGGTCTTGCTGCAAGGATTGCAGCTGTTAAAGTTGTTTTGCCTACGACAGAACAAGCTCGTTGGGATGTTAAGGATGCGCAGGCTCATGCATTGATTGCGTTGTCTGTGAAGCGCACCATTTTTCCTCACATCCGCTCAGCAAAATCTGCAAAACAAGCTTGGGATATTCTAGCAGGTCTTTATGCAAGCCGCAATGAGGCTAAAATTGCCTTGCTGCGTAAAGAGCTGGAGTCGAAGATTATGCATAAGGAAGATGATATGGACACTTTCGTTGCTAGTGTCAAGGATATCAATGAGCAACTTATTTCTGCAGGTGAAGTTATTTCAGACAGTTCCCTTGTGCAGACTGTTCTTGATGCCTTGCCAGATTCTTACGAGACTTTTGCTAGTACTTGGAGACTTATGACCCAAGGAAATCCAAAAGTTGTCAAGTTTGATGCATTATGCACATTGCTGTTGCAAGAGTCACTTTCCAGAGAAAACAGGACTAGACAACGTGCAGTTGAACAGGCTTTTATTGCTTCTCAAAGAAAGGGTGGTAACAACAATGCAGCCACTTCTTATGGTTCTGTTGCGAGTGGCAAAAATTCTGTTCCTAATGCTTTTGCTGGCAGCAATTCGTCTGGAAATTCTGGTGATAAGGGCAAAAAGAAGATGCGTTGCTATTATTGTAAAGCCAATGATCACTTGATCAAGTCGTGTCCTAAGTTGAAGGCCAAAGAGGCTAAGAAGAAAGAGGGTGGTTCCACTACAAATGCAGCCATTGTTGAGTCTTCTGTGAAAGGAGACTGTAATATTGATGTTGATGCAGAATGGGCTTTTAGCGCAGAGTGCACTTACAATCCTGCTGTCCATGATGCATGCTTGTCAGTTGCTGTAGATTCACATGTGTGGTATTTCGACAGTGGTGCTACAAAGCACATTACCTCACATCGTGAATTGTTTACCTCTCTCGAGTCTGTCCCTCATGGGAATTCAGTCACTTGTGCCAACAATGCCTCTTATCCAGTTCAGGGAGTTGGAAAGATTGTGCTCACTGCTGCTAATGGCAGTTCCTTCACACTTGTTGATGCACTTTATGTACCTGGGATCAAGAAGAATCTCTTGTCTGTATCCGCACTTGCTAGACTTGGACTTGTAGTCAAATTTGTGGATGACAGATGTACAGTTCATGATCTCAGTTTTGGTGATGAAATTGTTGCATCAGGCCTTTTGTGCTGTGGGCTGTATAAGCTCACTTTGTATGACAAGTGTGGAAAAAATTTTGCAAATGCTGTTGCAGATTCAAGGGCTATTTCAGATGCAAAACTTTGGCATGCACGTTTTGGTCATCTGAATTTTGCCAGTTTGCTGCGTTTGCAAAAATCTGATATGGTTGCTTCTTTGATGCCTCTTGAAAACATGTTTGTGAAGGCTGTATTTTGGGTAAGATGCAGCGTTCTAAGTTTCCAAAGGATGTTTTAGTTCGGGCCACATGCAGGTTGCAGCTTGTGCATAGTGATGTTTGTGGGCCCATGCAAACTCCGTCCTTGGGCAATTACCTGTACTTCGTGACTTTCATTGATGATTACTCCAGGCATGCATGGGTATTTCTGCTTAAAGCGAAGTCCAAAGTTTTTATGTGCTTCAAACAATTTCTTGCTATGGCTGAAAATGTCTCGAAATGTACTATGGGGACCCTCCGTTCCGATCGAGGGGGGGAGTATATGTCTCATGAATTTAATGCATTTCTGTCTAGTCGTGGGATAAAACACCAATGTACAGTGCCTTATACACCTCAGCAAAATGATGTTGCTGAGAGGAAAAACAAGTCACTTACAGAAATGGCACGATGTATGGTCAAAAGTCAAGCTTTGCCGCATTCTTTTTGGCTTGAGGCCATCATGTGTGCCACTTATGTACTTAACAGGTGTCCTACGAAAGCTTTGCAGTCTACTACTCCATATGAAGCATGGAATGATAGAAAGCCTTCTACTGAGCACATGCGTGTTTTTGGCTATTTAAAATATGCTTTGGTGACACAAATGCAGCGCAAAAATTGGATGATAAGGCTGTCAAATGTATTTTTGTTGGTTATAGTGCTGAAAGCAAAGGTTACAGGTTGTATCGTCCGCAAACAAAGCGTATTCTTGTTTCACGGGATGTAGTGTTTGTGGAAGATTCTGTTTAGCCCTTGTTGTCATGTACTAGAAACAATAATGTAAGCTCACAGGACATTTATGACACTTTGTTGCCTCTTTTCAGTGGTGGAAATACGAATGTAATTTCCAATGAGGCAAATGTACAGCCTATGAGGGTTTCTGAAAATGTTATAGATCAGGCTATTACTGATGCAGATGTACATGATGTACTTGATGAGGAAAGGGCTGAAAATGAGCAGGCTACAGGTATGCCAAAATGGCTGGTGTACACTTTGCGTGACAACAAATTGGATGCACCATCACTTGGGTATACAGTTTAAGCAGTGTGATGGTGGTATTGCCATGTGTCATAAAAGTTACATAGAGACATTGCTATGTAAGTTTGGACTTGAGGATTGCAAACCTATTGCCACACCCATGGAAATAGGTTTGAAGTTGAGTCTACATGATGCTGGCGATACTGTTGATGTCACTCTTTGCCAAACTGCTGTTGGCTGCCTCATTTATGTATGCAACACCAGGCTGGATATTCAGTTTGCAGTCTCACACGTCAGCAGATTTATGCATAGAATAGGGTCTAAGCATTGGCAGGCTGTCAAGAGGATTTTCCGCTACCTTAGTGGCACTTTACATCTTGGCTTGTTTTATCCCAAGGGGGGATCATTGCCGCCAGACTTACATGCTTTTTCGGACTCAGATTGGGCTGGTTGTTTTGACACGCGAGTGTCCACAAGTGGTTTTTGTTTCATGCTTGGCATTTCATGTATCATGGTTGAGCAAGAAGCAACCTACTGTGGCCACTTCGAGTTGTGAGGCTGAGTACAGGGCAGTCTTCACAGCTACGGTTGAGTGTGTATGGCTCAGACGCCTTATCGCTGATTTGGGTGTTGGACAGGACACTGCCAACACTATCTACACTGACAGTCAGAGCGCATTGGCAGTTGCGAGGAACCCAGTTTTTCATGCTCGCACAAAGCACATTGAGGTGCATTACCACTATGTCAGGGAGAGGCTCTCAGCAGGAGAGATCAGCTTGGCTTATGTGCCAACACAGGACAACCTTGCAGATCTTTTCACAAAGGCATTGTCTCGTGAGAAGCTTGAAGCTTTCCGCAAAGCTTTGGGCCTACTCCCCTTTGTGGACTGATCATGTCCTCATGGCATGGAACTTCCCTTTACTCATGTGCCAGCTCTCGTTCACCGCATCACTCCAGGGGGGATTTGTTACCATATACATGTGGTAGTGATGTGTGTGAACACACTAGGACCACCGAGGCATTTTTTCCCTCTGTAGGAGGTTTTTCCCCCCGTGCATTGTATATACGCCCATCACTCTAGGGCTATCTATCTTTCCATTGCACACTAAGTAACACACTCTCTATTGTGTGCCTTGAGCTTCCTTCGTCTTCTCCAAGCTGTGTGCGTTTCTCTGCAACCCTAATTCCAACAGGAGGACTTGTGTCATAGATCCCAACCCAACAGCTCTTCAGACTGGCCACTGGAGACTGTGGGCTTGGGAGAGCTATCCACTGGCACGAGTACAATGGGATCATAGAGAGTGGCTGTGGAGGGACCCCTTCTCCTCTACACACCATCCAGGTGTCCCTTTCTTTCAGTACACTGTTCGACTTGGACATCACATACTGGCAGTGCAGAGAGAGGCTCGTCCTGCTGCAGCACCTCATTGGTAGGAGGAGGGTCTCTCAGTTGAGTTCTTGGAGGCTTTTTGGGAGAGGTTGTGGGACTCTAGACAGCCGAACGAGTCACTTCTTTCTAGTGGCTGGTTGCACACACAGCTACAGCAATTGGGAGCTGGCTTGTACATAGTGGTCTCTTGGCCGCATGTGCAGCTTGAGACCATCTTGTGGAGAGTCAGTGTCACTGTCTTTGGGACTGTCCTCTTGCACAACAGGTGTGGCTTCGTGTCCTTCGGTGATGCCAGCTCTTTCCACTGCTCGACAGTACACTTGGGGGGCAGCTGCTTGGTCCACTCTCACGAGCCCGGCACTTCAGTTTGAGCTATCTTCCACCAACAGGATGATAGTGATGCAGGGGGTCGACCTACACTCTAGCCTGCTACGCAACTTACTCCACAGGAGTGGTGCGAGTGTTGGGATCTCATCAGTGGCCTGACACCATGGCAGTTTCGACCGCATGCGAGAGCACATAGAGGCTTTCCTTCGAATCTGGCGTCCTGGGCCTCTTTTCACCATGGTCCAGGGTGTGCTCAGATGGCACTACCGTCCACCTGTGTGGCTTTTCCCTCCTCCCATGTCTTGATCTAGCCACATTGTACATATGTTGTTTTCTCATTGGGAGAGTCTCCCCTTCATGATTGTTGTAGACCTCTCTTATAGAGGAGGTTGTAGCCCTGTGCGCAGTTTCATTAACTAATAGAAGGATCTTTCTCTCGGAAAAAAAAAGTTGCAAAAAGTGGTCAAAAGAGCCAAAAACAAAACATTGTGAAAACTGCCACATCAGGTTGTAGTAGTCAGTTTTGGTTGGGCAAAACTGATCCAAATTCAAAAAGACTTGTGGAGCAAGCTACAAACATCATAAGCTATCAACACACCAAAAATTCAGATCCAAAAGTGGCGGAACATGGATCGCAATCCATGTACCCTTGAGGAATTTTTGGACAAAAACTTTCTCAGTCTATAGCGGAGACCATTGTGAACAAAAGTCCCCAAAGAAGTTTTGTCAAAAAAGTTCAAAAAGTGGGTGAAAAGAGCCAAAAACACTGCAAAGAGAAAGACCCTGAAACAGACCTAGGGATTGACTTTTGCTTGGCCTAAACAAGTCCAAATCACACAAAAACCACATAGCTAGCATTAGGAGACCAAGGGGAAGCTGTGTACCAAGTTACATTACATTTTGACACATAGGTAAATGGATCGCGATCCATGTTCCTTTGTCAGAGATTGATACCAAACTTGTGTCATAGTTAGAGGAAATCATAAGGAGTCTGGTGGTCTTTTCAAAACTGAATTTGGATATAAAAAGCCAGACCAGAAGCCCAAAACTGCCAAGTACTCTAAGCAAGTGCCAGAATTGACCTAATTTTCAATCCAGAGGTACCAAGAGAAGTCAAATTGGGCTCCAAACATGTATTGCGATCCATGTACCCATGGTGACAGCTTGACTTGAAACTTTCCAGACCAATAGTGCATACACAAGGAAACATATCCTCAAGTCCAGTTTTGGAAAAAATTGAGCAAATTTGTGTCAAAAGGGAACAAAACAGGTGACAGACTGAAAACCATAGTACACACCTAGTGTTGGCCATTTGATCTGTCAAAACAAGTCCAAATTCAAAAAGATTTGAGACTTAGCTTGTGGTGGACATAGAGTGCAACAAGCTGACAAGAGATCAAGTCGCACCTCAAGTCAATGCAAAGAAGGAGCAACCAACCATAGCAGAAAAAGGTAAAGCTAAGGTAAAATTTGAATTCTATCAACCTCGCAAGACGACTTTACCTTCAAAGAGCCTATATAAAACTTCTTGTGAAGCCTCTACATCAAAAGCCAAACCATCGAAAATGCAATGGAAACCGAAACAAAAAGTCTATCAACCAAAGTTTCCATCACAAAAAAGCATACAGAAGAAACCGAAGAATTTCAACCTAGTGCTTGTATCCAAAGAGCACATCCAAGTCAAAGACCTAGTTTGGATACATGGAGCACAAGTTCAACCTCAACAACAAAAAGTGAGCTTGGACCTACCCACCTCAACCAATGAGTTCTACAAAGAACAAGACGTGCTATCAATAGAAGACAAACAACTCAACGAGGAGAAAGAACTACCACAAAAGGCAAAAGCAAACATGAAAGAAGCAAACAATGCAACAAGTTTGGGTACCAAAGTCAGACCTCGGCAAAGCTACCCAACACAAATAGGTGAAGCATCAGATGATTCCAGTAAAGCTACTCAAAGAACAAGGATTTTATGAAGGTAACACTTAAATATGGTTACCAAAAATTGTGGCTCAATTTAGAACAACCAAGAGAAATCATGAAGCACAAGCTTCTATGCAAAGGCAAGCAATGGCAACCAAAAGCCAACAAAAGTCAAGTGCAACCAAAACTGCTCCAATATACAGATGGATACCTTGTCATCAACTAGAGAATCAGGGCTTCTACAACGGGAATAATCAGTTATGGATATCGAAGCCTAGTGTCCATCAAGTCATTGAGAAAAAGAAGAAAATGCAAAAGACGGTCACACACAGACCAAAGACAAGGGGGGATCGCTAAAGAAAACTCAAACACAAAGAAACCACACACGGATTCAACCGCTTCTCATGCAATATAAAGCAAAGGCTACATCAGTCTCTACAGCAACGGAAGAACCTGTTTCACAAAGCAGTGTCAACATACGACAAGCAAGTGAAGTGGAGACAAAATATGACAACCTACTCGACAAAATGGTGGCATAAAAAACCAACACAATGGAAGAGGCCAGAACTTATGGAATTGGGTTTCTGGCCTTGAATAGGTACGTCCAAGTCGCCATTAAAAATACATGGCATAAAAGCCAGAGTCGGGCAGCTAAGCCCCTAAATGAGCGAGGCGTTAGTCCCAAACCTTCATGTAATATTATCTATAGTCTACGCATCTTAGCTATTCTAGGTACTTCTCAAGCTGGAAGAGTTGAGCATAATTACGTTGTGTCGCTCATGTTGGTATAGGTGAGCATAAGAGTCAAAGTCATTGTAGTATAGTGGTAAGTGAAGGAGGAAGTCCAAAAGACACTCACGCACTCATCACAGTGAGGTATGAGTGGACAAGCTTCTACATCAAAAACCCTTCTTGGAAACATGGAAGCTATTGAGACATCCTTTGATGTCACATGTGCTACATTTATTCCTTGAAGCACCCATCAACTCCATCTCTTACACTACATTCTTTTGTTTGAAAAATCTCTCATGTGCATATAAAATGTCCCATAATTGGCACTTGCATTAGGCACTCTTCCTTTGTTTCTCCCAAGCACTCACCTTGCATGGCACTTCAAGTTCAAATGCTCAACTCCAATAAGAGCATATATCAAAGGCATTTTTTTCCCACCGTGTTTTTTCCCTTTGGTCATCTAGGTTTAAGACCTAATATAGAAACCCTCATCATCAATTTCTTGTATATATTTCTTCTACATCAACAATAAGGAAACGTCTACCCAAATCAATCGACAACGGCTTGGAGCAAAAACAACAGGTCTCCATATGCTTATCAAGAGCATCTTTTATCTTCAAGGTCGACAACAAAGCTCCATCAAACAATGGCAAGTCAAAGAATGGCCTACAACGACAAACAATGAAAAATTCAGCAAGCGAGCTATCCACAACAACCATCATATGTAGCTCACACAGTGCTTCAACATCGGTGATCTATTGTGCAGACAACTCAATTATAGTGAAAATGGAAAGTATACCCATCATAAAGTCCACGCCACAAAGAGGTAGATTTCTATAAACTCAAAAGCATTAAAATCCTTCTTCATGGTGGCCAAGTTTGGCAATAAAGAGAAGACTGCGCAATGAGAAGAAAAGTTGTCTCGATAATCAAAGATCAAGTCACGTATCAACAACATGCCAGATATGAATCACTCAAGGAAGGGGGGAGCGTCATCAATGAAAAAGCACTTCCCAAGCTAAAGTCAAACCTTGAAGACAAAGCTGAAGTCCAACCTTGAAGACAAAGCTTTATAAAGACAACCCTATGACAAGACTGCACAAGGTCGTGTCAAGGGACGACAAGAATTAGGAAAGGGGGAATGTTTGAGGATAGATCAAACGGGCACCCAACTGGTCAGACATGTAGGCCAAACACCACATTTGTACTCTATTAATTGCACGAGCTAGTGTAGTGATACTCTATGTAAATCCTAATTCCAGAGTAGTGGATCAATTCCCTGAGTTGTAATTCTGTCATGACGATTGTAAAGGTCCATGTGAACCGGCCACTGGCCATTTAGAATGCCCTAGGTATAAAGGTCAATAATCTTAATGTGAAAGAAGGCTTATCTTTAGAGAAGAAAGAGCTCTGCTGTACGTACGCTTAAGTGACTATGAAGCTCCAACTTATAATCATCGCAATTAATGAATGGGTAATCACATTTCAGTTTTGAAACTTGCACTGTGTTTCGATTTTTTTGTTGTTTCATTCCAAGTGTAAGCATTGTCAGTTTTGTTGTGGTTTGGGGCTACGTGTTAGTGAGCCTTAATTGCAGATTTAAGTGTTTAAATCATTGTTTTTAGTCGTTTTGACCATAGGAGAGTGTTCTTAGACCATAGGACGACATTTTTGGCATGTTCTGTTGCAATTTTCAAGACCTTTTTCATGATGGATTGTGATTTTGGTACCTTGTCAGACTGCGACTAGATTTGCTAGGATAGTGTCCCTCAGTGTCCTTGACCTCCTTCTAAAGTTTCGTTGCATTTCAAGTCTATTCGAGTCAGGAAATGACGTGATGACCTAGAGCTGTGAGAAAGGACATAAACAGATTTCCTTGAACATTGAGTGTTAGTTTGCTTGTTGAGCTAGCGTGTTTGCTTGTTAAGGTTCACTTCGTGAGATTGATGATCTCATAGAATCTCCGTGCCCCATCCGAGTCACTTTCCCTGAGTATTGACATTATGTTAGTGCCAGAAAGCTATGCTGCAGACGTCCGTCGTGGCGATCCACTAACTGTGTGTGTGTGTGTGTGTGTGTGTGTGTGTGTGTGTGTGTGTGTGCCGATGGAAGTGTGTTTGCAGCCCGCTTTGTGGTGCAAAGGGAGTGAAAACTGAGATGTGGTGTGCATTGGGTGTGTTGAAATGGGCATTGGCGGTGTGTGTGAGTTGAATGAGAGTCTTGCTAGCTTGTGTGAGTTGAGAGGTGTACAAGCGGTGGCATGTCAGAGTGTGTTGAGTCTTTTGAATGTGTTTCTGAGACGATAGGGGTGTTGTGAATGCCTTGAGCTATAGAGAGGCATCTGTGTGTTTGATGCATGTGTTCCCATTCTCCCTCTCCATCATCCATCTCTATAGGGCCAACGTATCTTTTATTCGCACTCTTAGTAATACATTCTCTGTTGTGTTACTTTAGCGTCTTCTCCATTTCCAAGCTATATGTGCATTCCTGCAATTCTACCTTCAATAGAAGAATGGTGTACAAAAGACATAATAATGAATATAGTTCATAAGCTTGGGTCTTAAACTTAGATGGTAAAAGGGGAAAAGCACTGTGACCAAAAAATTTCCTTTGGTATACATTGTTATTGGTACTTGTTCTTGCAAGGTGGGTGCATAGCCGGAACAAAACAAGAGTGCCTAATGCAAGTGGCGATGAAGATACAACTAGTGCTCTTCCCCTTGAAGGTATGTCTCTGTTGTGCTTTCTTCCTTCCTTTTCAATGAGTTAAGATATAGCTAGCTTGTCAACTCGAGCATGACAAGACCTTTAATTTTTTGGGTTAATCAATATAATTCACTCATAGTTGTGAGTTTTGCAAAAAGAAAAAAGAAAAAAAGATATAGCTAGCTTGATATACACTCTCAAAGGTTTATGTGCACAAACCATCTCATGCAATCATAATGTGCATGTTGTCATTTGCAATTGGAGATATGCATGTGGAAGGTGGCTAGTTAGTTGTAGTTGCTCTGAAACTTCTTGGTGCTAGTGATCTTTGTTTCATTTTCTACTACCAATTTATGCAACTAAAGGGATCTTTGCTTCATTTTGTATCACCGATTTACACGACTAAAGTAACCATATTTTCATCAGACAGATCGAACCATGAAACATGTGCAAGTCATGATGATAGTCTATTTGCATGTTCCTCATTTCTCTCTCTCTCTCTCTCTCTTCCTCACTCTCTATCTCATGTTGTGTGAGTGTTAAGAAACTCTCCCCCCCCTTCCGCACTCTCTATCCGCATTCCATGTGGTGTAGCTGTGAGAGAAAGGGTGAGAAAGTGATTGGACCTCTATAAATGGTGTACACAGTAGGCTCAAAAAAGGGTAATTAGTGAAACGAAGATGAGAAGGTAATTTGTCAATGACCACTAAAATGGGACCAACTATCGTGAAAGTTAGCTTAAGCTTAAAGTGAGGTCAAGTGGAAACCAAGGATTCCCACTAGATGCTTAATTTCTACTGTTTCTGCGGTTGGGGCAATGCTTGAGAGTGAGATGTTAAAGGCTATAGATATGTGATTCAAAAGTGGGTTTCATTTTGTGAGGGTATGGTAAATGCAGGTTGTGCAGAGTAGTGAAATGAGGAGGAGCTTCATAGGATTGCTTTGTGTTTGGTTATGGCTTAGTAAACTGATGAGAATGGAGACGAGTGTAGTGGGCGAGGAGCCTCCGGAGGCAGGCATTTCCATAGTGAAAGGCAGATTTGCATACACCAGCTACGACGCTGGCTTTGAGAGTGTGTGGTCTTCGCCTCAAATCTCCCCCTCTCGCGACTCTGTCTCCCTTGCCTTGGACCGCTCCTCTGGTAAAACTCTCCCCCCTCTCTCTCTCTCTCTCTCTCTCTCTCTGTGTCTCGATAGGTCGTGAGTTCGAAACTCGTGGGTTAGATGTTTGATGATATGCGCTGGTGCAGGGGCGGGTTTCCGATCCAAGAAGGCGTACCTGTACGGCTTCTTCAGCGCCTCCATCAAGCTGCCCGACAATTACTACTCCGCTGGCGTTGTCACTACCTTCTACGTACTCTCTCTCTCTCTCTCTCTCTCTCTCTTTTGGTTGTCTCCAAGCAAGTGATCAATCTGTAAGCGCCCGTGGTGCTATGGTTCAACCCCCGCGACATCTTGGTGTGGGTGCAATCCTATGAAACTAGCCGTGCAAAAACAAGAAGAAGAAAATGAGAAAATGACCACTGTGTTCATCCAATAAAGGGCTTTCAACTAAAAAAAAAAAAAAAGATAGAGAGAGAGAACCTTTTCATAACAAACTCAAATAAATTGATAAGGTCAAATCTGCACGCTGAGTTCTGCCTAGGAAGGAAAAAAAAAACATCTATACTTCTATTCTATACTATAGGTGATGGAGACCTTAGTCTTCAAAGTTGAAATGGGTTTCCATCACATAAAGTCGATGTCCTCAATTGAAGCACCGTGCACTGTAAAGACCTTGAGCCTTGAAAGTTGAAATGGGCTTCCATCACATAAATGCACCTCAGTGACCTTGGCCGTCACTGACATTCGTGAGTCGTCGCTCACCATTCTTTTCCCGCGATCTGTAACAGTTGCTTGAGTGTGTGCACATTGTGTGTGTGTGTGTGTGTGTGTGTGTGTGAGAGAGAGAGAGAGAGAGAGAGAGAGAGAGAGGGACAACACCACAAGGAGATAGAGTGGGCTGGAGTATGCCTACTCTATTAGTGTGTGTGCAGGTATGTATGTATGTATGAGAGAGAGAGAGAGAGAGAGAGAGAGAGGCACCGAGTCTCTGACCCTGCGATTGATCACGGTTTGTATGCGTGTGTTTGTATGTATGTATGTGTGTGTGTGTGTGTGTGTGTAGAGAGAGAGAGAGAGAGAGAGAGAGAGAGAGAGAGAGAGAGAGAGAGAGAGAGAGAGAGAGACGAACACACACATCAAGGATTGAGGGGAGTTGATGAGCGGGAGCTGAGATGGGAAATGAATAGGTAGGAGATGGACAAGGTGGGAGCAAGAGACCACACAATTGTTAGCTGGTGAGCTTTGATGAGACTGTTTCTATGTTTCAAGCTTCCATGACTGTGAGCAGCTCGGATTGCATGTCCATCGTGGGAGTTGTGAGTGCCTTGCAAGGATACCCATTAACATCCTTATAGGGATCATTTGCCAATGAAGAGCTTGAAAATGTTGTCGCTTCAATTGCAACTTCCATGGAGACCTTGCCTACACCTACTTAGCAAATATTATGCATTTCCCCCATTCCAGCCGTGGGCCCACTCCTCTCTCCTTCTTCTTCTCTAGCACGACGTTAAAATTCTCTTCTTCTTCTCCTCCTCCAGTACGTGTTGAGCTGATACAGTTGGTCTACATCCTCCACTGGCCACAAGGGACCTTACCATCCTTACTAAGAGGAAAGATGCGTCCACTGATCTGAGGTGGATGGGACGTCTTCGGCTTGTGGCGAGTGAGAAGCTGAAGAGTCTCCGTAGGGACGTTGAAGAGGTATCGATGTCACAACACGATGCTCTACCACGACGACGACTTGCATGATGCATGAGCGATGCGCCCATTGCTACCTCATGTTGTCTTCGCCACCGCTCCTTCGTTGTCTACTACGACAGTTAGTTTTCTACACAACTCTCGATTCCCAGCCCGCCAGTTGTCTGCCTCAATTTTTTGCACAACCCTCTAGTCCCAGCCCACCATCGACCTCACCTCTTTCTCACAGTCACAAATTTGGGCCTTTGCCATTCCATCACAACTGGTTGCACACTGTGCCTGCCTGCACTGAGCCTCTTATTCATTCGCTTCCATCGATGGGGACTCGCAAGAGTGCATTATTTGCAAGGTATGTCCAACAACAGGGTCAGGAAGTTCTGACTATTTTCTGCTGCGATGGATACTCGCAAGAGTGCACTAATTGCAAGATGTATCCACCAACGGGTTAGAAAGATCTCGGATGTTTTCAACAAATGTAGAGAGAGGGCATCTCTCCAAATGAAATCACATACACCAGCACCTGTTGTTGATATGGGTAAAAGCCATGTGATGGCAAGAGATGCGGGGATTGAGCTTGCGTGGTAGACCAGCCCCTCTGTGGGTAGGAGGTGAACATGCGAGGAATCATGGGGGAGCTAAAGAGCCTCTAGCACAGAGAGGTACTCAATAAAATCCACTTTTCTGTCGAATTAGGAATTTAGGATCTCAGTGTCTCACTGTGCAACCTGGGTGCCAATTTGTGAAAAGGCCCTCCTCTTTCTTCACTCTCCTAAGTTATCTGCACTCTTTCAGACACCGTTTGAGCATCACAAAGGGTTAACGGGAGAGAGAGAGAGAGAGAGAGAGAGAGAGAGAGAGAGAGAGAGAGAGAGAGAGAGAGAGAGAGAGAGAGAGAGAGAGAGAGAGAGAGGAAGGATAGCCCTCACCTCACCAGGGTTTTGTAAGAATGCAGGACAATGGTTGCCCTCAAGCTCTAGAAGATTGGCAAGCATATGTGCATGATATGTGTATTAAGGTTAAGGGTAATGTGTTCGAAGTGGGAGCTCATGGAAAGTCTTGACTAGTCTAAAGCAGATAAGGTTCGCAACAACACACTATATGATCAGTTTGAAGCCCAAAATAGAAAGCTTTTAGGAGCGAAAAAGTGCCAAGAGTGAAGAGTGTTTGGCATAGAGATTGAATACAGAAATAGCACCCACTGTCCATGCAGTTACCTAGAGGCCACTAAGAAAGTCGATGTAGTGAGCAACATACCACAATTTACGCAGACCTGGTGACTAAATAGTACTTAGTAAGCAGAAACATTGACGATCATACCATTTAACTTCTATAATGATCTATATATTCTGTTTAGCTTTTGAAAACATTACTGTTACAATCTTGAAGTGGTTTGCAATTATTTTTATCACTTTTATGACTTCTAGATGGATACAAGTCATTGCCAAGGCTGTCAATACGCCTTTTAAGTTGTTTTCTTCCTCAAGAGGTAGCAAGGTTCTTATTCTGGAGCACTTTGCAGTAAAAAACACATATGGTTTTACGTATTACATGATTAGTATTCTACTCTAAAAATATGGTGAAAAGGTGGTTATTGCGCACGTGTGTGTAGAGAGAGAGAGAGAGAGGCTATTCTCTTGATCTGTATGTGCTCAAGGAAAACTACTTAGAGTGAACGCTTGGATGGTAACCTGCACCAAAAATACCATTGTAGCCAGCATGGTAGTGTGGGGTTACAATATAGGATCAAGATAATAGACTGTCAGGCTTCGGCATTGATGTGTGGGAGAGTCCTAATATCATTCTCTTAATGTGTTTTATCTTCGGATGGTTGAGGGAATGGAGCATCCCAGTGCTTTCCTTGGCAAATGGCCTAGTTAGTGCCAAAACTTAGGTGAGAGAGAGAGAGAGAGAGAGAGAGAGAGAGAGAGAGAGAGAGAGAGAGAGAGAGAGCCTCCGGTTGTATGTCTCTAAATGGAGTCTAGACTAGCCCCTTACCGTCTAAACCATAAGGGTTTCCTACTACTACAAAGCCCTCATGTGTGCCACAGCTACTAGCCATGGTCAAATTGTAGCTCTCGGTTTAAATCTTTCTCTTTTGTCGCACTCACATGACTGCCATCTAGCATTGTAGGCAATGGGAGGTCTTAAAGGAGGTGTCATTTCTGAGGCAACAATGCTAGCTTCTAGAAGGGCATGAATGCACACGAGTTAGCAGGTACAACTAAAGCAAGCACTCTTGGGTGTATTCTCCTTCCCTATTGGGGAGGTTGCTCCCATCGTCGCCCCCCTCAAGGGTGTAACATACACCAATGTACAATTGTAAATACATGATATACTTAAAGTTTCTCCCTACTACCTTCACAGTGCTCAATGGTTTTTAAAAAAAAGGAAGCACTCTTAGTCCCCCGTCTCTCTCTCTCTCTCTCTCTCTCTCTCTCTCTCTCTCTTCCCCATGTATGGCACCTTTATATTTACAAACAATATATTGTTTATAGATTAATGTAGGCTTGGGTCTCATTTTTTGTTGTTTCCTTAGATGTATGTCGAGGACATGATTTCGACACCATCACTAACATTCTCCCATGCACTTTCCCTTTTGCATCCCTTTATGGGCTCATGGAAGGACTTGAATGTGTTGTTCGGATCTCTCGCTTGTCCATCCAAAATATCCTCCAAATTCCTCCCAAACGCAAGCATGCCTTTCACCTAAAGGTGTAGAAAGATTTCTTAGTAGCCACTCCACCTATTTATGTTGAAACAAAGTTAGGTTGATCATCTATTTACTCTATTATGCAGAAGCGGATTCATGGAGTCCACGTGGAGGATGGAGCCATCTCGTATGAGATTGGTGGAATGAGAGACCGACTGAGAAAAAAATAAAAAGAGCCTCTGGGTGGAAGGCAAAGAGGCACGTGAATCCTACACATGATTGGATCATCGGAGCACTCTTTCTCTATTGTAGATATCAGCCCACCAACTCAAGGTCTCTCTCTCTCTCTCTCTCTCTCTCTCTCTCTCTCTCTCTCTCTCTCTCTCTCTCATATACTTATCTGTGGAGTTGTGGGGAGCTTGAGATCTGAGGGTGAGGTGGCGATGAAAGCTCCAAGTCCAAGTGCTACCACCATGATCTCACTACTAATACAATTCCATCTCAAAGTGACAACAATGATTGGAGAATACTCACCCCTTGCTATCGCCTAATCTCTCTATCCCTGTTCCTCTCTCTCTCTCTCTCTCTCTCTCTCTCTCTCTCTCTCTCTCTCTCTCCCCCCTTTAGTTGCACAAGGAAATGGTAGCTCTAATATGTGTGTGTGTGTGTGTGTGTGTGTGTGGTAAATCTTTGAGATCTCTTGGCATTGTATGAATGATGCTAAATTAAGATAATTGATTCTTTTTCTTCTCTCCCAGTCTTTTGGCAAGTCACAAATTAGATACACACTTAGAGTTCATATGGTCGAGGAGACTATGGAGATCAAGTGGGGCTAAAAGCAGTAGGTCCACAATAGCTCTCCGCATAGAAATTATGGTAATAGGAGACTTGGAGTTGTGATTCCAATTGCTAGGTGTCAACTAGGAGCATGCTTGCTGATGTGCGCTCTACCCCCACCAAGTCATCATGCGATGTGCAAAAACGCCGAGTTTAGTGGCTTTCTTTTTTGGGAAGAGACCACCCCTTCAAAGATCAAAACCAACAAAGATTGTACAAATTTGTAGCTAATTTTTTTCTCCGTACTCTTCTCCTCACATCTATCAGTTCCCATAATGGAAAGCTCTTTTCAAGCTTGCCACTTGGTGCTAAGAAAATGTGTTCACGTGGCACAAAAAAGTTGGCGGACTCAAGAAGAGATGGGATTGGTGAGTGGGGAGCTTGGGTAGCCTATGGAAGCTGAAGAGCCTATGGGTGGGAGGCAAAGAGGCACAGCCTCTTGGGGGTGAGAGAGAGAGAGAGAGAGAGAGAGAGAGAGAGAGAGAGAGAGAGAGAGAGAGAGAGAGAGACTATATCACCTACATGCAATGACTTGCACTTTGGTAGCCTACAAAGGTGGAGCAAGGCATAGAGTGTAGAGAATTTGCAAGCATCTCCTTTTGTGTGATCAAATGTCTATATGAGGCATGTGGCATGACAGAAGACATTGACCTTGATTCACTTATGATTGCAATTTGAAGAGTCCAGGAAGATTTTGGCCATTTCAACAAATGCAGTGTCAGATGACTCTTCAAATGTGATCATCTATGATTGTATTTTGAAGGATATAGACATAGGAAAACACAAATTCATGCAGACATATGTAGTCAAGGGTTATTGAAGAACATTGTCCTGCTTGACAATGCTTTGGTAGACATGTATGCCAAGAGTGGTGTACAGTTGAACGAAAAAGTACTCATCAAGCTTCTTATCTAGGAAGTGGCCTCTTTGGACCCTTCTTATTGTAGGGAATGCCCGACCTAGGAAGATCTATTTCCAGCGATATAGAGCAACTCGGTCCGCGGATGAGGAAGGTTGACTCTTTTCAATGATGTAGATCAAGGGATGCTCACAATATTAGTCTACTTGAATGTACATATGGGAGGAGCTACAAGCAAAAGCCAACCAAGGAGGCTCTAGGTTTTTTTTGGTGGATGAAAGGATCCGTTCATATACAATCGTTTTTGTTTATTGTGTTAAAAGCATGTGTTGCTCATGTTTACAGAATGAGGGAAACTAGGTCTCTAGATGAGTTGTTTTCTTGAACTCCATTTATTGCAAGGTATGTCTAGCATGGACAACACATGGGAATAACAAAGGAGTGCTAGATGAACTGTTTTCTTGAACTCCATTTGTTGCAAGGTATGTCTAGCATGGACAACACATGGGAATAACAAAGGAGCTCTAAGTTGTTTTAATCAGATGCGAGGTGAGGGCCACTCTGTAAATGTGATCACCTATTCTTGCATCTTGAAGACATTTGATAATATGCAGCAAGAAGGTAAAATTTATGAACAAATGGACAAACCATTTGTGGGTGAGCTTCATATGTGCTTCATCTCCTGGATATGATCTCTTTCAATGCATTGACTCTACTTGCATTTCCTCTCTCTCTCTCTCTCTCTCTCTCTCTCTCTCTCTCTCTCTCTTATTTGATGCCGTCAATTTCCCAGGGAATAGCGAGACATTTTTGGACTACTTTCAATGGGTTCAATAGGAGGGAATTGCCAAGATGTTTTCAATTCTATTTTTAGTGCTCTTTACAAGTAGTTACTCATAGTAGATGAGGGAAAATTATACTTTAATAACATGAGGACCCTTGCTATGACAATGCTAATGATAAGGCCATCTACACGTCACTTGCTGCCATCTAAGCACTTCAAGGCTTCCATTTGGCTCTCAAGGATGTGACGGATAGTAACATCCCCTCTCAAAACCTGTGCATGGTGCTGCAAAATCTGGGCATGCAGGCCCACAATGTGCGCAATGTGATGTGCATGGAAGTTATAACTAGCCGTTGCAACGCGCGGGTCACATACTAGTGTGAAATAATTGAGCCATTCCCCAAAAAGCTATGTGGATGCATACATGCATAGAGAAATCTATATCTACAGCAAAGGAGTCAGTTTAAATACAACACACGGACATCATCCATTTCCAGTCTTATGCACATGGACTACTTCGTCATTGACATCCTCAACTTTCTGAATTTCTCTCAAAGTTGATGTGCTCACAAAGAAGGAGAAAAAGAGACTTAATCTTAGAACAAATATGCGGGCCCGTGTGATAGCCATTCCACGAAAGGTTGCTTAGTAGGTGGAAGGGTAATTCAAGTCTCATAAGGGACCTGCCCTTTTGTCGAAACACACTTCGACTCTTTGGTCTAAGATGTTAGAACCAACCACCCTCAAATATGGCATGAGCATGCCCTTCCTAATGCAATGTGCTATCGGTATGCCCTGATGATGATGAAGCTGATGGGAACAAAGTTAATGTAGGAGTTTTGAGGCGAGGACTTTTGGGGCATCAAACTGTAGTGCTCTTAATCAAGTGAAAAGTGTTGTAAAGGGCCTTCATTCTCATGATCGGGGTTGCCTTTTGATAGATATTATTTTGATGGGAAATGCTTTGGATTAAGATTTTTGCAAAATAAGTTTGGTCAAGGGGTGTTCACCTAGTGGTTAAGGTGAGGGGTTTTAAGCGCACCCACTATGGTTCAACCTAGGTTTAGTGCAATTGCACCTACAATTTTGAGGTTTACCTCTAAATTTTGAATTTAAAGGTGAGAAAATTTAGAGAAAAATAGTGTAAAAACCTTCAAATTTAGTCAATTTACCTCTGCAATTTCTCATATGTAAGTTTCCCAAGTTTTTGAAAAAAAGTTGTTTTCAAGCATTGACACTAATATGTTTCCTCACTTCTTTAGATTTCCAATGCAGAGCTCCATCCGAAGGAGCACGATGAGGTGGACTTCGAGTTTTTAGGAAGGGTACATGGAGAGAAGTATGTTCTACAAACAAATATGTATATGAGGGGCAACACCAGCATTGGAAGAGAGCAACGCACACGCCTTTGGTTTGACCCAAGCAAGGAGGCCCACTCTTACTCTATTCTTTGGACTCCTCAACACATTGTGTAAGGAAATTTTTTGGCCATTATCTTTATTCTTATTTTTGGTTCCTTTTTTTCACAAAGAATTAGTTTTTCAATACACCTAATATGTCTCTCTAATTTTGGGAAGCAGCTGAATTAATTAGAATTTGGGAAGATCCTCCCTGAGATTCAAGAGGAACCTGCATGTGTAAACAAATGCTTCCTTCTCAGCTTTTTGTGATAGAATATTTTCCAATTTGTAAAGTATCCTTTGTTGAAAAGCGCCATGACTTTGTTTTCATTTGAATTTGAATACTCTCTCTCTCTCTCTCTCTCTCTCCCCCCACATAT
The DNA here is from genome assembly GCF_014529385.1 of Adiantum capillus-veneris. NCBI lineage: Eukaryota > Viridiplantae > Streptophyta > Polypodiopsida > Polypodiales > Pteridaceae > Adiantum > Adiantum capillus-veneris. Next base: position 65,262,912 of record NC_140942.1, on the reverse strand, counting down.
ATCTATACTATATATTAAGGAGACTGGTTTTCTAGTGCCACGTGTCACAATTTGCTTTATCCGGTTGCAATGAGGACAGTGCGCACGCAGGGGGGAGAGAGAGAGAGAGAGAGAGAGAGAGAGAGAGAGAGACGGCCGAAGGCCGCCGGCCACACTAGTGTGTGTGTGTGTGTGTGTGTGTGTGTGTGTGTGTGTGTATGTGTATATATATATATATATATATATATATATATATATATATATATATATATAACCGAGGGATACTTTTGTTGTCGACGGCCACTGCGCGTGAGTCAGGCGGGGAATGCAGAGCGAGACCTGTGAGGAGCAGTGAAACCCATGTGGCAAATCCTCTAAGAGCTGTGCAAGGAGCTACGGGCTGGAGAGCGAGAGCAGCACGCATGAAGAAGTGCTTCTCTCTCTCTCTCTCTCTCTCTCTCTCTTCCTCTTCCTTCGCTTGTTTGAATCTGGATGCCTCTCTCTCATGGGCTAGATCTTTAAGGTCTCTTGGGATAGTTTCCTATTAAAATTCTCTTTTTCTTCTTCTTCTCTCCCTGTGTTAGACTTGCAGATGGGAGGGGAAGGGTGGGTCAAAGGCGGCGCCAGATTGCCATTACAAGAAGGAGGATTGGTGCAAATAGGAGAAACGTTCAATGCAAAGGCCTGGTGGAAGAGGGCCTGATTCATTGATGCCACTACAGACGTTGAAGGAGGGACCTTGGACCCAAAGAGCAGCCATGATTGTGTCAGAGAGGGAGATGCATAGAGTTTTTACCTCTCTCTCTCTCTCTCTCTCTCTCTCTCTCTCTCTCTCTCTCTCGTGTTTCTCTGCAACCTATCGGGCAAAGGTGGTGGTGATGAGAACATGAGGGGATATCTCTCTAGTTTCCTTGCATGACATGCGTTGCACAATCTTGCTCTCGTTTCCTTGCAGGGGTTCATGCATGCATCTCCCTCCGTCCCATTTCTATGCAGGACAGGGTTGCGCAATGGGTGGGGAAGGAAAGCGTGAGTGCTCCAGGGAGGGCATGAGGCACAAAGTAGATGCAGTCACTTCCGCTTGCGACCTTCTTGCTTAGGTCAAAGGTGCATGCATCAAAGAAACAATAAGGGCAAGGTTGGAGCACATGAAGGTGGCGATGACACCTATTTTGGGGGGGATGTGAAGGCCACATGATCATGAGACTTTTTGCTGTAGCATTGTAAGATAATTATTATCAGTGTTAGAAAAAAACCGGGGTCTAGTGTATTTTAACCGGCTGAAATTATAAAATCCCGGTTAGATTTTGAGCTTGCCTTTAAAAAAACCGGCAAATTTACACAAGTTTTAGTGTAATTACCGGCAAAAGCTTCAAATTTGACCTAAAAACCGAGAGGATTTCAAGTTTCCCCTTATTTTGATCGGTTAGGAAAAATGTATTTTTCTAGCCCTTACTAAGATTCCCTCAAAATATTGAGTGAAAATTAATGGGTTCCTGACATTCGACACAGTAAGTGTCCTCAATCTTGGAAAAATAAAAAGTCTTTCACAGCAACTTAAGCGTGTAAGTGAAGGGTGAGTTTAGAAAACGAAAAGAACCACTGAGGTGGAAAACCAAAAGATTTTTCTATGTCCATATAAACAGTTGGTCTAGTTCACATTGGTTCTTCTTCTCTTTTATCTTTCCTTTAGTGTTTTCTTCTCTTTAAAGTGTTTTTGCACTATGTACCTGCACTATGTATATAGTGAATATTTTCATCACCTAATAATAATAATAAAAATTGCCTAAAGTTAAATTTGAAAAACACTATGGTTTAAACTAATATCAGGGAGATCACCCTATAATATATGAGCATCCCATGAATATTACAGCACGAAATGTCCAATTCAAATTTTTTTTCTTACTATCTCAAAAAATTGGTTGAATATTTTATCATCGTGAAAACTTCACAGATATATAATCTAACAATAACTTCTTAAATGCATGCAATGTACTAAGGTCCATACATGGAATTCATCCAGAAATTCAAAACATTAACAAAGTATTGGAGTTTTAAATATAAAACCATCGTTTTTAATATATTTTCTTTCTATTATTAAAATACTAACCTTCATCATCTGTTGTGGCTAATGGCACAAGCAAGAATATTTTAATAGTTTGCAGAGTCCAGGTGATGAAGGTTAGTATTTTAATAGTAGGTTGGTTTTTTTAAAAAAAATGCCAACCTGACATTTTAAAAAACCATGAGCCCTCTGGAGGCCGGCGTGCAGGAAACTGCACAGAGAGAACGACGTAGCTGAAGCATTGTCATGAAATGGTGGAGGTAAAAGCGTCGCCACAGATTCAACGCTTGTCTGAGTCTGTCTGTGTGTGTATGTGTGTGTGTGTGTGTGTGTGTGTGTGTGTGTGAGAGAGAGAGAGAGAGAGAGAGAGAGAGAGAGAGAGAGAGAGAGAGAGAGAGAGAGAGACCCTCATCCTCCACCCTGCGCGCATGAGCTACAACTCTGTTGGTAGAGCTATTGCTCAGAGACAAGGCGCGCACACACACACACACACACACACACACACAGAGAGAGAGAGAGAGAGAGAGAGAGAGAGAGAGAGAGAGAGAGAGAGAGAGAAGGGCGATTAGGCCCCGGTTAGGCATTTCCAAAACCCCTTCCCTTTGTCAAACATGCTATTTTGAAAATAGCATGTTTGTGTGACTTTTCAATTTTCAATTGGTTTTCCTTAAAAAAAAACCCACACCCAACATGTGGGTGCCCTATTATTGGAATACAAGTAGAGAAGAGAGTGAAGATAAGACACTAAGATAACAATGCTTAATGTTCGGGGGTTGCACCTGGTGGATACTATATATTGGGTCGAAGTAGCCCGTTTTTTATTTAATTAACAAGAGAGCTATATAGGGATTCCCTCATAGGTAGAAGTAGTCCGTGCTGATTTTCCCTCTTAAAGCACAATATGACAATGAGTAATAACTATGCAAGTGCCTAGGATGCTCTTACCACATACGTAGAGTTTGGGCATTGTCTAAACTCTTTACAAAAACTACTTAGATGCAGTTTATAGGCCAAAGGTAAAGCTTGGAAGAAGAAACTATTGAATCTATTAATGCTATGCAATAAGTCCTAGAACTTCATTAAAGAGAACTAGGAGTTCAAGGGGTCCTAGTTGAGGTTTTGACAATTTTTTGTTAATATGTAAAAACTTTAACATGAATATCCATTGTACTTGCATGTTGTAATGCCATATAAGTCCATAAGATGCTAAAAGGAGGCCAAGGCCAGATGTGATGGTCAAAGCATAAAACCACAGTATTTAAGTGCCGTGGCATGCTTGAGAGAGTGCCAAGTTATGGTAGCTTATGGATGAAATCATAAATGTGTAAGCCTATCATGCTAAGAGTAGCTAGAGATGTGAATGAGATGTAAGCATGAAGCCTTCAATTTAAATGTAAATTGCCATTTTTATGGTGATTAAGCTACCAAAAGTAGCTAGTTTGGACCATTTCCATTTTTCAATTTGAAGAGAAAATTGGAGACATTCTCTCCTAAGGTGTGGAGGGAAAATCTCATTGAATTTTCCAAAAATAGCAAGCCTATCCTTGATCAAAATGAGCCATTAACATATTTTAATGATAGTTTAACTAACTAGAAACCGATACCATGTTTGAACATAAGTAGAAGAGAGAGAGAGAAGACGAGACACCAATATAGCAATGCTACTAGCATTGCTTAATAATATAATGTGCCACGAGTACAACTTACAAAGCTCTAAAGAAGATGGCCATGACCTCACTACTGAGGTGGTTAGTGAGAGGTATGGTTAGTGTGCCACGAGTACAACTTACAAAGCTCTAAAGAAGATGGCCATGACCTCACTACTGAGGTGGTTAGTGAGAGGTATGCTAGTGTAGATTGGGTTCCAACATAGAGATAAAGAGCTATGGTAGTGAGAGCTCTAAAGAAGATGACTATGACCTCATTACTGAGGTGGTTAGTGAGAGGTATGCTAGTGTAGAGTGGGTTCCAACGTAGAGATAGAGAGCCCCAAAATAGAGAAAAATAGTGTAAACCCCCAAAAAAAATGACCTAAATTTTCTAAAATTTCCTCTTGGCAAAATCAAGAAAAGGAATTTTGTATGTTTGGAAAAACAATTTTTCCTAAACATTGTTCCCACCGATTCGATTATATACCATGTGCTTGATAGCTACTCTATGTACACCTTCATAATTTCTCTTTACAACGTGGACCACCTTTGTGATTATCTGTCGAAAGCGAATCTTGTCCTTTACGATGCCGTCTATATGACCAATTATTGCAAATGGTCAACAATTTAAAGTGTACTACTTTTTTTTTATAGCAAAACTCACAATTGTGAGTGAATTATATTGATCAACCCAAATAATTACAAGGTCTTGTCATGCTTGTGTTGAGCCATGACGTCATCCAGGGACCACATTACATCAGCTATCAGGGCAGCCAACCCAACCAACTCGCCCCCTTATCCTTGATACCTAGGGTCCATTGTCATATTCTTTTGTGATCTTTTAATTACCGTAGCCAAGATTTTCCCCCGTGCTAGGCATGCCCTCTGTTGACAACAAGGCACAAGTAGTCCTAGACCAATCCTTCAAGTGTTGCTTGCGTCTGAGCGTCCATATTAGCACTTTGCTTTCTTGTATAATTTCTGCAAAGCTTGCCACCTCAAGACCTCCATCAAACACACGTGGGTTCCTTGTCTGCCATACATTATGTAAGAAGTACCTAACGATTTGAGTGCTGATGAGGATGACAGGACCACCTGAATTCTTTCCTCCAAGGAATAGATCAGTCTTGTAAAAACCAATTTCCCATGTTCTTTGGACCCACTTGCATATGTTCCTTGCGAGGCCTTTGATAGTTGGGCAATCCATGAAGAGCTGGGCTAGATGTTCACTAGCCAACCTGCACCCCAAGCATCGATCTGACCCAATCCCTCTTTCCTAAATCTTCGCCCCCATCGGTAGAGCACCCCAAATTACCTTCCACAAGAATACCTTCATGTGCTACGGAACCTTTGGCTTCCATATGTTCTCCATTACTTGCTCCCACCTTTCCTCTGGCCATTGTTTTTTTCATATCTGGTTAAGGGGGCTAGACCAATTCTTCTTATGCATCATTGTTTGGTAAATGTCTTTAGGATGGGGTTTCTATAAGAGACTGCTTTCGGGCCATTTCCAGGCATTCTAGTCAAACTCCGAATCACAGATAGGCATCACTATACTGTCAAGCTCTTTCCTCACTTTGTGGACCAGCAGGACCTCCAAGCTATTCAATTGGTACTGGGTAACCAGAAGGTCAATGGTTTTCCAACTCTTGCTGTCACTGTCCCAGAAGTGCCCCAGTTGATTCAGACCCTTATTATTCATCTTCCTGGCTGTCTCTATCCAATAGGGAATTTGTGGTGGATCTAGAACTTTGGAAAGCTAGGGGGACCAATGCAAAATGGAGTTCTTGAAGTATCTGGTTTTTTCCCCCCACTTTAAGACTTCTGCTACTCTATTGCATTTTCTTACCAATTCTCCTGCGCTGCCCGCCAGTCTTAGGGTAGTCCACGTCGGGGCTAACAGCTTGTCATGAACCTCCACCCCTCTCCACTTTCCACCTTTCGAGCCAAGTTTAGCTGCTTCTATCATATCTTTGATCATGATAGCCCAAACTTGATCCTGTTTAGCCAAGGGAACAACAAATTTGGTGCAACAAGCCTCTGCATGGGCCACAGGGTTGAGAATTTTGAGGCCTCCTTGATTTACCAGCCGAGCAACTAATTCCCAACGGGCCCATTGCCATGGCCTGGAGGATTTCGTGTTGTTTTTCCGTAAAAACCTTTTCACTGGTTTTAAGAACTCTTTCCAGTGACACTTAGCCATCTTGAGAAGCGGGCTAGTGAAGGCAATAATATAAGGAATCATAAAGGCATTTATCACTTTTATCTGACTTGGGAATGGGAGAAGAGCATACTCCCACCTACTCATTTTTGTTTTGATTTTTTCAAGCACCCACTCAAAAATTTGCTTGTGAGTTACGTCCACCCCCAAGGGGGCTCCCAAATGTCTAAAGATATTCCCTTTTGTGACAATCTCCCGCGACCAGTCAGAAGGGTCAAATGAGTCATTTTCCGATAAAGAGATCAGCTTTGACTTCTCTATATTACACTGGGACCCCAAAGCTACTGAGAATATTTGTACAATCTCCAGAGCTTTCCTGATGACCTGGGGGCACGCCTCCAAAAAGAGGAGAGAATCGTCTGCAAAAAGTTTTGCTAGAAGTTGGCTATTTCCTAGCAAAGCCAGACCTTGCAACTCCCCTCGTTCCGCACTAGCTTCGAGCTTCGTGATTAAAGGATGTGATCCTATGGCGAAAAGCAGGGGGACCTGAGGGCATCCCTGCTTAATAGACCTTTTGACCTCAAAAGAGCCCACAACTCTATCATTGAATAGGAGCTTTGACTGGCTTCCAGCTCCCAGTACACTTACCAGACGACATAGGTGCGGCTCAAAGCCCAGACCTTCCATGAAGGCTTTTATATATGTCAATGTTATTTTGTCATAAGCCTTATCCAGGTCCAATTGTAGCAGTACACACTCTTGCTTTGTGACTGTTGCATACTCGATGCCCACCATTGCTGCCAAGATGTTATCGTAAATGGACCTTCCTTTGATGAATCCATGTTGATGGGGAGGGATGACCTTGGTTAGTAAGGGGGCTAGCCAGAGGGCTACAATTTTAGCAATAATTTCGTAGGCCACCGACATCATCGTTATAGGGCACCAGTGTTTCACTTGAGAAAACAGATCTGTTTGGGGATGGGTTTGATAAGCCCTCTCTTTACACTTATCTCCAACGACCCTTCGACAATGGCTTTATTGGCGAGCCTTGTGATTGGGACCTTGAGATCGTCTCAAAATTCTCTATAGAATTCCACCGTCACCCCATCCCAACCAGGGGACTTTTCCTTGCCAAGGGCTTACAATGCTAGTGAACATTTGTCTTCGGAAAATGCCCTTTCCAAGAAATTAGCTTCTTAGTGGGGAATCTTCTTCTTGACACTCTAAAGTAAGGACCCTCTGGCTTCTTCCACTTCTTGAGACTGGATCTCTGGTCGTCCAATGATTTGACTAAGATAGCTCAGCATCAGATTAGCCATCTCATCCTGGTTATGAACTGTTGTCACTCTCTCATCATCGAGCGACTCGGACGTGGCCTCGGCTCTTCTTGATTTTTAAGCCCTAAAAAAATGAGCTTGATTAGAGGCTTCAGGTTGAAGGGAAGTCTCCCTGGAGAGAAGCCTTTCCTTTCTAATATCTTCTAACTGCTCATTACAAGGTTAGATTTGGCCTTTGAGCCATCGTTTGTGCTCATCCTCAGTAGCAAGCCCATTGGATTTTTTGGAGATAAGCAATTGTACCTCCACTATAAGATGCAGAAGGTGTACCTCCCTAACTTTCTTGATTCGGGGGCCCGAGATTTTGATTGCTTTCTGGATGCTCCGAGCAAAGAGGTCCCACGCATTATGTTTGTTGAGGTCGACATCGTTTTTGAGCTTACCTAGTGTTCTTGGTTAGATTCCTGAAAAGAGGGTCTTTGAATAGGTGTGACCCTCTTACTAACAGTTTTTTCCCAGCTCTTGGGGTCTGCTCCTCCCCTGTATTCTTCTTAAAATGTATGTGCAGAGGTATGTGATCCGATAGGCTTTTTGTTGGGACTACCTTCATCTCCATCAACGACGGTATCCTGTCAGCTTGGTGTGAGCAATAACATCTGTCAAGCCTGGAGGCAGTGCGGGCATACTGGAGGCTTGTGTATGTGAACCCAGGCGTGCTGTTCCATGGGCCGATTTCCCATAAGTCGATCATCGTCCATTTTTCACACAAACTTTGCCATTTAGACCTTTTCGAGCCAGCCAGCATACTGGAGGATCGTGTTCTATCCCTGCTCTATTCTACCATATTGAAGTCGCCAACCAACAACCACTCACCTTCAATAGGAGTATCTCTAAGATGCAACCATAGTTTAGCTCTGTCTTTTGCATTGCAAGGGCCGTACACATTCACAACGGTGAAGGGATGCCATTCCCATATGATTCTAATCCCCAGGATTCTGCCGGATGGGTGGTTTAGAACCAACTTCGGCTCCAATTCTCTATCCACAATGCTCAGGACGCCACTGGAACCGTTACTTCCTTCTCCATATTATACTAGTTTCTTTCCTAGCACCTGCATTCTCTTGCTATGGGCATCTAAGTGGTGTTTGTGGATGGCCCAACAATTGACTGCCTTCTCCTTTTTAATTTCCTCCCAGAATAGGGTATTCTTCTTACGGGTTTTCAACCCCTTTACGTTCCAAGATTGGATAGTGAGAGACCATCATTAATGAGGGGTTCATTGGGAAAGAGGAACGAATTCTTCAGCATCCGAATCATCCCCCCTCCCCTTTCCTTGGTCTCAGGAGAATCCGGGGGTTTGAAGACTGGGGATTTGTTTTCTTACAGTGCTGCAAATGGATTGTGCACTGGGACAGTGAACCCCCTTTCTTTCAATGGGGTGGAGACGGACTAGAACCTTCCACCCAAGTGTTCTCACGGCTTGAAGTACTTTGGAGTCTCTTGCCATTGCCTTCACCCTTTTGGCTCTTTTCAGACCAGGGACTTGAACAGCCGTAATCGTTGTCACTGTCATAAATTTCAGGGTAGCAGCGGGAGTAATGATCTTATTATTATTGCATACACCTTCAGAGATTCGTTGTATGGGAATTGATTCCTCCACAATCTTTTCCTGCATTTTTAAATCCATCATACCTTATCCTTCCCTGCATTTGCCCCTTCGTCACTACCTCCTTGCTTCTCCAACCCTTCCATCACTGGTGGCCCGTGCTGCTCGAGCTGCAGTACCCTTAGACTTCAAGGGGTAGTCCGTGGCGAAGTGTCTAAAGTTGTTGCATTCAAAGCATGCTCCAAAGTATGATCCAAAGTTGAGCGGAATAGTAACAAGCCTAGCTCCGACATTGATAACCATGCTCTTACGTGGCGTTTTAGACACATCCCAGCCTATACAAACCCTGTTTGAGGTTTTGCCAAACCCTCTCTTGCTAGGTATAAATAAGGGAGTGCCCAGTTGACTAGTGAGCATCTTGAGATTATCCCATAGCCAGCTAGGCAGTCCCTCAAACTCAATCCAAACCAAATGAAACCCTTGTAGAGATTCAGACTGAATTGAACACTGGCTCCCACGGCGGTGCCATTTATCTACAAAACAAGAGGTAAAATATATAGCCCAACCTTGGCACTAAGTAACACCTTTATTTAATGGGGGAGAGAGTAGTGGGATCGATGGTCGGGGTTGGGGGTCAAGATCTTGAGACGCACTAAACCTGGCCAGTGAAAAAAATGGGGCGTATCGCCGAAAAAATAAGGGACACTAAACCTGGCCAATGTGAAAAACGAGACGCATCGTCATGATTTAAATCCGTGACCTCGAGATCCACATTTGGGTCACATGGACTAACCACCTCACCTGCACGCACATTGTGTATCCCAAAATCGATTTTATGATATACTATTGTGAGTTGATATGCATTGTCCACGTTGTCTAGGTTTAGTGTGTATTCAGATATAGTTTTTGAGCAATCCAAGCTTAGTACGTGTCCAGGTTTAGTTTTTAAGCAGACATCTGCGACTGCGACCGCGACCGCGACCTTTTCGATCTTCATGCGTGAACTTCTCCGCCCTTGATCCAGTGTTGAGGCTAGCCCAAGCTACAAGTAGAAACAATTACTAGTATTCATTGGATATACTTATCAACAAAGAAAGTGGAAGACGTAACAATCATCATAATACAATGTCAAGCATGATACATCAACTCTATGGTATCACATCATCCATCATTTCATATCACATCATACTACAAATTGGAAAGAATTCAATGTATCTACGTCATAACTTCGTTATTCAAGATAAAACCTTTGCGAAACTTGAGTAGGATTATACGACGTATATAAGAGTTTGAGAATCATCTTTGAATTTAACAGCAAAAAAACAAATTCACGTTTTTAAACATAAAACTGTCTTTTATTTCTCAACTTGAAAGTATTGAGTCTTGTCAGTATTTATTTAAATCTAAATTAATATAATATGGTGAAAGGGGAACTCTTTACACGTGTCTAAATTTCAAACATAAGGTTAAACTCCAAAACCAAGAGAAGCCTATGTGCACGCGCAATAAAGAGGGAGAGAGAAAAAGAAAGAGAGTCCGTCGAAGGCGGCAGACCATACTAGTATACTATAATAGGACCTGTAACATGCATTCAGTGAAGTGAGAGCTCGCCTTCAATGTTTGACTTAGTTTTAGGCTAATTTTCATTATTTCGTGTATTTTGATAAATTAGTCCTTAACGATAGTCCTGGAAACATGCCTTTAGTCCTTGGTTTATTTCCTTAAAATCTTTCATCAACTCATCTTGTATGTTTGGGTTTTCCTTAGAGACCTCTTAAGACTTATTAACAAATTTCTTGAAAATTCTGTTAAAGCCACAAAAATGACTCTCTTTACAAGACTTGAAATAACTTTGAGAGAGAGAGAGAGAGAGAGAGAGAGAGAGAGAAGAAGAAGAAGAAGAAGAAAAGAGTTTTAACGTCGTACGAAACTATCCCAAGAGACCTTAAAGATCTAGCAGACGAGGAGTTGAACTCAAGACTTGTTATTCAAGAAGGAAATGGCATAACCAATCTATCACACTTGAGAGAGAGAGAGAGAGAGAGAGAGAGAGAGAGAGAGCATATGTACAAGACTAGTGCTAATTTTGTGTGTGTGTGTGTGTGTGTGTGTGAGAGAGAGAGAGAGAGAGAGAGAGAGAGAGAGAGAATATGAAGTTTAACTAGCAAGGTCTTTTGGATTTTTCTTGCATTTGATATCATATATGGACCATCTTGTTTGGAAGAAGCTCAATTTGACAACATGACTTGCAGTTACTTTGTGGACGATGTGCCAATCAGAGAGCTTGTTCAAGACCATAAACTCCATCAAATATATCCTTCAAGGCCTCTTCATGTTTATGGGACAATTTGGGATGGCTCAAGTTGGGCAACCAATGGCGGTAAAGACAAAGTGGATTACACCTTCTCCCCTTTTGTGGCTACATACATGAATTTTGTTTTGAGTGGGTGTGTGGAAAAGAATGGTGACGAGTTCAAAAATTGCTCCTCAGACAAGCATATGATATCAAAAGTTACTGGAAAACTCCCACCATCTTTAACTCAATCACAAACAGAGAGTATGCATTGGGTACAACATCATTACATGACCTATAATTATTGTGAAGATTATGATAGGTATCCAAAACCCTTGCCTGAATGTCAGAGGAAGAATTCTAAGAGGAATAAAGATGAATTGTGAATCGGAGCGATATGGTTCATTATCTCTAAACATGATTTCATTTTCCATTTTGACAGTTTTTGTGTCGGCATTACTACATTCATTTTAGTAGAAATGTTCCTGTGTGTAATAATGTCATGTTTAAGCATACTTTTGGAACATAAGGATTGTAGTTGGAACCCATCAAATTGTCTTTATTTTTCCATGTAATTGTTTGCAAGATAGTGATCAAATATTTGTGCTTAGAATGCAAGTACCGTAGCGGGAAGCCTTCAATTTGTCTATGGAGAAATCTCTGTTGAAATACGACAAAAATCTTTTTCACGCCTTCAAAAATGGTATGTATACCTAGGGTTTCAATATGCATTGTCCGGTCGAAAGCTAGAGTTAAGAAAATGTGCAATTACAATCTGGAATTCAATTGCTACTAGAAGAATTTACACTTTGCAATTTCGGGAAATTCTACACTATCTGAAGATTTCCACGTCGGTAAAATAGGAACAAAACGAGTGAAGTGGTCAACATCAACATTATACATCCACACGACGACTTCAACTAGTAATCCACATCCTTTCATGGATGTATTTGCAACCACATATGATGCTCCACTTATGATGGATACTAGCGTGCACGTGCACGTGCTCGTGCATAGAGAGAGAATTTTATGTGGGGGTATGTTTTTTGTAAAACATTTTGTTGTTTTTTGATTTGACGTTTTGAGCTCAAACATATATCCCAAACAAAAAACAAGTTCCCCAAGAATGGAAAAGATGTCAAAACATTCCCAAAAATTGGGAGTGCTCAAAATCACATTTGGCCAAAATGCACATGGCAGGTGCCTGCCATACATAGAACCTCATTCAGAGTGTCCAATTTTGACCAAAAAACACAAATATAGACTTTAAACATTACACATGTATCGAATTAGACAAATGCACATGCATATGCATACAAGCATACCATGCACATGCATTCAAGTTAGCTCATGTTGCCAGTGGGGTCATAGCCTAGTGGTTAGGTTGAATGTGTGCGTCACATTTGACTCCCAGTAGCGTACTATAAATTTCCGTTGTACTTGCGCTCGGAGTATATAAAACAAACACAATCATACTCACCTACTCATCTACAGGTGTCAATAAGAAAAAGCAACATTTCATTTCACAGCTTGTTCAGAAGTGTCAAATTGAAACATCATACCCATCCCAAAGGGTCCATCTCCTAGCCAATGCAAGCTCCGATGCTGTGAAATGTACACAGAAAGGTCTCCCAATTACCAGGACATGAATTGGACGCAAGGTTGCTTTTTGACAGGCATTTCACCCATTTTGGGGTACTTCAATGGGTGAAAATGTGAGCTGCCTGTCAAAAATCAACACTGAAATTTGGATGAACCGTCCAACCGCAGCCACCATGCAACAGAGGCGAGGAGAGTACAATCACTACGAGGCAGTGAGACAGGTCGTATGAGATGCACCTCATTAAATTCCCCACCTAGTTTTTCATGGCTGGTCAACTTGGGTAGAAGGGGTACTAGTGGTGGCCATGGTTGCAAATGAAGCCTACGATTTTTTATAAGCGACAAGCAATACTTGCATACTATCCACCTAAAGCACGTACTAGCAGTGGAGCAATGACACTACCACTCCTTACCATCACAGCATGGTGTAGCACAACAACACTCCTTCAGCAATCAGCAGACAACAATGGCAAGATACACCGCATCGATTACCATGCTCATGAACTCAATCAGAGCAATAGAATCGTTTGTATACATTATAATGTGAAACCCACTGAGAAACACCAGTGGGCTAAAAGCAAAACGAAAAAAAGAATAAGTGATTGTAAAATTTCATACATTCATCACAAGCTCGGGTGCCACATTGCACCACAAAATGCTTGTAAAAGTAAATGAAGATCCTACTCGCATCAATAAACGCAGGTGCGTTGACCAAGCTGTTCATCCAACATCCCCAGTTTCACATACATAAGCCCTCAGAACAGGCTTATCATCACCATCATGAAACTTGATGGACTTGGAGAGAGAAAAGTAACAACCATATCACAACCAGGTTATGCAGCTCAAATTTGTTGCCTTTGCCTGTAAATCTTCGACATACTTCACTCCTGTCCACCATACCAATCAAGGCGCATACGTGGGCCGATCTGTCCACGCTCCTGCAACATGTCCATTTTCACACACATAAGCCCTTACAACAGGCTCACCATCATCATGAAACTCAATTGACCTTTTCAGGCAAAAGGTAGTAACCATATCCCATGTAGACTTGCACACACAGAAAGCGCAGCCCACATTTGTTGCCTTTGCCTGCATGTCCTTGAGATTTCGCCATACATGTGAACTTTTAAAGTTTTTGAACACTCCTCGAAAAAGTTTATACATCCTCCTATCTCCTGGATGTATGCAACCTGGCCAATCACATATGTACAAGCTATCAGCTCTAAACCTATTTGCAAGAAGCTTATTCCCTTGCTCTCGGGACAGATTCCAAGGTCCAGTTGTGACATGGCAATGCTCATGATGGCATTCTCTAGGTCGCTTGTTGGACATGTGCCTACACTGTTGCGTTCCCGTTTCTTTATTGATACTACATGAGTCCATCAAATTTGCACTAGCTAACTCATTTGCAACATCTTCTACTGTGGAGAAATGTGTATACATTACATGGCTGTCCTCGTGACCCTCACCTTTGTTCCAGCCCTCTTTGATCGTATCAATGTCCATGGCTGCCTCACTGCTTTGAGCCCCTTCATTAAAACCATTGCTTACATACTCTGCTCCATGTTCCCCGGTTTTTGTGTCTTCCTCTTTCCCATAACCATAAGTACAAGTGCCCTCTGGCTCAGAGCATGGTATTCCAACACCCAATCCAACCGCACTGAACTTTCGTGAAATAGTAATCGATGTGTATTGCTTCTCCCGAGCCCTCTTGCTGGGCCGATCACAGACATGAGAACCCTTGGAAACTTGCGGTGCAACCCCCCCAGGGAAAAACACACCTGAGCAACCACCATTATCAAACCACTCAAGCTCTCGGTCGAGCCCAAAATCCCAATTTTCCAAGAGTACACCAGCATGCCACAGCCCTGGACAACAAACAAGAAGCTTTTGAAAAGCGGCCCAGCCTCCAGGTGGCTCTGGGCATGAATGCAATCTAGGAGAGGGGACCTGCAAAAGCTCTTCAACAAGACGAGGAAAGGTTTTCTCCAACCTGAATTTCCAGCAAACAGTCTGGATAACCTTGCAGAAGCGTGTCGATACACATGCAAGCCGAGCGAAGTCGCGAGGATCGTCGTACAGCCTGCAGAAGATGTTGACAAGAATGTCGTCAGGGACCCCACAGAAGAAGAGGGTTTCCTGAAATAGGGTGATGGTGTCGATGCTGGCCATTGTAGACGCGGGTCAGGGCCCGGGGGGAAGGGGTTGAGTACACGTACATGTGCGAAAGAGAAGGAAAACACACAGGAGCAACAAAGCAAACAAAAAGAATGAAGGTTGGGCGATGTCGCAATAAGCAGTCAGATCGCAGAAGGCGTACTCCAAATGTTGAATTCCCGGAATGGGGAAGGAGCGCGACCAAGTTTCAACGTTCACTATTGTATAGGGACATCCTACAGAGCCTTTCCTAAAAGGCCTGCATGATGCGACAATGCAATGACACTCCAAATAGTGGTGTCATGATACTGCACATGGGATCATGGATGTGGAGATTGAAAACCATGTTTTTGCATCAGCAAGCTCTTTTGCATCCTTTTTGGCCTGCTCAAGAAAGGCCTTAGTGTTGGGCCGGGTTGGGCGTCCTTTGACGGATGGCGTCCACGTGGACGGCCAGTGGGCTTTGTGGGAAGGCGGGGGCTGCAGGACGACATGACTCGATGCGATAGAGGAGGAAACAAGGGCAGCCTGCTGAGGAGTGCATTAACGCTGTGGAGAAGGCGTGCGAGTTTACATCACTGTCACCTGAGGGCATCACAGATGAGATGCTGGTTATGCAAGGGTACCCTCCCCTTGGCTCGGCAACCTCACTGGTCTGCGCTTCTTGCTCATGTTTGGGAACGCACTCGGGGCTGAAATCCCTGCTTCTATCGGCATGCTTTCCCAACTCATGATGTTTGACCTTTCGGTCAACAATTTGAGGGGATCCATACCTGACAGCATTTTGATGCTTCACAACTACAAAGCCTTAATCTTGCGCATAACAAGCTGGTGGGCTCAATACCCCCCTTTCTGAACAAGCTCTCCTACCTCACAGAGCTGCGGCTCGAAAGCAACCAGCTAAGTGGGCTCTTCCCTGATCTCCGGAAGTTGGGTCTCTTACAAATGCTAGATGCGTCCGACAACCGGTTGTCAGGCCCGTTCCCAAGGCAGCTACCACCCTCCTTATGTTCAGTGTGTTTGAGAAACAATGAATTTTTTGGCAAGCTACCCAAAAGCATAGCAACCCTCAACCAGCTTAATGTGCTTGATGTAAGCAACAATGCATTCATCGGGTGTGTCAGTGATGCTATGTTGGCTCATCCAACATTGCAACAGCTCCCCCCCCCTGCCACGCGTCAGTGCCTGCTTTATCCGGCGCCCTCGCGACAGTGGCGTCTGAGCCAAACTGAGACAGCGGGATGCGCGCAGGCGGAGAGAGAGAGAGAGAGAGAGAGAGAGAGAGAGAGAGAGGCGGAGGCGGCTCCGCCGGCCACACTAGTACATATGAAAAAGGCAAGTAAGGCACATAAGTAACATGGCCTCCCTTCCCCTTTTCCTTTGGGTTGTAAACCCTTCCTCTTTCCTTCTCAAACTAATACCTTCATTTTTCAAATTTTCTCCGGCTGGTACCCATACTCACATCGATTAAGAGCTTAAAGTTGCAACGACCATTGCCACTATGAGTTAGAACGTGCTCACGCGAGGCTTAGTTATTTGTAAGTCTTGATATATCTGACGTGAGACAGGTATGACATCTCAAAGAGGGACGGGGAGCAGTAGGTAATGAGAGAAAGAGTGAGGCATACACATGCCGATGGAAAGCTAATGATTGTAAGTGATGGTCAGCACTTCCTATAGGAAACTAAGCCTCGTGTGAGCATAGCTTTATGAGGACCATTTTTTTCTCTAAGGGTACCCCAATACAGAAGTCGGTAGCCTAATCCATTTTCATAGAAACAAAACCAAAAAAAAAGGGGAAATTACCAAAATACCCTTCTAATTTGTGGAAATTCCCAAAATACCCTTCAAATTTCAAAAATTCCCAATATACCCCTCATATTTTGTCAAAAATTCCCAAAATGCCCTTCAAAGTTTCAAAAATTCCCAAAATACCTCTGTTGTGAGAGTAAAGTTATCCAAAAATTTAAAAATTATAACTTTTTATAAGAAGACCGATTACCTATGAATACAAGATACTAAAACTAGAATTTGAGCTGGTTATGTAGGTGAATTGCTTCGTTATTTTTAGACATAATTGTCTTTTTTTGGGAGGTAATTTGTGACAAATTACATGCTAAGCACTAAAGAACGAATATACATTGTCAAAAAAGAATAAAGATTAAGAAATCGTGAACAATCCAGCTAAAATAGATACAAGGGTGTTTTGGGAATTTTTAAAATTTGAGGGGTATTTTGAGAATTTCCACAAATTAGAGGGGTATTTTGATAATTTTCCAAAAAAAAAGAAAAAACTTCATCAAACTCATTTAGGCCTACTACCAAAGGCATTCTCGAACCGTTGTACAAATAAAGGTTGAGAGACATGCAGAAGATATCGAGCTAGTCCTGACTGTTCAAAGAGAGATATGGGTGTTGAAGAATCTGCAAAAGAAGATCCTCGGGGAGATGTAGCTATTAAAATAAACCTTTTCATGTCTCAAAAGTATTGAATGCTTTCAAATCAAACAATATAAATTGCTTTTCTTTAATTAAACACTAGTACGGCCGGCCGCCTTCCGCGGACTCTCTCTCTCTCCCCCTCTCTCCCTCTTTATCGCGTGCAACTGGGCTTTTTTTCTTTTTGGATTTTAGCCTTTAGGTCGCAGATTGCGACACGTGTAAGGGGGAGCCCTTCCGCCATATTATGTTAGTAGATAGGAGGTTTGAAGCATCTGAAAGGATATAATTGCTTGTTACGTAAAGCAAAAGGGCTAACTTGACCTCCACCACTGGTCCACCACCCTCAACTTTAATGACGGGCAAGCGGTGGGGGCTGGAGAGAAGCGCGCGGATCTCGAGGCGAATGAAAGGTGGAAAAAAAAAGGTGCTCGTCGCGCGCAGGCACTCGGTCTCGAACCCTCGCTACCGCCATGAGAGCGCAATGTACTAATCGCTATGCCTGCCACGTTTTTGCTGACATGTGGGCAAACCATATAATGATAAATAAAATTGGAGAGACTCCTTGTTTGTCCAAGTTTACTTTTTCGTGTCTTAATTTACTCTGGCTCATCTTACGACTGTGCGTGTCCGATCTCCGTGTCCTAGTTTTGTTGCCATAGATCCCACCGCTTGGGCTTTATTAAATTGCCCGTGCCCTTTAGTACTGAGGGTCCACCCCCCCTCCCCGTTTTTCAAATACCTCTATTGAGAGGTAACATCATTCTAGTACTCCCCCTACATGTGGGGGGGGGGGGGGGGGGGGGGGGGGGGGCACCCTCGTCACTATATGGCATGACTTTGGCTCAGAGGGGATCTAGGGCCCAAATTTGGGGGGGCGAGGCGGCTTTAATCCCAGCCGTCGGATCATGCAGTGAACTGGGAGTGAACTAGGGGCTGGTAAACTAGGGTGTGATCATGTGCTATGCCAACATGGATAGGGACGCGCGCTAGCATGGTGGTAGGGCATTCGTGTGGCAATCGAAACGTCCCGGGTTCGGACCCACACCCCGCGAGGTGGGCGAACTAGGGGGGTGAAGTAGGAGTGAACTTGGGGCGTCATTTTTGGCCCGAGCTCACCCTTAGTTCACCCCCTAGTTCACCGAGTCGACGGACGACTGAGATTGCATTGCCATTTCCACTTCTCTTTCCCACCATAGATCCCCCCTGGTTGGAGCCGTGCCATATAGTGATGAGGGGGGGCACCTCACTTGCATAGAGTATCAATGGACAACGAACACAAGCTCAAGAGTACCTCCAATCTCTTCCAATATGAATTAGAGGAGGGGAGAATACCAATAGCTAAGGGCGGGTTCAGAGTGCACAAAGGTAGCCAGTCCGTCCTCGTCATTTCCACAGACAGCCATTCACATAGTATGCAGACCAATATTCAAAGTATATTTGTTGTCATGGCACCGACGTGCACAAACCAGGTGGTTGGAGTACTGTCGATTCTTTGCTCCTGAAGTTGAGTGATCGAATGCTGCTCCGCATTTCTCGTTGAGCAAAGAGTAAAACACTCATATTTTCGGGATGATGAGGTTGCCCATGGAGGTGGTAGGCCCTGAAAAGACTGCTTCTATTTTGGACGAATGAAACCTTACCACATCGACTCCATGAGGTAGTGCATTTCTCTCTACCTACTGCTCCCGATCTTTGTTCTGCACTCCTGTCCGAAGTCCGCCAAGCTTATGGTAACTATGCCTCGCATGACCATGCCCTAAATAGGAATTGGGGGAGTGGAGAATTCATTCCAAAAGCGCATGAGTAACTCCAATCTCCTCCAATCTCCTCCAATAGGAATCTTGGAGGGGAGAATACTTTCCAATAGCTAAAATGATAATAAGTTTCCCTTATGTTTTTTAGAAACTCGCACGAACGGTGACATTAGATAAAATGTTATAACCTTTTTATGCTGCCACTGACGTGGCAACATAAAAAAGGCAACAGCGAACACGCGGATAACGAGGACAATAGAGGCCGGACGAGCTGCAACGTCGACGAGGGGAGATGACCCCCCCCCCCCCCCCCCCCCCCCCCCCCCCCACAACACAAGTAGCAGACAATGCTTTGGTAGAGAGAGAGAGAGAGAGAGAGAGAGAGAGAGAGAGAGAGAGAGAAAAGAAGAAGAAGAAGAAGAGGGAGGGCGGGGCCAACATCTGTCTATGGATTCTCGAAGGGACGTGCACCCACGCGCACGCACACACACACACACACACAGAGAGAGAGAGAGAGAGAGAGAGAGAGAGAGAGAGAGAGAGAGAGAGAGAGAGAGAGAGAGAAATCCCTCAACCGATTTCAAAAGAAGTCAATCTTGCTATTCTGAAAATAGCAACATTTCTTTGCTTCCAATTTCACGTTTGGGCTCTTCAGAGGAAAAAAGAACCCAACCTAACATGTGGGTGCTCTAGTATGTCCTACACTTTTTGAAAAAGAAATGGAAAGGAGAATCTAAGCAAATTCTCTCGCTCCCTCTCTCTCTCTCTTGATGGAAAATGGAAGCCTTCCAAAGGTATGGAGAAGCGGGTGCAGGAAGTTTGAGAGAGCAAGGAGGGGGAGACTCTGCACAGATATTCTCTCTCTCTCTCTCTCTCTCTCTCTCTCTCTCTCTCTCTATCTATCTTTAGATACTAGGGCACCAGAAACTCTCTCTATCGCAAGCACAAGAGAGGTAGGGCTGCATTTTTTTTTGATTCCGGTGTTGATTAGCGATTTTACCGAGTTTGGGCAGCCTTTGGCACTGCTCTTCATCATGCTCCAATCCAGTAAGGAATCGCAATATCCTGTGTTTGTTTTGCAAAAAAAAGAGGAGGGGCGCAGGGTGAGCAAGGCCGCCAAGGCATACCGTGAGGGAGGAGGGGACAAGGGGGGAGGAGAGGGGTTTTGTTTTGCTTTTCTGGGGGGAGGGATATTATATACTAATAGTATATAATTTATATCATACGAGTATGTAAGTATGTATTAGTAAGTTTCAACCATCTTTTTTGTTTCTTTTAATAATCAAGACAAGAAACATAGAAAGATGTCCATAGAATGAAGGATTCCTTTTTTTCCCCCATAAAAGGGCACGAGAATTGTATTAAGTAGAGAACAAAATTACAAAGTTCAGCGTGAGACGCTGTTAATTCTGATTTACATTCGGACTTCCTTTGTAACTATAAATCGATTTACAATCCGCAATTGCTATACACAAAAAGCTAAGCTGATTTTTCTGTCTGTCTGCATACTTTCACGTGTTGCCTCCCAAGCTGCTTCCCCCTGGAAATGCGTCGATTACTTCCTGCAGATGGTTGATAAGCCTGATGCCATTGTCGAGCTGTCTCCTCATTTTGTCTCCCTCTGCTTTACATTCATCAATCATTTTCTGCAAGTGGGAGTAAGATCCATCTAGCAATATCTCCTGCTGTTTGCTGATATTTGCACTATTATAGTACCCCATGCAATCCATGAGAACCTTGTAATTTGCTTGGTATATTCTGCACTGCTCTAGTTTCAAGTGATTTACCTGCACAGAAAAGTGGGAGAACAAAACTCTCAGACTTTTAATCTGGTAAGCCTCATTAAAAAAACAGTTGTTCCATTCTTTCCAAATGATCCAAACAATTCGCCTCTGATCCTATTCCATACTACTGAGAAGAGCGCAACAGAGTCTCCTAGCAGGAGTTGTTTCTAATTGGGGGTGAACCCTAATCCACTAACAATGGGTGCCAAAATCTCTCTGTTAGTTGGACAGTCAATGAAAAGGTGTGGAATGTCTTCCAATGCCCATCTCCCATGCCTGAATGGCACATTCTGTAGCCCTTCCATACTTCTTTGTGCATGATGAGCCATAGTAGTACCGAGTGTTTGGCTGGTGTATCCTGATGCCAAAGTGTTTTAAATTTGAAATTCCACTACCTTTTGTCAAGGGACATGCACCACTTTCTATTGAGAGTGACATGAATAGGTTCTTTCAGAGTTGGTGGGCGGTTGGGAGGGTTGGAGAGAGCACCCCCTCCTTCCCAGTATAATGCCTTGGGTGACGGGTTAGGCTGCTTCGAGAGCGTCCACTCCTTCTCTTCAGGAAACATGGCACTTCTTGAATGGATAAGGGTGAGCTCCCATGGTTGAAGTTGATACCTTCCGAGAAGTTCATGTTAAGTATGGAGCCTGATTTACCCTTGTAATTTTCTGTGGTAAAAGCGCACATTTGTAAGGCCCCCATTATGAGGAGAAGCCATCGTGCGTGAAGGAAAATCACTCACCGGAAACCAAAATTTTCACGGACAAGAATCAGGGGCAACTTTAAAAGCCTCGGGGGCGGAGGCCCCCGAGACTTTTTTTCGCCGGAATATTATGGCCGGACGGCGGTCGGAAAGTGGTCGGAAAACAACCGGTCGGTTGGCCGGTGGTCGGTAGTCAATGGCCAATGGCCGGTGGTCGGAAGTCAATGGCCGGTGGCCGAATTCAAAAGCGGACTTGTCTTCTCAAGGGCGGCCACACATGGGCGGATTGGAGGGTCCGATTTGGACTTATTCGCACAAGGGCGGCTACACATGGCTGTCTCTCATAAGAGAGGGCAGCCCTTTTGGCCTATAAAAGGAGGCCATTTCTACACACATTATATAGTGTGAAGTTGATGCAACAAGGTGAGTGTGAGGTGGTGAGAGTGAAGCAAGGCGGGAGCTCCATTAAGGGTATAATCCCTTTGTAAACTACTTCTTGTTTTGAAGTACCAAAGCCATTGAGTGGCTGCTTTCCCGTGGACGTAGCCCACATTGGGTGAACCACGTATATCGTGTGTACTCTCTCTCTCTCTCTCTCTCTCTCTACACTATAATCTCGTGTATATAAATTTGTCTCTCTCCATTAAGTAATCTACTCAATTATCTATTTAGCTACGTCTTATTTCCTAACAACTGGTATCAGAGCAAGGTTTGCTCGTAGCTAAATTATCTCAAGGAAAGGATTCCTTGAATTGAGTGGGAGTTATGGCGGAGGAGGGGAAGCTCAAGATTGAGAAGTTCAACGGCAAAAACTACCAACATTGGAAGATGCAGATTGAAGACTATCTCTACCAGAAGGACCTCTATTTGCCACTAGGCGGTCTTGCGAAGAAGCCCGCAACAATGGCAGATGAAGCATGGATTGTCCTTGATCGAAAGGCACTGGGAACAATCCGGTTAAGCTTGGCGTCAACGGTGGCCTTCAATGTTTCGGAGATGAAGACCACGGAGGACTTGATGAAGTCACTTGACGACTTCTACGAGAAACCATCGGCATCCAATAAGGTATTTCTTATGAAGCGCTTGTTCAATCTAAAGATGGCAGAGAATGGTTCAGTTGCAGAACACCTAAATGACTTTAACACAAACATAAGTCAACTTCGATCAGTGAAAATCAATTTCGATGACGAAGTGCGAGCTCTCCTTATACTATCATCTCTACCGGATAGTTGGGACAGCCTTGTGATGGCTGTAAGTAATTCTATCTCTGGCACAAATACTCTTAAGTTTGATGATGTTGTGGGTGTTCTTCTAAGCGAGGAAATGCGAAGGAGAAGCACAGGAGAATCATCAAGTGCTGCACTATCAGTGGAAACAAGAGGAAGGCCTAAGGAGAGGTTCAAAAACCAAAAGGGTCGTGATCGCTCAAGACGGAGCAAATCACGAACAAAGTCAGTTCTTGAATGTTGGAACTGCGGCAAGAAGGGCCACGTCAAGAAGGATTGCTGGTCCAAGAAGAAGAAGGAGACAGAGTCTCAAGACAACAAGCCAACATCGGAGGCCAATGTGGCAGGTAAAGTAGAGCAAGATGCTCTAATTCTCTCATTAGACAATGTGTCTAATTCCTGGATAGTAGATTCCGGGGCTTCATTCCATGCGACACCACACAAGCAACATTTCCAAGACTACACCAAAGGTAATTTTGGGTATGTATACTTGGGAGATGATGAAGCTTGTGAGATTGTCGGCAAAGGTACAGTTTCTATCAAAACTGCTAACGGAAATGAATGGAAGCTGAAAGATGTTAGGCCTGTTCCTTCTCTTCGTAAAAATTTGATCTCTACAGGACAATTGGACGATGAAGGTCACAACATTGCATTCGGAAACAAACGGTGGAAGATCTCAAAGGGATCTTTGGTGGTTGCCAAGGGTGAAAAAGTCAGTACACTTTACTTGTGTGCTGTTAGCACGCAACCTTCAGCTTGTGCAGCAACTACAGAAGTTGACAGTGCGGTGTGGCACTACCGACTTGGGCATATGAGTGCCAAAGGAATGCAAATCCTTCAAACAAAGAAGCTTCTACCAGGTTTGAAAGAAGTGGACTTAGAGTTCTGTGAAGATTGTGTTTATGGTAAACAAAAGAGGGTAAAATTTCAAAAATCAGGAAATGAAAGAAAAAATAAAAAACTTGAGTTGGTTCATTCTGATGTTTGGGGTCCTGCAAGTACACCATCACTTGGTGGCTCATTGTACTATGTAACATTCATAGACGATGCGACTAGAAAAACATGGGTTTATGTCATGAAGAATAAATCCGATGTATTTTCCATATTTCAAAGGTGGAAAGCCTTTGTGGAGAATGAAACAGGTACCAAGGTTAAATGCCTCAGATCCGACAATGGAGGTGAATATTGCAGCCAAGCTTTTGAAAGCTTTTGTGCTAGCAATGGAATTCGGAGGCAAAGGACAACCCCAAGGACACCTCAACAAAATGGGATTTCGGAAAGAATGAACAGGACAATTATGGAACGAGCACGAAGCATGCGGCTACATGCAGGCCTACCGCTTGAACTTTGGGCGGAAGCTGTAAGTACGTCTGTGTACTTAATCAATCGGTCACCCTCAACGGCATTGGATGGGGGAGTTCCAGAAGAGGCATGGACAGGTAAACCGGTGAATTATGCATTTCTCAAAGTGTTTGGGTGTGAGGCTTTCATGCACATAGATAGAAGCCTAAGATCAAAGTTAGATGCAAAGTCCAAAAAGTGTTTCTTCATTGGCTATGGAGAAGGAGACTTTGGGTATCGCCTATGGAATCTTGAAGATGGTAAAATCTTAAGGAGTGGGGATGTAATTTTTAATGAACAAAATATGTACAAAGATTACTTGGAAAGAAAACAAACAAAAGAAACAGGTGATGAGTACATGGAGCTTGAGGACGGTGAAGACTCAAGGACTGCAAACGGTGACAATGTGCAACAACATCAACCAAATGAGGAGCCTCAACCTATTCCCCGAAGATCTACAAGAGCAAGTAGACCTCCAGAAAGGTTTGTTCCTTCCTTCAACCATCTCTTGATCTCAGATTCTGGAGAGCCGGAATCATATGAAGAAGCTATGCAACATGAATCCAAAGAAGAATGGACGAAGAGCATGCAAGTGGAGATGGACTCACTACATCAGAACCAAACATGGGAGTTGGTTGAGTTGCCTAAAGGTAAGCGGGCACTTCAAAACAAATGGGTGTACAAGATAAAGGAAGAAGAAGGTGGGAAGAAAAGGTACAAATCTAGGCTTGTGGTAAAAGGTTTTTCTCAAAAGAAAGGTATTGACTTCAATGAAATATTTTCTCCTGTTGTAAAAATGAACTCAATTAGGCTTGTCTTAAGCCTTGTGGCTGCTCATGATCTAAATCTCGAGCAAATGGATGTAAATACGGCATTCCCTCACGGTGACTTAGAGGAGGAAATCTACATGCTTCAACCAAAGGGGTATGAAGTAAAAGGTAAGGAGAAAATGGTTTGCAGATTAAAGAAGAGCTTGTATGGTTTAAAGCAAGCATCAAGACAATGGTACTTGAAGTTTGATCGATGGATGTTGGATCATGGATTCACAAGATGCAACTCGGATCACTGCGTCTACACGAAGAATTTGGGAGATGGGAGATTCATCATCCTAATGTTGTATGTTGATGACATGTTGATTGCAAGTGCTAACATGCAGGACATCAAAGACCTAAAAGAGGAGCTGTCCAAATCTTTTTCAATGAAAGATTTAGGTGCTGCAAAGAGGATACTTGGTATGAAAATATCAAGGGACAGGACGAAGAAGACAATAAAGCTATCTCAAGAAGATTACATCAAGAAGGTACTAGAAAGGTTTGCAATGCAAAATGCAAAACCAGTTTCTACACCTTTGGCTGGTCATTTTAAACTAACGAAGGATATGTGTCCAAAGACACAAGAGGAGATAGCCTATATGTCTAAAGTTCCATATGCTGCAGCGGTAGGTTCTCTAATGTATGCTATGGTCTGGACAAGGCCAGACATTGCACATGCAGTGGGAGTTGTGAGTAGGTTCATGGACAACCCAGGTAAAGAGCATTGGCAAGCTGTGAAGTGGATACTTAGGTATCTAAAAGGGACAACAACAAATGCTTTGTATTTTGGAGGAACTGATATTTTTCTAGAAGGGTATGCTGATGCAGATATGGCAGGTGACAAAGATACTCGAAGGAGCACTACTGGCTATGTGTTCACGGTTGGAGGCACAGCAGTAAGCTGGGCTTCAAAGCTGCAGAAAGTGGTTTCACTTTCTACCACGGAAGCAGAGTATGTAGCAATGACGGAGGCAAGCAAAGAAATTCTGTGGCTTCACAGATTCTTAGAAGAGCTTGGATTCAAACAAGACAATTGTGTCTTGTACAGTGATAGCCAAAGCGCTATCCATCTTGCGAAGAACTCAGCCTTTCATTCAAGGACAAAGCACATTGAGGTGAGATATCACTTCATACGCACTCTTTTGGAAGAGGGACAACTAAAGCTAGGAAAGGTGCATACAAGTGAAAATCCTGCAGACATGTTTACAAAGGTGGTCAACAAGGAGAAGTTGAGCTTTTGCTCATCTTCAATCGGCATTCAAGGATAAAAAGCCAGAATGGAAAGCAGTCACAGGTTTGGTTTGGAGATCAGTCTCCAAGTGGGAGATTGTTAAGTATGGAGCCTGATTTACCCTTGTAATTTTCTGTGGTAAAAGCGCACATTTGTAAGGCCCCCATTATGAGGAGAAGCCATCGTGCGTGAAGGAAAATCACTCACCGGAAACCAAAATTTTCACGGACAAGAATCAGGGGCAACTTTAAAAGCCTCGGGGGCGGAGGCCCCCGAGACTTTTTTTCGCCGGAATATTATGGCCGGACGGCGGTCGGAAAACAACCGGTCGGTTGGCCGGTGGCCGGTAGTCAATGGCCAATGGCCGGTGGTCGGAAGTCAATGGCCGGTGGCCGAATTCAAAAGCGGACTTGTCTTCTCAAGGGCGGCCACACATGGGCGGATTGGAGGGTCCGATTTGGACTTATTCGCACAAGGGCGGCTACACATGGCTGTCTCTCATAAGAGAGGGCAGCCCTTTTGGCCTATAAAAGGAGGCCATTTCTACACACATTATATAGTGTGAAGTTGATGCAACAAGGTGAGTGTGAGGTGGTGAGAGTGAAGCAAGGCGGGAGCTCCATTAAGGGTATAATCCCTTTGTAAACTACTTCTTGTTTTGAAGTACCAAAGCCATTGAGTGGCTGCTTTCCCGTGGACGTAGCCCACATTGGGTGAACCACGTATATCGTGTGTACTCTCTCTCTCTCTCTCTCTCTCTCTCTACACTATAATCTCGTGTATATAAATTTGTCTCTCTCCATTAAGTAATCTACTCAATTATCTATTTAGCTACGTCTTATTTCCTAACAGTTCAGTCTCATTCTTCCACCTGAGCTCAGTTGAGTTCCATACATCTCTCCAGGTGATGATTCCCTTATTGTGCAGTCTTTTGGCTGACCTTAACTGTTTCTGGTTCAGCTGGGGGATGGGAGGGAGAGACCACCACATAGACTCAGAAGCCCTAAGTTGTCTGCTGTGTTTTGACTCCCAGTTAATCCTAATTAAATTTTTGTATGTGTTCCAGGCATTCCACAGTGATTCAAGCAGGTCTGACCCCTTTGCTACCACTTCAAAGGGACCAAAGAACACAATGATCCAGGGTAGGTTTATGGTTCCCTTATTCCCTCGGAAATAAAATTTATGAATTTCCTGAAATAATAAAGAGGCCCACTCTTCATCAGGTTGTTCCATTGCTATGAGTATGAGCTTTACAGCTAACTTTTCCGTCCATAACTTTAGGTTAGTGAGGCCTAGTCCCCCCTGATCTTTCAGTGGACAGCAAATTTCCCAGCTAACTTTAGCTAGACCTTTTTATGGGGGTCCCCCGACCATAGAAAGTTCGTGCATATTTTGGGTATATCTTTTAATTGCAGGTCGGGCGGTCTCCAGCATGAGAGAAAGAAGAGAACATACCTAGTGATGTAGTGTTTGATAACAGCTGTCCTCCAAGATAAGTTGGCTTGAAAACCCAACCATCTGTTTAGTTTGCTGCGAAACTTGTCCATGACCCACTGCAAGCTTTGTGCCGTTGTTATCCTGAATCCAAAAGGAATCCCTAGCAATCTGAAAGTGGTTCCATCCTGGATGATTGTGCATCCATGCTCTTCCACCCACCTAGGCAGAGGGGACCTAGAGGCTCTAATCCCTGTTTTGGAGTGGTTAATGATCGATCCCGAGGCTGTACAGAAGGTATTGAGAAATTCCCAAAAGGTTTTCAGAGAGTTATCATCGTTTTGCATCAGCCCATTCGTGTCGTCAGCAAATTGAGAGAGACATTTTTGATTCCCATTTGGCAGCTTGATACCTCTGAGGCTCCCTTGCTGCATTTTCTCTTTTACCAACCAATTCAGGGAATCAGCTGAGGTGGCGAATAGGAGAGGAGCCAGGGGGCAACCCTGTCTTACCGATCTGCTGAGAGGGAAGTTTCCCAACAATCCATTGTTAATTGCTACTCTAGCTTGGGCATTTCCAAGTAGTGTTTGTACATACCTAACTATCATTGGGCCAAACCCCATCATAATTAGACATTCCAGAATAAAAGACCATTCTAGCCTATCGTAGGCTTTGTCAAAGTAAAACTTGACGAATACATAGTCTTGTGCATATTCTTCAACATATTCTTTTCCATCCCACATTGATATAACTGCTTCCAGTAGTCTACGCCCTTTGATGAATCCTTTTTTCTCAGAGTAAAGCCATTCAACAAGGGCCGTGGAAATTCTGAGTGCTATGGCTTTAGCAAATATTTTGTATGCGGCATTTAGCATTGTTAGAGGTCTCCACTTGCCAAGACTTTCCTTCGGGCCTTTTTTATGAAGCAGCTTGATGATACCAGTGTTGAGTTGAATAGGTAGAGCTCAATGTTTTACAAATTCTTTCCAAACTATGAGGAGAATAGGTGCCATGACATCCCTAAATGTTGATAGAATTCAACAAGGAGGCCATCAATGCCCGTGGTTTTTTTTTGGCTTAAGAGCATCTATGGATCTTTTAATTTCTCCTAGAAAAAGTTCTGAGTCGAGTTGGGCATTAAGACGTGGGGTGATCACTCTTTTCCTGTAGTTCCTAATGACACTTCTAGCCAGTATGACTGACTCCTCCTGCACTTCAGGTGGGCTGAACAATTGGGCAAAGTGTTCTCTTTCCATTTCTAGATTCTCCTCCTCAGAGGTGGCTGTTCCTCTAGCCCCAACTAACATTGGGACCAGTTCTCTCTGATGTTTCTTTTTGAGGCTTCTGAACATCACTTTGGATGGTCTGTGCACCTTCCCTGCCCACCATTCCCGAAAGAACACTTCAGTGTGCTGAAGCGTGACTTCTTCTTCAGTCTTGAGTTGATACCTAAGGGTGGTAATTTTGTTTTGCACTGCTATTCCTTCCTTGCTTGCAGGCTTCGAGTTCTATAAATTCATTATAGATAGAGTCCTTCCTTTTCCTTCGTATCTCTGTCACTCTTTTCCTAAATGAGATCAGGGAGTATTGAGTGTTTGCAATCGCCAGGTTCCAAGATTTTGCTGGTGTGAATCCCTTTGAGAATGCTTGAGCCCAAATTGCTTTTATGTTTTCCTACACCTCCTCTAACCGAAACAGAGATCGGTCTGTGTGGAACCAGTGGTTCTTTATCTTGTTGCATTTGTTACCCAAGGTGATGATTACGGGGTAGTGATCCGAAGCACAGGAGGTGATTCTGGTTGCAGCTTTAACCCTGTTGAATTGTCTAGCCAGAGGCGTACTAACGTAGCATCTGTCTAGTCTAGCCTTCTGAGCAAGGTTCCCTCTCGAGTAGTTTTGCCAGCTGAATTCTCCCGGTGTGCCAATGTCTCAAAGGTCCAGTTGATCCTTTTAGGTTTTCCCATTCTCATTTCTCATTACCTACCATTGTTTGCCCTTTAATAAGGTATCTATCTTCCATTGTCTCTACCATGTTAAAGTCCCCCAACAGAATGGTCAGTCCCTTCAGTAGTGCGAGTTGACTCCACAACTAATAATGCTTGGTTAATTTTCCAGTTCAGAGGAATTCCCATGGCTGTTCCTCTTGACACTCTACTGTGAGAGGAGTGGAACCACTGGTGCTCCTTAGATATCAATTGAAGCCGCTGATCCAGCTCCTGCCCCAATATTTTGACTTCCTGGAGCCCAGTCACGTCCACCGGATAGTTCTGTGTCCAAGCTTTAATCTTCTTTGCTTTCTTGGGGTCGGACAACCCCTTTATATTCCACAAGAGCAGCTTCATTTGTTGCTTCTTTTGTCTTTTCTGTTTTTGATCTGAGCCCTAGGGCTGAGTTACTAAGTTATGGCTCCTTTGGTGTCTTTTTGCACTTCCATTGGAGAGGGGCTAGCCTCGAGATTACTTGATTTCCTAGGGGCCACGTTCTCCTTGTTTTGCTCAATGATGCTAGATGTTTTGTTAAGGTCTATGGCTGTGGCTTTGTCTGCTTTGTTGACTTGCTCTTCCAACTGTGATTCTGTGCCTTCTTCCTCCTTAGAGTCCTGCCCAATTGAATCTGCCACCTGTGAATCTTCCCATTCAGGAAGTGAGGCTAGAAGCGCATATCTATTCGACTGCCTAGGTTTAGCTCTCTTGTTAGAGGGATTTTCTATAGAAAAATGTGGCGTTCTATTGTTCTGAAGGGGGGCTGCTATTTGGTGAGGCTTTGTTATTGCTCTTGTTTTTGTCAGTGTTGTTTGGGTTTGTTGCTGGTTTATGGTTCTTGATCGGGCAGTCCCGAACAAAATGCCCTTTAGTTCCACAGTGAAAACATGCGTTCGGCACGTACTTGTAGTGCAATAGTTGTTCGAAACATTCACCGTCATCTAGGGCGATGACCATAGCTTGCGGGAGGTCCTCGAGATGTCAATCTCTATCAGGGCTTGAGGGTGCCAAGAGGGGATGTATTCTCCTTGTGGGCGACCTCCTAGCACCTTACCTAGTTGTGAGCCAATCACCTTAAGGTGGTTGTGACAGTGTAGAGGTAGGTTCGGGAACTCAACCCACACAAGGAAGTCCGAGAGCGCGTCTCTCTCAGTGTTGTATTCTTTATGCCCATTTGAATAGGCACAGAGGGGAGGAACGCAGAAGCCACTTCCCCGAGCTGAGCACCCTAAAGGCCATGTCTGCATTTCTACAAACAAATACGTACTGATTCTTGGGAAGGGCCTGAATGGTCTCTACTCCGCCCCTATCGCCCCCCATTGATTCCTGATCCAGCCTCTAAGCACTTTGGTAGGCGGATGCAGCCCAGCTAGTAGCCCTATGAGGGCTCTGTTTTCTAGATCATTCAGGGTTTTGCGAACTTGAACAGCTGGAAATATGACAAGAGGCTTATCGTCTGGAGTCTTGCCAGCACCTCCTGCATGAGGGCTTCTGCTTCCTCCTGGTTGAGACTCAGCGGCAGCAGTATGGGCGGATGCAGTGGCAGTGCCTTCAGCAGCCCCGTTATGTACCCCTGTTGGTGCATTGGCAATGGGTGATTGTGTGTAGAACCCGGCATCTTGGCTCGCCTGTCTTGCTGCTTGCAGCTTGCTTAGGCTATCATGCAGAATCTGGTTGTCATCGCAAGGGAATGGCCCCAAATGGTTAAAGTGCAAGTTACCTAGTTGGTGAAACCCGTTTACTCCACTCGCGTGGGTGGCCATGGACTTAAGATGTACTAGAGTGTGGTGAGGTAACCCGTCCGACGTCCATATGCTAGGGGATCTAGTGTCGGCGTTGAGGACGGGTGAGATGACCGGAGAGGTCATCTCACTGGGCAAGGGGCGATACTAGAGCACATGGTTGAGGCGCAGTTACTCCATCGCTAGCTCTAGGGTTTCTCAAAAGAGAAGAGCTTCCAACTACGATGAAGGATTCCTTTAGGTGCCCATCTATACTATCTATATTTATACTTCTATCTATACTATATATTAAGCAGAGAGACATTCAGGGGGCCATGTGGTGCAATTTGCTTCATCCTGACATTGTGGCCCTGCAGCTTTGACAACATTGAGGACAAGATGAAATCCATGGATATACTCTCCCATGGTGAATTTGGGATAGGCAATGGCTGGAGTAATCCAGGTTGCTTCCCTCTATTATATTTGGTATTTTGGCATACTACGTATTTTGAAACATACTCTTGTATGTCCACTTTTATGATAGGCCAATAGAAATACGTCTCTACTCCTCGAAGAGTAGGTTGTATACCTTGATGCCCCGCATAGGGAGGAGCATGGGATTCATACATAACGTTCTCACGAAGAGAATGGGTAGCACATATCCTATTTCCGAGGAGAAGATAACCATCCTTCAAGGTAAATGCTTCCTCTTTCTTCCCCAAAGCAAGGGCTGACATTATGTCTCTAAATTCAGGGTCAGTAGCATACTCATCTATCATAGAGGATAGATCATTGTGCGTAGCTATAGACACCGCATTAACTTTTGGTCATCGTGAAAGTGCATCAGCCACTTGATTGTGCTTACCAGCAATGTGAGCAATATGGAAATTAAATTGTAAAAGAAAATTTGCCCACCTCATTTGTTTGTCGAAAAGCTTGGTTTGCATCATGAAATGCTTGAGACTTTGGTGGTCGGTTCATAGGGTAAATGGAGTCCCCAATAGGTAGCGCTTCCATGTGCCTAGGGCATGTAGAACAGCTAAAAGCTCTTTCTCATAAATGCCCAAGACTCGCATCAGTATTGGGCCTTCGGCTCTCATATGCCATGGCATGCCCTTCTTGAAGCAAAATTGCTCCAAGGCAATCACCACAAGCATCACATTGGATCTCAAATGGTTTTGAGAGATTGGGAACTATGAGGACTGGTTGGGAGGTAAGCTTCTCCTTGAGCTTATCAAAAGCATTTTACTCCTTAGCAGTCCATACATACTTAACGTTCTTCTTAGTTAAGTCATGTAGTGGTCCTGTTATTTGAGAGAATTTTGCTATGAAGCATCTATAGTATGCGCACATACCAATAAAGCTTCTTAGCTCATGTAGATTCCTTGGATTAGGCCATGCTTTTATCACCTCTAACTTTGATGGATCCATACGGATATTGGCTTGAGAGATAATATGCCCTAGGTATTGAATCTCTTGAAGGAAAAATTTGCTTTTCTTTTGGTTGAGAAAAAGCTTGTTCTCCCTCAATGCTTGAAAAATCACTTGGAGATGTTGCTTAGGTTCCTCCAAAGACTTGGAGTAGACGATGATATCATCAAAGAACACTCCAGTGAATTTGCGGTAAGGTCTAAAAATTTTCTCCATTAGATGATTAAATGTAGCTGGTGCATTAGTCAAGCCAAAAGGCATGACTATATATTCATAAAGACCAAGCGTTGTGCAAAACGCGGTCTTTAGGATACCTTCAACCACTATCCTTATTTGATGATAGCCACTCTTAAGGTCAATCCTATTGAAGTAGGTAGAGCCTTGTAGCTTATCAAACAGATCTTCTACCCAAGGCACGGGAAATCTGTTTTTGATAGTGATATGGTTTAGTGCTCGATAGTCTACACACATATGGTATGTACCATCTTTCTTTTGCACTAAAAGGATTGGAGAACAAAAGGGAGAGGAACTAGGCCTCACCATCCCTTTGTGTACCAATTCCTATACTTGCCTCATGATCTCTTCTTGTTGAGCTTTTGAGAGTCGATAAGGAGGCTTGTTAGGCGGTGAACTTCCTAGAAGGAGCTCAATGCGATGGCCATCATCCCCTCGTTTTGGAGGTAAGTCCATAGGGATATCATCGATGAACACATGTTGGAATCCTTTTAGAAAAATAGACAAGTCTAACTCTCTTGATTCCTACCATTTACATTTGATGAAACATTAGGATCTTTTAGAGACTCTTTGACAAAAATCATGTACGCAGAAACTGAGGTCTTCATTGATTTATCAAAAGTAGGAGAATTTACAAGTGGAATGGTGCAACCATGCTCACTAGCATCTATATACATGTTCTTTCCCCTATAGGTGAAGTAGATTCTAATTTCTAGGAACTTCATATTGGCAGCCATGCGATCAAACCATGGCGCCCCTAGGATAGCATCCTCATGTTGGAGAGGAGAGATGAAAAAGTCTTCTTTGTTGACATATCTTTGGACATGAAGCCTCAACTTCCCAATCAAGGGAGTAATGGAGGCTTGTTGTCCCTTGAAAGCTGTGTCAGCCATTACCATATCTCCCATCTTGAAAGCTTGAATGCCCAACTTGGGATGTAAATCCCAAAACTTGTCTACATACTTGTGGATAGACTCATGAGAGAGAAGCTTCAAGCTAAGCCATTTGGTAAGCACTTTGTCCTTTGCATTGCTTGTAAGGAATTGCTTCATGATGGAAACTCATAGAGTTTTCCATGTCTTTGGGGCTTTGCCATTGCCACGAAGGCTACCCCACCATTGACGAGCTGATTTTTGAAAATGCATAGATACATGGAGTAACTTGGAGGACTCCGTGAAGCTCTCGTCTCCAAAGGATGCACAAATTGCTGGATGAAGGCCAACACTTTGTTGGTAGCACCAAAGGTTCCATCATAGGTGAGAAAAGAGATACTCTTTCCTCCCTCCTTGAACTTCTTTAACTTTTGGGACCTTCGCCATGCAAGGTATGATTTGTGATGTCCTCCCCTCCTGTATTCTCTAGGAGAATAGCCATAGCTTTCTTCGGAAGAGGAGGAAGGTGAAGAAGAAGGAGAAGAGGACGACCTCTTCCTAGCCTTTTTCTTCCTTTGTTTCCTCTCTTATCTTTCAAATGACGAGGAGAGGGACTGTGTGTTGATATTTTTCTTCTGGGAAGAGTGGGTGATCGTCTAGACCGCCGTCTTCATGGAGCCACATCTTCGAAGGAACTAAAAGTTTCAGTGCTTTCTTGCTCTTTAGATTCCTCCTCTTGAATGGGAGAGAGTCTTCTTTTGGGGGTCTCTTGAAGAGGCCTCCTAGGCTCTCTCTCCTCTTGGAGAGGAAGGGAAATTCCATAAGCACGAATTTTTTGAGTAAGTTCTGCTTGCAAAGCAGGGTTGCCCATAGCTTGCTGCAACCTAGTACTTCATGAACATGGGGGCATCATCATTAGCACCTTCATGTGCAAAATCAAATCTATCAATGTTCATTCTACTCTCTTGGTCATTGTCAGCCATGTTAACAAAATTTTATGTATGTACTCAGTGTATGCTTTGGCAATTCAAAACCTTAGTTGCCACTCCTCTTAGCCTTTGAAAATTGGCTCTTAAGTATCTACACCCACGGTTCGAAGTGGTTAATTATAGAGAGTAGTGAAGTAAGTCTAACATAGCACAATTGTCTAGGGCTAGCTCCTTTCGGACTTCTTATGGCTCAATAATGCTAAAACCGTAGGCAAGTCTAAAAAGACTCCATTATTAAGTCCAAAGCTCCTGAGGTGTGCACCATATCCCACATAGTGGGCTCGACAAAACTGATAATAGATCCCAGTTCCACTTATCCTAATATAATTAACAACATCAACCATTTATAGGGTACTTAAGGACCTCTCTTCTTAAGCAAGAAAAGAGAAACCAAATTCTTTGATACCAATGTAATGGAATTGGCCTGAAGAGTACCGGAAATTAATGAGAGTACTTTTGAGAAATTACTTT
The DNA here is from genome assembly GCF_014529385.1 of Adiantum capillus-veneris. Taxonomy (NCBI): domain Eukaryota; kingdom Viridiplantae; phylum Streptophyta; class Polypodiopsida; order Polypodiales; family Pteridaceae; genus Adiantum; species Adiantum capillus-veneris. The sequence goes on along the minus strand of NC_140942.1, from coordinate 65,227,696 downwards.
GTGAGCATAGCGGGTGAACATAATTGAAGATAGAAACATAATCATAGCAATTAGTTAACTTGGCATGAACAATACTTTTGCAAGAGAGAGAATGTAGAGAACATGACAACAATTGAGGACCGGATTTATGTGGAGATGGTGCCCCCTCCAATAGGCATTTGTATTATGATTTCTCCCATTAAGAGAGACTTGTTACAATACAATCTTTGTGTTCCTTGTGACCTAGGTGATGCAATGAAGATGGAAAGCTTCATGCATCACAAGAATAACATAAACTTTGAAGAAAGCTTTAACTATCTCAAGCCTCAGTACCAAGACCTCAAACACCTTCGAAGGTGGAGAGAGCTAGCAGGGAATGAGGGTAGGGAAGAGGAAGAAGAAACATTTCATAGGAGAAAGAATCAGTTCCTCACTTATCATAACTCTTCTTGTTAGCATACATAATAGCTTAGTAATGAAGATGGAGAAGATGGAAAGCTTAATCATTGAAGCATGGCTCTTGGTTGGATTTGCACTCCATAGCCAAGAGTGTTGGTGTAGGCTCTCAACCTCTACTTGCTTGGAGAAGGAGAGGGAGCTCTTGTACTTTGCATAATGCATAATGAGAGTGTGTGTGGGAGAGTATACCCCCTAAGCAACCCCCTAGCTTGCTTTGATCGACCCCCCTTGTAGCTCATGCTTGAAGATCATTGGACCCCTCCAGGCGTAGCCAATCACAAGCAGGAGGCATTACAAGCAACAAGGGTAGCCTTGGAACAAGTGTCCCCCTTTCCCCCTTGAGAGAGAGGACGATAAATGCGAAGAAAATTAATTAAATCTCCTAAATTATCATTGGACCCCTTGGGTGGCCAACTAATAGGCTTCAGGCATACCATGAGGGCAACATGAGGAGGAACTTGACAATTGTCCCCTTTGCTTTCTTTGTACTAGGCATGCCTTGTGTGAGTGTGTGTGTGTGTGTGTTCTCTCTCATTCCCCCTCATGTAGGTCTCACCCCCTCGTTGTAAGGATTGACAGTGACCTTTTTGCATACCTCAATCCACTCAACTTGGGCTTGGTTCCCACCACAAGCTTGGCCCTTAAACCCCTCAAGCTTGGGCCGGGTTCCCACCTCAAGTACAACCCTAGCATCTCAAGTATGACAAGCACCTCAAGCATCCCAATCATCAAGCACCTCAAGCACCTCAAGCATATCAATCATCAAGCACCTCAAGCACCTTAGTCATCAAGCACGACAAGCACCTCAAGCTTGGGCCGGGTTCCCACCTCAAGCTCAACCCTAGCTTACCTAAGGTCAAAGGACTTTTACACTCATTATTGGAGGTCTTCAATGAAGATAACCCTAAGGTCTTAGGCTGCATTGGTTAGCCTTGCTCTTTGATAGAACATCTCTCATTTGGGCCCCTTTACCATTGGCCCCGTGTTGAGATAGTTCTATAAGCACATGTTTATATCTTAACCCTTGTTCCCGGTTATTCTCCCAACAATCAATGATCAGTTTAATATGAAAAAATCATTTGGGTTGGTTAGATATTAGATTTTATGACAGTTGTCATCAAAGGCTCTTGGAGAATCCCACAAAAAATCAAAATTTGAAAAACCTACATATGATAAAATTTATGAGATAGTTTTACTATATTTGAAGTTTTTATATTTGAACTTCTTAGTTTGCATGTATGAAGTGAGTGTATGTCTCCCCTTTGATTTGCAATTCATCCTTGTTAATTCCTCTAAACTTTGTAGGTTTTCGCATCTTCAAATCTATAATTTAGAGGTAAACCTCAAAATTTTTAGGAGTTTGCATGTATGATGACGATTGTATGTCTCCTCTCTGATTTGTAATTCATCCTTGGTAATTGGTTCCAAAGTCAACAAAACTTGCAACTCCTCAAGCTCTCTACCTTGTGGATCCCTCTAGAGTGTGTTTTGTCAATGTCAATCTTTGGGATTTCGCTAAGGAACTTGAGAAGTCATCACTCATAGTTTCCCTTCCTAGAAACTTACATCCAAGTCACCCGCTTCCCGTGCTATCACAACTAGCTTTTTTTCTGCTTATTAAATGGCTCAAATGATGTCAACATTGGCTTTCACCTTGAAAGTATGTAGCATTATCCAATGCCAACATTTACGAAGTTGACATGAACGAAAGAATTCATTATGAGATTCCTATCAAGGGCTCTTGGAGAAGCCTAAAAAACAGATTATGGTTGGAAATGCTTGGCTCAACATGTACACTAAGTGTGATCATGTACTGAAAAACGCACAACAAGCTCTCAATGGTATTAATGCTTGTAGTTTAGGATGCCACATATGTCTGAAAGGAGAAGGATGAGGATAAGGAAAGTGTGAGTAGTTTTTGCATGAGGCAAGGTGAGGGTTCGTGTCTGGATACAATTGTGTAACCTTATATCTCAAAGGCATGTGGCATCATGCAAGTATTTGACATGAGCAAACTAAAATGGCTATCGAGGGGCTCTTTAAAAAAAAGTTCCTGTTTCAAATTGTTTTGGTCAACATGTACACCATATTTAAATGTAGCTTCTTGAAATGTACTTATGTGGCCCTTGGCACCCCCATTCTTAGGGGTTCTTACTCTTTGGGGTCACTTTTCAAGGAGGCAAATTTATTATATATACATTAAACTTATATTTTCTTTGAGCACTCAAGTACACAATGTTTTTTTTCAAAATTTTGGAAAACCTATATATGATAAATTTTAGAGGCAAATTTATTGTACTTGATGGCTTTTAACTAAATTTGTCAAACTTTGTAGTAGTTCTTACCTTCAAATCTAGAATTTAGAGGTAAATCTCAAAAATTGTAGGCTAAATTACAATAAACGTTGGTTTATTTTGAGCACTCAGATACACAATACTTTCTCCCAAAAACTTGGAAAATGGAGAAATTTTAGAGGCAAAATTACTATATTTGAAGGTTTTATTTTGCAGGTGGGATCACACTAAATCTAGGTTTTTTAACAGCACTCAAATACATAATATTTTTTCCAAAAACTTGAAAAACATACATATGATTACAATAAGCGTACACGCAAATATATTTCTAGGTGGGATTGCACTAAACCTAGCCCTTTTTCTACCACTAAGATACAGAATATCAATGTTACAAGAGATGGAAGCTTTGAGACTTTTAGTGGGGAGAGAAAGGTGTCGTAGTGACTTACACATTATTTGTTGAAGGTGCCATTGATCCAATATATAATGATGATGGTATAGAGGTATATTCTCCCTCATCTGGACCTTGCACAATGTCTAACACATTAATGGTTTCTTGAATTGTTGGTTTGCTTGAATGTGGGATGGATATGGAGATGGTCCTTTGAAGGCTAGCAGCCCAGCAACATGCTTCGATGTCTATAAACCATTCTTCATCCCTTCCTACATCAAGTTAGATGCCAGTTCCATGGACTCAAGAATGTCGAGTCTAATGTATAAGTCATCCACTGAGAAAACATTCTATGCTTCTTTTCACCTCTTCTTAAGGCTTAGAATTATCCAACATACTAGCTTGATGTGAGTGCAACCAAGTGGTGATGGTACTCCTCACAAGATGGCTCATTGGGTGGCGATGGCACTACACATCGTCTACACGTCCATGACCAACTGCATCTCTCAGATGCGACACACATAGGCATGATCGTCTTTTATGTTAACCAAAGATGTGCATCAACTCCTTGGAGAAGCTATTTAAGGTTTTCATCATAGAGCTCATAGGTTCTTTGTAGCTCTCTTTTTTCTCAGACAATCAGACTCTCTCTCTCTCTCTCTCCCTCTCTCTCTCTCTCTCTCTCTCTCTCTCTGCAACAGCAGCATGCTGCCGAGAGCTCTCTCTCTCTCTCTCTCTCTCTCTCTCTCTCTCTCTCTCTCTCTCTCTCTCTCTCTCTCTCTCTCTCTCGGCAACATGCTCTCACTGCAAGCAACCTTGAGAACTATCCAATCAAACATAGAAAAGGAGGAGGAGGAGGAAGAGGAGATAATAGAGATAACTCTCTCTCTCTCTCTCTCTCTCTCTCTCTCTCTCTCTCTCTCTCTCTCTCTCTCTCTCTCTCTCTCTCTCTATTATCTCCTCTTCCTCCTCCTCCTCCTTTTCTATGTTTGATTGGATAGTTCTCAAGGTTGCTTGCAGTGAGAGCATGTTGCCGAGAGAGAGAGAGAGAGAGAGAGAGAGAGAGAGAGAGAGAGAGAGAGAGAGAGAGAGAGAGAGTTAAACAACTGCAAGTAACCTTGAGAACTATCCAATCAAACATATCAAACATAGAAAAGGAGGAGGAGGAGGAAGAGGAGATAATTCTCCTCTTCCTCCTCCTCCTCCTTTTCTATGTTTGATTGGATAGTTCTCATTATCTCCTCTCCCTCCTCCTCGTCCTTTTCTACGTTTGATATGTTTGATTGGATAGTTCTCAAGGTTGCTTGCAGTTGTTTAACTCTCTCTCTCTCTCTCTCTCTCTCTCTCTCTCTCTCTCTCTCTCTCTTCAATAGCTATAAAGTACTCCTAGATCCATTGAATAAGGACTGGAAAATCCTACATAACGTATGAGACCCTGGCAAGCTTTGGTATTAAAGGCTAGAGAGATGTTTTTTGAGAATCCATAGAGAGATTTTGAATCTTTTTCTTGAAACGCAAGAAAGTGTATACATGTAGAAAAATAGAATCTATATAATTTTCCACCTTTGTAGTTGTAAAAATAGAAGACATGAATTTTCTCGCCATAGCAACATGCGAGTCACATACTAGTGTCTATAAAAGCTGAAGGTAGGAAAGGCACAAGGAAAAAGTAGAGTCACGTCACATTATTTACGCTTGACTAGCAAGGTTTCCCATGGTTATATTAATTTTTGAGTGTGAGTGGCATGACAAGCGTCATTAAAGGCAAGAGAAGTAGACTCTGGTTATACGATCACATGAGTGTGCATTTATGTATAACACATAAATGCACATTCTTCCGATTATATTTCTAGGCATATAATCTCTCTATTGGGGTAAAGCCCCATGTGGCCGGCTAGGCCAGGCGCCCATTGACTATACTTATTCATTATGTATATAATAGAATAAGGGGGCTCACATATTGTGAGTGAGGTTCAGCCCCTACAAACATAAGGTCTTGAAGGAGTACGAGCGGAAGTGCGACGCGAGAGAGAGTGCGAGAAGAAGAGCACGACGATATGGTGAACTCGCTCTACTGTAATGTGTAGAGCATAGTGAGTTCTTATTAGGTTTTACAAAAGAATATGTGTACATACCTGGCGGCCCGCCCACTTACCTGGGCGACCACATTGGGCTTTATACCCCAACAACCTCCCACTTAAAGTCCAATGTGGTACTTTAAGTGTGAGAGAAGCTACTATACAAGCTACTATACAAGAGATGTAGAGAAGTGATGTACTACCCTACACCTAACTGCTTGCGAAAATGCACAAAGCTCTCTGAGGGAAGTCCTTTTGCAAGTAGATCAGCAGGATTTTCTGTGGTGTGAACTTTGACAAGCTGAAGTTGCTTATCCTCGAGCATTTCCCTGATGAAATGATACTTCACATCCACATGCTTTGTCTTTGAGTGATAAACTGGATTGCGAGCCAATTGTATAGCACTTTGACTATCACAATATAACACAGGCATCTCTTCTTTGATTCCCAAATCTGTTACTAGTCGATTAAGCCAAATTGATTCTTTGCATGCCTCTGATGCTGCAACATATTCAGCCTCTGTAGTAGACTGAGTAACACAATCTTGTAATCTAGAACGCCATGATACTGCTCCACCAGCCAATGTAAAGACATACCCTGACGTAGACCTTCGGTTGTCTAAGTAACCTGCATAATCTGAGTTTGTAAAACCCTTTACACTTAGCTCCTGACTCCCATAGCATATACGCATACTCTTTGTAGCTTTCAGGTATCTCAATATTCCTTTCAATGCCTCCCAATGTTTCTTGCCTGGGTTTGACATGTATTGACTTACTACTCCCACTGCAAATGCAATGTCTGGGCGAGTAGCAATCATTGCATACATCAAACTACCCACTGCAGACGCATATGGAATCTTATCCATTTCAGTCTGTTCTTCCTCAGACACAGGACAATCTTGTTTGCTAAGTTTCACATATGGTGGCAATGGAACACTCAATGCCTTTCCCTTCTCCATATTGAAACGTTGCAAAACCTTGTCAATATACTCTGTTTGAGATAACCAAATCAACTTCTTTGATCTGTCTCTCTCAATGCGCATACCAAGTATATGACTTGCCTCACCCATGTCTTTCATGTCAAACGATTTTGCCATCTTTGACTTCAAAGCTGAAATTTCTTCCAAGTGCTTGCCAGCAATCAACATGTCATCCACATACAAAATAAGGATCAGCCAACTACCATCCTTAGCCTTCTTTGTATATAGACAGTGATCGAACTCACTACGTTTGTAGCCTTGAGAAAGCATAAACTTGTGGAATTTATGGTACCATGCCCTCGGTGATTGTTTTAAGCCATAAAGACTCTTTAACAACTGGCATACCCAATCTTCCTTGCCTTTCTCAACAAACCCTTCTGGCTGCTGCATGTAAATTTCCACATCTAAATCACCATGCAAGAACGCTGTCTTGACATCCATTTGGTGCAACACCAAATCTAATATGGCAACCAATGCAAGAAAGCATCTCAATGTAGTCATCTTGACCACCGGAGAGAAGACTTCATCAAAGTCAATGCCTTGTTCTTGCTTAAAGCCCTTGGCAACAAGCCTTGCTTTGTACTTTGGCTGACTATCATGAGCGGTGATCTTATACCTGTAAACCCATTTACAAGGTAGAGCCTTTTTGCCCTGTGGTAATTTAACTAGCTTCCATGTCTTGTTTTTATGCAGAGCTGTCATCTCTGATTGCATGGCCAATTGCCAATTCCCGGAGTCCTTCATTTGCACTGCTTCCTTGTAACATGAAGGCTCATTGCAATCAGTCAACATGACATAGTTCATAGATGGAACAAACCTATCAGGAGGTCGCGTGACACGTCTAGATCTACGCACAATAGGTGGCTCAGGCTCAGCCACAACCTGTGGTTCCACTCTATCCTGGTCTTGCTCCTCTTGAGCCCTGACATTTTGTCTTGCACGTGCAGGTCCATCTTCTTGGAAGACAACTCTTCTAATCTCCTCAACCCTCTCTGGTTTAGAATAATATTTGGATTCATTAAAGTGAACATCATTGCTGCGGACAACCTTTCTGAATTCGGGATCCCAAAGTCTGTACCCCATCTCACCAGAATTACCATAGCCTAGAAAGATGCACTTTCTACTTTTTGGCTCAAGTTTGTTCCTAAATTCCTTTGGAACGTGAGTATATGCCTCACAGCCAAAGACTCTGAGATGCTTGTATGAGGGCATTTTGCCTGACCATACCATCTCTGGCACTGAATCCTTCTGCAAAACCTTGCTAGGAGATCGATTTACAAGATGAACAGCTGTTGATACAGTTTTAGCCCAAAACCCATTTGGCAGCTGTGCATTAGACAACATACTTCTGACCTTCTCTTGTATGGTCCTATTCATCCTCTCAACAACACCATTTTGAGGAGGATTGTAAGGAGCAGTAAGTTCACGTTTTATACCTTTTGACTCACAAAAGTCCTAAAAGGCCTTTGAAACATACTCTCCACCATTGTCACTGCGTAAGCATTTAAGCTTCTTGCCACTCTGATTCTCCACAAGTGTCACAAACGTTTTGAAAACACTAAACGCTTCATCCTTGTGCTTGAGAAAGTAAACCCATACTTTCCTCGAGTAATCATCTATAAATGTCATAAAGTAAGAAGCTCCCCCTAGAGATAGGTTAGGCATAGGTCCACACAAATCACTATGAACAAGTGCCAACTGTGTATCTCTTCTACTGCTTCTATGCTTATGTGGCTGCTGTGTTTGCTTACCATACAGACAATGTTCGCAGAATTCAAAATCATTAAATGAAAAGCCAGGCAAATAACCAGAACTAGACAAGATTTCCATTCCCTTCTTGGACATATGTCCTAACCGGCTATGCCACAAAGAAACGTTCGGTTGCTCGGTTACATTGATTACATTTTTAGAGACATTTGATACATAAATCATGTAAAGTCCTCCAGACCTTACTCCATGTGCTACTGTCATAGAACCCTTGGATATCTTCCACATGTTCTGTCCAAAAGTGGTGACGTAGCCAGCATCATCAAGTAAACCTGTGCTGATCAAGCTCTTTGTAATGGCGGGAACATGTCTCACATTCTTCAGCGTGAAAGAAGAGCCATTCTGAAACTTCAATTGAACATCTCCAACACCTAAGATCTCACATGTCTGCCCATTGCCTAGCCGAACATGATCTTTAGTGGTCACATGAGAGGTAAACCACTCCTTGTTTGGAGACACATGAAGTGATGCCCCTGAGTCTATAATCCAGTCACTCAGTGCATTTCCATCAGATGCTGTAAGAAGAGCTGAGTCCCTTGTATTCTTCAAGAAGTAGATGTCTCTTGACACTAGACTGTCATCCTCTTCAACAGTGTTTGTCACATTTATTTCTTGAATCTTCACTGAGGACTTGTTCTTCTCACCATGGTCTTCAGCTTTCTCTTTGCCTTTTTCTGCTTTCCATTCTCTGCAGTCTCTTTTCATGTGACCCTTCTTGCCACAATGGTAGCATTCTATGTCACTCTTACCTTTAGCACTGCGGGACTTGCTACGAGACTGATTCCTCTTTCCACCTTTGTACTTTTCTTTGGTCCTTCCCCTGACAACTAAGGCTGTTCCTTTGCCTTTGTCCATTGTCTTTCTATTGGTTTCTTCAGTAAGCAGACTTCCCTCTACACCTGCTATGTTCAAACCATCTGAAGGTGCAGAATTACTCAAAGGTGTGCGAAAAGTTTCCCAACTTTCCGACAATGTGATCAACAGGAACATAGCTCTAACAGGTTCATCAAACTTGACACCTTGAGCTGAAAACTGACTGTAGATTGTGTTGAATTCATTCAGATGATTGGACATAGGTGTCCCTTCTTTCATCTTGAAGTCAACAAGCTTCTTAAGCAAGTATACGTGTGAAGCTGCACTCTGCTTCTCATAAAGATCACTCAGCTTTAACCATGCTTGATAAGCCGACATCTCGTCTGCTACATTGAAGTAAACGCTTTCTGCCAAAGTCAACATAATGGTAGAAAGTGCCAATTCATCCATTTCGCTCCATTCATCTTCGTCCATATCTTCTGGTTTTATCCCCTTCAACTTTATAGGTTTTATCTGCTTCTTTTGTACCAACACATGCCAAATATGCTTCTTCCACAATGGGAAATTGGTTCCATCCACCTTCTTGATATTGTAAAGAGCAGTGTCCTGTGATCCAACCATAGCTACGCTTCACAATGGTTTACTTTCCTGGGAAAAATTCGGCAAAGTTTCCCCTGTAAACTGACCTCTGAACCAATATCAACCTGTCAAATGAGCCAAGAAAGCTTCAGATTCTGCATAAATTTCGGCAGAGTCTCCTTTGTAAAATGGCTCTGGTGTACTAAAAACAGACCAAAAAACAGCTCAAAAAAACACTGTCTCTCTGACACTGTAAGCTGCGCGTAAACCTGTCCTGCACCTGTACTGTCTCTCACTGTCCTGTCACTATCCTGTCACTGTCCTATAAGCACAGTGTGCGACAATGCCTCAACGGAAGTAAAGCAAAGATGCAATCCCAACTGTCTAACTCACATTCAATACATCCTAGCTGCCTATCTAAGGGTGCTCGAGGGATCGCTCCAAGACCTGTATCACCGAAAGGATCTCAACATTCGAGAATCCCCCAGCTCAATAAAACCTCACTCGACCCTCAACAAAGGCTGCAGTAAATCTGACAGTACATAGACTTCCCACAAAGTCATACATCCTCAAATTTCCCACTGTATGTTGTAACCGCTGCGGCGGTTGTTTGCTGCGTGACTCACAGCCAGCAAACCCTCAATAGACATACATCATCTCTGACAATATATCCCATGTGGAAGTACCTGCAATGTCAGGATGAAATCTGGAATATCAAGCAGCAAACACAAGCTACCTGATGAACTAGTGGATGTCGCCTACAGTCTGTGTGTAGATGCGCCCGTGTCATATGTGACACGCCTCCAAGAACTGTGAGCCATCCTTCGATGAGTAGACATCCACAAATCAACACTCTGGGAGTGTCGATATCCTCAGCACCTGCAGTCGTAGGCCGAAAACCCCAAATTTGCAGAGTCGGATCTGCACCCGTCGAGACCACGTAGTCGAAAATGGCCTGCGCAGAACTTTGTCGAAGCCGAACGGTGGCCGAGATGACCTTAGAATGAAATTCTGAGAACACCGAGCCCTTTGGGTTTCTCTCACGAGATTTGGGGCCGTGTCTTTGCCTGTCGAATTTCACTCCAATATGAGCTGGTGACTCTAGCTTCCTGCAGTGCTGCCCCGAGCCTCGATCTGAGCTCTGATACCAGTTGAAGGAGTACGAGCGGAAGTGCGACGCGAGAGAGAGTGCGAGAAGAAGAGCACGACAATATGGTGAACTCGCTCTACTGTAATGTGTAGAACATAGTGAGTTCTTATTAGGTTTTACAAAAGAATGTGTGTACATACCTGGCGGCCTGCCCACTTACCTGGGCGACCACATTGGGCTTTATACCCCAACAGGTCTCATGTCTTCTCCATTGCTGCACACACTCACACACGCTCCTATGCGCGTACTTCAACTGGTATCAGAGCTCATGGCGAATGTGGAGAGTAGGACGACATTGTGGTGGAGATTGCGGTGAAGCGGTGAAATTTTCAGCACTGTTTTGCAACAAGAGTTTGGCAGAGAAAATATTGATTTTCAGCTTGATTCCCTCATTCCTTCCCAGAAACGTCATGGTCTACAAATTTCCAGTTGAAAGTTTTTCCAAATTCAGCACTGATTTTGCTGTACGTTTAGCAGACTACCTGTACGTCAAGGGTACAAAGATGCAAATTTTTACATATCTATTTTGACATGTAAAAAACAGTCCATTTCAGGTCCATTCTATTGCAACTTGATCGTTTTTTTGAGATCTACAACTTTGCAGAAGGAAGTTTTTGCAAATTCTGAACGGTTCGAGAGATATGGGCTGATGACCGGTTGCAGGGTGTTGGAAAAAGTGAAGATTATGTATGCCTATTGTGGTGATTTTCTACATTCGGAGAGCTCGGATTGAGCTTTGTCATTCTCTTGTTTTGTGGATTGATGTTTTTCTCTCAGTGAAGAGAGTGTGGGTTGAGACTTTTCAACAAATTTATGTGCATACATTGAGAACACTTTGTGGATGTATGCATTCTTGTTAGACTTTCAGGATTTGAGAGTGGATTCATCACAGGTTATGTGCATTGACTTATGCAATTAAGCAGATTTTGAGAGTGTGGTCCACGGATTTGTAGAGAGTTTTGCAAACATTTTCGGCATGATTGTGAGTTGAATTTCCAGCTGATTTGGATGCTCATTTGCTGATACACATTTGGTGCATGCTTGATGCTCGTTTATATTGCCATTTGGATGCACATGATGTGCGCTTTTCGGTGGATGATATTCTTCACCTTGCAATGGCATATGTGGGCTGATTTTCAGTTGTTTTGAGCATCAATTTGTGCCATATGGTTTGCATCCAAGTTTATGCTAGTATATGCCTCACTTGTAGAGTGCGGCTGATGCACTTTATGTTTCGGATTACAGGATTGTGTTCCAGGTATAGAGAGTTGAGACTTTGGGGAAATTCATGTATGCTTGAGTGCGGATTTTGCACATGGTTTGATCATGTTTTTAAGCATGTTCATGGCATGTATGGTTATTATGGTTAGATAGCCAAATACAATCGAAACTGCCGGATTTTTCTTGCAAGTTTCTTTGTTTATGTGCATGGTTTGTATCATGTTTTGATTGGATTTGGCACTCAGTGGTTACTTTGCCATAGATGTTTGGCATCACATTGTGAGAGTGTTTTGCTCACCAGATTATGCCATTTGACATGTATGAAGTAATCTCTTCAAGAGGGAGATTTTTGATGATAGATTCATTGGTTACGACAAAGTGCTCTTGGATTAGAGTAGGGTTTTTGGCATCATTTGAGCTATTTTGCTTACTTGTTTCATTACATTGATCTCCATATTTGTTGACAGTTCTCTTAGACAGTTTATTCTAGCTTTTGTTGTATTTTGACAGTACTTGGTGTATGAGTTAGCCAGGCTGTGGCTATTTTCAGTTGATCAATTTGTGCTTGATCTTGTCGCAAGTTATCGCCATGGATTTGGCATGTACATCATTGTCAGGGTTTGTGTTTTTCCAAACAAAGTTTGATGGTTCAAACTTTGAGCATTAATAAGCAGGTATGCATGATGAATTGACTCACTTGGGCCAAGTGTTTCCACTACAGGGCATGGATGCTAGGCTAGAGTCTATGACTGACGATGAGTGGGAGGACTTGGATGAGCTTGCACGTTCGACGATCATGTTACACCTTGGTGAGTTTGTCTATTGCATTGGTTTGGATGTATGCACATCTAGAGATTTATGGCAAAGATTGTGTAACGTTTTTGGCACAAATGAGTCTAGAGATATGCCTACAGTCAAAGGGAGATCTTGCAAACACAGAGATATTGTGTGTTGGCATTGTGGTCATACAGGGCATGTACGTAGGCATTATTTTTGGTAGATGAGACTACACAAGAGGGATGCTATCACTTTGGACGATGTGGGAGCAGATGTAGTGTAAGCTACACATGATGGAGATGTCACCTTTGATTCGATGTGAAGGGGATCGGGGAGCACCACAGACGGAGAGTGAGAGAGAGAGAAGGAGACACACACACGATGTGGGTGGGGAGACTCCAAAGAGTGAGCAGCCCCCTATACACTTATGCTATGTATAAGGTATACAAGTCAGTGGGTGCCCAGACTCTGGGCGGCCGGGCAAGGCATAGGCGCCTATACCCCAACAACCTCCCACTTAAAGGCGACTGTGCCTTTAAGCAAGGGAACCTAGTCTAAAGACTACAAAAGGTGAGAGAAAACCGCTCTCAACCGATGCCCACTGGTTGGCTGTGATCGTGTGCATCCGGCTGTCCTGCTCCCGTGTAAGTCCATACACCACCAGACGTACCGCACACGTATTGCAAGTATGTACACAATACTTGCATATCTCCCTCGTGCACTATGCCATCATCAGTCAACAAACGACTGACAACCCCAACTGCAAATGCTCCCACTGCAGCTGCGATATCCGGTCTCAAGATCAGCATCTCATACATGAGACCACCGAATGCCGATGCAATGCTAGCGGGCCCTGCTAGCTCTACGGAGCATGCATCAACATATATATCCCTGGCAATAGGCATCTCTGACTGACAAGGCGTGTTAGCCACATGCATCTCCTGATTGTCCTCAAAAGACGCATCAACCTGTCGTGCAACCTCAGAGCAAACCAGCTGCTCTAGGTGTCTGCTGGAAGACATATCCTGCACAACTATATCCCCATGCTCACTGTCGAGCATAGAAAGGAATGATTGCATAATCGCTGACATCTCAGCCTCCTCTGCAATCATCCACTGCAAACATGACCACTCAATCTGCTGTGACTCACTAGAGCTCTCATGCTCTAACTCTGTATGCATAGACTCTTGCACAATGTCCTCCTGTCGTGACTCACTAGAGCAAGACCGCTCTACCTGTCTATCCTGCATAGAAGTATCTCGCACAACTGACTCTCTGGTTTGCTCAGTCACTACCAAAGCATGCATGTCTGACTCTGTCACCTCTCTGTGTGACTGCTCAAGTCGTGCCCCAACTGTGTGCACAACGAGCTCACTACTCTGCACTCCATGCAAAGCATCCTGCAACCCACAAGCAAAAGAGACTTGCCTGCTCTCTCGCTGTCTACCTGGCTGCATGATCACAGAGACAACACTGTCTCTCGCGTGATCCACATGCAATGGGTAACCTGTACCACTCCTGGCACCTCTCGCAATCACTAGCGAACCCAAATGCATCACAAAATCTCGCTCTCGTAGCGAAATCTGACATCCACTATCCCATAACTGTCTGACTGAGATCAAATCCCGTCTCAGATCTGGCACATAATGCACATGATGCAGGGTAAATCTCATACCACTGGGCAAGGACAAACATACGTCTCCTGCACCCTCAATGCCATACAAAAAACCATCAGCCATGTGCACACAACCAAGTCTCCCACTAGAAAACGTGCTAAACCACTCACGATGCGACGTGACATGGAAAGTAGCATCTGAATCTAGTAACCAATGTGAAGACAATGTACAATCCGATATGAAATCCGTAGACATAAGATTGTCTGAAGACAAGCTAGATGTAAATGTGACATCGCCGTCACAAGCATACTCAGTAACCACCGTACTGATCTCACTAGCATCTGTCATGCCCAAATTTGCATTACGCATCTGTCGCCTCCGTTGTCTCAAACGCCTGAAACATCGACACCTAATGTGCCCTCTATGTCCACAATGCCAACATGTCAAGTCTCTATGCCGTCGAGACTTGCGGGTGGGACCAATCTCTCCCATGGACATAGAAGTGGGACTAGAATCCCCTGTAGACATGGATGTCGCGTACATAGCATGTAAACTCTGCCATAAAGCATGAGTTGTAGTCTCCCTCGAGACCTGCCAGTCAACAGACTCAACCAGATGCAAATGAATCGTAGACATTGCTAACTCATCAAGATCCTGCCAATCATCATCACGCATAGACTTGGGCTTCGCCGATAAACCACGCAAGGGTTTATCTTGCCCCAAATCCGCCAATGCAACAAGCATATGCTCCTTCCAAGCAACAAAATCTGCACCATCAAACTGTGTCAGACCATAACGCTGGAAGTCAAATGAAAAATCAGCCATAATGCTCGCAAAAGAGCAACCAACAATGAGTAGCAAATGTCAACCAAATCAGCCCTAAACTGACTTGAATCGCATCAACAAAAGTCTGCAAATATGGCTGCAAATCAATCCCAAAATTCAGCTCTTAAACAATTGGATAAACAAGTCACAAACGTGTCCCAGATCAGCCTACAACTGAGTCATACATGGACACCTGCAAAGAGGAAACAATGGCTGAAAATTCAGCGCCCAAATAAACCCTCAAACCTGCCTGTAAACTTGTAAACCTGTAGCTGAAACCTACTGAAAAACCTCAAGCCATTAGTGCTCGAATCCGGCTACCTAGCTCGTAGCCACACAAGCATACATCACAATACTCACTCCTGTGAGTGTGCCAAGATAACTGTACGCCTG
Source organism: Adiantum capillus-veneris (assembly GCF_014529385.1). Lineage (NCBI taxonomy): Eukaryota > Viridiplantae > Streptophyta > Polypodiopsida > Polypodiales > Pteridaceae > Adiantum > Adiantum capillus-veneris. Next base: position 65,212,375 of record NC_140942.1, on the reverse strand, counting down.
TCAAACCGTGAGCGAATCACCAAGCCCACACTGTGCGGTATCGATGCATACACACGCAGAAGAGCTCCCGCAATGTCAATACAAGCCTTGCATGCTCTAGTATCACACTGCAATCTGTAAGCTAATCACCAAGCCCACACTGTACGGTATTGATGCATACACACGCACAAATCTCCCACCTTTAGAGAACACCGCACGCAAATGCTGAGTGCAACTTGCAATCTCTACCTAGATCACATAAATGATACGCATAAAAATCCTGGAAAAATTTCGCCAGAGTTTCATCAGTAAAACGGCAACAAAACCAGTAACCAAACTGACTGCATGCTCAAAACCATGAGCAACCAAAGCGCATCAAACCGCAGTCCAAATGCATGCACCAATCTCCACACTTTGTATACATCATTGCAAACACCTGCAAATCTAGTACACAAATATCTGCTCTACCTGTGACTGCCAAAAAACATGCTCGAGGCATACATTGCCGAGCTCAAAATGCAATCACATTAGTCTCCCTGAGCATCAAACCACATAAGGCATACATCGTATCCTCCCACCTATGAGGAAACTTGCAGCAAATATCACTCTCACATCTGAGAGCAAGCCATGTGTGGAATCCTCGACACACAATAAACAACTGCTGCTGCAGAAAATTCAGCGTTCAGAATTTTAAAATTCTGATATGACGAGCGCGTCCGGAGCGTGCCAAAACCCCAAGGTAGACTCCTGGATCATGTAGATCTGACTCTGTATGACGGAGCTATGCAAAAAACTGCGTTTTAGAGCCCGAAAATGGCAAAAACGAGCTGCACACAATCTTGAACCTGCTCCTGCTCCACTCTGCGTGATGCAATGTCCTCTCAATGCAAGCTCCAACACAAGAGCTCTGCCAAAACAACATCCAAGCACTCGAATGTCAAGCTCTCCTCCGCCGAGCACTTCTCTAACGAGCTCCACTGAGCTCAAAAGCTCCTCTCACCAAGGAAGCCGCAACCGCCTCCTCGACCAAGCTTGACCACACCAAGCTCCTAAGCTCCAAAGACAATGCTCCTCAAGCTAAAATCGCTCTCCGTGAAACTCCGCGATCGAACTCCACCGTCGAGAGCGAGTGAGCTATCGCCTCGAAGCTCTCAAAGCCGTCGTGCTCTCCGCGGTCACCATAGCTCTGATACCAATTGAAGGGGATCGGGGAGCACCACAGACGGAGAGTGAGAGAGAGAGAGAAGGAGACACACACACGATGTGGGTGGGGAGACTCCAAAGAGTGAGCAGCCCCCTATACACTTATGCTATGTATAAGGTATACAAGTCAGTGGGCGCCCAGACTCTGGGCGGTCGGGCAAGGCACAAGCGCCTATACCCCAACACGATGTTTACTCTTGACTTTCTTATGTCGGTTTTTGATGACACATTACCTTCGCATTGGATACTAGATGTGAGTGCTAGATTTCATGTCACGCTGAGTTGTGAGTGGTTTAGCACATATGCTAGTGGTATGCTTGGATGTGTGTGTCTAGTTGATGGTTCAGTACACATTGTCGAGTGGTGCATCATATGTGTTGCAAGATGTACGCCATGTGCCAGGTTTGACATAGAGCTTGATATCTGTGAATCAGTTGCGAGACAGTGGATGCCAGGTAGCGCTGGACGATCACAGTTTCATATTGCATCGTGGACAGCTAGTCATAGTGAGAGCTACTAGTGTTGGCACAATTCATGCGATGTATTTGTGAGTACGCAACCTTGCAAAGAGACGAGGCATGTCTCTTTTGCAGATATGTTGCATGATGCTCCAGTTTGTGAGCATGTTGAGTCTGTTGTGCAGTAGGACATGTCATTCGTGGATACGATGATGGATATGGATGGCTTGAGTGATGAGGATTTAGTCGTGATTCAGTCATTCATGGATATTCTTAGGCAAGAGGCTGATGCTTGTGAGTTGGAGCTAGGCATTACTCTTGCCACACAGGGTTCAGGACATACATATGCTCTTGGTGTGCATGTGACATGCAATGGACACAAGGATGGATTACAATGATCGGAGTTCGAGTGTCAGGGTGTTTTCCATGAGTGGAGTTCTGAGTCAGATTTGACTGAGATGGTCACATTGACAGAGATTTCCAGGATTGCATTAGCATTCGAGAGTCTCATGTATGAGATACTGATCTCAAGACCCAAGATTGCATTTACAGTAGGAGCAACGAGTTGTGCAATGACCGTCGTTGGCCTTGAGCATAGAGGCACTTTGCAGTGTATGGTGAGATACCTGTAGGATGTGTGCGGCTTTGGTAAGGAGTATGCAGTTGATCGCTCTTTACTTCCTCTACAATTAGAGATGGATGCACACATATTCAATGAGTGAGTGGGTGTTGCCTTAGGTTATACTTGTGATGGCCTTGTACATGTTTTTTATGGTTTTCTTTTCTCTCTCACGACTAGATTGGCCTTTACGTGGTGGGAGGTTGTTGGGGTAAAGCCCCATGTGGCCGATTAGGCGAGGCTACCGCTCACTATACTTATTCATTATGTACATAATAGCATAAGGGGGTTCACATATTGTGAGTGAGTTTTAGCCCCTGCAAACACAAGGTCTCCTCTTCTCCTCTCTTCTCCATTGCTGGACACACTCACACACGCTCTTGCTCGTGCACCAAACTCTCCCCTATCTTTCCCATGTACACATATAGAAATTATCACATTTGGGTACTACATGTGTAAGGGCATATACTGTTTCTCCTTCCATCTTCCTCATGTACACATACAACACATATCACATTTGGGTACCACGTGTGGAAGGAAATGGCTATGTCTAGTAACATATATGCATGTGCTGGATAAAAACTTGAAAACATCTAATGATAAGAGGGTGTAAAAATAGTGAATGAGTGATATGTCTCTCTCTCTCTCTGTGGCTCATACCGTTTTGTATCACATAAGCAAATAGTGAATGAGTGATATCTCTCTCTCTCTCTCTCTCTCTCTCTCTCTCTCTCTCTCTCTCTGTGTGTGTGTGTGTGTGTGTGTGTGTGGCTCATACCGTTTTGTGTCACATAAGAAAATTACAAGGCATGTAGACATTGCATCAGGATTTAGGCATCATTAAATAAGCAGTAATCAGCAATGTGAAAAACCTATGAAATGAGACAATGAGAAAAAATCAAAGGGATAAAACCACCATTGATATAGAGTTACAAAAGATGGGTGATATATCAAAGGCTTGGGTGGAAGGAATAAAGGATGACTGTAGAACAAATTAAGCACAACTTTAGACCTCATGGACTTGTGATTAGGTGATTAAAAACCGGCTCCAAAACCCCACCTAAGATTCTCCATGTATCAAACTTGGATCTCTAAGGCCAAAAGATGCACACCAATAGAAGCAGCATCACCATCTCTGTTGCATATATTCGATCAAATAATCAAAAAAATCATATATTTCAAATATAATCATGAATTCTTGAATTATGGTGAAAGAACAAATAAATTACTAATTAATCGATTGATAAATTTATTGATTGATAATTTATCGATCAATAAGTTAATACATTGATTATTTGTAGCTATATAGTCCACCCTTCATCCCAATATATCTTGTATAAAAACCTATTATATGAAGCACATTGCAATCTGCTTGCTGTTTGGCATTGTGCACTCTTTCTAAATGAAGAACACCAACAACCACCTTCCAAAAATCTTATATTGCAGGTCTAAGTGGCACATCTAGACACTCTAAAAAGAGTGTTCCTTACCCATCCATGAAGGATAAAGGTGTGAGAGTGAGCAGTGGAGAGGGTGAGAGCCACGCATGTTGGAAACGCTTGAGAGAGAGAGAGAGAGAGAGAGAGAGAGAGAGAGAGAGAGAGAGAGAGAGAGAGAGAGAGAGAGAGAGAGAGAGAGAGAGAGAGAGAGAGAGAGAGAGAACACTAGAAACACAAGTGCTTTGTTGATGATGCTCTCAATACAAAATGAATGACTAAAAGACCCCAACGATTCTATTTATAGAATGGTAGGTTGAGGTAGGTCAAAATGTGTAACTAGCGCAAAAAACATAAAAGCCCAAAAATGACTGAAAATGTGTGTGCACCCAGTAAGGCTAAAAAATGACTGATCAAACACGTGCTAAAGTGTTCACCCATGCAATCTACATGATGTGTGATGGGTGGCTAGAGGACAATCACTAGCCGTACAAAATGGTGAAGCAATGGTGGTGTAACTCTAACACCCCCTCTCAGCATCGGATGCTGAGACAACACAGATGAGTCAAAGGTGAGAAGCCAAAGCTCGCTGAGGTACAGCCTTTGTGAAGATGTTTGCTGCATTGCCTGTTGTAAGGACATACTCCAAATGAAGACCTCCAGCCAAAACCGGCTCCCAAACATAGTGGTACTGCACCTCAATGTGCTTTTTTTTTAGCGTGAAAGATAGAGTTCTTGGCAATAGCAATGAAACTTTGATTGTTGCACAAAAGAAGAGTCATAGCAATCTAGGGAAAACACAACTCTCCTAGTAATCTCCATAGCCATATGGCCTCACAAGCAGCATAGCAACTTTCGTTGTACTCCACGTCTATAGAAGATAACACAATTGTGGCTTGCTGCTTATTGCTCCATGAAATGGGTCCCAATTTGAGTGTGAAAACTACTCCTGTAGTAGATCATTGAGTATCTAGATTTCTTGCCAAATCTAAATTGCACCAACCAAGTAACATGCTACCATTGGAGCGACCATAGAACACACCATAGTCCAAGGTGCCATTGATGTACCACAGAGTACATTGGGCACACTGCCAATGTTGTTGACGAGGTTGGGTGTTGAAGGAAATGGAGGACAAAAACTGTGTAACAAATGTCTGGTCGGGAATAAGTCAGCCATACAAGGCAGCCAACAACATTCTTGTATTGCTCCAGGTCAATCCTTGGGAAGGATCGTGAAGCGGTATGTTCTCCCAGGGCTCAGGAGGAGTGCCAATCGGTCTGCAGCCTGTCATCTAGAATCTCTCCAAGATAGCATTCACATACTTCCACTCATAAAATAAGATGCCGTCTGGGGTCTGAAAGATATTGAAACCAAGAAAATAGTGAAAAATCCCAAGATCAGTCATCTTAAAACGTGTCTCCATAGCTTTCATGATCGAATTGATCTTGTTGGTCCATTAGCCTGTGAAAATGAGATGGTCCACATAGACAGTCACTATCATAACCAAAGAGTCATCAGAGACAACATAACAGTTGGAATTTGATGAGGTACACTGTAACCCCAGCTTCACAAGGAAATGGTCAAGTGTGAGGTACCATTATTGTCTAGCCTACTTCAGTCCATACAATGCTTTCCACAACTGATAAACCCTATCCTCCTTGCCTAGTATACAAAACCTAGGAGGTTGCTTGACGTAAACTTCTTTATCCAAGTCTTTGTTCAGAAAAGCACTTTTGACATCCTTATGGAAGATAGTCAAGTTGGCTGCAAGAGCAAACACTGTGTGTATGGTAGTCATGCAAGCGGTGGGAGAAAAGGCCTTGTCAAAGTCCACGTATGGTCACAGTGTGAAACCCCGAGCAACAAGTCTCACCTTGTGTTTGTCGATGGAACCATTAGCCTTGTACTTTGTCTTGAAAATCCATTTTGTAGAAACCACCTTCCGCTTATTGGGCTTGGGAACCAAAGTCCAGGTTTTATTCCGCTCAATAGTGTGCAGCTTTCTCTGCATGGTATGCTTCCAATAATCATGCTGAAGTGCTTCCTCCATCAAGGAAGGCTCAACTGGTGAAGCCTGAATCTGGGATATGATTGCAAAGTTCACAAACTCTATGCCATCATAAACTTTCCTCTCCTTAAGGCATGTAGAACGTCAATGTTGTCAAGGTTTTGGTGGGTCTGGTAACTTTGTGACTCTAGAGGAGGAAACCATAGAGTAGAGCCAACTAGGTACTATCTTCTCCTTGCAAGGTGGGACCGCCTCCACCAGAGGAGAACCAACATACACATCAAAATTGGAATCTGACATGGCATGATTGGGTGAAGTAAGTAGCTGCGGTGTAGAGGGTTCATGGACAGGTTTAGGGTTAGGGTCATGTGAGGGAGGTGGAGGAGGAGGAGGTAGGGAATGTATAGGCTTGGATGCTGCCCCCTCTACAGGTGTGTTGAAAAGCTCCATTAAAGTCACATCACGGCTAATTGTGGTGGTCTTGGCGTCAAGACCATAAAGCCGATATCCATTAGACTCTCATGAATAGCCCAGGAAGATGAGCTTCTTCAACTTGAAATCTAACTTCTGTCTCTTCTTCTTTGGCACATGGACAAAGGCCGGACACCCGAAAACTCAAAAGTGTGAGACCAAGGACTTGCACCGGTAGTACGCCTGATAGGGAGTCATGTCTTGCAAAGCATGAGTATGAGAATGGTTTTGGATGAAAACCACTGTGTTACACTCCTCTGTCTAGTAATCTTGAGGTAAAGAAGCATGTGTGATCATCGCTTGAGCCATCTCCATGATAGTCCGGTTCTCCCGCTCAACAAATCCATTCTGGGAAGGTGTGTAGGGAGTAGTTAGCTTGCGTTGGATGCCCTCTGACTTGCACCATTGTACAAAGTCCTTTGAGATGAACTCGCCCCCTCTGACTGAGCGATACATTTGATGTGTAAGTTCTTCTCCTTTTTTACTTTCGTCTTCCAATTCCAAATGAAATTGAAAGACTCCAACTTGAGCGTTAAGAACAAAGCCCAAGTGTACCTGCTACAATCATCTACAAGCACAAGAAAAAACTATGAGCTAGAAAATGAAAGAGTGCTCATTGGGACACATAGGTCAATGTGAACAAGTGCGAGTGATGTTGACCCTTTGGAAAGGAAACCCTTTGTTGCTTGTCCATTTGGCAAGCCTCAGGTATGCCTGGTGAGGATTGTATCTCTGGTAAACCCTTCACCATAGAGGTCCTAGCAACCTACTAAAGTTGCTGATTGTAGAGATGTCGAAATTGTGCATGCCATAGAGAAGAAGACTTCGTGGTCCAAGACAGAAGAGCAGTGAGGCGGTATAGAGATCCATCATGCTCACCACGTGCAAGAATAATACCTATCATAGAATAAAAAATGGTCACTGTGCCACTCCCAAAGTGTATGTCAGCTCCCTGAGAGTCCAAAATTGACACAGAGAGGAGGTTGAAGGCCATGTTTGGAACGTAAAGCACATCCATTGAACAAAACTTTGGGTCCAAGGTAGAACAAAAGAGGGTAATCTAGCCTGTGCCAAACACTGGGACATGGTTGTCACCCATAATGACAGTTTGCCCAGGAGTCTCCCTGAGAGAGCTAAACCATGAGTGTTGGGGAGTCATGTGAGTGGTGGCTCCATTGTTACCAACCCAAGTACCTGACTGCAATATAGTAAGAGCATGGTCCATCGTCATGACAAGAGAGGTCCCCGCCGTCGCATGAGAGGCTACAACTACAGTTGATGCTTTTTGTTTCTCCTTGTTGGCTTCTTCTTGCTTCTTCTTTCTGCATTTTGATTCTCTGTGCCCTTTCTTGTGGTAGTGGTAGCATTTGATATCCTTTTTCTTCTTCTTCTTCTTCTTACCTTACCTTTCTTGCTGCCTCCTTCAGCTATCAAAGATCCTTCTGCATCGACATCACATGCAACTCTGAATGCAGAGTGCCCCTCAATCTGTCTGAGGGAAGGGATAATCTTGTCCTAGGTGGGAGAAGAGGTACATCCAGATGTGAGCAAACTCTGAAAGTAGGGATCAAAGCATGGGGGAAGCTTGAATAGTAAGAGGCTAGCCATGCGTGCCAAGGTGATGTCTCCTTCGACAGAGACAAGGTCATCCTAGAGCTCCCGCATGCGACGGGTCAACCCATCAAGTGAGTTGAAATCCTTAAACTAAACATTATACAAATCCTGTTCAAGTTTGATCTGTCTGAAAAATGAGGCCTCCTCAAACTGGTCAAGAATCCGTCTCCACAATGGATGTGCATGCTTCTCTTTGAAAACTTCCTTCATGATGCGGTCCAAGAGGTTCATCACAAGAAGGGTGAAGACTCATATGTCCCAATCCACCGGCTCGTCAATCTGGTCCTAAGTGGTGGTGACAAGGGTAGGCTTGGTAGCCAAATGGGTATAATAATTCAACCATTCCAAGAGTCGATGGTAGGCAATGATTGTGCGTACTTGTGTCCTCCACACAGCATAGTTGTGTAAATCCAATTTCTTCTCCTCAGCAAACTGGGTGAGGGCATAATTGTTGTGTAAATCCAACTTCTTCTCCTTAGCAAACTGGGTGAGGGCATAATTGTTGGGGATGTTGCATTGGTAGATGACGCCGTAGTCACAGAAGTGGAAGAGGTCGTAGCTGTAGAAGACGTGGTGGCCCCCTTCTGGATTTTTTTTTATGTCCCTTCTTTTTGACGATGGTGTAGATTTGCAAGTTCTGGGCAGTAGAAGACTCTCTAGAAAAGTGAAGGCTGGTTCCTTGGGTGCACGAGCTCCGCATTGTACTGAAAATGTAGCAAGTCTTCAAAAAATGCAGCAAGTGTAAAAAACACCAGCAGGTCCAAAAAACGCAAATGTTGCCAAAAAAATGCAAGGCTATTTTGAGGCTGATTAGGTGCGATCTACTGCTTATGATGGATCTCCAACAGAGGGGAATGTAGATTAAGGCCTGCAATGCAAAAAATGCTAGCCTGCTAAAAAACGCTAGGGTTTAAGAAAAACTCTAGGGTGTTGTGCAAGCTTTTTGCGATGAAATGTTACAAAGAGGTAGCGCTAGGACTTCTTGAAGAAAATCACTGAAGATGCTTCAAGTCTTGGCGACTGATACCATGTGAGAGTGAGCAACAGAAAGGGTGAGAGCCACACACACCAAAAACATTAGAGAGAGAGAGAGAGAGAGAGAGAGAGAGAGAGAGAGAGAGAGAGAGAGAGAGAGAGAGAGAGAGAGAGAGAGAGAGAGAGAGAGAGAGAGAGAGAGAGAGGACACTAGAAACACAAGTGCTTTGCAATGATGCTCTCAATACAAAATGAATGACTACAAGACCCTAACCATTCTATTTATAGAATGTTAGGTTAAGGTAGGGCAAAATGTGTAACTAGCGCAAAAAACATAAAAGGCCAAAAATGGCTAAAAATGTGTGTGCACCCAGCCAAGCTAAAAAATGACCGATTGGACACGTGATAAAGTGTTCGCCCATGCAATCTATGTGATGTGAAATGGGTGACCAGCCCGGGACAATCACTAGTCGTACAAAATGGCGAAGCAACGATGGTGTAACTCTAACAAAAGGTCACTAAAATTCTTGTGGTTGAATAGTTCACCCTAAAGCCCCTCAAGTTCCACGTCTTGCCCAAAAAAGTTTGATAGTCCCTTCATACCAAACATGTGGGACTCCTAAAGGATGCGTTGTGCTTCATTGTAATCAATCTTTGTGCCAAATATCCAAAATCTGTGTTGCGGCCATTTTCTAACAAACAAAGCCATAACAAACGATTTCCAAAGATTAAAGATGAACAAAATCTTCAGCATTAATTTGCAATACAACATTTGAATGTACCAAAGAGGTAGTAGACAAACAAAATTAACAAAGATTCATTTTTTCCATTCAAAGATGCACATAAAAATTGACGAATATGAAAAGACACAAAATCGTCCCATATTAATCATTAGTGCTTGAAGGTTACAAAAATGGAGCTACAAAAATTTAACTAATGCTATCAATTGTCAATTGGATATAACCATACTATGGATGATGACCACGGTCTATTTGCTTTAAGCCGTCCAAGCCTTCCAAGAGATTGTGTGCATCTCTATGATTCCTTATAGTTGGAACCAAGGTCAACTCCACGCGTTGCTCGTACTTAGGCACCCACTAGTGATAATTGGTGTCTTCATCCTCAGGAAGGTACTTCAAAATCTCTAGTATATATTTTGCCAATGCATATGTATCTTGTAATTTGGTGAGAATTGGTAGGTTTGTAGATAGTCATTCAAGTGTAATCCACCAGTATTGCCTTTTCCACTCCTCACATGTGGATGGAAACAGGTTTGGCAAAGCTAGAAACCTCTTTTTAGTGAAATAGAGGATCGTAGCTTGCCCCCAATCGTACAAGCCCACATGGATGCCATGGCATCCAAAGTGAATCATGATACTACTTCCATGGTAGTCATTATGGGTGCATTTGTGTGCATGCCAAAAGTTGATGGTGTGAAGCAATCCATGGATGATGGATGCTCCGCATGCTGGCTTGAATCTTATCAATGCTTCCCTCTACATCTTCAATAGCCTTCCTGTACTGAAGGTTCTTTCCCTCCTTGCTCAATCTCTCTTGCCAATTGTCAAGAGTGCCTCCATTTCAAAAGAGAAACATCATAATTAGTGAGCGTGAAGGATGGGGGAAGATCCCTCTTGGTAAAATGATGTATACATGTGTGGCAAGCACAATGTTTTCCCTCATAAGTTTAGCAACATCAATAGCTTGTCCTTTGAACGTCTTTGCTGCATAGACATCATCTTTAAAACCATCTTCAAGAACCTTTACTTTCCCCATAATGCCGAATTTGTCCTCTACCCTCACCAGCATTGGCAACAACTACCAACAAATAAATGTAGCTATGGTGTAGAATGTAGAGCACACAAGGCATAATGCTACTTATATATGGGGACAATGTCGCGAACACTCCCACCATTGGTGCTTGAGCCTCTCCACTAGAACAAGACTCATCATCAGTGTGTGGACGCTTTCCCTTCTTCTTACAATTTTTGTAAAGAATTTTGACCAATTTTATGTGATCCATAAAGCCTGGTCGATGGATCAAAACTTTTTACAACCACATTGCTTCATTCTCTAGCTGCCCTTCTACCAAAATTTCTATGCCACCACATGCTTTTCCATTTCATTGAACCAAATCATTGTAATTATCGTGACATAAAGCATCAAGAAAGGGTTTGAATCCCAAGTCTTTGAATGAGCATTGGAGATTATCCTCTCCGGAAAAATAAAACTGTAGGCACATGAATTCCTCTAAAAATTGATGCTCTATTTTATGACTTCGTCGACCATGATGTATATTGCCTAAACTAAAATTTTTTCACTTATTATTGTTTGAAGTAGTGAATCTATTGTTTATTGATGTCTTGCCTAAATTGGCAAATGTAAATCGATGGATCTTCAGGAATAACTAGTGTTGCCTAAATCAATGAATCTACAGAGCATGTACACACTACCTAAATCAATGAATATGTGCACGTGGTCAAAGGACTAGGCAAGGCATAAAAGACAAAACATATATTACCTTGGGAAATAGGTTCGATTAACCTTTCCAAATTACCTTAGCTCATGTGAGTAGCTTTATAACTTAATAAAAATCATCTCAAGAGTAATTTGATTCAACCCTTCAGTCAATCGTTGTGGACTACAATTCTTACGCACATTGTTGGGAAACCTAGAGAGAGAGAGAGAGAGAGAGAGAGAGAGAGAGAGAGAGAGAGAGAGAGAGAGAGAGAGAGAGAGAGAGAGAGAGAGAGAGAGAGAGAGAGAGAGAGAGAGATGATACTAACAGGACATTTGAGATACATGATCAACAATTCAACAATTCATTGATACGGTACAATAAAATGAAAACTACCAAAAACTCTTCATACTATTGTTTTCATTCAATGTCACTTGGCTACCTCATTATATGTTTCCAAACTTAATAAAGCTGTTGGAATTGATTTCTCATACTTCTCTAGTTTTTTGGAGCTATTCATAACTCCCTCACTTGGTTTCAATTCTTGGCCTCCTAGTTGTGTTTCACTCCAGAGTTTTGGCTTGCTATCCTTTAAGGATGAATCACCCTTCAACATGAAAGCAAATGGTTGAACTGTAGACACATTTTGCAGATCTAAAATCTCATAGGGTGACCCTTTAGAGTTCGCCAGAGCAAGTGTTACATGCTTCCCCCTGAATTTGTTACCTTGTAACTTCCATTTTATTGGAAGATGTCCCATATCAAGAAAAGTTAACATACACAAAAGCTCAATTTCAAGGTAATCAAATAATGCTTAAAAAAATTTAACTCATCCCACTTGCCAACAATCCTAAATGAATTCATAGATACCAAAACCTTAAATATTGGCATCAAGTGATGGTTAGTACCTTGCTTAAGAGAATCAATTATCCAAAATTTACACTCAAAACACATGTGCTAGCAAATTAATTTTGAGATTCCAATAGAGCACCTTGTGCGATCATCAATGGTATCATGCGATCATTAGTGATATCTTGTGACCATACCAACAAATTGGTGGAGACATGGAAGGATGTAGGAAAGGAGAACGTTGTAAAACAGATAGATAAATCTTGTTGCTAGCCAGTCAAGTGAGAAAGGCGACACATAGTAGCTGTGTGCATATGTGTGTGTCTGTGTGTGTGAAGTTTGGATTATTTCATCATTTGGCTTGAATATTATCTGGTAAATACAAACCAAATAAATACACTGCCTTTGACTTCCATGCTTATTTCCTTCCTTCCCTACAACAATCTATGTGGGATTATTGGAGAATGAACAATCTTGTTAAAGCCAGACTAAAGATTTTCCACAAATTCTTCTTTGTATTGGTGCCTTCGTGATGGCATGCATCCATACCATGTATATGTACCATCTGGTTGTCTTGATTCATGAGATGAAGCTCCTCTTTACACCCGGAGAAGTATCCTCCGCAAAATCATCCCAAGGATTCAAGTCAGCTCGCCATAGCCATTGCTTGAGTCTATTGGTCCCTCAATATGTCTTCTTCATGTAATTATTATATAGATGATTTGTTGGAGCATATCATCAACATTTGTGGCCTTCGGTAGTTGAGGAAGATGAGACTGCTAGACTCGCAAATAAGAATTCGCTTCACCTCCAAAACATGTTGTTGTTGTGTGTGTCTCATACGCTTTTTGTTCCAACTTTTCTATCATCAAGTGAACCATAATCTCAATGGATTTTCCATTGGTGAAACTATGTAGTCAATGCACATGTATGGAATGGAAAAGCAAGGGCCAAGGCCTACATCAAAGAGAGAGAGAGAGAGAGAGAGAGAGAGAGAGAGAGAGAGAGAGAGAGAGAGAGAGAGAGAGAGAGAGAGAGAGAGAGAGATAGATAGATAGATAGATTTTATTATCGTCCTTGGAGGTCAAATATGACCTATGGGACCAAAGTTACATGTGATGTAGTATGTGTATGGCTGATGAGTGACTCTCGATGCTCCAAAATTGTAGTGATGAGAGTCGCAATGGAGAGCCCACACTTTGGCTGGGAGAGGAAAGTGTGTAGGTCTAAGTTATGGCTGAAAATGTGAGAGAAGCAAGTTCGGATGTGATCAAAAGCTGAGCACTCTAGTAGTGTGTGGTACTCAGACTCTCGAACTTGCAATGAGCATAATGTGCACAATCGATTTGACTCTTCTCCATTGCCCCAACGCCCTATCTCGCATCGAAGGAAATGGGAGCTAAGCCGAATTGCTGCGATAGTGCGTATCGCGGACAAGGGAATAGGCTCAAGCATGTAAGTGTGAGTACGGTTTCCTCTCTCAGCGAAGAACATGGTTTTGTAGTTGGGGGCAATATAGGTGGTGTAATGTATGAAGCGTGACCCACCGGATTTCTCCCAAGCCGTAATACATTGGCGTTGTAGAAAAGCTTCATTCACTTGAGAGTCAATTGAAGCATCATGTAGCAAGTGTAATGCATCCCATCTCCCAAACCACTTCTTTATGTCTTGCATCCATCCCGTGCTCAAGATCTTGCTTTTATGCGTCTTTTGAACTTTTTTGCTTGCTTCCCATGCAATTGTAGGAAGTCGATGTGAGGGGTTTTGACGCATCTTTATCATGTACTCCACAACCCTTTCCATGCCCATAACCTCAATTGGAAGAGATCCCGACTCAAGAAGTAAGAGCATATATGGTGTTTGTGTCTTAACTTGGAGAAAGTTTGTAAGAAAACGCTTTTGGACATTCTCAAACTCTTTCCAAGTAGACTTTGAGATGCTCCCGCCCCACACTTCAACTCCATAAAGAAGAACCGGTGTCACCAATGCATCAAAAAGATACTTCTTGAGAACCCAACACTTGATGTTTCCCGCATTACACATGTTCTCAAATGCATAATATGCTCTCTTTCCCGCTTCCAAACGACGCATAGCAAATTTATGCCACTTGTGATTGGATGGAACCTCAAGGCCAAGGTACTTAAAGCTCTCAACAACTTCAAGTGTCTCGTTGTTGTACACAATGCATGGCTTCTCCTTATGGTTGGTTTTCACAAGCATAACCTTTGTTTTGGATTCATTTACAATCAGCCCACTATGCAAGCAAAAGTTCTCAAGGACAACCATAAGCTTTTGTGCATCTTCTAAAGTGTGTGCTAGAAGCACTACATCATCCGCATACAACAAAAGCATGATTACCGCATTGCAAATAGTGACCTCTTCAATGCCTTCTTCTTGCATAAAGTCAAGTACCATTTGTTCCAATTGATCGATACATAGACCAAAGAGAGTTGGTGACAATGGACATCCTTGTTTAACCCCAATAGTGCTTACAAAAATTTCTGAAATTTCTCTTCCCATGCGCAATTGACAAATCACCTTCTCATAGATTCGAGAAACCGCAAGCATAAACTCACTTGGCACTTGGAGTTCTTCCATCCTTCTCCACAAATTGTTACGTGGAATCATATCAAAGGCTTTCTTAAAGTCCACAAAACAACAATACAATCGCTTGCCTTTCAACCGACTTTCCTCCATGAGAACACGAAGAGTGACAAGATGATCAATGGTGCTATGGCATCGACGAAAACCCGCTTGTCCCTTTGCACGCTTGTCATTCTCTTCAGCCCAATCACTCAATTTCATCTCCATTATGCACCCAAACAACTTTGCCATAAGAGACCCAATCATTATAGTCCGGTAGTTGCTTACATTCTTTACATCCCCTCCTTTATGCAAAGGCTTAACCCAATTAGTACTCCAATCATAAGGCATACCATGTTGAAGTGCAAGGTTGAACATATCACACATCCACTCATGGGTAAAATCTCCCGTCCATTTGATCATCTCCGGCTTGATACCTTGAAGATCCCCCGCTTTGCGAGTGGCCAACTTTTCAAGCCCACCGCATACATCCTCAATAGTAAAAAAAGACGGCATACATGGGAGTGAACCATAAAATGGCATTTTTTCAGTATTTTCTTGCTCATATAATTGCCTACAATGTGTGTACATATCCACTAAACTCAAGTTACCAAAATTCTCAACCCGCTTGCCTCTCAAGTTTCTCCAAAATCTTCCACATGCATGTGCCTTTTCTTGGACTTGAAATTCTTGTTGCTTTACTTCCCATCTTCTTCTCTTCTTTTGAATCAATGCCTTGTATGTACGCAAATGACTTTGATAGTTGTCTTTGTCCATAGTTGCATCAAGCTTTATCAAGGACTTTCGAGCATCTTGACATTCTTTATCAAACCACCTTTTGCGTGATCTATCTTTGTGGATACCATGGAGATGCTTTATGTCAAAGCATTCTTCCGCACAAGAACAAATAGCTTTCTTGAAAGCTTCCCATTTAGTTTCCAATGGTGCATCACATTGAAGCTTTGTCATCCATAATTTTTGCTCAACCATTTCAATGTACATTGGTGTCCGTTTGAAATCCATACATAGTGATAACTTCTCTTTCCTTTGGTTGAGATTATCATGCTTAGTTGCTTCTCCACATGAAAGGTCAATACATAAGGTGCAATGGTCGGATTCCGGGGTCCATTGACCAAACATAAAACTCTTTATGCGATACATGATGGCTTCAGAGAGTAGCATATAGTCAATCACACTATCCCCATTATGTCTTCTACATGTAAATCCATTGGTTTCACTCCACAAAGATACACCATTGGCAATGAGCATACCCGTGCTATTACACATGTGTAAAAGTAACTTTCCATAGTGATCCGGCTCTTTCTCATCCATTGAAGTACGATCATACAAGTGAACTTCCTCCAACTCCCTTGAAATGTATGGCATATCAAATTGTTGAGTATCATGTTGCAATGTTTTTGTGCGAGCATTCATATCCCCAAATACAATAACATCACCTTCACCTTTGAAATAAGCAATGTCCTCTTCCAAATCAGAAAATGGTGGATCTCTATCCATGCAAGCATAAAAGGGAGAATCATGATGAGGAATGTAGCAACCGGCTACAAAAATGGGTGCTCTTTTTGGTGTCATAATTTTCAGCCATACATAACGTTTGTACTTGTCATCTTTCACAATTGATACAAAATCTTCCAATCCTTTCTTAACCATACATGCTAACCCTCCTTGTCCTCTTCGTTGCTTGAGATTCTTTGACCACATCAATGAATGTACATTGTAATCCTCCAAGCCGTTAATCCTTTGTGTATTATGCTCCCAAGTTTCAACAAGAAGTACAACATCGGCTTTGCTTGTTAGTTCATCAATGCCAACCCCCGCATTCCATGGGTATCCATTACAATTCCAAAAGCATATTTTCAATTGTAACTCGGTCTCATAGGTCATGCATCCCTATTTGCTTGAGAGACTTGCCTCCTCCTTGGGCACATTTTCTTCATGAGAGATCTCCTTGTTTTTATTATTCTTTTCCTCATATGCCTTGCGACGCATATTTTGTTGCTTAATAGTGCGATCTTCACATACAAAACATTTTGTATCCCTCAAATAGATCCAACTATTATCAAGGATAATCGTTTGCTTGGTCTCATCCGGCATGGTGCATACAATTGGCCGTTCTCTGGAGCGAGGAGCTCCTTGCTTCCCCACTCTATGTGCTCCATATACCATAACTCCGGACATGCCAAAGTGGGTTTTGAAGAAATCTTCAATAACAATGGCAAGAGAAGGAGGTGTCTCTAACTTCTCTTCGGGAATTCCACGAATAACAATGTTCTTGGAACGTCGCTCCCGTTCCTTCAACTCCTCCACATCCACATTCTCAACATTCTTTGTTTGAACCATAGCTTGCATGAGTGAGGAATTAGAAACCACATTGCTACCACATACATCAGCCCAAGACTTGTTTGTGCATACATTTTTCATGTCGCATACATCCCGGCTCATAGTGTCAAATTTCTCCTCTTTCAATACATGGTCATGCTCTACTTTGCTCATCCGCTCCTTCAAAGCATTCAAGTCCACAAGAGAGCGTTTACATTCCTTGACTTCCTCTTCAAGTTGCATCAAACGTGTTGTTTGCATCTCAAGTGTCCTCTTGAGATTCTCATTCTCAACCACAAGTACCCTTAGTGTGCCATTCTCAATTGCAAGTGCTCGTAAGTCTTCGCCTTGTTTGTTTACGGTCTCTTGCAATGATACCAAGTACGCCATGATCATGGTTTCCGATGTCGTTGGTTGGGTGGTTGTGTTGCTATCTCCATACTTAAGAGATTTTGGATCATTTTCCACAATGGTTGTGGACCTTGTTGAAGAAGAAGAACCCTTGCGAGTGCCGGAAGACATTGTATGTAAAATAGGAGATGAGAATCAATTTTGTTGAACCTGTTCACTTCGGAAATGCTGGTACAGAAACGCCTTCCATAACTCTGAAAATTTCTGTCTTTACATCAATGCGTAGAGGACTTCGTGCTCTTCGATTGAGGCTATAGATCACCCAAATCGGAGTTCGGATGAAGAAGTTATGATCAAAAGAGTGGACTGCTGTCTACTAGGTTAAAAAACGGCTGCACTGAGAGAGAGAGAGAGAGAGAGAGAGAGAGAGAGAGAGAGAGAGAGAGAGAGAGAGAGAGAGAGAGAGAGAGAGATACAAATCTCCCTTTTGCGATTGAAGTCGGCATGCAGCTGTGCATTGTAGTGTAGCTTATAGTGTGGGGTCCATGCATATGCATGCCAACCGCCCGCTTGCATGCAAACCGAAGGAAAAGGGAAGTTTGCACCTGCTTTCTACAATTTTATAGGTAAAAGGATCCAGGGCACACATCGGAAGGCTACAAGCATGGTGGCTGACTGGGCCGCTAATTGTATGTGTGGTTGTGATGTTGGCAAAGAGGAGCAGCTTGGACTCCCAGCTAGGAAGATGTTTATCCGATGGTTGAGGTGATTCAACCAAGAAAAGCATCCTGCAAGTGCTCACTGCACACCCAGAGTTGTTAATGAGCATGTTCTGCGTAGGGCTTGCCTTGTGTGAGTGGTACGTAGACAACTCTTTTACTATGTGGAGAGTCCAGAAGCCCTTAGTTACAAAAGACTTGAACATGTGGTGTTAGTTACACATGGATCATCACCAACTATAGATGGTGATGCCCTGAGGACTAGAAAATTAGAGAAGTGCCAACTTTAGCATGAATTATTGTCATTCATGCTGCTGCTACTGCATGGTTGAGGCACACTTGTGAATCGTGTGTGCTGAAGTGGCACTATAGATTTTCATGGGTTGTCACCTTTTATTGGGAGATCTATTGTGGATCCTATTCTGGACTCTTTATGGTTGACTTGGTTGGAATAAACTTGCATAGTTTATTCAACTGATCTACGAGCACCCATATTGAGTCATGACCATAGAGATAATTTCCCATTTACCATTGGGGATCTCCAAAGGATGTAAGAGTCCTCCTGCCTTCAGGCGCTCTGCTTTGCTAACTTGACATTTATGGAAATGGAAGACATAGTCTTGAACAAAGCCATGTAAACGTGGCCAGTAAAATTGTTGTCTTACAAGAGCATAAGTATTTCTAATGCCTGGGTGCCTTGCACTTGGACTGTCGTGACATTCATAAAAAAATTGGCGCCAAATGTCCGCGTCCATCAGTACCCAAACTCTCCCCTTGTGGAGTAGGTACCCATTATCTATGGTAAAATTGTTCCATCTCTGTAGTTCATCACTCGATGGAGGAGAAATGTGTGTGGAGGTTAACAAAACACTACCAACATTGGAGTGAGAAGGATCCCTCATTTGCACATGGCTCCACACTTTGGAGTATGTGTCATCATGCTCATATTTTCCCTTCAGAGAATCCAAAAACTCACTTTAAAGTTTCGTGAATAAAAGAGAATAGATCTCAGACATACGACTAAGAGCATCAGCCACCACATTGTATCGTCCTTTAGGATACTGGAGCTTTGCGTCATACTCCTGAAGAATCTCAGCCCACCTGGCTTTTTGACCCTTCAAGTCAGTTTTGTTGTGTAAACCATTTTATGCTTTCATGGTCAAACACAATCTCAAACTGAGCTCCATACAAATAATGCCTCCATGTCTTTCAGGTAGACACTATTGCATAGAGTCCGTGTTCATAAGTAGAATAATTCTACTACACTGAATCAAGCTTCTTGATTTCAAATGCAATTGGCCTCCCCTCCTATAGAAGGACCGATCCACTTGCATGATTACTGGCATCTGTTTCCAAAACAAATGGCTCAAAGGATCCACAATAGCTAGAATAGGAACTGTAGCTAATGCATCCTTGAGCGTATCAAAACTTTGCTATTGAGTGGCACCCCACCAAAAGGTTTTCCCTTTGCCTTTTAGCCGATCCGTCCTTGGCAGAGTAATATGAGCATAGTTTTTAATGAACCTTCGATAAAAACTTGCAAATCCCAAGAAAATATGTAACTCTTCTAGATTTTTGGGACAAGGCCATAGCTGAATGGCATCACTTTGGATTGATCCATGTCCAGCCCATTAGCTGAGATAACATGTTCTAGATAGTGAATTTCCTCCTTGAAAGAATCACACTTTGACTCTTTGGCATATAACTTGTTTGCTCTTAGCAATTCAAACACCTGCCTCAGACGTTGTGAGTACCCTTCCTCAGAAGCACTATATATGAGAATGTTATCGAGAAAAACGATAACAAACTTGCCCAAGTATGGTCTCAAGACACTAGGGATTTAATATTTACATAATTACCAAAAGAATTGTGTGATCACAAGGTCTTGTTAGCATATTTTCTTAATCACAATTAACAGGATCACAGTATTCTGAGAGTGACTTGGAAACCCACAAAAAGCCCGTCGGGCTTTCGTAGGGACACAACTATTTTCACATGCTACAAAGAATCATCAACATTTACACTGGAATGATAATCATTTTCAAAACACACACGAAAGCAATAATGTTGATGATTGACCATCTCATGCACTAACAATCTTTCATAATACATAATGCACTCCCTATATAGCTTTTCAAGAGACTTTTGCAGATTGTTTGCAAGGAGTTTCTAACACAGGAGGAGACAAAGTGCTTTAAAGAATGCTTTCAAAGCATAGTAAGGCTTTTGCATTTGAGCTACATGAAATAGGATGTGTTGATCCTTCAATTGTAGCTCCTATGGTAATTTTTACAATACCTCATGTGCCTTGGAATTTGCGGCCTATTCTGGTTCCAAAGGCTCATTTTCCCAAGTTAGTAGAGCTATTGAAGGAAAAGATCAAAATGAGAATTTTAGAGCCTTCTTGTGCTCCATACTCAAACAGGTGGTTCACAGTTCCAAATAAGAATGGTTCTCTATGCTTCATCCAATATATACAATGAGTGAACAAGGTGACAATTAGAAATGTAGGTACATGTCCAATTGTGGATGGGTTTGCAAAGGTATTTACAGGGAGGGCAATCTACTCGATGGGGGATCTCTGCTTAGGGTATGATCAATTTTAGCTTGTGATAGAAAGCAGAGACTTGACAGCCATGAGGACACCTTTAGGTTTGGTAAGAATGTGTACCTTACCATAGGGCGCAACCAACTCGGTTGCACATATGCTGAATGGGATCAATAAGATCTTACGTGACTTTATTCCTCAAATCACAATGCCTTTCATTGATGATTTGCCTATCAAAGGATGTGAACAAAGTGAGAAAGATGAAGCTTTGGATCTCAGGGGATGTGTAGGTTTGTGGTAAATCACATAAATGATTGTGATAAGGTTTTGTCTAGGTTGGAAGAAGTGAATCTTACTTTATCAGGGAAAAAATCTATGTTTGGTGTCAATAAAGTGCTCATTGTGGGGCACATGTGCGGGCCATATGGTAGGAAACCTTGTCCAACAAAGGTAGATGCCATCCAAAGAATGAAAGAAACATGCACTAGCATCACTGAGGCTAGGAGGTTTTTGGGAGCATGTATCTTTTATGTTATTTGGATTCCACATTCTGCACATGTAGGTGATCCTATTTATCAATTGCTTAGAAAGAATCAAAAGTTTAAATGGACAGAAGCACATATAAAAGACATGAAAAAGCTGAAGGAGTTGCTCCAGTCAACACCATCTTTGAGAAAGGTATACTATGAGTGTCAAAAGGACAATAATTGTGACGGTAGACACCAATCTATAGGGATTGGATGGACAATAGGGAAAGATGACAAAGAAGGACATATGTATGTGGTGAGATTTGGAGCAAAGGTACTAATTGTTCACCAAAGAAACTATCCACAGATAAAGAGAGAGTTATGGGGTATAGTTACAGCCTTGAAAAATGGGAAAGTGTACCTAGTTGGTGCATGTGTGGTTGTAGAAATAGATTGTCTACAAGTTTCTCAACACCAGACATTGCTATGTTGCCGTGGATTGCCTACATTAAGTCCTTAAATCCCGAGTTTAAGCACATTGCAGGTAAAGACAATACAGTGGAAGATATGCTATCAAGGGCAAGGTATGAAGATGAGTCACAGATGATTGACAAGGGAGATGATGTAGGCACAAAGTTCTATTCTATCTCTCATGTCAAAGGTAACAATGTCTGCATGACTAATCCAATTGAATTGTTCTTGAAAGAGCTTTTGATTCTTATTGGAAGCAACTTGAGTACTCTAGCAAAATAGGATGATTGGTCTAAACAAGAATTTAGGAGGATACGCACGAAAGCATATGGAAACTTTTTGAGGGATTTTTACTTGTGGAAGCATCCTAAACAAAAGGGTGCTACACCACAAAGGGTTGTATGTAAAAAAGAGACTCAAGTAAAGCTCATGCAAGAGTTTCATGAGAGTTTATGGGCTGGACGCAGGGGTGTGTGGGCAACCTTCTCCAAGTTGAAAGAAAATACTGGTGGAAGGGTATGTATAAAGATGTATCTCAATTTGTAGAGTCGTGTGTAACTTGTCAAATGTATTCAAATGTCCGACATTGTGATGGATTGCACCCTACATATCCACTAGTCATGCACTATAAATGGGTTGTGGGTCTAGTCACAATGCCTTTAGGACTCTGGCAGATGAGATACTTAGTTCTTGCACGAGAGGGCCTAACTAACCAGGTTGAAGGGTGAGCATTAAGAGCTAAAACCACAGAAGCTGTATGCAAATTCCTACTTGATGAGGTGATTTTCTATTATGGTTGTGTGGGAAAGATCACGCAAATAGAGGTGAGTTGGGTGCCGAGGAAGCAAGGGAGTTCTTTTCCAAATTAGGAATTAAGCTTTATCTTACTACAGGTTACAACCATGAAGGCAATGGAAAGAGTGAAAGAGGGCATCCTCCTATCATCAAAGTTTTGGCCAAGGCTTGGGAAGGAAGAGTTGGTGAGTGGCCAAAACTATTGCCATATACTTTATGGGTTGATCGTACAACACATAGCTCAGTAACTGGTATATGCCTATGGAGCTGATGTATGGTCAAAAGCCAGTGATGCCGATTGAAGATACAATTCCCACATGGAATGTACTACCTTGGCAAGAGGGGCTTAGAAGGGAAGGTCTCCTTGCATTGTGCATAAGGCAATTAGAGAGAAGACCAGGAGACATTCAGGCTATAAAAGAACACCTCAAAAATGCAAGGTTGAAGAACAAGGACTACTTTGATAAGCGACATCAGCTCAGGAGTAAAACAATTGACCAAGGTGACTGGATTTTAGTGTATCATGCATAAGTTCTCAAAAAGATGTTTTGGACCTTATGTTGCATGTCCATGAAAATTCTACTTACAGCTTGTCTGAACTAGATGATACATAAGTAAAGATTCCCATTGCAGGAAAAACGATCAAAGTGTTTAAGAGAAGAGGAGACAGTGATCTAGAAGATGTTGAGGAGGAGGAAGAGCAAAACACAAGTGAAAATCAAAGTGAAGATGAAGCATTGGAAGCTATCAATGAAGATGAGATCATGGAAGATCTACAAGGAAATTGAGACTATAAAAAAAACATGTGTGGCACACACCAGAGGATGTGCAGCTTTAGAGGGGGTGGATGTAGTGCTGTGACACGTACATGGTGGGAACAAATGCTACAATATCTATTTTCCAACTCTTTATATACATAAGTATATTTCCTATAATGTGTATATGCATATCTAAGTATAATAATAAGCTTTCTATCTCATCCTATTATTTATCTCAAGGGTAACATATCCTTACTTTATCATCAAAAAGTACTATGGAAAAGCGACAATAGCTGCGTCTCTTTAACTTGGGGCAAAAAGCATTGGTTCTTTATTTCTACTATCTCATTATCATCTCACACCCTATCTAAATACTTTATCTAGGGTAACTTCCATTATATATATATATTCTATGTATTTTTTATATATTTCTTATATTTATTTTTAATAGCTACTAGGAAGGAATCAAATCCTAGTGGGACACTAGCTTGCATGATTTTCAAAGTGCACTCATTTTAATGCATTATTAAGAGGATTCTTACAAAAAATTTTCAAGGATCAATGTCATGCTTTCATATTGCATGAGGTGTCCATTGGAATCAAGTGGAAATCTAATCTAAGGGGACCACAAGAAGACTTTTGCTGCCAGAATGATACCCTATTTTGGTGAATTTTTTACACAAGGTTTCAATCCTAATTGGAAAAAATATATAAAATGGGAGTCGTAGCTAATGAGTTGCATTTTATGCTCCTATTTTTTATTTCTTTATTTGAAGCCGCGATTGAGGATATATGGTCAAAATGGTGCACCTCAGTCTGCCACATTTCAAACTTTTCCAATTCCTGTTCACACTGGCTCTTCTCTTTCTTGTGTAACCCTTGGGGGTTCCCTTCACCTATAAAAGGAGACCTCTTCTTCCTTGAAAACCATTCATGAGGGAGTGAGAGGATTGATGCCTAACTGTACTTAGCCATAAACATAAGCTTAAGCTTACACTTGCTCCTAGAGGAAGACTAGCCAATCTTGTAAGCTATCCTTGGAAGATCAACTCTAAACAAAGAAGATCTTGAACTTGGTGCATCAATCAAAGTTGAAGTCTTCCCTCTTCTTCTCTCTCCATCATAATGGTGAATAACTCTCAAAGACTTTGTCAAGTAAGTGTGCTTTACTCTAATATTTTGTTGGTTGCTTGTTGTTTTCTTTTTCATCTCTAATCCAACATATATCTCTTATTTCATCTGTCTAACCATATCTATTTCTCTCACTCTTAGAAAGTCATTTTCTCTACAAATTCTAGATTCTCCTTGCTACAGGTACATCTCTCTATGAAGTATCCTTATTGCCTACGGGCAAGAATAGAGCTTAGGAGGGAAACTTCTCTTCTCTTCACTTCTCTCATATCTAAATTTGCACATAGAGTTATCGTAGATAATTAATCCACATCATGTGAATTTTTATTGCTTCCACTCTGTGCGATCTATTACAATTAACATATGGAATAGTCATAAAATATACTTTTAACAACATATACTGTTTCTCTTTAGCCTAGAAAGGCTCAATGAAATACTTCTTTCACCGGATCGCGTCAGTCTACCCCTTATAGACTATAGCTTTTCTTTTGACATAAGTGTAGTTATCTTGCTATGAACCAAGAGGATTTGTACACACAATTAATCCTAATCACTAGATAAAACATATATATTATAGTAAGCACAAAATTACAATTCCAAAGAACAATTTGTAGCCTGTTTGGTTGGCAAAGATTGAACGCCATTAACTCATATATTAACCCTTTCATACTATCCATAATATGATACGACCATAGACTTGATGTTTTTATCTTTGTGTTGTTTTGATATGTTCTTTTGTGTTCTTTCTTTGTGTGTGTGAGTGCAAGAGAGAAAGAGTGGGCTTCTTTGATTGCATCCAAACCCTAGAATTCATGGCATCTATGGTATAACTCCTTCATATAGTTTTTGGAGTTCTCTCACAAACTCTCACAGCCAAAAGCCCGGTGCTTTCTTGGCAAGACCACAAACTTCTCAACAATGCGATCCTAACAAGCCAGGGCATGATTTTTTTGATGAAGGTCGATGAGCTCCCTACTTGGCCAAGCCCCTCTGCACACGCTGTTGTTGTTTTAGCCCCCCCACCTAGTAAGAGATTCTGCACATGCGGTGTGCCTTGACCCCGACCTCCTGCTTAGCCACCCTGCACAACACGGCTTACATGATCATGCAAGACCATGTATGTCTTGCTCGTGAAAACGAGGGAGAGAGAGAAGCTTCGGAGATCATGCCTCATGCTGGAGAGAGAGAGAGAGAGAGAGAGAGAGAGAGAGAGAGAGAGAGAGAGAGAGAGAGAGAGAGAGAGAGAGAGAGAGAGAGAGAGAGAGAGAAGCTTTTGCTAGTCCTTTCCCCTCCATAGGTCTCCTCTCCCCTGAGCTCTGATACCAATGTGAGACTGAGGGGACTGGAGCATGCTCATCACCACCCAGCCATGCCCTCTATAGGCCCTTGGTCTGCTAAACATAGGGACCCCCTTAACTGCATGTCCGTCCTGGCCCTGCCTAGTCCTACCCTTGGCATGACAATATCCTCGACAGGCTATCCGCACTACTGCTCAGTGGTGATGATGCGTTGTTGTACACAACACTGCTGGCAGCAACACTCAACCCGTGATTGCCTTGACCCTGAATATAGGATTGTATTAATTTATTTATTCATTTATCTTCTATGAGATGTATTGTTGAGAGTTTGTTCACATGGTGCTTGTTGATGCTACGGCCTTGGATCTTAACCTTAGGGTTGATTCCCACTAAGTTGAAGACGAAACAATTTTGAGACTAGATCATGAGGGTCTCTAAGGTTGTCTCCTCTAGGTTATCCCTCTTGATTATATCAAATCTCTATAAATTTACTATCACCTTCTATTCATGATTTCTCAAGGGGCTGCTTCCTGCGAGACGAGAGGAAACCATGAAATTTTAAGTATACAACATCACACCGTCCCCCCCCAAAGAAAGTGGCCTATTGTGCTATTGCCAAAGGAACATGATCAGATGTTGGAGTTGGCCACCCAAGGGGCCACATTGGTGCATCTTCTCTATAGCCTACATGATTCCAAGCTTGCATAGAAAGAAGTATGAATAGCACAACTTGAGGCTACCATGGCACAATACAAGGTCAAACATGGGCCTTTCCTCAAAAACTGCATCAAAGAATGATATCTTTGGCATCGATGAGCTATTGACTAATGAGTATGAGCGCTAAGTCATATGAGAGCCTCTTATAAAAAAGAAAGTTACTTATGTTTCTTTTAGTGAAACACCTACTTGTGATTGCCACTCAGCCCCCATTTTGTTATCACAAGTATTTATATAAATGGTCAAATCAAATTTGTAAACAAGTCTATGTACTTCAGTTTTCATTATATCAATTTGTATTTGTTTCAAGACTAATTAATTTATTAACAAATCAAAGAGTAATCAATATTTATATTTATGTTTGCAAGAGTACAGAACTAAGATAGTAAAGAAATATTTCATAGAATTATGGCCAAATGACAATTGTATTGAGATAAATGATTTGCTAATGATAAGAAGAGTAAAAACTTGTAGAGGCAATAGAAGGATGAGAGATATCCCACTATATTATTATTGGGGCTTACTCTCTATTGGATTAGGCTCACCTCATTCTATTGAGCACATCATTTGCGCTTGTAGGAAGTCCACATACTTGACTGCCAATTTGAATGTGGTTGTTCTTTGCAAAATCATAACACAACGGCCACATTTGATTTGGCAATCAAGTATGTGGACTTCCTACAAGCACAAATGATTATGAAATTGAATGAGGCCAGTCTAACCCAACAGATAGCAAGACAAAATAATCACCTTCAACCTATCTATATTCTCCTTTATGCTATTCTCTTTCATGGTACAATTCTCTATCAGGCTTCGGTTTTTGCATTGACAATTTGTGTTTGTGTGAATTTGAAATTTTCACAAGTAAAAAGATTGCTCAATGTTTCTATTTGAAAAAGCATGAGCATGGCATTACAATGTTTTGAGTACAGTCACATTCACTAGATCATCAATCTCATCTTGGTCAAAATTCTTTGATGCCACTTCCCAATCCATTTCAT
Source organism: Adiantum capillus-veneris (assembly GCF_014529385.1). Taxonomy (NCBI): domain Eukaryota; kingdom Viridiplantae; phylum Streptophyta; class Polypodiopsida; order Polypodiales; family Pteridaceae; genus Adiantum; species Adiantum capillus-veneris. The sequence continues at coordinate 65,185,125 of NC_140942.1, read as the reverse complement.
CATTATGAGGTAAGAGTTTCATGGGTTTGTGGTGGGTGGAAGTAGTAATGCTTTCCCTTTATTGCAATTGATGAAGAGGCATGAATTAAATGCATGTCGCAAAAAGCATACATGATATCTCTTGCACACTTAAGAGTAAGACAATTTCTATGCTTGAAGTGAATGAAATCATAGCTAGCCCAATTGCATTCGCAATTGCCACTAGAGGTAGCAATAAAACTCAAGTGGCCACATGCTGGAGTTCCACTTTGTATTTCCCATATATTTTATCCACCACAATGGATTTGAATGCTTCTTGATTGCGATAAAACTCAAGTGGCCACATGCTGGAGTTCCACTTTGTATTTCCCATATATTTTATCCACCATAATGGGTTTGAATGCTTCTTGATTGCTTCAATGAGTCATGTATCTTTGTAGCTACCTTCTCTATTAGCATAATCAAAACATTGGTGGAATGCTTCTCTCCCTCGTCGCATGGGGAACAACTCTTTGCATACCTTTTTGAAGTCTTCCATGAGCCTAGACTATGTAGTTGAAATTTGGAATCCAAAAGAAATGCCGTTCCACGTGTATGCATTTGACTCCAACTTTTTTCAGTAGCCCCTACTACTTGTGCCATTTCTCTAGCAATAAAATGGTTAAATTCTTTTATTTGTCTAATAGCTTCAGACATCAACTAGTACACCTTATCAATCACAATTTTTTTGGTGTCAATAGTCCTTAGGAGGTCCACATATGGTTTGATAATACCACATGCCTTCCTTATATTATGCCAAAAAACCCAATGATTAGATAAGAGACACACATATTTGGGTAGCATCTTGATAGCTTGGATACTTTGAGAGCATCCTTCCCATCGTCTCACTGATAGTCTCTCTTAATGTTTCTTTAACGATGTGTAACCATCCAAAAGTATGCCGTTGCAAAGAAAATTTCATAGAAGATTTGGAGGGTCTTGTTAGGTAACTTGGCCCAAAATAGGGTGTAGGTGAAGTAATGCTCCCTGATAAATTTCCCCACATGATTGGCATCTAGGAAAACCTGCTTTACAAATGGCATTCTTACAATATTTTTCAAGAGTCAATGTATAAGCCATACATATGATACCCATGTGATCGCAGGGTACTTCTCTTGAATGGCCGATCATGCATCCTTGTAGTTAGAGGCATTGTCGGTCACATGATTGCTTTGACAATTTGGGTCCCCATACATGGTGGATAGTACGTTCATACACCCTTGTTAAAAAGCTAATTGTTTTCTCTTTTAGAGAGGTATCAATCACCTAAAATAATTGAGCCCTTTGAGAAAATTATCATTATGTCGATCAATGGTTTTTTTATGGTAGCTAGTCCACCCATGTAGTGTTATGGTATAGCCAAACATTGACACAAAATCAGACACTATTCACTTGCATATCTCCTCCATGACACCCTTAACTTTATTAACATATTTTGTATGCATTTTGTTATAGTCAGGTAAGATAGACCCTTCTTTTGTAGTAGACATCAAGGCATCCCTAAAAAATGGATTTCAAATGATATTGAATGAAATTTCACGTGCCATGAAAGCCTTCATCCACTTTAGGTACAATGTGTACATGCATGTCTTGTCTTTGGAAATCTGCTTGCATAGTTCATGGGTTTGTGGGCCTACTCTGAGCTCTCGAACTCACTTGTATTGATCCTATGACACTTGTCCCAGGGAACTTCAAACATTGTCCTTTTTGCATTGGTGTACCTATGTTGTCACCTTCAGTGTCCTCACATACTTCCATCGCTCCATTAGAGGGTCCAACTAAATTTGAACCAAATTTATGTTTTTTTGGAAGATGTCCTTTCTCTTTGCATTGTTTTACATAGGCTGCAAAGTGAACCTAAATATTGGTAGGTAGTGTAGTGCAATCCACCACTTTTGTGCCAACACAAAACAAGATTTCCTTGATGCAAGTTGCTTTTCCACTGAAGACATGGCCGTAGGTGCTGCATTTAAGCTTGGATACAATTTTTCCACGGTGAAGCTCTTGCACATATCCCCACTCCTTTTCTCGCACCATAATCTTTGAGCTTTATGACTGCTTCCTACAATGTGCATCATACAATTAATTTTTCTACTCATAAAAGTGCTATAACTAATCAAGTGCATGTAATATATTTAAAAGTATAATGCAATTTAGGGATACTACGGTTTAGAGTCTAACCAACATGTATTTTTTGTAAAAGTACAATACAATTTAGGGATACTAGTGTTTACCAATGGACATGGATGTATGAGTCTACTAGCCTAATTGGAGGTAAAAGAGAGCCAATTGAGTAAAGTAGCACCAGTTGATAATCCACTATCTATGTCCCTTGGAAGTAAGAGCGTAAGATCAAAACACCAAGAGATCCTAATATACAATTCTATGTAAACATGGAGGTAAGAACCAAAGTTCAAACACAACCAAGCTATGCTTAAACTCTCCAATGACCTCTTCCTTAAGAGGTAAGAGTCATTAGGTCAAACACAATCAGTGAATTCTAAATAAGATACTTTCATGCTCACTTATAGGTAAGAGTGTTTGCTCAAAAATAACTAAGCAAGACCTATTGTATGGCCTAACTACAAACAGAGTCTACTTGAAGGTAAGAGTATCATAACAACCAAGCGGTTTGCATGCTTCACTTCTCTTATCCAATTGTAAGTAAGAATGACGGTTAAGAGGTTTATTTGATGTTCTACTCTTGTCCAATTGGAAGTAAGAATGAAGTTTAATAATAACCAAGAGAACTCCTCACACGAAATTAATCTTAGAAGTAAGAGTAAGTGCTCAAACAACCAAGAGGCCAATTACTACATTGTTATTCAAAAATCAATCGTAAGGGGTTAACTAAATTTCTACCATAATCCACAAAAGTAAGCTCTATTTTTTTATACTAATCCCCAACACTCTAGACCTAAATGATGTGCTAACCTCTAAACTTAATGAATGACCCAAATGCTACTAGTAGGCAACGGACTATCCATGCCATACATCAACTATTTTTGACTATATAAAAAAGCTGGAGCTAAACACTACAAGAGGTACTTAATACTAGCGACGCTCGCAGTGCGACGCTCAAATGTGAAAACCCACGGCGTCACTATGCACGTCGCTAAGTTATAAGTAACTTAGCGACGCTCATAGCGACGCCTATCGCGACGTCGTTAGGGGTAAAAAATAACCGAGAGCGTCCGAAAACTTAGATCTCAGATCTGAGTTAGTTTTCGACGCGCGCTCAAACAAGCAAAGGTAACGTGTGCTTTCCCTCTCTCTCTCTCTCTCTCTTTCTTCTCCACACACACACACACACACACACACACACACACACACACACACACACACACACACACACACACACGATGAGAGGAAGGAGAGCCAGGTATGCTCCTTCCCTCTCCTCACTCTCATGTTCCCTTCCCCTCTTTCTCTCTCCCTCTCTCTCTCTCTCACACACACACACACACACACATTGTGTTTTTGAGAGAGAGAGAGAGAGAGAGAGAGAGAGAGAGAGAGAGAGAGAGCACATGCATTAAAAAAAAAACGCACACACACATGCATAAACAAAGAATGCACACACACATTGAGAGAGAGAGAGAGAGAGAGAGAGAGAGAGAGAGCACATGTATAAACAAAAAATGTACACAAACATGCATAAACAAAGAATGCACACACACATTAGAGAGAGAAAAGAGAGAGAGAGAGAGAGAGAGAGAGAGAGAGAGAGAGAGAGAGAGAGAGAGAGAGAAGAAGAAGAAGAAGAAGAAGAAGAAGAAGAAGAAGAAAAGAGAGTCTTAACGTCGTAGGAAACTATCCCAAGAGACCTTAAAGATCTAGTCGACGAGGAGTTGAACTCAAGACCTGTAATTCATGAGGGAAATGGCATAACCAATCTATCACACTTGGGTGATAGAAAAGTTATACCATTTTTCTCCTTTTATTGGCATGCACACACACCCACACACACACACCCGAAAAGAAGAGAGTTTAATTTAACGTTGTAGGAAACTAATTCACGAGACCTTAAAGATCTAGCCGACGAGGAGTTGAACTCAAGACCTGTTATTCAAGAGGGAAATGGCATAACCAATCTACTACACTTGGATGATAGAAAGGTTATACCGGTTTTCTCTTTTTATTGGCACACACACACACACACACACCCACACACACACATGATAAGAAGAGAGTTTTAACGTTGTAGAAAACTATCCCAAAAGACGTTAAAGATTAGGTTAGATGTAGACTTCGCTAGATTAGACTTAGGTTTATTTAAGTTAAATTAGATTAGATTTAGGTTTATTTTTAGTTAGATTTACGTTTGATTAGATTTAGGTTTATTTACATTAGATTTAGATTTACGTTATATTAGATTATATTTGGTTTATTTACGTTAGATTTAGATTTACGTTATATTAGATTTAGGTTTATTTACGTTATTTACCTATTATTGAAGAGGGAAATGGCATAACCAATCTACCACACTGATGCATGGTTTTTAGGACCCCTTCTGAAGATGCAATAAAGGCACAGTCAATTGTTGGGGAGATGAGGATACTCTAGTCCAAGGGATCTCGAAAGAGAAGAAAAATCTACTTCACAAGCACCAAAGAGTAAAAAGTGCCATGGACAGAAGATACGTGGGAACGAGCTCTTATGCATGCCTACAACCTATATCTTACAGAATAGCCCATTCTAGGTGTGAATTTCTAGTGAAATTTACACGAGGATGTTCGTGTGGATTCACAGCACAGCATACTCCGTTTTCACCTTTTTACCGACAGTAAATATTTTTTACCACAGTAAATATTTTTTTACCTACAGTAACTTTTTTTACCCATGGTAAATATTTTTTACTGCACCATAAGTATTTGGTAGGTAATAGTTCACTGTTACTAGAAGCAGTGATTGGGCATCAACAATGCAGTTACAGGAGGAGAAAGGGAAAAATCTTATGGTAAAGGTGAGTCAACAGGGATAAAGACTTTTGAGTTGAAAAGAGACATGCTGATTTTTTCAAAGAACACATGTCAAAAGAAGCCATGGTTAAGGATTTTTTGAGAATTTGATATTCAGGAGGACCCAGCTGCCACCTCCCCCCCGCAGGTCCCCCCCTGACATGTGCAGAACCTCCAGTTTCAACAGCCACCTTACCTGCTCTTAAATGCTGGTCAAGGCCTTATCCCCATGTGTCACAATCAAAAAAATCAGCATTTACCCTCCCCTCTCACATCACTCTAGAGAATATCTTGATGGTGACATATCAGGTGACCTCAATCTGTTGACCACCCTAAGCAAAAAGTAACCCCAATCAGCGGATTTAAGCATGTTTATCCCTAATCCTAAACCCTCTCAGAAACCTATATAAGGAGGCCTTCTCTCACTCAAAACCAACACATCACCCACTTCATCAAGCAACGAAGCTATGACGACATTGCTCACAACAAGGAGCTATGGATGGAGCTCTACTCTCTCTCTCTCTCTCTCTCTCTCTCCCTCTAGTATGCTACATTACTAGCCCTAAAACCTAAATAAGGAGTCTTCTCTCATGCTCCATGGCCACTATCCTCGCCATCATTCTCTAAGGTATTGATGTGTTGCTAGTAGGATCATACCTACTTGCTGGGTTGATTGTTTTTGACAAGGGATTATGCCATCCTTGGCTTGCTTCTCTATATCCTTGTTATGTATGATCAGATGCCGTTGTATTGTTAAGTTGATGTCTTGTGTATATACATGCTACATAAGGTCGCTAAGCTTCGTTTCTATGTGTTTTGCCATATGTTTTGATGCCATCATAATGCCAGAAGTCTCACTTGCCTAGGTGCACTATGTGTGAGGTCCCTAAACCTCTTAATTTAGGGTGGTGCCCCCTTTGTTTTGTTCTTTTCTTGTTTGCATGAGGCGTGGTTTGTGGAGTGTGCATGAGTACAGAGGCCACCCTATTGCACTGCTCTTTTTCCCGCTATCACACACTTGGGTGATAGAAAGGTTATACCATTTTCCTCTTTTTATCGTTTAAGATAAGGTTAGATTTAGATTTACGTTAGATTAGATTTAGCTTTATTTAGGGTAGATTAGATTAGATTTAGGTTTATTATCGAAGTATTATACTGCCTACGCGTTTGTCACAGTGGAATCAATGGAGGAGATCGGAGAAGATGCTCAGTCATAAGCCGTTGAGGTGGTGCCAGACGAACATCAAGCTGCTTCTCTCTATGCGGTGCATGCAGAGGATCTAAAAAATGAAATGGGAGACATTTGTTTAAACAGAGAGCTCTATATAGATATAGGAAGTTATGCTGAGCTATGCGAGGATGAGAGAGAGATCTCTTAAAGCCATAAATATTGTATTTGAACAATTTTGCTCCGTTTTGTAAAAACTCTGGCTCTCTAATTACCTTCCATGTTGTATAACGCTCTTTTGATTTTGCACTCACATCCTGGGCAATCCATGGCCACATGCAGCTCCACCACATGGTTGGTCGACTGCAAGATTCGATTGTGTGCGCTCTCTCTCTCTCTCTCTCTCTCTCTCTCTCTCTCTCTCTCTCTCTCTCTCTCTCTCTCTTTCGATTGAAAATTCTGAGTTATCGAATTGCCTCTTCCATCACTCAAGTTGAATAGAAGAAGAACGCGTTCTGTTGCTGCTAGAGCCTTTGAACATTCCAAAGCTACAAGCACCTTCAAGTTCTACGTCAAAAAAGAAAGAGATACTTGGGATTCTTGTAGATTCTCCGTTTTGAACAATTTTGCTCCGTTTTATAATATATATTGTGTTCACGTGGCTTTTTGTCCATTTCTATTTATATGCGTCATTGCGTCATTGTATTTAATGGTCTTTGCGTCCACTCTAGGTACGTATGCTCTAGGTATGTTCTCACAAGCAGGGACGACGAGCACTGCGCTCCTGGTGCGATGGAGACTGAAGATGCAATCGCGAAGGGAGTGATCTATCTCTGCTCATAGATGCAGCTCGTCTCACCGTCAAATCTAATTGATCGGGTGAAAGAGACGCTAAGAAGCACTACTACTGCTTACTTAGTGTCTCTTTCACCCGATCAACTAGATTTAGTGGTGAAAGAGACGCTAAGAAGCACTACTACTACTTCTTAGCGTCTCTTTCACCCGATCAACTAGATTTAGTGGTGGGGCAAGCAACATCTATGAGCAGATACGGACTTCCTTCGCGATTGCAGCTTTAGTCTCCATCACACCCGGAGCGCAGTGCTTTTACAAATCGACCCTCATTCAACGAAAACTCTCTACACAAGAATCCCTCCTCCTCCTCCTCCTCTCTCTCTCTCTCTATCTATCTACTTGTCCATGTTTTCTACTCTATTCATTCAATATTAATTTTAAATGTTCGTGTGTTTAATGCAGGTATGGATGATGAGGATTTTATTTCTTCTTTGTCACCCCAACAGAGATAGTGGTACGTGGAGCATCATCGCTCTGGCGCACCATCGCATGTTCCTGCTCCAGCCGCATCTCCCTCTGTTTCGGAGCATTCAGCGCGCTCTGAAGCTTCGGTGTCGACGAGACGATCTTCACACTCATCTAGGCACCGACGCTCTAGTGGTGGCGGTGGCGGTTGTTGTGGGGATGCCGTAGCCGATGCTTCAACATCGCCTCGTGTTCGACGAGGCTCTTTACCCTCTCCTTCTTTGCCCGCCCCGACACCAGCCATGACATCTCCATCGACACCAGGTTTTGCGCGGCTAACTGCCGTTCCTAGCGGCTACACACCACTACCTACTCCTCCAGGAGTCACTCCAGTGGACACTCCTCGCTTCGGGGTTCAGACTCCAGTGGAGACGCCGTTAGAGACCCCTGCCGGGACACCCAGGTTCATGCGTCAGCAGCGAGAGGGCTTGCCTTACTCCGTTGACTTCAACGGCGGCATAATCTTGGATGATGAAGGCAAGAAGGTGATTTCGCGCATGCGCGGTCTTTGCTCTCAGGTGTTTAGACACTACATACTAAACACCTAGAGTGAAGTACCGAATGATTTAAAAGACAGAGTCATCAGCATGCTTCATGACGAGTTTTCCGTTCCAACACGGGATGAGCGCTTCAATGAAGACGTGATGAAGGTTTGAATGCACGGATAATGCAAGCACAAGAATTCCGAAGTGCAAAAAGAAATCAAGCATGGGTGGAACAGACTAGATTGGCTGGCCAAAGAAGATTGGAAGAATTCCAAGAAAGCAGCACGCGAGAATCTTGACAAGTGGAAGCAACAAATGTTGGGGTTAAGGCCTATGTGCCTTGACCGGTCGCCCCGGTCAGGCGCCCGCCCACTGTTACCCTATACTTATAGTGAGTATACTGTATAGGGGGAGCTGCCACTTCACAGTCTCCCCACCCACATTGTGCGTGTGTCTCCTTCTCTCTCTCTGAGTCTCCGTCTATGGTGCTCCCCGATCCCCTTCAATTGGTATCAGAGCTTATGCATGTATGTTGAGTGTAGTTTGATGCGCATTGATTGCTCATTGTATTGAGCTTGTAGGACAATGGTTATTTTGTGTTGATAGCCATTGTGCGTCGAAACTCCGGCGAAATTTTCCCAGGAGTTTTATGCATATCATTTATGCGATCTAGGTAGAGATTGCGGGTTGCACTCAACATTTGCGTGCGGTGTTCTCTGCAGGTGGGAGACTTGTGCGTGTGTATACATCGATACCGCACAGTGTGGGCTTGGTGATTAGCTCACAGATTGCAGTGTGATACTAGAGCAGGCGAGGCTTGTATTGACATTGCGGGAGCTCTATTTTGGAGTGTGTCTCACAGGTTTTACATTGTGTTTCTGGCCATATTTGTAGAGAGTTTCCAAGTGTTGTTGGTGAGGTGGTTTTTCTTTCTAGTTTGCTACATTGTGCTCATGGCAGAGACAGGTGATCGCTCAGATTATGATCTCTCCGAAATGTGCATGTTTGATGGGTCAGACTTTGCAGCATGGAGAGAGTGTATGCTTGATGCATTGACACAACGAGGGTTGCATCAACCATTGAGCGGTGATGCAGGTAGACCTTCAAACATGTCTGACGATCAGTGGCAGGAGCTAGAGGAGATGGCACTATCTACACTCTCTTTGCACCTTGCGGAATTTGTATATGCTCTTGTTATGTATGAGACTACTTCTAGAGCACTTTGGCGTAGATTACATGATATGTATGATAGATCTGAGTCATAGAGGACTCGTGTGAGACATGTACATTCACTAGTACACCGACATGTGATATGTTGGTATTGTGGTCATTCTGGACACGTTAGACGGCGCTGTTTTCGTCGTATGCGACATCGTAGGAGACATGGCAGTCTCAGAGATGTATGTAGTGATGCCATGGACTCAGTTGCTTTGACAGTTGAGGCACATGTAGTGTCGGAGTATACTAGTGACGGGGATGTCACTTTTACCTCGAGCTATGCACGAGATGCTATACATGTGGATAGTGCACTCCCTTCGCAGTGGTTGCTAGACGCATATGCTATGTTTCATGTCACGCCGCATCGTGAATGGTTTTGTAGCTATTCTAGCGGGATGCTTGGCAGTGTACGTTTGACCGATGGATCGGTGCATGTGATAGCAGGTGCAGGAGATGTGAGACTGTCATTATCGATTCGTGCATCTTACTTGTTACGACATGTACGCTATGTACCAGATTTGACAGTGAGTTTGATCTCGATTGGTCAGCTTAGAGATTGTGGATGTCAGATTTTGCTACGAGAGCGAGATTTTGTGATGCATTTGGGTTCGCTAGTGATTGCGAGAGGTGCCAGGAGTGGTACAGGTTACCCATTGCATGTGGATCACGGGAGAGACGGTGTTGTCTCTGTGATCATGCAGCCAGGTAGAGAGCGAGAGAGCAGGCGAGTCTCTTTTGCTTGTGGGTTGCAAGATGCTTTGCATGGAGTGCAGAGCAGTGACCTTGTTGTGCAGGTTGCGTCTACGGATGCACAGGTAGAGCGGGACAGCTCTAGTGAGTCACAGCAGGACGAGTCATCAGAGGTGATGACAGAGATGACTCACATGGATGCTGAGATGTCGGCTATTGTGGAGTCATTTCTTGATATGCTTATGCCAGAGCTTGATGCAGATTCAGGACAAATGGATACTCTTGGTACACATGTGATATGTGGTGGGCACGAGGAGTCACTCTAGAGCTCGGAGTTAGAGTGCCATGGTCTCTATGATAGGGGACATGATTGCCATGAGTTGAGTTCTGAGTTGGAGGTGGCAAAGGTTGCCAGGGTTGCATCAACGTTCGGTGTCCTCATGTACGAGATGCTGATCTCGAGGCCCGACATAACAGCTGCAGTGGGAGAATTTGCAGCAGGGTTGATTACTTGTTCGATGATTGATCTCGGCATAGAGCATAGGGGAGGTTTGTAGGTATTGGATCGATACTTGCAGGAGTGCATGAGCTCTTGTAGACTCTTTGCAGAGCTTGGAGCTAGATCTGTGTGGTTTTCGCAGTGGGATGTTTGTCTATCAGTAGAGCCGGATACACTAGCTCATCGAGAGTCAGTGGGCATAGGTTGAGAGAATATCTCACCTTCTATTAGTTGTACACTAGTAGATCTTGCTTAAAGGCACATTGGCCTTTAAGTGGGAGGTTGTTGGGGTTAAGGCCTATGTGCCTTGACCGGTCTCCCGCCCACTGTTACCCTATACTTATAGTGAGTATACTGTATAGGGGGAGCTGCCACTTCACAGTCTCCCCACCCACATTGTGTGTGTGTCTCCTTCTCTCTCTCTCTCACTCTCCGTCTGTGGTGATCCCCGATCCCCTTCAACAAAAGGAGGAAGCCAGAGTGCGAGTAGAGGCAGGGAGCTCGCACCACTTGGGGAGCGGCGGGTGGGCATCATTTGAGGCCGATTTTGTAAGTGTTTTTGCATTGCTCTTTATGTTTAATAGTTTAGGGTTTATGGGTTTTTAAATTCTAACATAATGGATTCTTTGTATGTTTTGACAGTGGTTGATGACAGGACGTGATCCCACACTGTACGAGCGCGAGTACGCAGACAAGGAGGGCTTAAACGCACTGATGGACATTCTGAGTTCTCGCGGCGGCATGGTTAGTATTAGGGTTTACTCTTTTCTATTTGTTTTATTGTTTTATAAACGTCGCTATATGTTTATACTTACAAAAAAGCTATCTTATTGTTTTTTCTTGTAGAATCCAACAAATACGCCGCTTGGACGCGATGAGACGTCTGATTAGACCACATTAGTATAGCCGTAGCTAGATAGCATTAGTTTCTTTTTGTCATAGCTTATGTATCATGAGACGACTTTTATACGTCTTTTTGAAAACCATGTATATTTTTTCAATAATGACAATGGTGTTGTAACTATTACATTTGCAAAGTTTAACAATCAAGTGATTTTGCCTATGATGTGTACAATTGTCATTGATTTACTTTCATCAATTCACGCTTGTCAGTTTTGTATCTTTATTTTGCAAACAATACGTACTATGGATGATGGAGTTAATGGTGATATTGTCTTGTGGGTGACTATTTTGGGTCTATATCTACCTTTGCACTTTTTTTCAAAGGTGATTCAATTAATGAAACATTCAATATGGTTGATGGGTGAATGCCCTGCCACCAAATTGTTTTCCTCTCGGGCGTCGCTATGAATGTCGCTATATAAGGCTTTGCTGCATCGCTATAAACGTCGCTATAGATGGCCTGCAAACGTCGCTATAATCATCGCTATAGGCGTCGCTATATAGCAACGGTTATAGCAATGCGTATATCGATCGCTATAGCGATGTTCCCGTATCGACGCTGTTAGCGATGGCCTTAGTGACGTCGAGGGTTATAAAAACCCAATGTATTTTTGTCACTAACAGCGTCACAAGAGCACACAACCTCTTGTAGTAAAAAATTTCTTTATAGCTCATCTATTTTCAATATTCTATTCCTTCAAAAGAAAAACTAAAGTATCCTATGTTCAAGCCACATTTAAGTAGCCAATCTAAAAAATCAATTTAATGATTTTTATATAGAAAATCTCTATACCTTACAATGCTTGGGTTACCCTTATAGCTTAGAAAATGTAAGAGATTCTAAACTGGTAAAATTGCAATATTTATAGCTATTTAAATATTCCAATACATTAATCAATTAATATATAATCATTAAAATAATCTATTGATCGATATATGTATTGACCAATATGTAAGAAGAAATACAAGATTTCCAAAACTAGTGATGTGACATTGTATGATGTGTTCAATTAATATGATTGAATGTATTATACGGCCATTATTCACATTTAAAATGTTTTGTGAATAGCGTAGCATGCAACCTAGATCACTCCACATCCACTTTGCATCAAAACTTAGGGAAGAGAGACAACCTCAAGACATCCGTAGTAGCAATCAACACAACTATGATACTCTTCAATGTGCAAGAGCATCAATAAGGATCATCACACAAGGTTCAAGACAAGGCTAGAAGCGCCTTTTGCCCACAACCTCTAGCCAAGCCACCCTCACCAACGACATCTCACCCTGTAATTTTAACTTGACTGCTCAAATATGTGAAAGAAACAACATAGAATAAGAAAAAAGAAGCAACACGCAACCATACATGCACACATCCCACCCACATGCAACCATGCAGCCTCCTATAAAAACATGCAATGAAGCATGAAAAAAACACACTGAAAAAACAAAAGAAAGAAAGAACAAGAATACAAAACAAGCAAAGAATGCAACCACACAAACAAAAATGAGAAACCTAAGATTGCAAACAAGGAAATCACTACAAGCAAAGAGAAAAGAAGGGATAAAATACAAGAGAGAGGGAAAGATCACCATTGAGCAGAAGCATTTGAAGTAAAACCTTAACCATTGTGGTGGTTGACCATCAACATGATGCACAAGGCAAAGACATAAGCGTGAGAGGGACACACACACACACACACACAAAAACACAATAGAAGGAGGGAGAGGTGATATTGCCAAAGAGGTGTAGAAGCAAGACAAATTCATTATGAAAACCGTCTCTCTCTCTTGTTAGGTTCTTCAAGCCCAATACTCGCCATAGGAAATACCTCCTAAAGGCATGCACATCACTTCTAGTCTGCATGACCTACGTTATATATTGTAAGGTGTTTTAGAAAGCAATCATCAATCAAAAGTAGCGTTATTTTTTGTTCACGAGCTCTATTGCCTTTCTCTCTCGCTCTCTTGTGATATGCAACACACCTTCTTGCTCGCCATGGCCTGCCCAAGGCTCCACCCACCATAGCTCCATAGCCTAACACCTCTCTCTCTCTCTCTCTCTCTCTCTCTCTCTCTCTCTCTCTCTCTCTCTCTCTCCATGTCTTGCGTTTAAGACTCATCGATAGATTTTTGAGGCCTTTTGGGATTATTCCTATGACAATAAAAATTCTCTTGTTCTTCTTCTTCTTCTTCTTCTCTCTCTCTCGCTCTCTCTCTCTCTCTCTCTCTCTCTCTCTCATTCTCTCTCTCTCTCTCTCTCTCTTTCCATCCACCCTCTTGGCCCCTTGATGTCTCATAGTTCGCCATCAAAATCCATCATCTATTGATTCAAGCTAGAGACTTCTTACCTCCTTGTGTAGAACATTACTCACAAGATGGGGAATATTTGATGATTGTAATCTAGAGGAGCTCTTGAGGCTCTTTGGGTGAGAGTGATTGGATAGATCGAGAAAAAATATAAAAAATAATATGCTAGTGCTTTATGTGCAAAATTTGGGTACAAGAAGTTGCCTATTATGAATAGTGAAGGATAGATGATCCTTGTACTCCCTTGCAAGATATAAAATAATTGCTGTCAAACCTATTTTAATCATCTTATGTATGCTCTGCACATATAGAGTAACTAGAAATAACATTTTTAGGGCTAGACATTCTTCAAAAAATTTTCAAAAGCACTGAAAAGCAAAAATTGCAAAAAACATAAAAAGATTAAAAAAAAAACTGGACCATGGATTCACTTGGTCTACCCGAAATAGAAAGCGCCCCTTCTTTTTGTCGAAAAGCATTAAAAAGCACCCAAAAAGTAGATTTTTTACAGAATTGAACTTTAGCTTACGTGGACTTACTACTAAGGTAAAAGGATATGGTCGTGCTTTTTGTAAAAAAACAATGAAAAGTACAAAAAGCAAGAAAAAGTAAATCTGTCCAAAAACGAGCTAGGTATTTGACCTAACAAAACTTGAAAACGACTATGTTTACACTTTAAAACATCGTAGCATTGCATATCAAATATTTTGTATCACAATGATGAAAGTAAATTTATGTGCACCTAAAAAAACCATATATATATATATTTTTAAAAAAGACCCAAAAATCGGGGAACTTACAAGCAATTTAAACATTTGTTGCAATGTGTCCAACATGAAATACTTTTTCGGCCTTAGCTTATAGGGTACAGGGAGCTGAAAAGAGGGTTTGTAAATATGTCAAGGCAATATGATGGATGTCGTGGTTATTACATGGCATGATGGTAAGATTTAGTACAATTACATTAATTGCAAAGATTCCCTTTTTTAAAGTAAATTGTCTAAAATTGGATGGCCAAGGGAGACAGCTTGACCAAAATAAAGCATGAGCAAAGTGTGAAATAATTTTAGAGAAAGAGTATGATTTTTCACAAACTTGGGATAGCCTTTATGCCAAATCTGGGTGCCGTGTTTTGCCTTGGGCTACACTCTATCTACCGGAGGATCTATGAGAAGAGTAATTGTGTGTACAAAAGGCATAAACATATACATACAAGTGTAGTGAAACTCTATGTCCAATTATACGAAGGTGGTGGAAGCTCTCTATCACCATCTCCATAACAATATCTCTCTCATTGTATGTGGGAAGAAGAAGACACTATCTCTCTCTAATCTCTCTATTATTCGAGGCTATAAACTGTAGTGAAACTCTATGTCCAATTATACGAAGGTGGTGGAAGCTCTCTATCACCATCTCCATAACAAGATATCTCTCATTGTATGTGGGAAGAAGAAGACACTATCTCTCTCTAATCTCTCTATTATTCAAGGCTATAAACTGTATAGCCATCATCTCTTTCTCTCTCTACCTTTGTTTCGAGTATAAGTAGAGAAACTACACTCTTAGTTGGTGATTTTGTATGTACATAGGCATGTATGGGCTTACCAAAAGTGTACCATCTTGATTCATGCTTGTATTATCATGTTTAACATGTTGATATATGCATACAATCCATTAATTCTTGTTGGAATTAGGGCTGCAAGAAAACACACACAATTTGGAGAAGACGAAGGAAGCTCAAGGCACACAATAGAGAGTGTATTACTTAGTGTGCAATAGAAAGATAGATAGCCCTAGAGTGATGGGTGTATATACAATGCACGGGGGGAAAAACCTCCTAAAGAGATAAAAAATGCCCCGGCAGTCCTAGTGTGTTCACACACATCACTACCACATGTATATGGTAACATATCCCCATTGGAGTGATGTGATCAACCAGAGCTAGCACACAAGTAAAGAGAAGTGCCATGCCCTAGGACATGATCGGTCCACAAAAGGGAGCAAGCCCAAAGCTTTGTGGAAAGCTTTGAGCTTCTCATGAGACAATGCCTTTGTGGAAAGATCTGCAAGGTTGTCTTGTGCTGACACATAAGCCAAGCTGATCTCTCCTGCTGAGAGCCTCTCCCTGACATAGTGGTAATGCACCTCAAGGGGAGCAAGCCCAAATCTTTGTGGAAAGATTTGAGCTTCTCATGAGACAATGCCTTTGTGGAAAGATATGCAAGGTTGTATTGTGTTGACACATAAGCCAAACTGATCTCTCCTGCTGAGAGCCTCTCCCTGACATAGTGGTAATGCACCTCAATGTGCTTTGTGCGAGCATGAATAACTGGGTTTCTCGCAACTGCTAATGCGCTCCGACTGTTAGTGTAGATAGTGTTGGCAGTGTCCTATCCAACACCCAAATCAGCCATAAGGCATTTGAGCCGTAGCTGTGAAGACTGCCCTATACACAACCATGATATACATGAACTGCCAAGCATGAAACAAAAACCACTTATGGACACTTGCGTGTCAAAGCAACCAGCCCAATCTGAGTCCAAAAAATCATGTAAGTCTAGCAGCAATGATCTGCCCTTGGGATAAAACAAGCCAGGATGTAAAGTGCCACTAAGGTAGCGGAAAATCCTGTTGATAGCCTGCCAATGCTTAGACCCTGGGCTACGCATAAATTTGCTGACCTGTGAGACTGCAAACTGAATATCCGGCCTCGTGTTGCATACAAAAATGAGGTAGCCAATAGCAATATGGTAAAGAGTGACATCAACAGGATCACCAACATCATGTAGACTCAACTTCAAACCTGTTTTCATGGAAGTGGTAATAGGTTTGCAATCCTCAAGTCCAAACTTACATAGTAATGTCTCTATTAACTTTTCTGACACAAGGCAATACCACCATTACATTTTTTAAACTGTATACCCAAGTAATAATGCAACATCCCCAAATCTTTCATCTTGAAAGTAGCATTCAAATCAGCCTTAAATTCAGCAATGTGTGCCTCATTGGGACCAATGATCAGCAAATCATCCACATCAACAATAAGAAGTACATCACCCTCACACTTCACATACAATGTGCTTTCTGTTGGACTATTATGAAAGCCTTGTTTGACCAAATGAGTGTCAGATTTCTCATACCAAGCACAAGGAGATTTCTTCAACCCATACAAAGCCTTCTTACATCTGCACACTTTGTCCTCTTGTCCTTTCTTGACAAAACCGTGAGGCTGCATTACATAAACTCCCTCGAAAATGTCACCATTCAAGAAAGCAGTAACAATGTATGATTGATGTACATCCCAACAAAAATGAGATGCCAATGCACATAGAAAATGCATAGTAGTCATACGACAAGTAGGAGTAAAATTCTCTTTATAATCTATGCCTTTCGGTTGTGCATAACCCTTTGCAACAAGTCGAGCCTTATGCCGATTGATCTCCCCATCCGGATTGCGTTTCAACTTGTAAACCCACTTCGTACCAATGGCCTTTTTTCCAGGAGGCAAATCACATAAAGTCCATGTGTCATTTTCTATAAGTGAATCATATTCTGATTTCATGGTAGCCATCCAATTTTTTGAGTTCTGTGCTTCATCAAAAGATACTCTAGAGTTTCCTCAACATCATGTAAGCTAGACACAACCAAAGCATAACAATGTGATGCATAAGATGCATGGTGAGAGCCTGAACGAGTACGACTAGACAAAGGTTCATCCAATTTACTATCATGCAATGTATGCACCAACCATTTTGGCATACCTCTAGCCTGCTCATTTTCAGCCCTTTCCTCATCAAGTACATTGTGTACACCTGCATCAGTAATAGGCTGATTTGTAACATTTTCGGAAACCCCCATAGGCTGTACATTTGCCTCATTGGAATCTACATTCGAACTTCCACCACTAAAAAGAGGCAACAAAGTGTCATAAATGTCATGTGAGCTTACATTACTGTCTCTAGTACATGATAGCAAGGGTTGAACAGAATCTTCCACAAACACTACATCCCGTGAAACCAGAATACGCTTTGTTTGCATATGATACAACCTATAACCTTTGCTTTCAGCACTATAACCAACAAAAATACATTTGATAGCCTTATCATCCAATTTCTTGCGCTATGTTTGTGGAACCCAGGGATTTCAAAAGGATGTGATCACACTATAATTTTAGGTTAATAACAATAGAAATGCAAAATAACAAATATTATGTTAATTGACATTCATCTTTTTTGACCTCTAGGGAGACCTAGAGACCGGCTCGTAGCCCGCCGGGCTAATTAGTTTGCCCGCCGGGCCCGTCGGGTAAAGCTATTTCCCCGCCGGGCCCGCCGTGGCTATATAAAGGCGACACCGGTGCTTGTCTTTTTCACAAAAGAGGTACATTGAAAAGTCTTCACCAAACTTTCTGGCAGCTTTCCACATTCTCAAAGCAGTGTAGTAGTAATTTTTTAAACCCTTCCTTATTTTATTGATGTTTTTTTTGAGTTTTTTGCGTTAAAACGTAAAGGTATAAAATTTCTTTTATCAAATCATCGTACGTGGATGCACTGGCACATGGTTGCAATTGCGGCTAGGTGTGTCATTGCAAAAGCGTACGATGATTATGTTTTATATTTCTCCCAGTCATGCATGCTTCGGCACATGGTTGCAATTGTGACTAGGTGTGTTGCTGCTAGAATGGCAGGAGCATTTGTTTGAAAGAAGTAACCGTGCATGAATGCACTGGCACATGGTTGCAATTGCGGCTAGGTGTGTCATTGCAAAAGTGTAGGGTGATTATGTTTTATGTTGCTCCCAGTCATTCATGCTTCGACACATGGTTGCAATTGCGACTAGGTGTGTTGCTGCTAGAATGACAGGAGCATCTGTTTGAAAGAAGTCACCGTGCGTGGATGCACTGGCACATGGTTGCAATTGCGTCTAGGTGTGTCATTGCAAAAACGCAAGATGACTATGTTTTATGTTGCTTCCCGTCATTCATGCTTCGGCACATGGTTGCAATTGCAACTAGGTGTGTTGTTGCTAGATTGACGGTAGCATCTAATGCATGAATGTGTGCTCGAATAATTTCATAATGCTTCATATGCTTGAATCTTGAAAGAAGACATCATGCGTGGATGCACTGGCACATGGTTGCAATTGCGACTAGGTGTGTCATTGCAAAAGCGTAGGATGACTAAGCTTTATGTTGCTCCTAGTCATTCATGCTTCGGCACATGGCTGCAATTGCGACTAGGTGTGTTGCTGCTAGAATGACAGGAGCATCTGTTTGAAAGAAGTCACCGTGCGTGGATGCACTGGCACATGGTTGCAATTGTGGCTAGGTGTGTCATTGCAAAAGCGTAGGGTGACTATGTTTTATGTTGCTCCCAATCATTCATGCTTCGGCACATGGTTGCAATTGCGAGTAGGTGTGTTGCTACTAGAATGACAGGAGCATTTGTTTGAAAGAAGTCACCGTGCGTGGATGCATGGTGAAAGAAGTCACCATGCATGGATGCACTGGCTCATGGTTGCAATTGCGGCTAGGTGTGTCATTGCAAAAGCGTAGGGTGACTATGTTTTCTGCTGCTCCCAGTCATTCATGCTTCGGCACATGGTTGAAATTGTGACTAGGTGTGTTGCTGCTAGAATGACAGGAGCATCTGTTTGAAAGAATTCACCGTGCGTGGATGCACTGGCACATGGTTGCAATTGCGGCTAGGTGTGTCATTGAAAAAGCGTAGGGTGACTATGTTTTATGTTGCTCCCAGTCATTCATGCTTCGTCACATGGTTGCAATTGCGACTAGGTGTGTTGCTGCTAGAATGACAGGAGCATCTGTTTGTAAGTTGTCGTACGGTGAGGCATTGGCACATGGTTGCAATTGCGATTAGGTGTGTCACTGCAAAAGTGTACGAGATCTATGGTCTATACTGCACTTTTTCTTTCACGTAGAAAAGATCCAAATGCAGTGGCACATAGTTATATTTCACAATGTGTTGTTTGCAATAATACCATTGTAGGCAAAATGGATCCTTCTGCTACTTCAATGATAGAGTTCAAAAAGAAAATTAGACAATTGTTGATTACGATTGTCAGTGCACTAGATCCCGACGATATAGTGCAGATTGTTGCAGATGAGTCTAGATTGCAATCATTATACAGTGAGATTGCCCACAAAATGTTGTTGTTATATCCAGACAAAACAACCGAATCAATAATCTCATTACTGAGCAGTTGGGTGGGCAATTTGCCCAAGGTGGCCTATGATTTGAAAGAGGAATGCCCTCAAGAAGTAGACAGGGGTAAGCTAGAGCATTGGAACACTAGATGGAGAGATAAAAAGGAGAGGTCAAGGCGAGCATCCCACATAGACACACAGTTTGGCCTAAGCAAGAAAATGCAAATGGCTATCACCAGAGTTATGGGGAGCGGCCAAGTTGGAGAACCGTTTATTGATGAGGCTGCCATTGAGGGAACATCGGGTTCTACTACTTCTGCCAGTCACCTAGAGAGGAGTATATACAATTCTAAATGTAGTATGACTCTGAGCATTCCAAATAAGTCCATTAAGAAGATCAAGAAACTTGGGTCAGGGGCTTATGGCACAGGGTGGAAAGTTCAAATTAAAGGGAACAGTTTCCTTCCTGCAACGAATACTTATTGTGCCAAGGAGTTCAAAGGACAGGCCAAGCATCAGTGAAAAAGCTTTGCATCAGAAAGTGGGGTAGATCTCAACCATAGAGGGATTGTGAGGAGTATTGCCCACTCTGTAACGTTGCCATGGTTTTTGATATTCCCCTACTTCAATGGGGGAACTTTAGGTGATCTTATGGAGACAGTGCCCCTTCCACATGGCTCTTTCACGACGCTTGTAGCGCATCAAGAGGGGAAAGGAAAGATCCCTGAAGACTTTAAATGGGAGCAGCCCTATGAAGACAAGAAAACACGTATCAAGAGCCTGTGCAATCATGCTCCCTCGTTGATCCATGCCTTGGTGAAGGCATTGTGATTCGCACATGACGAGGGAGTGATCCACAATGATCTCCATCCATGGAACATCATGTTGGAAGTTACCAAGAATCTCACTCCCCATATTGGAATAATTGATTGGGGATTGGCTCTGCGTGTTGTCTTAGAGACACAAAAGACCAACAATACCGATGAAAACTGGCAAAAACTTCATCCTTGGTGAGCTCCTGAGTTACTTGATGGCAATCACCCGTGCCCATGGACCAAGGCCACAGATGTGTACGCCATAGGATGGGTGATATGGCAATTTTGTAAGTTTTGTGGAGAGTTCTCTGACTACCACAACACAGATTGGTTCAAACATAAGGTTTCAGTGGAGGTACAAGCCATATCTAGGATTACACCCAATGATCCCTCATATTGGTTTGATCTTATTGATACCGGGGTGTGATGGTTGAAAGTAGAGAGTTTTGATCTTTTGCTCGTGGAAATTAGCTTACCAATTAAAGCTTTTAAGCGCATAGCTGCTTCTTCTGCACCTAAGCCCTTGCACATTCCTCCTTGGATTCTGGTATTGCCACCTAGCAAATGATCCCTTATTCTTGGTGCTCCTCCAAATTTCTCTTCGCCACAAAAGTTACATTTCCAATCTTGATACTTATTTAAATTTGTGGCAAAATTCCACTCGGGTCCTGGACTTTTTCCACCTGCCTTTCGCTTGCCCTGCGAAGTGGTGCCCTGCGAAGCAGGACCTGGCATCGAGGTAGGAGGTGTCCTCAAGGAAGCCAGGCTTGAGACACCAACATCACCGATCACATTCCCGGTGGAAGACATACTTATTGGATGCCTGCAATACCAATAAACATAGCTCAGTATGCTATCTCTTCTTTCAAGTATTATTCAAACCAAACATTAGTGTTATAATTAATATCACACACAAGCGTAGTAGTGAAGCCTGAAGGGAATAAACCTCAATCTACTCAAACATGAGCAAGCAAATACAACGGTGAATCAAATATGTGATCAGTCCATCCCAAAAGTAGAGATATTGACCCAAAGATTCACCTTCCTACCTCCTTTCATTAATCAGTCCAGTCCAAAAAAGAACTAATGACCCATGATTGGAGCTCTAATCAAAATAGCAAGCAAATACAACGGTGAATCAAACATGTGATCAGTCCATCCCAAAAGTAGAGATATCGACCCAAAGATTCACCTTCCTACCTCCTTTCATGAATCAGTCCAGTCCAAAAAAGAACTAATGACCCATGATTGGAGCTCTAATCGGAATAGCAAGCAAATACAACGGTGAATCAAACATGTGATTAGTCCATCCCAAAAGTAGAGATATCGACCCATAGATTCACCTTTCTACCTCCTTTCATGAATCAGTCCAGTCCAAAAAAGAACTAATGACCCATGATTGGAGCTCTAATCGGAATAGCAAGCAAATACAACGGTGAATCAAATATGTGATCAGTCCATCCCAAAAGTAGAGATATCGACCCAAAGATTCACCTTTCTATCTCTTTTCGAATCAGTTCAGTCCAAAAAAAAACTAATGACCCATGATAGAAGTTCTAATCAATATAGCAATCAATTTAGCAAATATAACGGTGAACCAAACATGAGATTAGTCCATCCCAAATGTAGAGATACCGACCCAAAGATTCACCTTTCTACCTCCTTTCAAGAATCAGTTCAGTCCAAAAAAGAACTAATCATCCATGATCAGAGTTACATTAAGTTTTAATTTTTTAAAAAGACTATTCATTTTTTTACCTTTAGTTTTTCTTCTAAATTTTAAAGGATGACCAAATTTAGAGGAAGAGGTGATGTGATGTGATGTCTACTACATGGTTATATAGAGCCACCAAATATGGAGGGGGTACATG
The DNA here is from genome assembly GCF_014529385.1 of Adiantum capillus-veneris. NCBI lineage: Eukaryota > Viridiplantae > Streptophyta > Polypodiopsida > Polypodiales > Pteridaceae > Adiantum > Adiantum capillus-veneris. Next base: position 65,162,701 of record NC_140942.1, on the reverse strand, counting down.
ACGGGTCCGACAGGATTCTTGCTTGTCCCGTCGGGCCCGCCGGGTTTCATGATAAACCCGCCGGGTCTGCCGGGATTGTTGGTTGTCCCGCCAGTTCTACGTTTTCTACCGGTTTTCGTAGGTCATGACATTAGATATGTTATTAACATGAAAAAAATAGTGATAATAACAACAATAATTAACATTTTACAAAATGCATCATCGCATAATTAAAATCCATGGTGGCACCAAGGCATATGCCAAACAACCAAAAACACCCATGTGCTCAATAGAAGGCTTTCTATCATGCTATGCTTCATATGGAGTAATAGAGTGCAAAGCTTTTGTAGGACACTTGTGTTAAGTACACAAGTGGCACACATGATGGCCTCAAGCCAAAAAGAATGTGGCAAAGCTTGACTTTTGACCATACATTGTGCCATTTTCGTAAGTGGCCTGTTTTTCCTCTCAACAACACCATTTTGCTGAGGTATATAAGGCACTGTAAATTGGTGTTTTATCCCACGACTAGCAAGAAATGCATTAAATTCATGAGACATATACTCCCCCCCCTTGATCGGAATGGAGGGTGCCCATAGTACATATCCCACGACTAGCAAGAAATGCATTAAATTCATGAGACATATACTCCCCCCCCTCGATCGGAATGGAGGGTGCCCATAGTACATTTCGAGACATTTTCAGCCATAGCCAGATAATGTTTGGATCATATAAAAACTTTGAACTTCACTTTAAGCAAAAATACTGATGCATTCCTAGAGTAATCATCAATGAAATTCACAAAGTAAAGGTAATTGACCAAGGACGGAGTTTGCATGGGCCCACAAACATCACTATACACACAAGCTGCAACCTGTATGTGGCCCTAACGGAACCATCCTTTGGAAACTTTGAACGCTGCATCTTACCCAAAATATAGCCTTCACAAACATGTTTGACAGGTGCTTCAAGAGGTGGCAAAGAAGCAACCATATTAGATTTTTGCAAACACAACAAACTGGCAAAATTCATATGGGCAAAACATGCATGCAGATGGGCAAAACATGCATGCCAAAGTTTTGCATATGAAATAGCCTTTGAATCCAAAACTCCATTTGAAAATTTTTGCCCACACTTGTCATACAAAGTGAGCTTATACAGCGCACGACATAAAATGCCAGATGCAACAATTTCATCATCGAAACTGAGATCATGTACTGTACATCTGTCATCCACAAATTTGACTACAAGACCAAGTCTAGCAAGTGTAGATATAGACAAAAGATTCTTCTTGATCCCAAGTACATAAACCAGCTCCTTGAACCAGATAAGAGGCATTGTTGGCACAAGTGACTGAATTCCCATGAAGGACAACATACTCAAGAGAGGTGAACAATTCACGATGTGAGGTAATGCGCTTTGTAGCACCACTGTCGAAATACCACACATGTGAATTTGCAGCAATTGACATGCATGCATCATGGACAATAGGATTGTAATTGCACTTTGCACTAAAAGCCCATTCTGCATCAACATCAACATCACAATCTCCTTTCACAAAAGACTCAGATAGCTCAGATTCAGAGGAAGGGTCTGAAGCTGAGTCGGAATCTAACAATGATGGTGATTTAGATAGGTCATCAGAAAGTGATGTTGACAGTAGCAAAGGAAAGAAGAAGAAGAAATATAGTGACAAGAAGAGAAAGGATAAGAAGGATAAAGAGGAGGATCTCATTAGTCAATTGAAGAAAATTGGATATTCTGTGGTAGCTCCCAAGGAGAAGTAGTACAGTCATATTTGTGAAAGGGAAGGACAACACATCTCACTGTTGGTACAATACTAACAACAGAAGTAGACCAACTTAAAATGCAAGAAGAGGAAGAAATGATGCTGAAACCAATCAAGTAGCTCCATTTAGAGGGAGACCACCATTTTAGATACCTCATAGACCTCCAAGACCACCTTGGAGAAATTAGGACAATAATTAGAGAAGACCACCATGTATTATGCCATGTGTTTATTTTAATGCACCTAATCATTGGGTTGGTTTGAATTGTGCTTTGTGGGTTAAGCATAGAGAAGAAAGAGGAATGCTGGTGGTACCATACAATCAGGATAACCAGCAAGCTAACCCATAGCTACATCAACAAAATCAGCCACACCGACTCATGCAAATGTCATCATAATTCACATCACTAAGCAGCAAGCACCATAGGATTTATCTGAAGAAAATGTGAAGTAGCCAACTAAAGAGCATTGTGATGAATGGGCCTGGGATTGTAACCAATGTTGGGAAACTCAGGAGATAGATTTCATGGCTCTTTACTAGGTCTAAAGCTAAGGGACCTATTGATTGGAAGGAGCAAAGAGGAATAAGAGACCAAGTTGAGAAACAAATTTAGAAGGAGCAGAGGAATTAGAATGTGGATGAAATTACTTCAGACACTCAAGAGGATCAGTTGCGGCAACATTCTGAGAGACCCTTAAGGAAAAAGGAGGACAAGGAATGGTTTGAGGAATTATTTTATGGTCAAGTAATGCTAATCTTGATTGACAATGTAAATGATTTTACTCTCATTGAAGCATGTTATCTCAAAGATAATGATTTATTTGAAGTTGAATCTCATAAGGGATACAGATATGTAAGCAACATGCAGATGAAGACCATGTTTGTTAGCTATTCTTTTGCTAACAATGTTGAAGAATGCTCATGGAAGATGGTGTCTACTTGTTTCTCATGGAGTAGCAATATGCTTGTTTCTTTGTGGTTTCACAAGTATATTTTGTATGATTAAGATGGTTGTATCTCTTCATGATGTTCTCTCAACTTTGGCACAATGATCTATATTGTCTCACATATATTTCATTAACCTTTGTACTCAAAAGCTTCATAAATCGGCACATTGATGTAATCCCTTGGGGAAATTTTGGGTGACGTTTAATTTCTCTCTATGATGTATTTTGTATACCTTGGTTTAAGTACCAAGCACTACACTTTGCTTCATATGAAGATGCTAGCATTGAGTTTGATATAGTGCTATATGGCATATTTGTATATCTTGGATTGGGCTCCAGGCACTATACTTTATGCTATATAGTAATAGTAACTAGGGATTTTTGACAAATAGGATAAGCCATTTGAATTTTGATCATGGGATATGTGGATTCGAGTCGGATTTCTACGAATCCCACCATCGGGACATACCATGTGTTGACTGAGATATTGCTGAGTCGGATATATGTTGATTGAGATATTTTTGAGTCGAGTATGTGTTGACTAAGATTTTTCTCAGTAGGATGTTGGATAGCTAGATATTTGTTGAGTCAGATTATTTGCAGGTCAGAACATTGCTGGGTCGAATTTTGTTGATGCAGAGTTTGATGAGTTTGATATTTAAAAACCTTATAAAAGGTCAAGTTATTTGTATTTGAATGGGGCATATTTTATTGGAAATAGAAGATGTTACAACTCTCTCTCTCTCTCTCTCTCTCTCTCTCTCTCTCTCTCTCTCTCTCTCTCTCGCTCTCTCGCTATGTCTTTGTGTGTGAGTATGTGTTTCCCCTGATAGTAAAAAAAAATTCAAAGCAACAAACTACACAAGCAATGCTCTATCGATCAATCTAGTGATCAAAATTTGTCCACACCATCAATTAGACTCACGCTACATTATCAATTAACAATAAGCAATGATAGTCTTATCGTTCTTCATGTATAAACTCATTTCAATCTTTTTCAAGCGCAAAATAACTTCATCACTTCAAACAAAACATTTCAATCACAATGCTCACATTGCACTACATCCATTCATCTAAAGTGTAATTCACACATTACCATAATCATTAGTCTTTATCATTTATTTAAAACAATAAAAGTAAATCTCATCATCATGTTGCACTATATCGGTTTATCTAAAGTGCAAGCTTATGGATTTCACACATTATGATCCCTGATAATATTAATCAAATCTTGCAATTGATTCTCATTGTAACGTGAGGATTAATTGCAAAATTTGACGATTGTCATATCTATCTGAAGTGTGAACATGAAATTCTCACTCCACGGTAGATCTTTGAGAGCTTATCTATCTGCAGTTGTTGCACGTGTATGATCACAAAGTGTGATAGACATAGCAATCCAATTAAAGATAACTTAATATCAATGTTTTTGGACATGAGATTCCTAAAATTTTAATTCTAGTGAGAGCATAGTGTGATGGTTACACATGACAAAAACAATTCTACCTATGTTCACTTTAAAGTGAGAAAATATCTGCACGTCAAAACCGAACCTACCTAAATAAAACTAACCTCTACTCTATTATATTTTGCAGACTGATTACATCATGTGAGAGTACACTCTGCATGTTAAGTATGGAGCCTGATTTACCCTTGTAATTTTCTGTGGTAAAAGCGCACATTTGTAAGGCCCCAATTATGAGGAGAAGCCATCGTGCGTGAAGGAAAATCACTCATCAGAAACCAAAATTTTCACGGACAAGAATCAGGGGCAACTTTAGGGGCCTCGGGGGCGGAGGCCCCCGATAATTTTTTTTCCCTCGCCGGAATATCATGGCCGGACGGCGGCCGAAAGTGGTCGGAAAACAATCGGTCGGTTGGCCAATGGCCGGTGGCCGGTGGTCGGAAATCAATGGCCGGTGGCTGGTGGCCGAATTCAAAAGCGGACTTGTCTTCTCAAGGGCGGCCACAATGGGCGGATTGGAGGGTCCGATTTGGACTTATTCGCACAAGGGCGGCTACACATGGCTGCCTCTCATAAGAGAGGGCAGCCCTTTTGGCCTATAAAAGGAGGCCATTTCTACACACATTTGATATAGTGTGAAGTTGATGCAACAAGGTGAGTGTGAGGTGGTGAGAGTGAAGCAAGGCGGGAGCTCCATTAAGGGTACAATCCCTTTGTAAACTACTTCTTGTTTTGAAGTACTAAAGCCATTGAGTGGCTGCTTTCCCGTGGATGTAGCCCACATTGGGTGAACCACGTATATTGTGTGTACTCTCTCTCTCTCTCTCTACTCTATAATCTCGTGTATGTAAATATGTATCTCTCCATTAAGTAATCTACTCAATTATCTATTTAGCTACGTCTTATTTCCTAACAACTGGTATCAAAGCAAGGTTTGATCGTAGCTAAGTTATCTCAAGGAAAGGATTCCTTGAATTGAGTGGGAGTTATGGCGGAGGAAGGGAAGCTCAAGATTGAGAAGTTCAACGGCAAAAACTACCAAAATTGGAAGATGTAGATTGAAAACTATCTCTACTAGAAGGACCTCTATTTGCCACTAGGCGGTCTTGCGAAGAATCCCGCAACAATGGTAGATGAAGCATGGATTGTCCTTGATCGAAAGGCACTGGGAACAATCCAGTTAAGCTTGGTGTCAACGGTGGCCTTCAATGTTTCGGAGATGAAGACCACGGAGGACTTGATGAAGTCACTTGATGACTTCTACGAGAAACCATCGGCATCCAATAAGGTATTTCTTTTGAAGCGCTTGTTCAATCTAAAGATGGCAGGGAATGGTTCAGTTGCAGAACACCTAAATGACTTTAACACAAACATAAGTCAACTTCGATCGGTGAAAATCAATTTCGATGATGAAGTGCGAGCTCTCCTTATACTATCATCTCTACCGGATAGTTGGGACAGCCTTGTGATGGTGTAAGTAATTCTATTTTTGGCACAAATACTATTAAGTTTGATGATGTTGTGGGTGTTCTCCTAAGCGAGGAAATACAAAGGAGAAGCACAGGAGAATCATCAAGTGCTGCATTGTCAGTGGAAACAAGAGGAAGGCCTAAGGAGAGGTTCAAAAACCAAAAGGGTCGTGATCGCTCAAGACGGAGCAAGTCAGGCACAAAGTCAGTTCTTGAATGTTGGAACTGTGGCGTGAAGGGCCACGTCAAGAAGGATTGCTGGTCCAAGAAGAAGAAGGAGACTGAGTCTCAAGACAACAAGCCAACATCGGAGGCCAATGTGGCAGGTAAAGTAGAGCAAGATGCTCTAATTCTCTCATTAGACAATGTGTCTAATTCCTGGATAGTAGATTTCGGGGCTTCATTCCATGCGACACCACACAAGAAACATTTCCAAGACTACACCAAAGGTAATTTTGGGTATGTATATTTGGGAGATGATGAAGCTTGTGAGATTGTCGACAAAGGTACAATTTCTGTCAAAACTACTAACGAAAATGAATGGAAGCTTAAAGATGTTAGGCATGTTCCTTCTCTTCGCAAAAATTTAATCTCTACAGGACAATTGGACGATGAAGGTCACAACATTGCATTCGGAAACAAACGGTGGAAGATCTCAAAGGGATCTTTGGTGGTTGCCAAGGGAGAAAAGGTCGGTACACTTTACTTGTGTACTGTTAGCACGCAACCTTCAGCTTGTGCAGCAACTACAGAAGTTGATAGTGCGGTGTGGCACTATCGACTTGGGCATATGAGTGCCAAAGAAATGCAAATCCTTCAAACAAAGAAGCTTCTACCAGGTTTGAAAGAAGTGGACTTAGAGTTTTGTGAAGATTGTATTTATGGTAAACAAAAGAGGGTAAAATTTCAAAAATCAGGAAATGAAAGAAAAAATAAAAAACTTGAGTTGGTTCATTCTGATGTTTGGGGTCCTGCAAGTACACCATCACTTGGTGGCTCATTGTACTATGTAACATTCATAGACGTGACTAGAAAAACATGGGTTTATGTCATGAAGAATAAATCCGATGTATTTTCCATATTTCAAAGGTGGAAAGCCTTTGTGGAGAATGAAACAGGTACCAAGGTTTAATGCCTCAGATTCGACAATGGAGGTGAATATTGCAGCCAAGCTTTTGAAAGCTTTTGTGCTAGCAATGGCATTCGGAGGCAAAGGACAACCCCAAGGACACCTCAGCAAAATGGTATTTTGGAAAGGATGAACAGGACAATCATGGAGCGAGCACGAAGCATGCGGATACATGCATGCCTACTGCTTGAGTTTTGGGCGGAAGCTGTAAGTATGTCTGTGTACTTAATCAATCGGTCACCCTCAACGACATTGGATGGGGGAGTTCCAGAAGAGGCATGGACAGGTAAACCGGTGAATTATGCATTTCTCAAAGTGTTTGGGTGTGAGGCTTTCATGCACATAGATAGAAGCCTAAGATCAAAGCTAGATGCAAAGTCCAAAAATTGTTTCTTCATTGGCTATGGAGAAGGTGACTTTGGGTATCGCCTATGGAATCCTGAAGATGGTAAAATCTTAAGGAGTAGGGATGTAATTTTTAACGAACAAAATATGTACAAAGATTACTTGGAAAGAAAACAAACAAAAGAAACAGGTGATGAGTACATGGAGCTTGAGGACGGGAAGACTCAAGGACTGCAAAAGGTGACAATGTGCAACAACGTCAACCAAATGAGGAGCCTCAACCTATTCCCCGAAGATCTACAAGAGCAAGTAGACCTCCAGAAAGGTTTGTTCCTTCCTTCAACCATCTCTTGATCTCAGATTCTAGAGAGCCGGAATCATATGAAGAAGCTATGCAACATGAATCCAAAGAAGAATGGACGAAGAGCATGCAAGTGGAGATGGACTCACTACATCGCAACCAAACATGGGAGTTGGTTGAGTTGCCTAAAGGTAAGCGGGCACTTCAAAACAAATGGGTGTACAAGGTGAAGGAAGAAGAAGGTGGGAAGAAAAGGTACAAGTCTAGGCTTGTGGTAAAAGGGTTTTCTCAAAAGAAAGGTATTGACTTCAATGAAATATTTTCTCCTGTTGTAAAAATGAACTCAATTAGGCTTGTCTTAAGCCTTGTGGCTGTTCATGATTTAAATCTCGAGAAAATGGATGTAAATATGGCATTCCCTCACGGTGACTTAGAGGAGGAAATCTACATGCTTCAACCAAAGGGGTATGAAGTAAAAGGTAAGGAGAAAATGGTTTGCAGATTAAAGAAGAGCTTGTATGGTTTAAAGTAAGCATCAAGACAATGGTACTTGAAGTTTGATCGATGGACGTTGGATCATGGATTCACAAGATGCAACTCGGATCACTGTGTCTGCAGGAAGAATTTGGGAGATGGGAAGTTCATCATCCTAATGTTGTATGTTGATGACATGCTGATTGCAAGTGCTAACATGCAGGACTTCAAAGACCTAAAAGAGGAGCTGTCTAAATCTTTTTCAATGAAAGATTTAGGTGCTGCAAAGAGGATACTTGGTATGAAAATATCAAGGGACAGGACGAAGAAGACAATAAAGCTATCTCAAGAAGATTACATCAAGAAGGTACTAGAAAGGTTTGCAATGCAAAATGCAAAACCAGTTTCTGCACCTCTGGATGGTCATTTCAAACTAACGAAGGATATGTGTCCAAAGACACAAGAGGAGATAGCCTATATGTCTAAAGTTCCATATGCTGCAGCGGTAGGTTCTCTAATGTATGCTATGGTCTGGACAAGGCCGGACATTGCACATGCAGTGGGAGTTGTGAGTAGGTTCATGGACAACCCAGGTAAAGAGCATTGGCAAGCTGTGAAGTGGATACTTAGGTATCTAAAAGGGACAACAACAAATGCTTTGTATTTTGGAGGAACTGATATTTTTCTAGAAGGGTATGCTGATGCAGATATGGCAGGTGACAAAGATACTCGAAGGAGCACTACTGGCTATGTGTTCACTGTTGGAGGCACAGCAGTAAGCTAGGCTTCAAAGCTGCAGAAAGTGGTTTCACTTTCTACCACGGAAGCAGAGTATGTAGCAATGACAGAGGCAAGCAAAGAAATTCTGTGGCTTCACAGATTCTTAGAAGAGCTTGGATTCAAACAAGACAATTGTGTCTTGTACAGTGATAGCCAAAGCGCTATCCATCTTATGAAGAACTCAGCCTTTCATTCAAGGACAAAGCACATTGAGGTGAGATATCACTTCATACGCACTCTTTTGGAAGAGGGACAACTAAAGCTAGGAAAGGTGCATACAAGTGAAAATCCTGCAGACGTGTTTACAAAGGTGGTCAACAAGGAGAAGTTGAGCTTTTGCTCATCTTCAATCGACATTCAAGGATAAGAAGCCAGAATGGAAAGCAGTCACAGGTTTGGTTTGGAGATCAGTCTCCAAGTGGGAGATTGTTAAGTATGGAGCTTGATTTACCCTTGTAATTTTCTGTGGTAAAAGCGCACATTTGTAAGGCCCCCATTATGAGGAGAAGCCATCGTGCGTGAAGGAAAATCAGTCATCAGAAACCAAAATTTTCACGGACAAGAATCAGGGGCAACTTTAGGGGCCTCGGGGGCGGAGGCCCCCGAGACTTTTTTTCCCCTCGCCGGAATATTCCTTTTCGTCGGAATATTATGACCGGACGGTGGCCGGAAAGTGGTTGGAAAACAACCGGTCGGTTGGCAGGTGGCCGGTAGTCAATGGCCGATGGTCGGTGGTCGGAAGTCAATGGCTGGTGGCTGGTGGCCGAATTCAATGGTCGGTGGCCGAATTCAAAAGCGGACTTGTCTTCTCAAGGGCGGCCACACATGGGCAGATTGGAGGGTCCGATTTGGACTTATTCGCACAAGAGAGGCTACACATGGCTGCCTCTCATAAGAGAGGGCAGCCCTTTTGGCCTATAAAAGGAGGCCATTTCTACACACATTTGATATAGTGTGAAGTTGATGCAACAAGGTGAGTGTGAGGTGGTGAGAGTGAAGCAAGGCGGGAGCTCCATTAAGGGTATAATCCCTTTGTAAACTACTTCTTGTTTTGAAGTACTAAATCCATTGAGTGGCTGCTTTCCCGTGGACGTAGCCCACATTGGGTGAACCACGTATATCGTGTGTACTCTCTCTCTCTCTCTCTACTCTATAATCTTGTGTATGTAAATCTGTCTCTCTCCTTTAAGTAATCTACTCAATTATCTATTTAGCTATGTCTTATTTCCTAACACTGCATACAACAGCAACCTCTGAATTATATCACTACTTTACTTCCACATGTCAGTAAACTGAGCACATAGCAAGTGAATCCTAAACAATAAACACCTTGTATGAGTGAGAGTTTGAGCTCTATGCAACATACAAAGCTTACACAATTTGAACCTAAAAAAAAGAATCAATCAAATTTAGAAAAGAAATTAAATTGATTTTAAAGAAAAGATTTTAAAACTATTCTATATTTCAATGATTTTTAAATTATTATGTTTTTGTTTTTTCTTTGATAATGACATGGAATACCTTTTGTGATGAATACTAGTCTCAACAAGGCGTGCTGCCGCTATATATACTTTTATTTTTTATCAGTGTATTCTTTGCACAAAGTTTTTTTTTATCGAAAAGATTTTTGATTGGAGTTTCTTTCGATCGAAAAACCAGAAAAAAAATGGTTGCCCGTTTTTGTTGATGTGGGATCGTATAATACACCCGTATAATATGAGGTCATGTAAAATATACCCGTATATGACGTATTATGCATATCCCATATAACGTATAATGCAGCTTAGTGCATTGTTGATCTTGGGCTCTACAAATTATCTTGAAGCTCATATAAGCATGTTGAGGAGACTACCAAGACCATTCCAAAGAAGAAGAGGCTAGTAGGAACATGGAAGAGGTTTCCTAAGGGGATCTAGTGTTTTAGTGGAGTTAGACATCGCCACACATCCTACACACCCTTCACAAAATTGGTGGTGATCTTATTAACAAGTATGAAGTCTACTCCATTTTTTGGGGTATTATTACCAATGCCTCTATCTTGTTTTATGTTATTAGTTGGATACATTGTCATAGCAATCACAATCGCGGGAACCTTCTAATGAGTTTTTTTTTTATAACCAACATTGCACAATTGTACTATCTAAACTAGATTTTGGAATCATCAACCTTCTAGTCTCTATACACAATTGAAATGAATCTTAGTCCTTGTGGCATATTTAGTCTTTGGTCTCTTATACAATTTCAACTCTCCTTTATTTACCTTGATTATGTAATATTGGTTTTGAGAATCCTGCAAGGAGACCTACACCACTTGGAAATACTTCATTGGAGGAGAATAATATTAAAGAGGATGGACGAAATATGACGTAAAAAGGGCATGCCTGCTTTGCTAAAAATATATAGAAAAGCCACCACCTTATATAGCAGCCGCAACCTCGACCTTTAATAGCAGCGTAGCGTCGTGCAAGACAGTAAGCAGCGCGTGCACACACAAAAAAAGAGAGAGAGAGAGTGAGCAATTGACGACGCAGAGCAGAAGATAGCAGAAGAGAACAAGTAACTCTTTTTTTTCCATGCTACTCGTTTTTTTTTCCATGCTACTGCCGGGGGGGGGAGAGAGAGAGAGAGAGAGAGAGAGAGAGAGAGAGAGAGAGAGAGAGAGAGAGAGAGAGAGAGAGAGAGAGAGAGAGAGAGAGAGAGAGAGCGACTGCTGCATGGGCTGCGATTGCTTAGCCGAGCAGGGCGGAGATGGGCTGAAGACACATGTGCTGCCGGGGAGAGAGAGAGAGAGAGAGAGAGAGAGAGAGAGAGAGAGAGAGAGAGAGAGAGAGAGAGAGAGAGAGAGAGAGAGAGAGAGAGAGAGAGAGAGAGAGAGAGAGGGAGAGGACTGCTGCGTTGAAGTTCTCCTGAAGGAGAGCAACCCTCTCCACTTCTCTTGCCCGCTTACGCGTTGGTCGCCCAATGGCTTTTTCAGGCGCTGCTGGGAAAGAGGAGAAATCAGAGCAAGAATGGCGAGGTATTCTCTCTCTTGAACAGTTTCGTATTCTTCGCCAGACCATGCCTTGCCACATAACAAAGCAAGGTTGCATCTCATGGTCTTGCCACATAATAAAGTAACATTGCATCTGATGTCTTATACTTGACCGGTGTGAGAATGTCGTAGCTTGGTTCCGGCTTCCACTTTTGAAGAGCTCGAAGAACGGCTCTCATGACATCAACATGGTCATACTTGAGAGCCAAACCTATAGCTAGCTCTCCTTTATCATTTGCCATCTTCCAACTGTCAGGAAATTTGGTCATTATAGCCTCTCTGAGGACTTTCGGAAATGGAAGCCAAGTGCAGTGGAAGCAAGAGCAAGAGCGTATGTGTAGGTATATCTATGATCTTCAGGTTTTTCCTACGCTACAGATTATAATTACTTTAGTTGAGAGAGAGAGAGAGAGAGAGAGAGAGAGGGGTAGAGTGCAGTCTACAATCACAAGATGCTAATATAGACAAAAAAAAATCAAGGTAAAAATCATGATGATATTGTTAGTCTAAGAGAGTTTTAACGTCGTAGGAAACTAACCCAACAGACCTTAAATATCTACCTGACGAGGAGTTGAACGAGAGAGAGAGAGAGAGAGAGAGAGAGAGAGAGAGAGAGAGAGAGAGAGAGAGAGAGAGAGAGAGAGAGAGAGAGAGAGAGAGAGAGAGAGAGAGAGAGAGAGAGAGAGAGAGAGAGAGAGAGAGAGTGCAGTCTGCAATTGCAAGATGCTAATATAGACAAAAAAAAAATCATGATGATATTGTTAGTTTAAGAGAGTTTTAACGTCGTATGAAACTATCCCAAGAGACCTTAAAGATGTAGCCGACGAGGAGTTGAACTCAAGAGAGAGAGAGAGAGAGACAGAGTGCAGTCTTCAATTGCAAGATGCTAATCAAGGTAAGAAAAAGATTCATGATAATATTGTTCGTCTAAGAGACTGTTAACTTCGTAAGAAACTATCCCAAGAGACCATGAACATGTGGCCACCGAGGAGTTGTTGTACGAGAGAGAGAGAGAGAGAGAGAGAGAGAGAGAGAGAGAGAGAGAGAGAGAGAGAGAGAGAGAGAGAGAGAGAGAGAGAGAGAGAGAGAGAGAGAGAGAGAGAGAGAGAGAGAGAGAGAGCAGTTTGCAAGCGCAAGATGGTAATATAGACAAAAAAAAATCACAATGGTATTGTTAGTCTAAGGCTTTTCGATTATACTGTTGAGCAGCAGCCAATTACTTTTTTGAAGTAATTCATGAAGATATTGGTAGTCGAAGGCTTTTCGATTTTCTAGCTGCCTCCAAGTGGGAGAGGGAGAGAGAGAGACACACACACACACACACACACACACACACACACACACACACACACACACACACACACACACACACACACACACACACACACACACACACACACACAGAGAGAGAGAGAGAGAGAGAGGGAGTCCGCGTGCATTTTGAGTAATTCATGATCTTATTGTTAGTATAAGGCGTTTCGATTATATTGTTGCCAATTAATTTTTTGATGTATTTCACGATGATCATTTATTAAAAAAAAAGATTTTACTAAAAAAACTAGCCCCTCTAACACTAGAGGAAAAGCATAAGTCCCCCTTCAACACTGGAGGAGATAAAAGTGGCGGGGGAAAGGCACATTCCTTACGGTATTATAAAAAATGTGGAGAATTGTGCCAACTCCACACCATACTTATGTATGGTTTTTTTCCCACACCACAACAATATTCTGTGCACGATGTTTGCTCAAAAAACACTAGCATTTTGCACGTGCATGATGCTGTATTGTGCGGTTTACTGCAACAAATAATTCCATGTTGTCAATTAACACAAAACTTCTGCATTGACTATTTTATTGGGAAACCATATTTCCTTAACACTGTCATTAGTTGGTGATTTAGTGATGAAGGTTGCTCATCTATTATGCAGTACTATGATGTTTTTGTTAAAAATCCAGGGATCAATTGATTTCTAGTATATTGTTTACTATCATCAATTTATCGTTCCAAGTTTAGAGGTCATTTTCTTGTGTACATATCAATTTTTTTGTGTACATATCAATTTAGCGTATTAAGAAGAAAACCGAATTTTATTTCTGTTGTTGGGTAGATGTGAAGGACTGTATGACTCTCCAAAAGCTTGATCACTTCGACATCAATCGTCCTCTTGATTGCAAATGTCGTGCTCTCCCATTCACACACTATAGGCATCATCTCATTTGTGCACGCCCCCGTCTCAAACTGTAAAATTGAATTTACTTCTGTTGTGGTGTAAATATAGAGACCTATATGACACTCCAAAAGCCTGATCACGTCGACATCAATTGTCTTATTGATTGCAAATGTTGTCATCTTCCATTTGTGTGCGTCCACGTGCATGTTGCTGTATTGTACGGTTTACTACAACAAGTAATTCCATGCTGTCAATCAACGTAAAACTTCTGCATTGCCTTTTTTATTGAGAAACATATTTCCTTAACGCTCTGTCATTAGTCGGTGATTTTTTAGTGATCGAAGTTGCTCACCTATTATGCAGTACTATGACATTGTTGTTGAAAATCCAGGGATCGACTGATTGCTAGTATATTGTTTAGTATTATCCATTTATCGTTCCAAGTTTAGAGGTTGTTTTTCTGTACATATCAATTTAGGGTATTAAGAAAAAACCTGAATTATTTTTTCTATATATTCGATTTAGGGTATTAAGAAGAAAATTGAATTTTACTTATGTTGTTGGGTAGATGTGAAGGACTGTATGACTCTCCAAAAGCGTGATCAGTTCGACGTCAATCGTCCTCTCGATTGCAAATGTTGTGCTCTCCCATTCACACACTATAGTCACCATCTCATTTGTGCACGTCCTCGTCTTAAACTATAAAATTGACCTTAGTTCTGCTGTGGCGTAAATATAGAGACCTATATGACACTTGAAAACCTGATCACTTTGACATCAACTGTCTTATCGATTGCAAATGTCGTCATCTCTCATTTGTGTACATCCCCGTCTTTAGCTATAAAATTTACCACACACCAAAAGCATGATTGCGTCGACACCAATCGTCCTCTCGATTGCAAATGTCGTTGTCTCCCATCCAAACACATTGTGGTGATTGCGTGCTTTGTACACACCCCAATTTTAAACTATAATGTTGCAATTAGTTATAGAATTCCATTGTTTAACTTGTCGACTACAAAGATCCGATCCCGTTCTACAACATTGGCTATCATTTTGACCCCCCCATGTCGTCAGGCCTAGCTGAGCCACTTTCCGTTAGTTCCCATTGTAGGAGCACAATTCCCATTAGTTGTTACCCTTAGCACGCCATCCAATGTGAAAAAATTGCACTTTCTATTAGTTTGTACGTGGAGGGCCCATCCTAGGTTACGAGCATGGATCTTGCCCAAACATATTGCACTGCTTTATCAACTATTTGATGTCATTTATAGAATTCATTTATATACACTAATTTATCGATTTCCATTCCCTCCTCCTTGTCAATACAATACCTGTCATTGCTGCAAGAAATCTAGCTCCCCTTTTAAGCTGTGAAGTGATAAATGCTCTCGCCAATACATCATAATGCCATTTGAATGGTTGTAGGTAGAATGCTTCCCGAACAAGCAGTGCAATTAAAAAAGAGATTACGCACACAATTGGTGTGTGTAGTGGATGCCCTCACATTAGACAAGATTACAACAACCTTGCGAGATGAGTGGCGCTTGCAAGCCTTGCTCTCTGAAGTGGTCCGCTCAACAACCTTGAAGTTTGAGTGTAACATTTAATGGCCTAAAATCTTATGTGTAGCGGAAATTAGCATGAATATAGTGGGCATTTCATTAGAATAGATTCCTAATGAGAATTACAAGAGTGCTTGGGTGGAGAGAGCAACAAAAAGCATAACACCTAGTTAGATAGCATCGACAATACTTTCAAAAGAGAGAGCAATTAAGCTATTGACAACAGTTGAGGACCGGATCTGCATGGAGCCGGTCCCCCCTCCAAAAGGCTTTGTATTATGGTTTCTCCCATCAAGAGAGACATTGTAC
The DNA here is from genome assembly GCF_014529385.1 of Adiantum capillus-veneris. Taxonomy (NCBI): domain Eukaryota; kingdom Viridiplantae; phylum Streptophyta; class Polypodiopsida; order Polypodiales; family Pteridaceae; genus Adiantum; species Adiantum capillus-veneris. The sequence goes on along the minus strand of NC_140942.1, from coordinate 65,146,947 downwards.
AATACAATTCTTTGTGTTCCTTCAAGACTAGCTAGTGCAATGAAGATGGAAGCTTCATACACCAAGCAAAACACTTAATCAAACACAACTTGAATTATCCCCGTTCTCAGACCCAAGACCTCACACACCTTCGAAGATGGTGAGAGCTAGCAGGGTATGAGAGTAGATTGAGAAGAAAAAGAAGTATCTTACGAGAAAGATGTACATCTCCTCACATAATCACTCATATTAGCATAGCTTAGCTTAGTAATTAGCATGGTAGAGAAGATGATCATGCATTGAAGCTTGGCTCTTGGTTGGATTTGCATCCATATGCCAAGAGAGTGTTGATGTAGGCTTCTATCTCACAAGCTTGGAGTAGGTGATGAGCTCTCCATTAAAGCTTGGGAGGAGATAGAGGATTCTTCCTTCACACATGGTCAAGTGTGAGTGTGTGTGTGTCAATGCCAAGCAAAAATCAGCCCCCCCTCTCTCTTGGGCGAGCCCTAGCTGCTAATTAGGTCTGGCTTTTGCCTCATTGGACCTCCCCAGGTCAAGCCAATAGGAATTAAGCAGCAGTGATAGCCTTCTGACATGTGTCCCCCTTTCCCCTTTTGTGAGAGCTTTAGGTAATTAAATAATTAAACTAAACTCTCATTGGACCCCTTTGCCTCCTGGCCAATAGGAATCAGGCAAGCCATGGGGCTCCTGAATGCTCATTGGACCCCTTGGGAGACTGCCCAATAGTCTTCTAGGAGACTTAATTCTCATTGGTTTCTTTTATTAAATGTTTTTAAATTAATTAAACTAGATTTACTCTAGCTTAATTCTCATTGGTCCACTTCAAGGGTCTTCCAATAGGAATTGGGCACACCTTGTGGGCATCTGGCCTAGGGAGCTGACATGTGTCCCTCATTCCCTTTGTGTAAAGGGAGCCTGTGTGTGTGTGTGTGTGGCTTTCTCTCTCATCCCCTAGCTTTGGGGCTCGCCCCCTCCCATGTAGGGATGTGCAAAGACTTTTTAGGGCACACACTAAGCATCCAATTTTCCCTAGGGTTGACCTTTGGACACAACCTTTGAATTTTGGAACCTTAGCATTTTGGAAGTCTTAATGGGCTGAACCTTAGGGTCTTTTTGGCCCATTGTTTCACATGGCTCTTTTGCAGATGGCCCCCCCTTTGGATCCCTATTTTCCCTCCTTTGGATCCCTACTGTGGCCGGTCTGCTAGCTTAACCAATATTCTAGCTTTTTCTCCCTTGGCACTTCCCCACATTAAATGATCAGTTTAATATGAGAAAATCATTTAGGAGAATTAGATATTGATTATTATGACATTACCTCTCTCTTGAAATCATAGTCGTCCTCGACTATGGTGTAGAGAAGATAAAGCATATGCATGAGTCCTTTTCTTAGCGGGTAGAGGATCCCTATGTTACCCTACGACATCATTCCATAATGGATGACTAGTCCATTTGGCGCTTGAGAGCCTGAGGCTGCCGCAAGCATGTCTGCACATTAGTCCTATCAGTCTTCCATAGTAGAGTGACAAGCTCTACTTGGTGTTTGGGAGACGTCGTCTCCGCAAACTTGATCTAAGCATGCATACTACTTCATTTTTGTGCACAAATAAAGAAAAAGAGAGTCTTATAAGACAAAATTTTTTGTTCATTTTTAACATTTTGTACATTTGCTTACTCTTGGGAAGCATTGTAAGCATTGACAAGGTTTAGGTTATCCTTTAATTGTATGCCTTGCATCCATCTAGCATCTTCAAAAGGATAATTCTTAAACTTAATAAGATATCGTCGGATAGTCTTACCGCCTCTTAATACCTTGTCTTCATGTCGGAGAATGGACTCGGGCTGCAGCACCTCCTCGTGGTCCTCGATCTCCGGTGGGTCTTCAATAGTTGGTTCTTGAGGTGGCTCTCCTTTGTAAGGCTTTAATAGGCTCACATGAAAAGCATTGTGTATGAGCCAATGATTGGGCAACTTAAGTTGATAGGCCATCTCATTGATTGGCCTAAGAATCTGGAAGGGACCATAGTACCTTTTTGCTAGTTTAGCATAGTACTTTTGGTGGCCCGTAGGATTCTTGCCCGTCGTGTGCCTTAATCGAGCCTTGGGAAACTTTAACAAGACCCAATCGTTTTCTTTAAAGGCTTGGGCTCTTCTGTGCTTGTCAGCAGCAGCCTTTTGCCTTTGCTGTGAGATAGAGATAGCATCCTTAATCTTTTGGAAAGATTCTTGTAGGTCTCGGCTATACTCATCTGCAGCGAAGATCTTCCCATGTACCTTAAGTAGCAAGGGACTTTTTGATCTTCCCTCAATTACCTCGAAAGGTGCTTTTCCTGTGGAAGTATGTACAGTGTTATTGTAAGCATACTCTACTAAGGGTAAGTACTTCTCCCATTGGGATCTTTGATCTACTTCCGTTACATAGGCTTTTAGTAGATCGAGAATGGTTAGGTTAGCTATTTCACTTTGGCCATCAGTTTGTGGATGATAGGCCGAAGAGAAGTTTAGCCTTGTTCCTAAATTCTCAAAGAGACCCTTCCAGAAATTACTGGTCATTCTAGGATCTCTATCCGACACTATGGACATTGGCAAGCCATGGTACTTGAAAATTTGTGAAATGAAGAGGGTTGCCATTTGATGGGCTTTGATAGTCTTTTTGACAGGTATAAAATGAGCTTGTTTACTGAACCTGTCTACTATCGTCCATATTCCCGTATTCCCATGGATAGACTTAGGCAATCCAAAGATAAAATCCATGGATATGCTCTCCCATGGTGAATTAGGGATTGGCAAGGGTTGAAGCAATCCAAGTTGCTTCCCTCTATCAAATTTTGTCTTTTGACATACCACACATTTGGAAACATACTCGTGTATGTTCACTTTCATGGTAGGCCAATAGAAATATGTTTCAATTCCCTTTAGGGTAGACTGAATCCCTCTATGCCCCGCATATGGGGGAGCATGAGATTCATACATTACTTTCTCACGTAGTGAGTTAGTAACGCATAGTCTATTGCCATAGAGAAGATAACCATCTTGTAAAGTAAATGGTTCTTCTTTCTTCCCTAATGCAAGGGCTGAAATCACATCTCTAAAATCGGGATCAATAGCATACTCATCTATCATTGAAGATAGATCATTGTGAGTTGCTATGGAAACCGCATTCACTCTCGGTCGTCTTGAGAGTGCATCGGCTACTTGATTATGCTTGCCAGCAATGTGAGCAATATGAAAATGAAATTGCGAAAGGAAATTTGCCCACCTCATTTGTTTGTCGGAGAGCTTGGTCTGCGTCATGAAGTACTTAAGACTTTGGTGATCCGTTCGCAGAATGAAAGGAGTCCCCAATAAATAGTGCTTCCATGAGTCTAAGGCATGTAGAACTGCAAGGAGTTCTTTTTCGTATATGCCTAGAGCTTGCTCAACAGGGTCGAGCCTTCGACTCTCATAGCCTATGGCGTGCCCTTCTTGGAGCAAAACAGCCCCAAGGCAATCACCACAAGCATCACATTGGACCTCAAATGGTTTTGAGAGATCCGGTAGTGTAAGCACAGGTTGAGAGATAAGCTTTTCTTTAAGCTTTTCGAAAGCATTGTTCTCCTTAGCAGACCACGTATACCTAACATTTTTCTTTGTTAGGTCATGTAATGGTCCCGCAATTTGTGAGAACTTTTCTATGAAGCGTCTATAGTATGCACACATACCTATAAAGCTTCTTAGTTCATGAAGATTCCTTGGTTTAGGCCATCCTTTTATTACCTCTAACTTGGATGGATCCATTTGGATTCCATCTTGAGAGATAATGTGACCTAAATATTGAATCTCTTGCAAGAAAAATTCACTTTTCTTTCGATTAACATAAAGTTTATTCTCTCTTAAAACTTGAAATATTACCTGGAGGTGTTGCTTGTGTTCCTCCAATGAATTAGAGTAGATGATAATATCATCAAAGAACACTCCAGTGAAGGTTCGATGAGGCCTGAACAGCTTCTCCATCAAGCGGTTGAATGTGGCTGGTGCATTAGTCAAGCCAAAAGGCATGACAATGTATTCGTAAAGACCAAATGTAGTACGAAATGCGGTCTTTACAATGTCTTGATCAACTATCCTTATTTGATGATAGCCACTTTTTAGGTCAATCCTACTGAAGTAGGTCGATCCTTGTAGCTTATCAAATAGGTCTTCTACCCGTGGAACGGGAAACCTATTCTTGATAGTGATCCTATTTAGTGCTCTATAGTCGACACACATACGATATGTGCCGTCTTTCTTTTGCACTAATAGCACAGGTGAGCAAAATGGAGATGAGCTAGGCCTAACCATGCCCTTCTCAACTAACTCATGCACTTGCCGCATAATCTCCTCTTGTTGAGCTTGAGAAACTCTATAAGGAGGTTTGTTAGGCGGTGAACTTCCTGGAAGAAGTTCAATTGCATGGTCGTCATTACCTCGTTTAGGAGGTAGCTCACAAGGGATGTCGTCAATAAAGACATCTTGAAACCCCTTGAGAAAATTGGATAACTCTAATTCCTTTTGGTTGCTTTTATTTTCTTTTGCTAAAGCATTAGGTTCATTTTGAGAATCTTTAACAAAAATCATGTACACGGAAATAGAGCTCTTTATTGACTTGTTGAAAGCTGGTGTATGTACAATGGGGATGGTGTTACCCATCTCCTTAGCATCTATATACATGTCCTTTTCCCTGAACTTAAAGGAGATTCTCCTTTCAGGAAATTTAACATGGGCAGCCAGGCGGTCAAACCATGGTGCCCCTAGGATTACATCCTCATGCTTGAGAGGAGAGATAAAGAAGTCCTCTTTGTCCACATAGCCTTGGACATGAAGCCTCAATTTCCCGATTAAGGGAGTGACTGAAGCTTCTTGCCCCTTGAAGGCACTGTCTGCGGGTAGGATATCTCCCATCTCGTAGGATTGTATGCCTAGCTTGGTGGCTAACTCCATAGATATGAAATTGTGAGTAGAACCAGGGTCAAAGAGAATAAAAGCATCATGTTCTCTTACCTTTCCCCAAGCATGGCATAGAGGAGATCCTTTGTGGTGAGTTTGGTGAATCTCCTCCTCTTGGATTTCAACCAAAGAAGCTCTAGGAGGATCTTGGCGGTTGTTCTTTTGGGGACAAGCGCGGTACGCATGCCCTTGTTCGCCGCACTTGAAACACCGGTTATCTTTACGATAACGCTCAAGCTCTTCAGGAGAGAGTTTATTCTTTCCTTTGTAAACTCCCTTCTCTTTAGCTTTGTTGGAAGTGCCCTTAGGAGACTTTTGGACATTGTCCTTCCCCTTAGGCTCATTGGAACCCTTGTTTTCCGGGGGCTTATTATTTCTTTTACCCCCCGTTTGGAAATTGATTCGCGAGGCCACCATAGTATGGTGTATTACCGCCGATATGGTACGTGGCCTTTGGGAGTTGACATACTCCGCCATTTCTTCGGTTAAGCCCGCACAAAATTGTTGCTTTTGCTCTCCAAAATCCAACTTTTTGAAGACAGTGGCTTTGAGTTGTAGGTCCCAAAACTTGTCTACATATTTGTGGATGGATTCATTGGGAGAGAGCTTTAAGCTTCGCCATTCGGTGAGTACTTTGTCTTTGGCATCGGTGGCCAAAAACTGCTTCATAATGGAAGCTCTTAAAGCCTTCCATGTTCGTGGAGCTTCACCGTTGGCTCGTAGGCTAGACCACCATTGTCTGGCGGACTTTTGAAAGTGCATAGCTACATGGCGTAGCTTAGAGGACTCCGTGAAGCCCTCATCTCCAAACGCCGCATCGAATTGCTGGATAAAGGCCAAAACTTTGTCTGTAGCACCGAAGGTGCCATCATAGGTAAGGAAAGAGATGCTCTTCCCTCCCTCTTTGAATTTCTTCAGCTTGGACGACCTCTTCCATGCGGCATAGGATTTCCTATGGCCTCTTCTTTTTGATGGTTCAAAAGTTGCACCATCACTTTCTTCAGAAGATGAAGAATTTGAAGAAGGTGGAGAAGAGGGTGACCTCTTTCTCGCCTTTTTCTTGTCTTGATCTTTGTCGTCTTCACCATAGCTTTCATAAGAGGAAGAGGATGAAGAAGATGGAGAAGAGGGTGTCCTCTTTCTCGCCTTTTTCTTCTCTTGCTTTTTATCATCCCTCTTTGAATTATGGCGTGGAGAAGAGTGTGATGGTCTTCTCCGCTTTGGTGGTGATGGAGAGCGTTTAGCCCGCCGTCTTCGTGGAGCCATCTCCGTCGAGGTGGCGGGAGACTCGCTTCTTTCTCGTTCCTTCGGTGGAGGCTCTTGAGTTCTCCTTTGGGAAGGAGATGCATCATCAAGAAGTAAGTTCTTGAGCCCTTCATATGGATTCTCTTCTTCTTCCCGAATCGGAGAGAGACCTCTTTTGGTAGTCTCACAAGGAGGCTTCCTAGGTGTTCTCTCGTCATGGTGATGAGCTTGGAGAATCCCGTGAGCACGGAGCTGCCGTTGCACTTCACTTTGGAGAGATGGATTGCCCATGGCTTGTTGAAGCCTAGAAACAAGATAGTTAACAAGCATTGAAGCATCATTAGTAGCTTGCTCATGAGCAAAATCAAAGTTATCAACATTAATTTCACTCTCTTTACTATTGTCAGCCATTCTAACAACTTTTAGGTGTAAACTTTTTAGGTGTACTTTGGCACTTCAAGCCCTAGTTGCTACTCCTCTTTACCCCTTTAGAAAAAGCACTCAAGCTACTGTACCCGCGGCTCGAATACCATTAATTGCAAGGAATAGAAGAGAGGGTCTTTCGACACCAAAACAGCACCGGCTCCTGTCAAGCTTCTAATAGCTCAATAGTGGTTAAGCCGTAGGCAAGCCCCGTAGGACTCCACTATTAAGACCATAGCTCTCGACGGTGATGCCCCGTTAACTGCACAAAGGCAGGCGCACTGCAAGGCTGAAAAATCCCTATTCTACTTACTCACAGGCAATTAATAATACCAACCATTTGTAGCTAGCTTGAGGACCTCCCTTCTTGAGCAAGAAAAGAGAAACCTTGAGCTCTGATACCAATGTAACATTTAATGGCCTAAAATCTTATGTGTAGCGGAAATTAGCATGAATATAGTGGGCATTTCATTAGAATAGATTCCTAATGAGAATTACAAGAGTGCTTGGGTGGAGAGAGCAACAAAAAGCATAACACCTAGTTAGATAGCATCGACAATACTTTCAAAAGAGAGAGCAATTAAGCTATTGACAACAGTTGAGGACCGGATTTGCATGGAGCCGGTCCCCCCTCCAAAAGGCTTTGTATTATGGTTTCTCCCATCAAGAGAGACATTGTACAATACAATTCTTTGTGTTCCTTCAAGACTAGCTAGTGCAATGAAGATGGAAGCTTCATACACCAAGCAAAACACTTAATCAAACACAACTTGAATTATCCCCGTTCTCAGACCCAAGACCTCACACACCTTCGAAGATGGTGAGAGTTAGCAGGGTATGAGAGTAGATTGAGAAGAAAAAGAAGTATCTTACGAGAAAGATGTACATCTCCTCACATAATCACTCATATTAGCATAGCTTAGCTTAGTAATTAGCTTGGTAGAGAAGATGAGCATGCATTGAAGCTTGGCTCTTGGTTGGATTTGCATCCATATGCCAAGAGAGTGTTGATGTAGGCTTCTATCTCACAAGCTTGGAGTAGGTGGTGAGCTCTCCATTAAATCTTGGGAGGAGATAGAGGATTCTTCCTTCACACATGGTCAAGTGTGAGTGTGTGTGTGTCAATGCCAAGCAAAAATCAGCCCCCCCTCTCTCTTGGGCGAGCCCTAGCTGCTAATTAGGTCTGGCTTTTGCCTCATTGGACCTCCCCAGGTCAAGCCAATAGGAATTAAGCAGCATAAGTGATAGCCTTCTGACATGTGTCCCCCTTTCCCCTTTTGTGAGAGCTTTAGGTAATTAAATAATTAAACTAAACTCTCATTGGACCCCTTTGCCTCCTGGCCAATAGGAATCAGGCAAGCCATGGGGCTCCTGAATGCTCATTGGACCCCTTGGGAGACTGCCCAATAGTCTTCTAGGAGACTTAATTCTCATTGGTTTCTTTTATTAAATGTTTTTAAATTAATTAAACTAGATTTACTCTAGCTTAATTCTCATTGGTCCACTTCAAGGGTCTTCCAATAGGAATTGGGCACACCTTGTGGGCATCTGGCCTAGGGAGCTGACATGTGTCCCTCATTCCCTTTGTGTAAAGGGAGCCTGTGTGTGTGTGTGTGGCTTTCTCTCTCATCCCCTAGCTTTGGGGCTCGCCCCCTCCCATGTAGGGATGTGCAAAGACTTTTTAGGGCACACACTAAGCATCCAATTTTCCCTAGGGTTGACCTTTGGACACAACCTTTGAATTTTGGAACCTTAGCATTTTGGAAGTCTTAATGGGCTGAACCTTAGGGTCTTTTTGGCCCATTGTTTCACATGGCTCTTTTGCAGATGGCCCCCCCTTTGGATCCCTATTTTCCCTCCTTTGGATCCCAACTGTGGCCGGTCTGCTAGCTTAACCAATATTCTAGCTTTTTCTCCCTTGGCACTTCCCCACATTAAATGATCAGTTTAATATGAGAAAATCATTTAGGAGAATTAGATATTGATTATTATGACATTGAGGGTGCAGATATTAGTGACGTGCAACATCTTCTCTTTAGTATTGTTGGGGACATGCCAAAATGTGCTATCGATCTGCGAGCTGACTTACCAGAAGATATACAAATGGAGAAATTACAACATTGGTATAATTGTTGTAAGATTGAAAAGGAAAAATCCACTCGCGCAAGGAATATTGACACACAAAACACCTTCAGTAAGAAATTGCGGACGGAGACCCTTCAAGATACCAGAGGATCGATGTCTAGTCTGCACATTCAGAAAACTGTACTCAACTCATTTTGCTATGTCACCTTGGGCATTCCATTTGAGGCTATAAAACGAGGAAGGAAACTAGGATCTGGGTCATATGGAGACACTTATGAATGCAAGATTGAAGGGATTTCTTTCCTTCCGTCGACCAATGTGTACTGCTGTAAGGAATTCAAAGGTCAAGCAAAACAACAATTCAAATCATTCGCAATTGAGAGCAGTGTTGATCTCAATCACCGAGGTATTGTGCGTGCTCTTGCACATACAATTCAATCACCATGGATACTTATATTTCCTTACTTCAGTGGATGTTCCCTTGGCGATTTGATGGAGTGTGTGCCTACACCTTTTGGAAGCATCAGTTAAATTGTACTTGCGATGGGTGATCAAAAACACAAAAAACCAACTGAACTGGATTTGCAGCAATGCAGGCTTATCATCAATCATGCTTCATCTTTGATTCATGCACTAATAAAAGCTTTGGCATTTTCACATGACAATGGAGTTATTCACAATGACCTTCACCCTTGGAACATTATGCTAGACTTCTAGAGAGGGAATACCAAGAGTAGGCATTATAGATTGGGGTCTTGCCCTTCAACCACCGTATGAGAGAAGACCAACAAATATTCGTAAGCCAAAAGAGCATGCCAAAAGGCCTTGGCGAGCAGATGAACTATTGAATACCATATCTACATGCCCTTGGAGAAAATCAACCGATGTATATGCACTTGCATGGGTCATCAATCATCTCGGTATTTTTTGTAATGAATTTTGTGTGTATTACAAACTTGACTTGATGCAGACAAGCACTGCTATAGAGGTTGAAGCCATACAAAATATGATCAACAATGCCTACCTTCTGGAGAATCCGTGTGAAAGAAAGACGCTCGCTGATTTAGACAAAGATCTGGAACATCTGCATATGCACTCCGAACAATGCTTGCGTCCCATCTCTAAAATGTGTATTTCTTTTTTTCACTGATCCTAGAAAATTTAGCGCAACTACCAAGCTCTTTTTATTTATTAAGCTGAAAGTTCCATTATGGTTTGCAATAGTTCTTTGAACATTAATTGTTGCCTACTTCCATTATATTAATCCCTTCTAATTTTTTTTGTCGTCCAATTTCATTATATTAGTCCATTCTAATTTGAATCGGACTAATTTGTATCTATTGTGTTCACAATTGCATTTAAGTGTAGGTCTTCTCAATGGCAATCGCTACTATGCTACGTGCTACCCGCAAAAGACGCCGAGAATACGCCACTTTTCAAACTATGAATAGATGAAAAGTCCTACTCTGTCCTGTTGCTTCTTCATGGTTTAATGTGCAACATATTTATGAGCCTTGGCAAGAGGAATGCAACATCACAGCTCACAACATTTCCATTTGCGGAAGGTGTGGCATTTGCAATCTATCAAAAAAAGATACCTAGAACGATGGTCTTAATACCACGCGCACGAAGCTAGCAAATGCAACCTTATTGCAAACAACTGCAATGCATAATGTCAAAGTGAATTGGACTTGCTGTTTTGCTTGCCTGAAAAGTTCAAGAGCAAGCAGCGTTGTCATCTTGCAACCCGACTACATACAAGCCATCCTAAACACAAATCAACTAATTGTGCAACTCCTTAGCGTCATCAATGCTACAATCAACGTCACAAAAATAGCAACTGCGGTTGCAAAAGGCCTGCTTGATAGAAGATCGCTACTCGACAATCCACTAATCTGCTGGTCGACAAAGCAAAACATGTCTCGACCAACTTCGTTACTTGCAAACACGCCACTAGCAGCAGTGCTAGCATACAACATAAAGAATAATCCAATTCTCAAGAAGTACCGGTGCATCGTTGAGCAGCCAAACAAAAGGACATCTATTTGTATTCTATCAGCATCAGCTATACAGAATATTGAAAGGGACGACTCAGAGAACAATCCATTTGAACTTATGCAACAAGCAGAAGCACAATGTGAAATTAGCATATTGCAAAATTTGTTCAGCACAACAAAGAGAACTGCATTTAATGCTAAAGACAAACACGAGTTTGGTTCCATACAAATACGTGATACCGCTTATCTAAGCGAGTGACCAGTCAACTTTCAATACAATGGACTTCCGTCTCATGAATCTGAAGTGCAAGATATTACATTAGAATCAGGGATATTCCCTTTCCTCTTCCCCACAGGAAAAGGAAACTACCAAGGAGAATTCAACTTTAGTGAATACATTAGAATGAGAATCGGAACTTCCTTCTCTGTATACACATTGTACAAGCCATATTTGCTCATGATGTACCAATTGAAACAAGCTATCATGATTGCAAACTCCACAAATAGTACATTTTTACAAAGGGATATTGATAACTACAAACGAGCACACACCGCGGCATCTACATATGATGCAGTAAAGCATATTATTCGATATAATCTCCCAGCCACAATGCCTGGTACTCCACCATGGCATCGACGAGACTTGAGAGACCTCATAACAATGGTGGACACATGGGGACTACCACATCTATTCTTGACATTCACTGCTGTTGATGTGGTTTCCCAAACAAGATGGCAAGAAGTCATCACAATTGAAAAACTTGCTCAAGGCTACAACCAAGACTTCAAGTGGAACGATGCCCTGTAGAGTGTGCAACACTATTTCACCTTCGCTTGCACGCTTTCCTGAATAACTACATCATCAATGGCAACAACATACTTGGCCATGTGGAGCATCACATGGTGTGCTACGAAGTGCAAAATCGAGGCACACTACATGCACATGTCATACTGTGGATCTCTAACGAAGATTTGTCCCGAGTTACAAACGAGATTGCTGCATACATACCAGCAGAATCACAAGACATCTTCCCCACCGAGCTGCGGACCCTCGTTACCACAAAACAGATACACAGATGCAGAGACTCTTGCAGAGTGATGGGATCAGCTAGAGTATGCAAATACGGCTTCCTGTTTGAACCACAATACATCACGACTTCAACTATGGATGCTTGTACCGCTAGATGACTTTACTATCATCCCGGGTATGACCATCGAAATATTCTCCCATACCATCCCACAATCTTGCTCTTGTGGAAGGCACACATGAATATTCAAAGAGTCACAAATTCATCCATATTGCATTACCTTCTCAAATATGCAATGAAACCAGAACCCCTTGGAAAATTGAACCTCTCCACAGACGATGCAGCAAGGCTTGGACTTCACGGCTTGGACAAAGTAAAGCTTCAACTAATTGCAGCCTCTGTATTATCAAAGCCAATATCTGCAAACAGAGGTAGCAATCAGCTGTTTGAAGATTCCAATCATCACAAGGAGTGAACGGGTTGAATACATCGACTCCTCTCCACCATCACTACGGCAAATGTTGCTATCTCCTAGCCAGACTATAGTCATGCATCCAATTGATTTATATTGCGCAAGGCCCCTTCATTTTGAAAAGATTACATTCTATGACTACCACAGAAGATACAAAATTCTAAAGCCACACGAACATACTCCTGTACTGAGTTTCCGTGATGCGTACAGCAACAGCATCATAGAGAAACAACGCCTCGTTAGATTTACAGAGTATGATCCTGGTCATCAAACAGAGGGATTCTTCTTCAATGTCTTGTTGCAAAAACTTCCCTTTAGGAATGAGATGGAACTTCTATCACCAACCAACACACTCTCTTCTTACTTCCTGGAGTGCAAAATCCGTCGACTTATTCTTGATGATGAAGACCTGGAGATGTACATAAATGAGCACACCCAACGCAATATTCTCGTCTCTGAAAATACAGGACACACTTTAAACCTCATAAAACAAAAGTTCATCCTCAATCGTGAAGATCCACCCACTTGTACAGTGAATGACACAGTTGAACCAGGAGTATCTCAAAGTCGTGCTAGAATGCTGAAGCTACTGCAAGAGTTCGCTGAGACCAACAATGCAGTTCTGACCTCTCAACAACAACAAATCTTCGACCGTATATCTGGCTTAAGTAATGGCCTTCATGTCATTACAGGCGTTCCAGGATGTGGAAAAACATTCCTCATAAAATTCTTCACCTCAAGCTTCGTAAAAAATAATAAGAGTGTTATCTTAACTGCATCAACAACTGGAGCAGCGGCTGCTCGCCTTAGCAGCCTTGCAACTATAGTCCACTATCATTTAGGATTCCTTGTTCCAAACAGCATTTTCTAGAAGCAATTCATCCCACAGATGAAAGATTTGTCGCTATACATGGTGCCAACGTCATTATCATAGACGAGATATCAATGCTGACGAGTACAATCTTCAATATGGTCGTTCGCCAAATAGTTAACATTAGCAACGGAACATTTCTTGACCCATTCAGTCAAAAGCTCATCTTGCTTTTTGGGGATTTGGTGCAACTTCTCAGTTTGCCATCACCAGGAGCCATTATGCCATGTTTGCAACATACAGAACTCAGCTTACATCACTGCAGTCACTACCCACAACATGACTTTCTCAGTTCGCCATGCTGCAGACCCCATTTACGTCCAATTCTTGGATACAATCCGTGTCAAGCAACCAACATAACAACAGATAGCAGAAATGCTTTCACAATGTGTAATTAATGAAACTGAACTCCTGCGAGTAATCGATGACGCTACTACACTGATATGTACTCATAGGGAGGATGTATATAGGTACAATAACTTGATTCTGCAAAAGTCCTTCTCGGCATCCGATATTGTTCCCATTCCACTGAAGACCAATGCTCTTGATGAACCATTACTGCAGGAATGGCTCCAATACAAGGCATTCCATGAGATGGACAATACTGCAATTGGGGCTAGATGTATGATTACAGAAAACATTAACTTGGCTATGGGTGCAGCGAATGGCTCCATTTGTCGTACACTTTCCTATTCATACGACTATAGCGGTCAAATTGCAGCTATATAAGTAATGTTACTTTCCACTGATACCACTATGACAATACGAAGGACTAAACATGCTACAAGAGCAATCAACTGCAACTGGTTCCACAAAAGTACATTCCCCTTGTCACTCGCGTACGCAATCAAAACTGGACACAAATATCAAGGAGCTACGATATCAAAGAAAGCCATCCTCATTATAAAACAAGCTTTCGCCCCAGGACTAGCATACGTTATGTTCTCTCGGGTGACAGAAAGATGCCATCTCCGAATATTGAACATCCCAACCCCAAGGATGTTCTGGCCAGCCAGTAGAACACTCCCCCAATGGTTAGACATTGCCTCACTTATTTTCACAAACAAGTCCTCTACCTCTTTTGGTCTTTCGTCTCGTAAGGTGCATGGACTACACAATCAATTTTCTAACGACAGTTTTCTTGATTGCAGATTTCCTTCACAGCAAATAACAACCTCCAGCATCTCCTCATGGACACCAATCAGGTAAACATTCCTTGAATTAGTCTATTTTGTAGCTACATTTTATGCCATTGAATATGTAGAAAACTCAACCATCATATTTCTCTTTCTGTATCATTCAGATATTTGATAAATTCATCAACATCGCAGCTACCTCAAAACCAAAAAACAATTATTCTGTATACCCATCTTCAAATCAAATGCGACTACCAAATATGGCCGGCGAGGCCCCGAGCGCATTCATTGAAGGGTTCCGCACAACTCAGCTCCTCCACTCATACATCAATAAATACAGCAATCGAAACAAAGAATATAGAAATAACAAGCTAAAGTTGGCAACAGGTACTTCGAGCTCTTCATATTCTTATACTGCAAACACTAAACATTAACAAATTTGCTTGCTTCTACAACATCTACATTTTTTTTCTGCAGGATTACAAAAAGAGATACTGTTATCGTTGGGCATTGAATTTGATGAGTCAAAGAAACTACTGCTAGATACGGAAGCCCAAGAAATATTAAACACAAATACTGCTGGAATCACCACCTACGCAATTGAGATGCTGCACTATGGTTACAAAATTTCCCTTGACAAATTGGTCGTTCTCGACAAGAACACAGCAAGCCAGGCACTTTCCAACATTGTCAAAGAGTTTGGGAACGAATTCAAAGGGAACGAGAGAGAAATCTTAACTCATGAGAAATTCACATGGCATTTTAATAGAGACCTTTTTGGTGCCCGGTTTGGTGAGACAACTGATCCATTTCGAAAACTTGAACCGCTATATGGTAACCAAATACACCTCTTACAGAATATAATTATCTGATTATTATTTGATTGCATACTAATTGAGCACATCACTTTAGTGCAGGTTACCGACAATGACACCAACAAGGAGCTCCCCAACAACATAACAACTTCACAAGAGGAAGCAGCACGTTCCGACGCTACTCCAACTCCCAAAAGACAACGACAGACGAAGAGAACTATATAGTTTACTCTATTAGGTGCAAAATCAATAACCATATTTACATAGGCATGACATCCGATTTTGAAGCTAGGAAAAGATCACACATGACAAATCCACCAAAAAGGATGAAACATGATGTGTCGTGCTTTCCCCCATTTTTTCAAAACTTTGAGTTTCATGTACTACACATTACCCACGATAGGAGCACTGCTATTGCACTGGAAGCACAAGAGATAATTACTCGACATGCAACGTCCACCAAAGGATACAATAATTTGAAGGGACATCCTCCAAACTGCAAGAAATACTATTATTTAAAACACCATATAAAAGTATAGCGTGCAATCAAATTTAATCTTTGTTCTTGGGTAGCAACTCTCATTCAATTTTCCCTTCTGTATTAAATTACTTCTCAAGAGTCTTTTCCTCCAATATCTTTAATACTTTTTATGTTGTTGATGGGGGCTTTTCACAAGCCAAGCTCCCATACCCCTCTTCTCTCGTCCCCACCCCATGAAAACCCCCTCTTAGGGAGGGAGTGATAAAAGGCATTGGAAAAAGTAAGAAAAAAATAAAGTATGATTATGTAAATATATAAGAAAGGTAAAATAGGCCACCTCATGCTTGCGGGGTAGCCCATCTCCACCTTGCCTCCTTTTTCTTCACTGTTGCCCCGCCGTGTGTCCCTTTTCCTCTCCTCCACTCAAAAGGTCAACCCCCTCTCTCTCCCCCTTGTCCTTTCTCCTTTCTCTCTCCCCTCAAGCTACCCCACCTCTCACCAATAATGCATTATAACTCACCAATAATGCACCCTAACTCACATGCAACTTACCCTATCTTCCAAAATAGTATACCCCACCCCCTCTTTCTCTCTCCTATCATATCCCATGACCCAAATACCCCCCCCTCTCTCTAAAGGGCACCATATCTCTTGTCTTGTAGCTAAATAACCTTCCCCACACTCACACACACTCAGTTTCACTGAAAAAGGTGCCCACAGACCCATCCCCACCTAGTGGTTACCTGTTTTTTTCTTGTGTTCACACACATCTGCACATAGATTCACCTTTGAACACACTCCCCTCTCTCCCCTCTTGTAATTACTTTATTCTCCATGTCACCTCTCACTTTTTTTCATCAACCCATCTCTCTCTCTTAGTCTCTCTCTCATGAGACTGCTGTTCTGGCACATATACACACAGCCAGACAAGTGGGGCCCACGGTCACATGGCCTATGTAGATAATGATTTCTTCATTTCTAAATTCTAGAATTTCTCCCTCCTCCTCCCCTATATAAAGAGGGGTCACCATCACACTAAATACACACACAACATCACCAAAGAACACACTATGCACTGTGTGTGCCTAGTGCACACACACACACCCACACCATCACCATCACCGCAATCACCATGCTTGTCTTGAGCATGACCTCTACACCCTTGGCTATGGAAGATGAAGGGCAACTAAATGAAGGATGATGGCCATAACCCTCGTGCGAGTCTTCGCCATCAACTCCCACCTATCCGCCATGTGCTCTACCACTCTCTCCCTTCTCATTCCCCTACCCTATGCTCCCCATTTCATCGCCTTATTCTCTAAATAAAGCTTGAGGTTTTGTGAGTATGTTTTCTTGCAATGTTTTGCCCATGTGAGGTGTGCGGAATCGCCACCTAATCTTGTGTTTGGAGTGAGCTTGTGTATGTGTGAAGGGTGTGCGGATTCGCCATCTTTTTGTGATGCCTAAGTACTAAGCTGCTATACCCCCTCCCTCTCTCTCTCCCTCTCTCTCTCTCTCTCTCTCTCTCTTGGCACATACCTTAGAAGATGCACAAAAGCTTATGAGTGTCTTGGAACGCTTTTGCCTACATAGCGGGCTGATCGTGAATGGATCCAAAACCAAGGTTATGCTTGTAAAGACCCTCAATGACGAAAATCCATGCATTGTATACAACAATGAGAAACTTGAAGTGGTAGATCACTTCAAGTACCTTGGCCTTGAGGTTCCATCCAATCATAAATGGAAGGATTGTGCAATGCGTCGCTTGGAAGCCGGAAAGAGGGCTTATTATGCATTTGAGAACATGTGCAATGCAGGAGAGATCAAGTGTTGGGCTCTCAAAAAGTACCTCTTTGACACATTGGTGACACCGGTGCTTCTTTATGGAGTGGAGGTGTGGGGTGGAAGCATCGGAAAGTCTACTTGGAAAGAGTTTGAGAATGTCCAAAAGCGTTTTCTCACCAACTTTCTCCAAGTCAAGACACAAACACCCTACATGCTCTTACTTCTTGAGTCCGGATCGCTTCCCATTGAGGTCTTGGGCATGGAAAGGGTTGTGGAGTACATGCGTAAGACACAACGTAGCCCTTTCCATCGACTTCCTAGAATCGCATATGAAGCAAGTCAAAAGGTTCAAAAGACATGCAAGAGCAAAATACTAAGTTCGGGGTGGATGCTTGATATCAAGAAATGGTTTGGAAGATGGGATGCATGTCACTTGGTTAAGGATGCGTCGATCGACTCCCAAGTTAATGAGGCCTTCTTACAACGCCAATGTATCATGGCTTGGGAGAAATCCGGAGGTTCTCGCTTCAGCCATTACACCACACACGTTGCCCCAAACTACAAATCTCTCTTCTTCTCGGAACGAGGTAACCGAACCCATTCCTACATCCTTGAGCCCATCCCGTTGAGTGCGATCCGCACCATTGCCTCCATTCGTCTTAGCTCCCATTCTCTACGCTGCGAGACAGGACGTTGAGGCACTGGCGAGGAGTGTCATCGACTTTGCACCTTATGCCCTCGTCAAGTGCGAGAGAGTGAGTACCACACACTACTTGAGTGCTCAGCTTTTGACCACATTAGGTCCTCTTTTCCCCATATATTCAGCCATGAGCTCTCCCTACATACCTTCCTCTCCCAACCACGATGTGGACTCTCTATTGCGACGCTCATTTCAGCCAATTTTTGAGCATCGAGAGTCACTTATGAACTCCACTCACACCACGTGACATGTTCATTTGGTCCCATAGGTCATATTTGATCTCCCAGGACGATAATAGAACTATCTATCTATCTATCTATCTCTCACTTGATCTCATTCCCTTTCCCTCTTCATCATTACTCCCAAGCATCCATCTCTCTTGGATGAAAACTTTGTTATGGTGGTGTGTTGTTTGCGTCCTAGCCGTTGAAGCTAGGTGGTGCCCCTGTTTGCTTTACCATGACACGCTCGAGGCGCTCCATTCGGTCCCCGGTGTTTTAGAGGCCGTCGGGGGTTCGGGGTTCGCTTTGCTCCCGTCATTTGGTGCCTCCACTGAGGATCTTTTCATGAAACCCTTCAGTTTACAAGACTGAAACCCCTAAAATATTGTGAATGGATGAATGGCTAGCAGGATTTGCTAATTGGACGACAGAAGAAGAAGAGCTCCAAGCATAGCTAGACGAACTCCGCATCTCCATCGAAGCTCGAGTGCCAGGCGTAACGGTAATCGATTTGCATTGGGAGAGTCAACCAACACACCAAACCCAGTGGAAATACATAGGCCAAGTGCCAAGAAGAAGAAGAAGGAGAAGGTCGAAACCATGTCCGCAACCTACAACCAACCCACAACAACAAAATGGAAGGAGCTCTACACAATAGAGAATCAACACTATTCTACTTTGAGAATCGGGTAACTCAAGTCACCGAGGTAATTATCACAGTCAGTTTTCAAGTCGCACCTGATGCTGCAGCACAGATAACGGAATCATTGGCTCACACTCTCACTAGAGAAACTAGGGATCTACTGAGTTTGTTTCAGGAAAGAACACCACCCTCTCCCACAAGCTTGGACAGTGACTAAGCACCTCTAAGCTTCACATGAATCATTACAACCTACCTCAAGACAGATCACACATACCAACACGTGTACGCTCAATCAAGGTAATACTGGATTTAAAGGCTCACTACCAGCACGTCATTGACACCATGCTGGGTGGGGAGCGATTTTTTGAGGTTCTGGCATCAGATCAACCATTTGTCCTACCTTTGGTACAAGGCAATGTACCGTTTGAAGTTTTAATCTATGTCCTAGTATAAGAGGGTATACACGCCTCCTTGTAAACAAGAAAAAAACTTTTGCAAGTTAAGCAGTGTGTCTTTCTAGCTCTCTCTCAGTAATCATGGCAAGTGTAGCATTTCCAACATTTAAAGGAAAGAAGGGGGAGGATTTGGTAACAGACTTCCTAGATGACTTTGAAGTAGCATGTGTAGTGAGCAACAAAGATACGGATGAATCCCGGGTTAGAATCTTTAAGCATCTCATGAAGCTAGAAGCTAGATCATGGTACAATGCACTTCCACAAGCAACCAAGGATGACTGGGAACCCTTAAAAACCGCTTTTAAGAGGCGCTTTGGGGGAGGTACCACTTCAGAAAAGTTATGGGACAAGTTGAGAGACTTGAAGCAGGAGGGTCTTTTAGAATATGCCACCTATGAGTCCAAATTTGTGGATTTGTGGGAACGATGGGTTGAGTCACTGGCAAGGGGGGAAGCCGCACCCGATTTCCTAAAAAAAGATCGGTTCACGCATGGCTTATGGCCACTTCTCAAGGAGAAGGTGAAAGGTAGATTCCCGGCTACGTACGAGTTAGCCGTTGAGATTTCTCGCCTTAAGGACAAGAAGCTGCGAATGAAAGCCAAAGAAACCGAGTCAACAGAAGCAGGAACATCGCGTCGACCAGCAACTACGACAACCACCATACCACCACTACCGGCTCTTGGGGTAAGAGATGACAAACAAGATATGTTGGCCCATATTACTGACCAACTGCAGAATTTGTCTGTCCACTTAATACAGCAAGGGAGGAGTCAAGAAAGAGATCAAGACCCGGGAAGAGCACGACGACAAAACACGGAGTATCATTGCTACAACTGCGGAGAAGACGGTCACGGTATGTACTACTGTCCCAAACCACGACAAAACTATAATAGAGGAGGTAGGAGGAACCAATTGTCACCCCCTAGAGAAAGAACACCCCCACCCCGAGCACCACCCCCACCAACACAACTTCTACGTCCACCCCAGACACCACTACAAGCATCCATTCCACCTCTTCCACCAGCCCCACCACCTGATCGCCCTGTAAACATCATAAGGCTAGAAGAGAAAGGAAAGGCCGTAGTAGTGGATCCACCTAGAGCAAAGGAGAGGGACAAGGGTAAGGAGAAGGTAAGCTTTTTAGAACCACTTGAAGCCATGACTGTGAAAAGAGCTAGGAGGGAGAAAGCTACACAATCAGATGATGAGAGAAGCATGAGAGGAGAAACTAGCAAGAGGCCATCCAGGCCACGACGGAAATTGGGCATCACCGACTTCCAGCTAGGGGAAAGTTCTAAGCCCTATGATCTAACATTGGATGTGGCAGAGCAAGGACCGAAGATTACATGGCCACAGTTGCTACATCTTGTACCTAAAGTAAGGCGACAATGGTCTAAAATGGTAAGTACAAGACGCTCCAAAACAAAGGTAGCCGGAGCAATTTCGGGATGCAACATGGATGACATCCTTCCAATTGTCGACGTAAACATAAAAGGAAAGAGGGTTGGAAACACCTACATTGATGGAGGTGCACAAATCTGTGTAATGAGCGAAGCTATGATGCTTCGATTAGGGCTCGAGGTTGACAGGCCTTCTCCATGCAAGGCAAAGATGGCAAACAACGTAAAAGTAAAGTGTGTGGGTGTGGTAAGTGCCGTGAAAATCAAAGCTTTCAACACTGAGGTAGAGGTAGATGTTTTTGTAATGCCTACTAAGGGGGAGGGCTATCCACTAATTTTGGGAAGGCCATGGTTGATGGCCATGAAGGCAAAACAGGACTGGGGTACTGGCCTTCTACGCATGACCGGTAAGAAAGGGGAGACAATCTACTACGACATGAGGATTGGCAAGCAGAAGCAAATGAATCTGGAAACATTGGCAGATGAAACCACTAGCGAATCTTCCAGTTCTGAGGAGGAGACCACATCCACCGACGAAAGTGATAGTTCCATTGATGTGATGGGTATTATTATGAAGGATCCACAAAGGGTAAGCACAACTGGTGATCCATCACCAAAAGGGCAACCCAATGAAGAGGAGAGCAAATCACCTGGCCTAGGAGGAAGTAGGTTGAAGGGTATGTTGTCTACGGAATTAACACTTGAGGAGAAAGATAGTTTTTTACAAATGTCGATGGGATTTCCTAACCTGTTCATTGAAAACTATGAAAGAATCACAGACATTACAGTGGTGGAACATCATATTAAGTTGAAGGAAGGGGTAAAACCAGTTGTGCAAAAGCTACGACGACTGGGGGTCATACAAGAAAAGGCACTCTTGGCCGAGGTAAGGAAACTGCTGGAGGCGGGATTCATCTATCCTGTAGAAAACTCAGAATGGGTGTCACCCGTAGTGGTGACGCCTAAAAAGAATGGTAAGTGGAGGGTCTGTGTTGACTACAAACCACTAAATGCAGCTACAAAGAGAGACCACTTTCCTCTCCCTTTCTTGGATGAAATTTTGAATGAAGTAGCGTGTTTTGAATGCTATACCGTCTGTGATGGTTATTCTGGATACTTTCAAATACGCATAGCCTTGGAAGATCAGCTAAAAACCACTTTTATCACGCCACGGGGTTGTTTTTCATACAGGGTTATGCCATTTGGTCTCACAAATGCACCTGCCACATTCCAAAGATATGTCACATATGTTTTTCAACCGTTCTTTGGAACATCCATAAGAGTGTTCATTGATGATTTTTGTATATATAGCTCCCGTATTTCGCATTTAGAAAAGGTAACTAAAGGTTTGGCCAGGTTGCAGAGCCTAGGTGGGCAATTAAATGTGGATAAATGCCACATTGGGGAGAGTAAAGTCATTCTACTAGGCCATGAAATTTCAGCAAAAGGTATCAACGCCGACCCAAGTAAGGTGTCCGCTCTCATAGCCCTACCTTCAGAACCGACCGCACGTCAACTGGTCTCTTTTCTACAGAAGGTGAGGTACTTAAGTAGATTCATACATCTACTATCACAACTTGTTCTACCACTGCAACAACTCACTCAAAGATCAACTTTCACTTGGGACGAGGAAAGCGAACATCACTACAACAAGGTAAAGGAGGTCTTAGCCACTCTGCCAACTATCTCACCACCTAAGTGGGATGAAAAATTCTATGTCACCTCAAGTGTTGGTGATGACTCATTGGGGGCTGTGCTACTCCAAAAGGATACGACGACATCTTTCATGAGGCCAATCTACTTCTCTAGTCGAATGATGACAGCAGGAGAGAAAGGTTTCACCCATGTGGAACACTTAGTCCTAGCTCTTAGATTTGCAACTACAAAGCTTAGGTCATATTTTCTCCCTAAGCAATTTGTGATTCTAACCACAGATGAAATATTTCCCCATGTTGTACAACACATGGATGTGTCTGCTAGAATTACTAAATGGCTAGTTCGTCTACAAGAGTTTGACTACACGGTACAGGTAGAAAGCACGACAAGGGCAAGTTTGGGGGGACTCATGACCTACTCACAATGAAGTGTATCCCAAATGACATAAGGTATGGCACCAAGATGGAGTGTGTTGATTGCTTGCAAAAGATTAATACAATCGATAGCTTAGGGAAAGAAGATGAGAAGGGAACAAGACCGTATGAAGCATAATGGAGGGATGGGAGTTCATGGCGAGGAATATCATGAGTGTAGCCATCATTCTTCTTCTTGAAATTGTGCCTTCAATTTTTTTCATTCCAAGTGAAGATCTGTTCATGGGTAACTTGTTGTGAAGGGAGAACCACTTGAGAGAGCAGGTGATGCTCACTTCTCATACCAAAGGTGGCAAATCCGCACACCTTAAGATGAGCAAGTAGTAAGATGATAGAAATGTGAGAGGGAGAGAGAGTGTGTATATGGCGGTGAATCCGCACACCTTAACATAAGCAAAATGGAAAGAACAAGCATAAACCATACTCACAATGAACTGTATCCCAAACGACACAAGGTATGGCACCAAGATGGAGTGTGTTGATTGCTTGCAAAAGATGAATACAATCGATAGCACAGGGAAAGAAGATGAGAAGGAAACAAGACCGAATGAAGCATAATGGAGGGATGGTTTTTGATGACGAGGAATATCATGAGTGTAGCCATCATTCTTCTTCTTGAAATTGCGCCTTTAATCCTTCATTACAAGTGTGTGGAGATATGGTGCTCATTTTGTACATGTTGATGGTGATGGTGTTGTGATTATGTGATTAGGGTTCATGCTACTAGCATGTAGCAAAAGTATGTCTATGTGTAGGTATGTGGGATGTAGTGTGCATACGGGGTAGTGTGCATATGGGCTAGTGTGTGTGTGTGTAGTGTGGTGTGTGTCCATTACAAAGGAGAAGGCCTCCTTTTATAGGCCAAGAGAGTTATTAGGGAAGAGGTTATGAGCAAGAGGAGTTATTACAGAGTAAACTCAGTTAAAGGCATTCACCCAATGAGAGAGTTCCGTGTGCCTTGCTTATTGACCAATTTCCTCCTAATCATCTTCATCATGTCGAGCTTGTCTCCCTGCCACCTTCCATAGCATGAGTCCAAGAGAATCTTGATAAAATGAGAGAAAACATAGCAATAATGGAGAGAAACCTATAAGAAATTGTGTGTGTGGAGTTGGATAATCATGACTTCTTTCCATGTGGACAGATAAGCTCCACCATTTCGGCCATATATCCCAGACCTTAGCTTCAAAAATTATTAAAAAAATAGGGGCTGAAAGATCAGCTCAACGCCTACAACATTACTATTGAAAACTTTTTCCAATTCAGAATGAAAAAAATAGATAAAAATACCACTAAAATATGTGCACGTCTTTTCCCTTCCAAAAGTCTTCCAGGTGGTCCCCTCTTGACTTCATGTGCAAGCCTTGTGTCCACAATTCAATTATGCTTAAATTTGATAATATTTTGTTGACTCAAACTCAATAATGCATAAGATTCTCCTCCCTTTCACTATTGACTTTTACTCTTCACCGGTAGTGACCGTCAGGTAGAATCAGCATCCAATGATTTTTTTAAATTTTTTATTTTTTTCCTTTTCATAGGATTTGTTCCTACCTCTCCTTATTTTGAGATCCACATGTGTCAAAACCATACTTCTGTACAAAATAAGTACATACGTTTTTTGTGTGATTTTCATGCATCAAGTGCATACCAAGAGAGAGGTGGAGTAAAATTTGAAAAATGGCCCTCAACAGCACATCATGACCCCCATGATACCCCCCTATTATAGTATGGAAATGTTGTGATCCAAGGAGCTTCGGTGGTAAAGCCAATGTACCTTAGAACGGAGGGGTGGAGCGTTTGCATTCCTTGCTCTGTCTAAAAGCTGTCAAATTTTGTCTCACTCTCTCCCTTGTAGGATTTTCCCACATATATAATGTGGTATGGAAAGAAAGAGATGCCTTTGATGGTGTACAATGTGCACACACCAAAGGAGCCAGGTCCCAGGGTTACATGATTTGTTATTTGACATTCGTTTTATTTTTCAATAATGGTTGATTAATTCAAAGATTTATTTGCGCGTATTATTTGCTGCTAGTTCAACTTTATTCAAAATAACGTTTATTGCTTACATATCAATCAAAACAATATCGATCGATTCTGACATAGTATAAAAAGCTTAGATTTGCGTGTTTTAAGCACAATTCCCTTTACCAAAGTGTCAGGTTACCCCCGACATAGAAAGGTTGAATTCTCAACTTAAAAAATCCTTTCATTTAAAAAAAAAGATTATTTTTAACGTTAACACATTAAAAATAAAAAAATTAATAGATTTGAATCCTCGAGGGGTTCACCGTTCAGTTCCCCCTTATATAACGTGCGTTCGGGGGTATTTAAAAAACTCCTCTTTTAACATGTCTCAAAGAATAAAATGACCCCTTACTTTAATGTATCTTTGCTAAATTGTCTATAAATTTTTGCTTTTTAAAACCCCTCTTTTTGAAGTCATGTTATACATTGAAATGATTACATAGTGCACTCCTAGAGTTTGAATCATGTATAATTCAAGCAATAGAAGTTATTCTTTAACTCTATTGTTTTAGTATAAATAAATAACTCTAAGCACTAGAGGCTATCTTTTTAGCTATTGTGTGTCTTAGTGAGAATGTATAATTCTAAACATTAGAGGCTATACTCTTAGCTCTATTTGTTTTAGAACAGATAAATAAATAATTCTACACATTAGAGGCTTTTTGTTTAGTTATAGTGTTTTAGTGCGGATTTATAATTCTAAACATTAGAGGCTATACTCTTAACTCTATGCATTTTAGAATAGATACTAAAAGTGATATTAGATGGTTAAAATCTATCATAGCTATAATATGTGCATAGATATAGTGTTAATTCATACATTTTGGAACGTATCATTCACTAGGTAGATAAGACATTGATTTAGAAGATTAAAATAAACATTTCTATGTGCAATTAAAAGGTTACCAGAGGTTATTTAAATTGTAATACTTCTATACTAGTTGTTTGAGCAGGGTCTCCTACCTCTAAGTATGGATAAGATATACACATACATGTAGGGTCTTTTGGTTGTCATGAATAAATGTTCTTACCTCCATATAGACATAGAATAGTCCACTTAGTGCCTCTTGGTTGTTATGAGATGATTCTCTTACTTCCAAGTGAGGTTAAAGGCATGAAGTAGGATTCACTTGGTTGTTATTGATCTTATGATCTTACCTCTAAGTGAATATGGTGGATTACCTATAGAATTCACTAGATTGTGATCGAGAAAAAGCTCTTACCTCCTAGTGAATATTAGTCATACATAGTACTTAGGAGTCACATGGATGTTATCGAGCCCATGCTCTTACCTCTATGTTGATATAGAAATTAGAGACCTAAGTTATTTTAGGGTCGATTGGTTGTGTTTGAGCAATAGCTCCTACCTCCAAGAGACATAGATAGTGGAATGTGAAATGACTCCATCACTCATCTAGGTTGTTTTGAGCAAACGCTCTTTATCTCTTAGTAGCCAGGAATGTCATATCTATTGATGATTTTTTCTAAAATATTATCTTAAAAATATTTATTCATCATTTTAATATAGTAAATCATATCTATAATCTTTTATCTTTCTCATTGCATGATTATGGTGAGAAATTATAATCATAGTGTATCTATTGATTGTAGTTTAAAGATTACACTTTTCTCATTATACATATCTACAATGTAGATTTACGAATCATGTGGTCCATGAATACGTATATTTGAAAGTGTATAGATTAATGACTCACTAGATAAAAAGTTTATTCGCAGAGATCGTGTCTAGGAGTAACTTCTTCCGTTGTAAGAACCAAGGCTCAGACACAGCAAGAAGTATGATTTTGTTGTAAGCTAACTTTTCATTGGAGCTTATTTTACCTAAATCATTGTACAAAGTAAGAGTGTCGTGAGACATATCAAACAAATGTACGTGCTATCTAATGGTCTTCTAAAACACCGTACAAAGTATGAGCGCCGACAAGCATATTAAAACAATGTACGGTGTTATCTAAATTCCTAGAACATTGATTCAAGTAAGAGTATTGCAAAGCCTATCAGAACAAGAGTCAATGTTTTCTAAATTTTTTCTAGATTACTATGGGAGTAAGATATAAAATTAGACAACCAATAGTAATCTCTATGCCCTAAATTTTAAACTGCTATGTGACTAAGCAGGCTCGAAGGCGTATCAAAGACACATGCAGTTATATAATCACGTGAAAATACAATTTACATTATTTTTTATGAAAATATGCTCACCAATACGTGAGGCTGACCTGCTCCGAAAATGGCTGAGAGAGCTAGAGAGAGAGAGAGAGAGAGAGAGAGAGAGAGAGAGAGAGAGAGAGAGAGAGAGAGATCAATCGAAAACGTTTCAAAGAATGACATTTTTTTATTTTATGGACTACCATATTGATCGATGTTGTTTCAATGAAAAGTCTATAGATCAATACGATATCGATCAAAATGATAGAAATTATTCAAAAATACCACGTATTATACGAGAATATGCGAATAAGAACGATTTATTTGGTATAAATTGAATTATTTGATCGAATAAATGATACCCTACTTGCTCCAACCCTCGTACCTTCTACTAAGGCCTCGTGAGGGATGCCGACAAGATAAGCGTACTTGGCATTCAAAGCCATGTGCATGATTGTGTCGGTGCTGCTGGCATCTGATCAACCTCCCAAAGCTGCTTGCGCATCTTGGGTCATCGTCAATCTCTTGGATAAGGCTGCTTGGTCCATGATTTCACACGCTTCATCTTTACCTTGTGTTCGTCCCCCAATTTATCCCAGAGCTCTAATTTTTACATGCCGCAGGCACGAGGGATATCTTCCTTTAAGTCTCCGCAACATACTTTTATATTGCCCAACATTTTCCTAACCTTGTGGTGGGGGTCAAATTCTTGAATCCCAGCTGGAATCAGCAACTCGTATTGGCCTTCAACTCGGGGCCTGCGCTCTGCGTTCTCCCATATAGCGCTAGTGAGGTCTTTGATGAAGACATCACTTTCACTAATCTGTTGTATGCAACCATCTGCACATGATGATATTGCCAAAATAAATTCTTTCTGAATGGTACGCATAATACTTTTCTTTTGATCTAGCGTCATTTTAGCACTGGACAATAAAAAGCAGCATCAAATACAAATTCATGGTTACACAATGCACTAAGACTCTCACAATATTTCAGGCAAACCCTCAACCATGACTTGAAGACTTTAAGAAATGTGCATGGAAATATTGATAAACATTGAAAACAATCTTCACTTTAAACTGCAATCTATTACATGTGTAAAATGCAGAGCAAACAAGTGGTTTATAAGAACTTCATCCAGATCAAACAATACATGTTAACAATCTGAAACATTTTAGTATATAGTGAATTTTTAACTTATATTTTTCACCGTGCGCTCACACTAGTTCAAACAAAGCACACCGGACTTAAAGACTTCAAAAAATTATGCAAGATTATATTTATTCAGGTTGATAATCATTTTAACTTTAAATGGTATGTTTGATAATGTAAAATACAATAGATATATTATTCCTAATAAAATTGTCCAGGTCTAATAGAACATGTTAAAAATCTAATACAATTCAAAGCCTCTTGGAAGATACATGCATCATGATGTATATATTGTCAATTTTATTTAGCTGGAAGTATACAAATCAAGTTAGGAAATTGCAAAGAATGCCTTGCTCTTTAAAAGATAGAAATAAATATTTAACATGCAAATTGTATTCTCACACTTTTTTACATAGAATTTATGTAAATGTAGCATTTAAAATAGCGATGATGATCGATGCTCTTTAAAAAGATAGACATAAATATTTAACATGCAAATTGTGTTCTCACACTTTTTTACATAGAATTTATGTAAATGTAGCATTTAAAATAGTGATGCTGATTGATGCTCTTTAAAAAGATACAAAAGAATAGTTAACATGCAAATTGTGTGCAAATTCTTTTTTACAGAGAATTTATGTAAAGTAGCATTTAAAATAGCGATGATGCTTGATGTCCTTTAAAAAGATAAAAATGAATATTTAACATGAAAATTGTGTGCAAATACTTTTTTACATATAATTTATGTAAAAGTAGCATTTAAAATAGCGATGATTGATGAATAAAGCATCTTTTGAATATGATTAGCTAGTATATAATTTCATAAGAACACTAAAAAAACAACAAAATCAAACAATTCAAACATGTGTATATGAAATACTCTTCACATCCGCGTTACCGACCAAGTATTTCATATACTTAATACTTAAAAAATTAACTGCATATGCACATACAAGTAATATGACGTTTGTACCGTCGGGTTAACGACCTGAACGCAACATTTATGACAAAACAGATGCTTCTAACAAATGACACTCAATTAGCTGCGTTACCGACCTAGTGCCACCTGAATCTAAGGAGAAATAATGGCTTGCATACAAGCATCATATAGCCGCATTACCGATCGATGCCAAAATGTTTTTTGGGAAAGGGGAAGGGAAGTTGAATTACCATAAGGATACTAGATTCACCGCGTTACCGACGTAGTACCGAAACAATAAGCCAATACTGACCACAAAGACACCATCTTTCCTATGGTAGGCACTGCTCCGTCGAACAGCTTACACACACACTCCCATTGTGTGGTAAGGTACCTTATGACTGTCGTACAATACGACAAAAGGCACGCTACCACACAACGCATACACATGAAACACTTACCGAGAGCGCGTGATCATGTACTCCGTTACTGCCGTGCACTACGATGCAGAGCACGCTCCCACATGACCCCCTCTCTCCCTCTCTCCTCTCTCCTCTCGACCTACTGCAAAGGCAGATCTCTCTCTCTCTCTCTCTCTCTCTCTCTCTCTCTCTGAAGATGACTCAAAGAATAACGCCAGCGGGCCTCGATCACTACAACATAACCCAAAGTTATCGATGCCTGTACCTTTCCAAGCAAATATCGATGTTCTTTTATCCCGTCGATATACGCGTTGAAATAGCCATCGATATGCACGTGGAAATACACATGGCAAGGCATTATTTTCCACGCGTATATCGACGGACATTACCACGCGTATATCGACGCACTTTTCGACGCTAAAAAATTGGGGAAAAAAAGGGGAACCCACGCGCAGGGGCCATTTTCGCCTTCAACGCGCGCGCTCAGATCTTGGCCGAAACCTGCTGTGCAGGTATTATGGCACTCTTCCCCCCAACCCCTCTCTCTCTCTCTACATCCTGTGTGTGTGTAGGAGAGAGAGAGAGAGAGAGAGAGAGAGAGAGAGAGAGAGAGAGAGAGAGAGAGAGAGAGAGAGAGAAGTGTGTGTGTGTGTGTGTATAGGAAAGAGAGAGAGAACGAATATGTATGCGTAGGAAATTAAAATTAAAGAAAGAAATGAAATGAAATGTTATATTAACGTCTTCAAAAGGCCAAAGTGACCTATGAGACCAGAAAGTTACAATGTGGTGGATCTGATACAAAGTCAGAATAACAAGATGACAAAATAAAATATTATGGAATCCTAAACTGCTCGGTGTGGACTAAGCAGCTAAAACAGCTAGGTGGGATAGGTAGATCATATGAGATCCAGCATCTGTCGCTAGCGGACCTCATCAATCTCCTCCATGGTTAGTAGTCTGACCGGACGTTGTGCATGTCGAGCCAAAGTGACCTAGATCCTCTGATGCAGCCTCTGTCGATATTGTGTAGTCTGGCCTCCGCAGTCGTGGGCGTCTAGATCTCCCTAGCTCAGTCGCTCGTTTGATCAGTAGAGAGATAGGGAAGTAGAGAGAGAGAGAGAGAGAGAGAGAGAGAGAGAGAGAGAGAGAGAAAGATAGGGAAGTGGAGAGCGAGATAGAGAGAGAGATAGGGAAATAGAGAGAGAGAAAGAGAGATAGCGAGAGCGAGATCGATAGTAGATAGAGAAAGAGAGAGAGAAAGATTTAGGTTGGCTGACCAATTGTGTGAAAAGGACAGAAACTCTCTCTATCTCTCTCTCTCTCCCTCTAGAAGAAAATATGGAACTAAAAGAGGCAAAGGGGTTTTGCCTGCTACATGCATTGCCATGTACACCTGGGAGTGCACGTATGTGTCTACCCATATAGGATTTGACCAATAAAGACGAGATTTTGACCCGGTGGTCCTAATCTCCGTACACCTCTAGACCGAGGTGTACGGAGATTGGGCAAGACTAGAGAATGCGAGGTAGTTTACATTGTGAGGAATATATATATTAAAACAACATTCATAGTCATTGTAGATGGCAATGTCATCAACTAACATGGAGGAAAAGATTGCATGCTTGTGCACGCTCTGCAAGTATCAAATCCTGCGCAAGCGTAGGATATGTAATGAGCATGTGCACAAGTACAGAGAGTT
This sequence comes from Adiantum capillus-veneris, assembly GCF_014529385.1. Classification (NCBI taxonomy): domain Eukaryota; kingdom Viridiplantae; phylum Streptophyta; class Polypodiopsida; order Polypodiales; family Pteridaceae; genus Adiantum; species Adiantum capillus-veneris. Next base: position 65,115,743 of record NC_140942.1, on the reverse strand, counting down.
TGCTAAAGAAACCATATAGAATCTAAGATACGACTCCTACGGAATGGGCATTGATTTTTGCGACATAGCACCTACATCTGAGAGAGAGAGAAAAAGGATTATGCGTGAAGGTCCGACCAATATAGAGCCAAGGATGGAAGCAGAAAAGGGCTTACAGACAGAAGACGACGGTAGGGAGGAGATGTTGGATGCCTTCTTCCAGACAAGCGAGAAGAACGCTAATGAAGCAGCACAAGAAGCAGTGCGCCTATCTCCTGAAGACATGTTGAGGAAGTTGGCACGTCAACCAATCTATGAAGGCGCCAAAATATCTGTGCTTCGTACTTGTGTGGCATTTTTGAATCTTCAGTCAGTGTACGGGTGGTCAGATGCAAGCGTCACTGCTTTGTTTAGGTACATAATTTACAAAAGAGATTTTTCGATTGCAACGGTGACTTACAAAATTCTCGCTATTCGCAAGCACTTTGCCTTGGCCTGATTCATGCTTTAATATATGCAGGGCTAACAACTTCGAGATACAATGCATGTCCAATTTGCAGGCAGTCTTTGGATGTGCGCTATTCTGCCTCTCTTCGAAAGACAATTTATCAAGGCCACCACCGTTATCTTCCAGATGGCCATCACTTGCACGAAGGTCAGCTTGGTCGTGTCGAATGTTGTCCTATGCATGTATAAGAGTGGCGTCGCCGATGGGAGCAACATGAGGGGCAACCTGTTCCAAGAATGAAACGTTTGTCCATTCTCCATACGTTGCCGTACTGGGGTGATCTACTAATTAACCATTTGCTGGATCCAATGCATATATTCAAGAATGTGGGAGAGCTCCTCTGGAAGACAATCATTGGAATGAAAGACAATCGAGCTTCACGAGATGATTTGCAGTCAGTTGGAAAGAGCCACAGATGTGGCCTTTCACCAATGAAGCTGCCAAACAAAACTTCCAAGAGCGCCATGGGTATTGCTAAAAAGTGAAGAGAGACAAGTTAAAAGGGTGATTTCAGAGTTCAGGACGCCAACAAGATATATGCGATGTCTCAAGACAGCATTCACTCGTGATGGTCAACTGTCAGGACTGAAATCGCACGACTAGCATAAGTTCTTGCAATTCATTCTTCCAATTGCGATCAAGGGGTGTTTAACGGAGGAAGTGCGGACCTGCATATACAAGATTTCAGAGCTAGTGCGGTGGATCTCTTCCAAGGAGATACGAGAGGAATCTAAATTGCATTGCAAGGGATAAATCCATTGACGTAGTTTGCATGATTGAGAAGTATCTACCCACAAGCTGCCTAACTATCCAAATGCGCTTGCTCGTCCATGTAGTAGATGAGGTTGCAGTGGCAGGTACAATCCACAGCCGTTGGATGTTCTTTCTAGAGTGGTTCATAAAAACACTTAAGGGTTTTGTTCACCAGAAAGCGCGTCCAGAGGGGAGCATGGCAGAAGGATGGCTGGTGCAAGAGTCTCTTGTATTGACGACGACCGAATTTCTATCCGTTTCTGACCCAGAAATGCCTCGACTGTGGAGCGATGAGGAGGATGCAAGACTGGTAGGAGAGGAGCCGCAAGGGCAAGGGGTGCCGAAGAAAATGAATGACGCCATGCGAGAAAAGATCATGAAGTTCTGTATACTAAATTCAGCGTCGATGCAAAAATGGCTTGAAAGGTACGAAGAGGAGAAAGAGAGACGCAATAGGGAGCGACACGATTTCAGGCGAAGCTGAATGACTAGAGGATTACCCTTGCTAGACTATCTCGCTCCTCTACCTGAATTCCCTACAATGGCATGGTTGGACAAGACAGTGAGAGCAGATCGACAGATCGGAGAACCCATATCTCTAGAAGAGGAAGAGCTGGCTACATTATCTTTTCACTGGGCATAGGCCAGGCTGCCTGTCCTCTGCCCAAGTTTTTTTTTTTTCTGTTATGGTCATCACTATATGCGTCGCTAAGCCCGTCGAAATATGCGTCGATAATATTACCTTTCGACCTGTATATCGACGCATATAGCGACGTTTTTGTAGGGACGCGTATATCGACGGAATGCGTCTAAACCTGTGTCGAAGGTCCCCTTTTTTGTTGTAGTGGATTAGGGCCCTTTATATATAATTATGCGGCCCTGCCGAGCTTTTCAGTTTTCCCAGCGGGCCCGTAGGGAAATCTAAATAGCTCGGCGGGCCCGTAGGAAAAATTTAAAAGCCCAATGAAATTTTAGTGGGTTTCCAGGTCGCCCTAAACCGGATTCTTTGTGATCATGTTAAGTGTAATCATGTAAATGTGTCAATAAGAACCTTGTGATCACACAAAATTTGTGATAATTACGTAAATACTAAATCTCTATTGATTTATAATAATAAGAGGCTAAAATGCTAGATTTATGCTAATGCCTCGCTAATGCCAACCTTAAGTACAATCTAATGGGGAAATATAGTAAACACTCAAACACTTTCTATGGCAGCCCTAAGTTCTAAGGAATCCTTAATTGTGCAATTATGATAGTGGTCTCAAAGTGTGTTTCTAAATCTTCAAACGTAGCCTTATGCACACAAAGGCAAGATTGAAATAAACCTTGAACAAAAAACCATAGTATAAACACATAATTTTAAGAGAGCCACTAGAATCAAATTGGAGCTTGCATAGCCATCAATTATGCAAAACCTATAGCCCTTTGACTCCAATTCAGATTCACATCATGTTCTTTTGCTCTAGCGATTAGATTCCTTATTTCGGACCATTTAATTAGTGTACAACTTGAACCATCATGGATAAATTAAATTTGTAATGAAATTAAATTTGAAATCCATCTATACAAGATTTTGTCTTGTAGCAATTGCGTACAAGCCTAATTGATGGAGCACATTGCAACTATGTGTACAAATTCAGTGGACTATAAGCGGTTACACATTTTCAAGTATGAAGGAAAGTGATACACTCGGTGAGTGGTAAGAGGTTACACATTTGCAAGTATGCAAGAAAGTGATACATTGGCTGGGTGATCATAAGGGATTGTGCATTTGCAAGTATGGAGGAAATTGCTACAATTATGTTGGCTACACTCTTGTATGTAAATGAGATGAAATGTACAAAGGTAGAGATATGGAATACAACAAGGAAGGAAGGTGGGGAGGGCATTTTTTGGTAGTGATCATAGATCATGGTTGACATGATTGGAATAATCCAGTGTACCAGCACCTTCCCAACCCATCCACTCTTCCCAATCCTCCCAGTCTTCATCATACACCCCCATCATTGGTTCACTAACAAAGGGTTCTGTTGGTATGCATGCTTGTGAGTTTCCTGGTAGGTTGTTCATCACTACCTACAAAACACACAGGTAAAGAGCCATTAAATTAATGCCTTGAAAAATTTTCCACTTTGGTTAGCTTCAATGAACTACTCCAAAAAGATACATAGATTCACAGTGGAAGTACTCCTAAGTTGGGAAAGTAGCACTCAAGTGCCAAACGAAAAGCCACGTTCTTTTATGTTATTATTTGAGATTTTGCAATGTGGTTTAGGGGATTAATGGGGCAAGGGTTGAACGTAACACCGGACGCGTTGTTGCTCTTGTGCTCTACAAATTCTGAAGCTCATATAAGAGATGAATCAGTACCTCATAAGCATTGGTGATTTGCATGAAACTGGTAGCGCAGGAGTCGCTTTTGCAGACGTCCGGATGAAACTGCAGGCAGAAATAATGATGTAAGGAGCGGCAACGTCATAGAGGCACGAGCATGGAGTAGTAATGAAGGGAATTACAGAAATGGAGAGCTACCTTTAAGGCGAGCTTGCGGTAGGCCCTCTTGACGTCCTGCGGGGAGGCGCCCTGGGCCAGGCCAAGTCTCTGGAGAGCCACGTCCGGCAAAGTAGCTGCTCGGGCATGCACTACGCAGCGTTGTTGATTGGCCTCATGACGCCTTTGGGGAGGGACAACAGCAGAATGACGCAGTCGAAAGCGCGATTTCGTGAGTGAGGCCTTCGATTGCAGTCCGCTAACGCTCAATATCATGCAGCACGCCATGCAACTTGACGTTTCTGACTGAAGTCAACGTAGGCTGGCTCGCAACTTCGTACTCTTGCACTAATCAAATGATAGCTAGATCTGTTCAAATATCTTGCATTCATCACTTACCGACCATCTGCATGAGAGAACATTCGACAAATGATAAAATCAATCAAACCTTGTTGCCCATTTGTGTTGTTGTCACTTGACTGCATGTATGACGTACTATTTTTTGCATGTTATTTGGTTATTTTGAATTGTACCACCTTGCACCAATGCAACTTCTTTAACCTCTTGAAAGAGATTGAAGATTGACACCACCACCACATAACCTACCGCTAACTTAGAGCTACAAGTTGGAGTTGGCATGGTTGACGTGATGTCACAGCTAGATCTCCATTGACAAAAATTACTCCATATTAGTTCAAAAGTAAGTTTTTACATGACTGAGTTGAAAAGTTTTGAGAAAAAATTGCGCTTATCAAATAGTCGGCATCTATGCCTAAGGTTAGCACTACATAACATGACCTTCCCTGCACGTAGCTTGTTGTTGTCCATAAAAGTAGATTTCTTTCCATGTTGTACTACACTATACGTGCGCGCGCACGTGAGAGAGAGAGAGAGAGAGAGAGAGAGAGAGAGAGAGAGAGAGTTCTCGTTTCATTTTCCTCTTTTCGGGCAATTTTCATATTAGGTGCAACATTTACCATGGCTGACAACAACACAAATGTGTTCAAGATGTTTGCTTCTAAGGACAAATTGGATGGGGACAATTACCCTACGTGGGCTTATATGATGCAACATGCTATTGTGTCAAAGGGCGTCTGGAATATTATGCAGGGCATTGATGTACGTCCTGGTTTTGAGGATGTAGGCGATGTTGAGGATGTTGCGGGTCTTGTTGCAAGGATTGTAGTTGTTAGAGTTGTTTTGCCTACAGCTGAGCAAGCTCGTTGGGATGTAAAAGATTTGCAAGCTCATGCATTGATTCCATTGTCTGTGAAGCACACTATTACTCCATACTTTCGTTCAGCAAAATCTGCCAAACACGCTTGGGATATTTTGGCTGGTCTTTATGCAAGTAGCAATGAGGCTAAAATTACATTGCTGCATAAAGAGCTGGAATCGAAGATTATTCATGAGGAAGATTATATGGAAACTTTCCTTGCTGGTGTTAAGGATATCAATGAGAAACTTATTTTTGTAGATGACGACATTTCAGACAGTTCCCTTGTGCAGACCGTTCTTGATACCTTGCCAAATTCTTAGTAGACTTTTGCTAGTACTTGGAGACTTACGATCCAAGGAAATCTTGAATTTGTCAAGTTTAATTCATTATGCACATTGATGTTGCAAGAGTCTCTTCCAAAAAAAAAAGGACAATATAGCGTGCAGTTGAACAGGATTTTATTGTTGCTCAAAGAAAAGGTGGTACTAGTAATGCAGCCATTTCTGATGGTTCTTCTGCAAGTGAAAAATCACATGTTCCTAATGCTTTTGCTGGCAGCAATTCGTCTGGAAATTTTGGTGATAAGGGCAAAACGAAGATGCGTTGCCATTATTGTAAAGTTAATGATCACTTGATCAAGAAGTGTCCTAAGTTGAAGGGAGGCCAAAGAGGCTAAGAAGAAAGAGGGTGGTTCCACTGCAAATGTTGGTTCCACTACAAATGCAGCTATTGTTGAGTCTTCTGTGAAAGGAAACTGTGATGTTGATGTTGATGCAAAATGGGATTTTAGTGCAAAGTGTACCTATAATCCTCTTGTCCATGATGCATGCATGTCAGTTGCTGCATATTCACATGTGTGGTATTTTGATAGTGGTGCTACAAAGCACAACGTGATTTATTCACCTCTCTTGAGTCTGTCCCTCATGGGAATTCAGTCACTTGTGCCAACAATGCCTCTTATACGATTCAGGGAGTTGGAAAGATTGTGTTTACTATTGGAAATGGCAGTTCTTTCACACTTATTGATGCACTTTATGTTCCTGGGATCAAGAATAATATTTTGTCTGTATTTGCATTTGCTAAGACTTGTTCTTGTATTCAAATTTGTGAATGATAGATGTACAATACATGATCTCAGTTTTGGTGATGAAATTGTTACATCTTGCATTTGATATCGTGGGTTGTATAAGCTCACTTTGTATGACAAGTGTGGGAAAAATTTTGCAAATGCAGTTGTGGATTCTAAGGCTATTTCAAATGCAAAACTTTGGCATGTACGTTTTGGACATCTGAATTTTGCTAGTTTGGTGCGTTTGTAGAAAATCTGATATGGTTGCTTCTTTGCTGCCCTTGAAGCACTTGCCAAACATGTTTGTGAAGGTTATATTTTGGGTAAGATGCAGCGTTCTAAGTTTCCAAAGGACGGTTTAGTTAGGGCCACATGCACGTTGCAGCTTGTACATAGTGATGTTTGTGGACCCATGAAAACTCTGTCACTGGGCAATTACCTTTCTTTCATGACTTTTATTGATGATTACTCCAGGCATGCATGAGTATATCCGCATAAGGCAAAGTACAAAGTGTTTATGTGCTTCAAGCAATTTTTGGCTATGGGTGAAAATGTCTCTAGATGTACTATGGACACCCTTCTGATCGGGGGGGATTATATGTCTCATGAGTTTAATGTAATTTTGGCTAGCCGTGGGATAAAACACCAATGTAAATGAGTGCCTTATATGCCTCAATGAAATGGTGGTACTAAGAGGAAAAACATGTCACTTACGAAAATGGAATGATGTATGAAAAAGTCAAGCTTTGACGCATTCGTTTTGGCATGAGTCCATCATGTGTGCCACTTATGTACTTAACAGGTGTCCTAAAAAATCTTTGTAGTCTATGACTCCACATGAAGCATGGCATGATAGAAAGCCTTGTATTGAGCACATGCATGTTTTTGGTTGTTTGGCATATGCTTTGGTGCCACAAACACAACACAGAAAATTGGATGATAAGGCTATCAAATGTATTTTTGGCTGTTATAGTGCTGAAAGCAAAGGTTATAGGTTGTATCATCCACAAACAAAGCGTATTCTGGTTTCACGAGATGTTGTGTTTGTGGAAGATTCTGTTCAGCCCTTGTTATCATGTACTAGAGACAGTAATGTAAGCTCACAAGACATTTATGACACTTTATTTCCATGAGGCAAATATACAGCCTATGGGGGTTTCTAAAATTGTTACAAATCAGCCTATTACTGATGCAGATGTACATGATGTACTTGATGAGGAAAGGGCTGAAAATGAGCAAGCTAGAGGTATGCCAAAATGGCTGGTGCATACATTGCATGACAATAAATTGGATGCACCTTTGTCTAGTCATACTCGTCCAGCCTCTCAAAATACATCTTATGCATCAGATCGGTATGCTTTGGCTGTGTCTAGCTTACATGATGTTGAGGAACCTTTGTCTTTTGATGAAGCATAGAATTTAAAAAATTGGATGGATGCCATGCAATCAAAGTATATGATGCACTTATAGAAAAGGACACATGGACTTTATGTGATTTGCATCCTAGTAAAAAGGCCATTGGTACAAAGTGGGTTTACAAGTTGAAATGCAAGCCGGATGGTGAGATTGATCACCATAAGGCTCGACTTGTTGCAAAAGGTTATGCACAGCAGAAAGGCATAGATTATGAAGAGACTTTTGCTCCCACTTGTTGTATGACTATTGTGCATTTTCTATGTGCATTGGTAGCTCATTTTGGTTGGGATGTACATCAATCAGACATTGTTACTGCTTTCTTGAATGGTGACATATTTGAGGAAGTTTATGTAACACAGCCTCGCGGTTTTTTCAAGAAAGGACAAGAGGATAAAGTGTGCAAATGTAACAAATCTTTGTATGGATTGAAGCAATCTCGTCATGCTTGGTGTGAGAAGGCTGACACTCATTTGGTCGAACGAAGCTTTCGTAACAATCCAACAGAAAGCACATTATATGTAAAGTGTGAGGGTGATGTACTTCTCATTGTGGTTCTTTATGTGGATGATTTGTTGATCAGTGGACCCAATGAGAGACATATTCTTGAATTTAAGGTTGATTTAAATGCTACTTTCAAGATAAAAGATTTGGGGCTGTTGCATAATTACTTGGGTATACAATTTAAGAAGTGTGATGGTGGTATTGCCTTGTGTCAGAAAAGTTACATACAGACATTGCTATGTAAGTTTGGACTTGAGGATTGCAAACCTATTTCCGCTTCCATGGAAACAGGTTTGAAAATGAGTCTTCATGATGCTAGTGATCCTACACATGTCACTCTTTACCAAACTGCTATTGGATGCCTCATTTATGTATGCAACATGAAGCCGGATATTCAGTTTACAGTCTCACAGGTCAGCAGATTTATGCATAGCCCTAGGTCTAAGCATTGGTAGGATGTTAAGAGGATTTTTCACTACTTGAGTGGCACTTTACATCTTGGCTTATTTTATTCCAAGGGGGGATCATTGCCGCCAGACTTACATGCTTTTTCAGACTCGGATTGGGCTTGTTGTTTTGACATACGAGTGTCCACAAGTGGTTTTTGTTTCATGTTTGGCAGATGCATATCATGTTTGAGAAAGAAGCAACCTACTATGGCCACTTCCAGTTTTGAGGTTGAGTATAGGATAGTCTTCATAGGTACATTTGATTGTGTATGGCTCAAACCTCTTATGGCTGATTAGGGTGCACGACAGGACACTGCCAACACTATCTACACTGACAGTCAGAGTGCATTGGCGAGGAGCCCAGGTTTTCATGCTCACATAAAGCACATTGAGGTGCATTACCACTATGTCTACGAGAGGCTCTCAGCACGAGAGATCAGCTTGGCTTATGTGCCAACATAGGACAACCTTGCAAATATTTTCATGCACAAAGGCATTGTCTCGTGAGAAGTTTGAAGGTTTCCACAAAGCTTTGGGCTTACTCCCATTTGTGGACTGATCATGTCCTTAGGGCATGGCACTTCCCTTGGACCTTTACTCTATGTGCCAGCTATTGTTCACCACATCACTCCAGGGGGAATTTTTTAACATATACATGAGTGGTAGTGATGTGTGTGAACACACTGACGGGAGCAAAGCGAGACACAAACCTTGACGGCCTCTAAAACACCGAGAGCTGATGGCACGCCTCGAGCCGGTCACGATAAAGCATACAGGGGGCACCACCTACCTTTGAGGGGCTAGGATGCAGGCAACGGTGATGTGAACACCGCAAACTTACACACACACACAGATTTACAAAAGATGAAAACCCTCAAGGATGTGAGGGAGAATTGACCTTCCTTCCGGCGAGGTGACACACCGTGGTGATAGAGAGATAGGGAGAAGAGATAGTGAATCTACTTGGTACTTTTTCTAAAGACGCCTCGATGGTATGAAACTTTCTACCAAGAATGTGTATGTGTGTGTGCATCGACCATTGGAGTCGAGAGGTGGACGCAGCTCCCTTCACATGGTGCAATTCCCAAGACAAACCATCACACAAGTCCCCTCCCTGTGATGCCAATGGTGTCAATTCCTCACACTAAAACTCTTCCAAGTGCTGACCTCTCATGAACTGCCCCCCCCCCCCGATAGTGACCTCTCAGTGTCCTTTTATAGGTGTTGGCTGTTTGGATTAGGGTAATCCTGGTTTGATTAGGGTAAGCTAATCGGGGAGACAAAGCAAGGCGGTGGGCCCGGTGTGGTTGACCCTTGTTTTGTCTTGGGAGTTATTAAAGATGAAAACCTCTAGGTGGGCCTTTCTGACCATTACCTAGAGAGAGGGAAATTACAAATTGGGAATTTTACAAGGCTTGGGTGAAAACTGAAAAAATGATGATGATAACCTACGGTTTACTGAAAATGGTGTCATGGTTACGTGATGATGATAAATGGCATCTTGTTGGTGTGTCGGTGTAGTGTGTATGTCTTTCGGGGTCGGTCGGGGCATGCCTTCAGTGCCTTTGTTCTTTTTGTTGTTGGTGTCACGTGGTTTGGGTCGTCCTCCTTTGTTGATGTCCTCGTAGTCATAGAATTCTTCATTTTTTGTATTTTTTGTGTGTGTGTGTGCGTTATGCGTGTGTGTGTATGTATAGGTGCGTGGGTGTGTGTGTACATATGTGTAATTATATGTATGTGTGTGCATACGCGTGCATGGGAACGGGGAGGTGTGTGGTTAGTGTGTGTATATATATATATATATATATATATATATATATATATATATATATATATATATTTATTTTTTCTGTTTTTTCAGCGATGTGTGGGCGACGCAGAGGCGGAGGGGGCGGGGGGGTGAGGTGAATGGGGTGAGAGAGAGGGGGGTGTGTGCTCCGGTGTGTGTGGGTGTGTGTGTATGAATGGAGCAGGGGGGGGGGGGGGGGGGGGGGGGGGGGTTGGATGGTGTTCACAGCGCCCGCGAGGGCCGGGGATAGAGAGCATGTGGCAGAGTGGAGCTGCCGAGAACGGGGGGGTGTGTAGTCAACGAGAGAGAGAGAGAGAGAGAGAGAGAGAGAGAGAGAGAGAGAGAGAGAGAGAGAGAGAGAGAGAGAGAGAGAGAGAGAGAGAGAGAGAGAGAGAGAGAGAGAGAGAGAGAGAGAGAGAGGTCCCCCTAAGGCGGGTTCCCACCATGGGAGTAAGAGAGAGGGATGGCAAGGAGTGAGGTGATGAGGGGATAAGGGAGCGAGGGTGTGGCTTCCCCTTAAGGCTAGCGGGGCCGCTCCTGAGGGAGAGAGAGAGAGAGAGAGAGAGAGAGAGAGAGAGAGAGAGAGAGAGAGAGAGAGAGAGAGAGAGAGAGAGAGAGAGAGAGAGAGAGAGAGAGAGAGAGAGAGAGAGAGAGAGAGAGAGAGAGAGAAACTTAGAGCTAGGTGAAAGTAGGGGAGGGGTGGAATATGAGGTGGTCTGCCATGGTTAGGAAGAAACAAGGCGGGGGGGGGGGGGGGGGGGGGGGGTATAGTAAGGCCAGTGGAATGTGGATGGGGGGGGGGAATTAACACTAGAATGGTAACAGGACACTTTTATGTCCTTGGACACTTTTGTGTCCTATTAAGTGACCATTTTGCTTGAATTATTTGAAGAGTATGAAAATGAATTCATAGGTGCTATATATCCACAAAGTTGCCCTATGAGCTGAAAATAACTTAGCATTTTTTTTGGAGTATCGATCTCACCATTAACCTTACTCTTGCACAACATTTTTGAACCTAAACTGTGTGAAAAAACGGGTCCTATTTTTGGCTTTTTTTTCAATTTTTGGCAACTATACCATTCTAAACTTCATGTTGTGAGGTTTAGATGGCTAGAGGTTTAAGTGTTAAAATTGAAAGTTATGACCAATTTACAAGAATTGCATAATCCTGTTTTTTTGGCCAAAATTAGCACTTTTATGATTTTTTTGGTGGCTTTCTTGATATCCAAATTCAATTTTGATTGTGTAAATGTAATGTATAACATAAAGCTAATCTTCCTTGAGTTTTGGGGGACCTAATATGCTATATAGCATAGTATATGATGATGGTTGAGTTTTTTTATTGCTGGAGAATACGATACATTTTGGAGTAGCAAGTATAACTTTCTCAATATTGCTAGTTTCTTAGGCCAGTTGTGTGTATTTTGTAGGTAGTAACCATATCTAATCATAGACTACAAACTTGGCTAGATATTGAGTAGTTTCTATGGGTTTCTAGAGGTCATAATGCTAAACCCAGTTTTTTCATGTTTGCTGTATTTAGCACTTTATCATTGCCCCCAAGGTTCCAATTCTAAGAGATCCATTATCCTTTTGACATGATCCATGGCTGATTTTGAATCCAAAGACCCAAAGGGAACCAAGAAAACATGTATATAGTATCTGTATTGAGCGTGACTATAGAAACTTTGATGATAGGTCCGCAGAATGGCAAAAAAACAACTTTTTTGTACCTATTTTTTTTGCCCAAAAAAAAATTAATGAGGTAAAAGCAACCATATGTTTTGGTCACCAACCCATTGAAGTTAACGGGGAATTTTATCTCATGTCCTACACAAATCCCCACTCTTATTTATATGCAATCAACCGTAAGAAATTGCTGTTTTGGACAAAATACACTAGTCCATCAACTTTGGAGGCTTGTAGTAACCAAGTGATGAGAAAAATTACAAGTTTCTCATTTTTTCCATTTGTAGTAGTTATTGAACTATAAGCTCATGAAGGATTTTTCAAAATGAGTGGATCTACTATGGTTTTGGAATGTTTTCCCAAAACCCTGAAAGGACACTTTTATGTCCTGTTAGGTTACCATTGTGTTAAGGATAGGCGGTCCATTGGGGATGGGGTGTGGACGAGCAGAGAGAGAGAGAGAGAGAGAGAGAGAGAGAGAGAGAGAGAGAGAATATTTGAAAGAGAGAGAGGGAGAATGTACAATATTTGGGGTGGCCCGCCGGAGGGTGTGACAGAGGCATAGGTGTCTCATGCACCCACCGGGCCGTGTGATGCAGCTGTACAGTAGGAGAGAGAGAGAATATTGGCGGAGTCGAGAGTAGGAGAGAGAGTGATTCGTCTTCTGGCGGTAATGGAGGGTATGTGGCCAAACTGGCGGTGCCCCGCTAGTGGTTAACCTTAGAAGGGGGGGTATGGTGAATGGTAAAGAGCCTTTTTTGTTTTTTTGTTTTTCTCTTTTGGTAACAAGCCTTCCCTTCCTTAGGGCGTGGTTCTCACGATCACGGTTTCGAAAACCGACCATCATTAGCCCTCCCATCTGTTCAAAGGCATTCATGCTTCTAGCCCTTCCTCTGCATCTTTAGTTGTGGAGTTAGAGGGTTCTCCCTCCTCTGGAATGTCTACCATGAACTTTGGATCAAACCTAAGAAAATACCTTTTCAGCCTCAAACCATTGACTCTAGTCTTGTGAATTCTCCCATCTGCTTCCATCAGCTTATAGCTGCCATTGTCATAGCGCCTTTTGACAATGAATGGTCCTTCCCATTTGGGTTGAAATTTCTTGTCCTTCTTGGTGTCAAATCTGTTGTTGTATCTCAGCACTAACATACCCTTTTCCAGGCCCTTTTCTTTAAGCCCTTGATTGAAGGTGAGCCAACATCGTTCTACCTGCGCTGCATGGTGATTGATTGCTTCTTCCCTATCTAGTTGGAGCCTCTCCAGATCCAGGATGTGGTTTCGGAGATTTACAATTGGGCGTTGTATCTGGCTAGCCAAGACTCGTAAGCTGGCTATCTCTACCTCAATGGGTAGAATTTCCTCCTTCCCATAAACTAGATGGAAAGGGGTGAAACCTAGTGATGTTCGGAAAGTTGTTCAATAGGCCCATAGGGCTGCCATGAGATGTTTATCCCAGTCTCCTGTGTGATTGTTCACTTGTTTTGTGATGATTTTGCAAATCATTCCGTTTACTTTTTCTACTAGGCCATTACACTATGGATAGTATGGTGTGGAATGTCGACGTGTGATGCCTAACTTCTTCATCAGTTCTCCCACCAGATTGCCTCTGAAACCTGGTCCCCTATCTGATATTATCTCTAGAGGAGTGCCAAAACAGCAACATATGTGCTCAAAAATGAACTTTGCTACCTCTTGGGCTGTAATGCGTGTGGTGGATGTTGCTTCTGCCCATCGAGTCATGTAGTCTACACCCACTATAATGTACAGTTTACCTGATTCGGCCCTTGGTAAAGGACCGATTGCATCTATTCCCCATTTTTCAAATGGACCATATAAGATGATAGGAGTTTGTGGCTCATAGGTTAATGTGCGATCACTGGCCACTTGACAAGCCTTGCATGTTTTACACCAATGGTGTACATCCCTGTTCAAGCTAGGCCAAAAGTATCCTGCTTGTAGAATCCCTCTACTGGTGATATCTAGAGCAAAATGACCGCCGTAGATGCCATCATGGCAACTTGAAATTACCTATGTGATCTCACTAGAGGTTGGCACTCGCCTGAGAATCTGATCCTTGCCCTTACAATACAAGTGGTCATTGTTTACAAGGCGGTATCTGGTAGCCTTCCTTACCAGCCACTTTTTTGGCCTTTGGTGTACCCTTTCGGACATTCTCCTGTATCTAGAAAGTTAATGATATCAAGCATAGCATCACTACCTTGAAAGAGGGGTAGTTTCAGTTTGATTGCTTCTACGGGAACGTCCTGTATTCTTTCTTTGGCTAGAGAATCTGCCTCGTGATTTTTTGCTTTGGGGACATGAAATAGTTTCACTGCCTCAAACTTCCTTAGAAGATCCTTAACTTGGCGTAGTTGACCAAGTAAAACCTGATTTTTACAAACCCAAGTGCCGTTTATCTGCCTTATCAAAAGCAAAGCATCGCCAAACACGTTTAGGCGTTGAATTCCTTGTGAAATACACTGTTCCAACCCAAGAAGTAGAGCTGCATACTCTGCTTCGTTGTTGGAGCAGGAGTGTAATAACTGCCCGATGGAGAATATCCTTTCTTGTTGCTCATTGAAAATGACTATGCCAGTTGCAGACTGGTCCACTGTTCTTTTGTATGCTCTGTCAAAGAATAGAGAGTGAGCTCTTTTTAGCTCAAGACTTTCTACCATTGGTGTTTCTTCTTTTGCTTCCGTGTTGACCTTAAGCTTCTTCTCATAATGGCGATGAGTGAGAATTCTTGCTAAACTAGCCGTGGTGGAGTTTTCTACTTGCATGGTGCAGTCGAATTCTTGTAATCTAACCAGCCATTTAGAGATCCTAGATGAGACATCCATGTGTCGCATTACATATGGGAAAACCTCCTCCATTGTCAGGATTACAAAGGGTCTAGGCAGAAGATAGGAGTGAAACTTTGTGGTAGCAAACATTAGTGCAATTACCATGTGTTCTACTTCGGTAAATCCCTTTTTGACGGGGTCATGACACGACTAGAGAAGTAAATAGGACGCGTGAAAGAATTTTGGGGGTCCTTTTGCATTAGCACGGCTCCGAGTGTATCACTTCCTACACTAGTTCACATAAAATGGCTCGTCCCACTTAGGGGGTGAAATGGTGGGAAGCTTAGCTAGGATTTGCTTCACCTCGGTAAATTGCTGCTCGTTTTCTTCACTCCATGAGAAGACATCCCTCTGGGTGATTTTTTGTAGAGGGAGGACCACTTGAAGGAAAGAAACTAACTGCTTAGCGGTGGTGGGTGATGACAAAGATACCAGAGCTTGAATCTTGCTAGGGTCAGCTTCAATCCCTTTTGTTGAGATTACATGGCCAAGGAGAGTGACATTAGGAAAAGTTTGGACTCAAAAATGGGCCTTGTAAGAATTGTTGATGTGGCATAGCTTTCAAAAAGTGGGGATCGGTAATTTTTTTGCAAATAAGATCCAAACTTGTCGGAGGTTGGATATTTAGAATCTACTCTTCAAATGCTATCTATTGATATATAGCATGCATGTATTGGACATTGTCTTCATGTAGATCTAGAAAAAGGTGATTTTAGATTATCGTAACGATAACAAAACCTCATTGATTGAAAAAAAATGGCATAACTTTCATAGAAGTCATCCAAACTTTTCAGACCTTCGCACTTTAGAATCCATTGTTCAAGAACTTTTCAATGATAGGTCATATCATGGGGTTCTAAGCAATTTTAGAGGGGTCTACCGGGTTGCTTTCTTTTGTACAACTTTGATGATGTGGCACTCTTAAAAGGCCCAAAAATGAGTTCAAAATTTTCCTAATGCTTTTCTTTCACCAATGTGACACTTATCTATGTTGATGTAAGGTTTCCAGTTTCTGAAACCTTAAAGGTTGTATAAAGCTTAATCAAACTAATATGATTATTGAAAAAGCAATGTAGATTGTCCGACCATGGCAAATATTGGTATTTTTGGAATCTTAAGCACAGCAAACCCTAGGCTAGAAATTTTCAGAATTGAATTCCGATAAAAACTGGCATAGTTATGACCCCTGGAATTTTACACTGTGAATTGAGTAAAATAGGTAAAATTGAAGGGTTGCAGTAATCATTTAAGCATAGACTTTATTAAAAGTCTCCCAGATATTTACAAGATATTTACTAATTAAGCAAAAATAGGTCAAATTATAGCAAAATTGACATTTTAAAAGCTGGCAGGTAATGGGAGGGTCATCACTGACATGCCAGGGACTCATTTAGCAGCAGGGGGCATTTTTTGACTTGCTGGGGGTTGCTTGAACTTCAAGCAACTGCATTTTTCAGCCGGTGCCAGAAAACTATAAATAGGACCCCTAACTTCACATTTTACAGAGACTCGGAGCCTTGACACACTCTCTCTCATCTAGAGAGACCGGTACGCAGAAATCATTAGAGATTAATCTCCAATTGATTAACCTAAACGGTAATTAGTCTAATCTTTCTTAATTAGCAAGGTTAGATTAAGATATTTGTTAATAAATCAAAGATTAGGCCTATGTATGCTCCTCAAACCTCTCTTAATTAATTAATCTCTGCTGATTATTAGAATTAAGCTTAGTAATACTAAGCTAATTAATTATCCTATTATAATAGGGTTGAAATTAGTCATATTTAACCATGAATTAATGGTAAATATATTAATTAAGATTATATTAAGTTGAAGTAATTACCAAAGATGCATTAAACAGTCATTAATCTAGGAAAATTATCCTATAATTTTTTGAGAAGTTTTCCTAATTAATTAGGCATAATTACTCTGTTTTTGGAGCAATTTTAATAAGAGAAAGTAGTAAATGGATTTCCAATGTTGTGATATATTTATCAGTAGTTAATTAGGTGTTCAAAAACCCGTGATATTTAGGAGAAGCTCAGAAAATTAATCTAGCTAATTAATTTAGCAGAAATACTTTATTTTCTGAGTAATTTAAATAGGAGAAATTAGTCAATAGATTTCAAATGTTGTGATATATTTACCAGTAGTTAATTAGATGTTCAAGAACCCGTGATAATTAGGAGAATCTCTGAAAGATAATCTAGCTAATTAAGCTAGCAAAAATACTGTGTTTTGTGAGTAATTTAAATAGGGGAAATTAATAAATGGAATTTAAATGTTGTGATATATTTATCAATGGTTAATTAGATGTTCAAGAACCCGTGATAATTAGGAAAAGCTCAGAAAATTAATCTAGCTAATTAATTTAGCAAAAATACTCTGTTTTTTGAAAAATTTAAATAAGAGAAATTAGTAAATGGATTTCAAATGTTGTGATATATTTATTAGTAGTTAATTAGGTGTTTAAGAACCTGTGATAATTAGGAGAAGCTCAGAAATTTAATTTTAGCTAATTAAGTTAACAGACTTACTCTATTTTTTGAGTAATTTAAATAGGGGAAATTAGTAAATTTAATTCAAATGCTGTGATATATTTATCAAGGGGTAACTAGGTATTAAGGAACGTGTGATAATTAGGGGAAGCTCAGATAATTAATCTAGCTAATTATTTTAGTAGAAAAACTCTGACTTTTAGACAAATTAAATAGGAGAAATTAGCAAATAGATTCAAATTGAATTGAGTTACTTATTAGAGGTTAATTAGAGATTATGAAACCCGTGATAATTATTCTGATTTCAGATAAATTTTTTAACTAATTATCTTAGTGGAATTACGTTGTTTTTAGGGGTAAATTAAAGGGGGAAATTAGTAAATCATGTTCTATAACTACATGCTATTTATCAGAGCTATATTATAGGGTAAAAAGACCGTGATAATTATGCCACGTTTAGAAAAGTAGTATAGATATTTATCAATGTCAAATTACACTATTTTTAGCTAAAAACTAAAGAAGGAAATTAGTAAATCATGCTATTTATTAGAGCTATATTATAGGGTAAAAGGGCCTTGATAATTATGTCAAGGCTAGAAAAGTAGTATAGATATTTATCTAAGTCAAATTACACTATTTCTAGCTAAAAACTAAAAAGGGAAATTAGTAAATCATGCTATATGATTACATGATATTTTTCAGAGCTATATTATAGGGTGAAGAGGCTGTGATAATTATGCCAATGTTAGAAAAGTAGTATAGATATTTATATAAGTCAAATTACACTATTTTTAGCTAAAAACTAAAGATGGAATTTAGTAAATCATGATATATGATTACATGCTATTTATCAGAACTATATTATAGGATAAAGAGGCCGTGATAATTATGCCAAGGTTAGAAAAGTAGTATAGATATTTATCTAAGTCAAATTACACCATTTTTAGCTAATTAAAGAGGGAAATTAGTAAACCATGCTATATGATTACATGCTATTTATCAGAGCTATATTATAGAGTAAAAAGGCCGTGATAATTATGCCAAGGTTAGAAACGTAGTATAGATATTTATCTAAGTCAAATTACACTATTTTTAGTTAAAAACTAAAGAAGGAAATTAGTAAATCATGTGCTATAATTACATGCTATTTTTCAAATCTGTATTATAGGGTAAAAAGTCCGTGATAATTATGCCAAGGTTAGAAAAGTAGTATAGATATTTATCAAAGTCAAATTATTCTAATTCTAGCTGAAAATGGAAGATGGAAATTATATAATCAAGTTAAAAAATAATAAGATAATTACCAGTGGTCAAAAATATCCTTATCTACTTGTGGTAATTATACCATATTTAATTGGTGAGGTTAGAAAATTATAATTGACCAAAAGTCCTATTTTTAGCGAATGATTAATTAAAATAAATAGACTTTGTGGTCAAAAGTTTTTAGGAAAATTATAGTAATTGTAAACCTATGATATCAAGTTGAGGAAATGAAATCTTTAAGAGAATTTAATTACAATAAATATTAAGCCCAAAATAAGTAGATTATTAGCTTAAAAATCAATGGGAAAATTAGAGAAAAAGATATAGAAAATTATAATAAAATTATAATAAAATTAGGAGAGCTTAGAAAACCCTTAGGGAAGCGGTGGAAAAAGTTATCATACCTATATAGACAAATAAGAAATTACTAGGTCAAGAATTTACCAATTAAGACTATAAATTTAACCTTGGATGGGTTACGGTTGAATACAAAGGTAAAGTCTAGATTTTGAACTATTTACCTAAAAATTAGACATCCTTTTTATAAGGATAAGAAGTTATGATACCAAAAAGAACCCGAGCAAATCCTACATCTGATGATGAGGAAGTAGCTCCAAAACAAACTAGAGCGTCGCACGACGACGAAGCCGGGCCTAGTAGTAGGCCTACGGAGGAGATTCTTCAAGCGCCAACGCAGCAACAGATGGCCAATCAATCCCAGGTGGGTGTCCCATTGTTCAATTAAGTCTTTAATTAGTTTAAGTTATTTTATAAGTTAGCATTGCATACGTAAGAAGGATAAACTGGCTGAAAACGGAAGGTAACTTCCAATGTACATTTGTTTATAATATAGAAAATAATTGTTTGGGTTAAAACTGGTTGAATTAAGAAAGATATGTTTAATTATCCTTAAGATAGCTTGTCTCAAGACACCTCCGACTCCTTGATATAAATTGATGATAATGATTGGCTTTCTAGCCACGGTTAAGTCGGTTACCCCCATGAACGATGGGTTTCTACTCCATGTCATGTCTTGATGTTTCTACATAAGTTAGGATACCGTTTTTATCCTAGGGGAGCCGCCCGGTTGTATGGGCAACTAGTTTGGTGTATGGGCACCCGAACCTTGGGTGGGGGTTTGGGTGGGGGTTTATCCACTCCGGATTTGAATAAGGAATGGGTGCCGTTTTTCACCCTTAGGTGGTCTTGAGACAAGAAGAGTACTAGTCATGGTTATTATGGACAATGTTTTGATTGACAGTACCCTGTCTTAAGTTTAAAGATGTCTGTTTTCTAAAAGAATGCTTTCAATGCTATCTTCAAGGAATTACTGTGATGGAACGTTAAAAGAGACCATTATTTTAAATATTAAAACAATGTAATAATAAGATAAATGAATCTTGTGTGAGTGCGGGGTGGTAAGTGGGGATTAACTAAGGCTGTCAATCATGAACGGGTGGACCTGATTAGTCAGGTAACTATCCATCCCTGCACACTAAAACGTTTAGAAAACTTCTTCACTTGGAGAGGAGCCCACCACGGCTGTGCCCTCACATCTGTTAGAGGGAAAAAAGCATTGGTTGAGGATACCTTAGCCCAATATGTGGAAGTTATAGGGCCGAAAGACTTTTGGGATTGTTAGTATGGTATCCCGTTTCTGCTGCGAGACAGGACTAGGTCTTCTTCTAAGGCTATAAACCCAAGCCATTGTCAATGGCAAAGGTCTATTCCTTGGATTTTTCTTGTCTAGAGACTCCGATTTTTATAAGGCCTAGAGACCTGTCAAGGATCCCATCCCGATCTCGGTATTTCCGGGTTGGGGACCTTATAGTTGAGCTGGCCAACGAAGGTTTGCAGCCTGGTTAAGCCATCATAGACTTTTCTTAAATGGAGGGCTCGTGAACTATAGATGCAAAGATCATCTATGAAAACCCGTATTGACGTTCCAAAGTAGGGTTGAAAAACAAAGGTCACATAGCGCTGAAATGTGGCCAGAGCATTAGTGAGGCCAAAAGGCATCACCCTGTAAGCAAAGCATCCCCAAGGTCTGATGAAAAGTTGTCTTCTTTTGGTCTTCTTCCGCAATGATAATCTGGAAGTATCCTGAGTAGCCATCGCACACTGTGTATCGCTTGTGACCTGCCACTTCATTGAGAATTTCATCCTGGAATGGGAGGGGAAAGTGATCCCTCGTCATGGCTACATTGAGAGGTTTATAGTCCATACAAACTCTCCACTTGCCATTCTTCTTTGGTGTGACTACTACTGGGGAGACCTATTCTGAGTCTTCGACAGGGTAGATGAAGCCTTCCTGTAGCAAACTCCTCACTTCTTTAAGTAGTGCCTCTTGTTGGATTACTCCAAGTCTTCTGAGCCTTTGCACCACGGGCTTACTGCCTTCCTTGAGTTTTATGTGGTGTTGTACTAGTGTGATTCCTGTGATCTTATCATAGCCATCAATGAATAGTGTAGTGAAATTACCCAGCATGGAGACATATTCCTTCCTTTCTTCATCGGTTAACTCATTTGAGAGCATCCTTTGTAATTTAACTGCATCCTCCAAGGATTGCGTACCTGATGGTTCCTCTTGGTTTGTCGGGGGTGTTTCAGATTGTGTCAATCTTTTTGGGTCTTTAAGAATGACCCCCATCACCTCAATGCTTCTGTCACTCTCGTCAGTGGTGGTTGTCTCTTCTCCTGAGGTAGATGAATAGTCGCTAGTGGACTCATCTTCTGAAGCCTCCAAGATCATGTTGCATTGCTTCCCAGTCCTCATATCATAGAATATGGACTTCCCTTTAGCATCCTTCATCTGAATCATTCCGGTGCTCGAGTCTTGCTTAGCTTCCATAGCCATGAGCCAGGGTCTCCCAAGAATGATAGGGTAGCCCTCCCCTTTGTGTGGCATGACAAAAATGTCTACCTCCACTTCTGTATTGAATGCTTTTACTTTGACCGCATTCACAATGCCCACGCATTTCACTCTTATATTGGTTGCCATTTTGGCTCGGTAGGGTGCCGGCCTACTCACCTCTAGACCTAGATGGTGCATCATTTTTTCACTCATGATGCATATTTGTGTGCCAGCATCTATGTAGACGTTTGAGATTCGTTGCCCCTTGATGTGGGCATCCATAGTTGGTAGGATGTCGTCGAGATCCCTTCTAGAGATAGCCCCAGCTATCCTTGGTCTTGATTTCCTAGTACTCACCATTTTTGTCCATTGCCTCCTCATTCTTGGTGCAAGATGGAGTAATTGGGGCCAAGTTATCTTCGGGCCCTGCATCAAAACATCCTGAACTAAGTCATAGGGTTTAGCATACTCACCTAGTGAGAAATCCACAATGTCTATCTTCCGTCGCGGTTTAGCTGCTTGCTTGCTAGACTCGGCCTTCCCTTTCATTTTCTCTTCTCTTTGAGAGGCTTCCTTGTACCTGGCACGCTTCACTCCCATAGCATCCACTTCTTCTACTTTTGATTTCCCTTTGTGCTTTTCTCGAACTGATTCTTCTACCTTTGCCTTCCCTTTAGCCTCCAAGCTAATAATACTCACCGCTTGGTTTATAGCAAGTGGTGGGGGTAGTGGTGGAATAAGAGGTTGTGGTGGTGGTTGTTGTTGTACATGTGGTCGAAGGATCTGGACCGGTGGGATTGGCCCTGGTTGCTTGGGTGGTGGTGTTCTTGCCCTTGGCGGAGAGATCTAATTCTATCTCCCCCCTCTATTGAAATTCTGCCTTCTTGGATGTGGGCAGTAGTACATACCATGGCCGTCTTCCACGCAATTGTAGCAGTGGTACTCTTGGTTTTGCCTTCGTTGTCCCCTTCCTTGTTCTGGATTTCTGACGGGTGCATGCCCTTGTTGCACCAGATGCACGGATAACCTCTAGTTGGGTAGTGATGCGACTCAGCGGGTCTTGCTGCTCCTCTGATGCCTCTTGTGGTTGGGCTCTACTGGCTGTTGCAGTCATCGAGATTGTTTCCTTTGACTCATTTACTCTTGCTTGCATGCACAGCTTCTTGTGTTTAAGGCGGGATACTTCTACTGCCAACTCATATGTTGCAGGAAACCTTCCTTTTACCTTCTCTCTAAGCGGCGACCACAGGCCAGCAATGAAACGGTCCTTCTTCTGGAAATTAGGCGCTCCTTCGCCTTCCTCCAGTGAGGAAACCCATCTCTCCCATAAGTCCACAAACTTGGACTCGTAGGTGGCATACTCTAGCAGACCTCCCTACTTCAATTCCGTCAGTAGTAGCTGCCATAGCTTCTCCGAGGTTGTGCCTCCACCAAACCTCTTAACAAAGGCAGCCCGTAACACACCCCATGCATTCTTGGTAGCCTGGGGCAATGCATTGTATCAGAACTTGGCCTCTACTTTCATCAGTAGAGGAAAAATTTGAAGTCGTGAAGCGTCGTCATCCTTGTTGGAAACCACACAAGCGATGTCGAAATCATCCAAAAAGTCGGTGGTGAGATCTTCTTCCTTCTTTCCACTAAATGTGGGGAAAAAAACACTTTCCATGGTAGTGACTCAGGAAATTACAAATTTTTTTTTCCTTTTTTTTAATATTATACTAACAACAGTAGCGGCTCATAGCGGCTTTTTACAGAGTTGGGTGGATAGATTAAAAAAAGATAAAGATAGAAACATTAAAGGAATGGTGGTAATCCAATATGGGGAGAATGATAGGGTTCTCCTAGCACCGCCGCACCTAATAGGTACACGATCTTCTATTGGTAGAATAGATATTCACATGCATATGTTACAGGAATCTGAACAGGAATGTTGTCAGCCCGTTTTCCATCATGCACAGAGGGTGGAGTACTTACTTACACTCTTACCATGTTAGTGTTGTTGAGTCGGCACATCCACAAGAGGTCGTCGCCTTTCATGGACTCTACCTTCCCTTCGTCGCTCAGCACGTATGGGGTGATGGCTACGCGTCTGACCACTCCCAGCCTTTTGGCTAGCAGCAACTGCAGATAATTACCGTAGTCGGCGTGTTGCATGAATTCCACTCCATTCAGCTGCAACTCGTCTCCAGCTCACTGGGTTTCACCCGTGGTGGAGAGCTTCTTCAGGATAAGTTGTACAGGGAGAGGAGGAAGACCCTCCATCCGTCTTCCAAAACAGCGAGAGCAGTAGCCGAACCACTCTTCCTTAGGGCATGGGAACCTTCTTACCACTTCTTCTTTAGGATTGTCGAAGTGGATTGGTAGTACTCGCATGCGTCGTGCGAATCGGTAGGTGACCTTCCGCCGCTTAGCTTTGGATGACTTCCTCTTTGGCAAGCTGGGTACAGCCCGGCTCTCTGATCTTGAAGCACTTGCTTGGCCAGATGCTTCTCCCTTTGGGGTCATGTGTTTCCAGAATGGCTTAACCTTTCCTTACCTTTCGCTCGAGCAGCCCCTTTAGGCCATTTTGGAGTAGAGGTTATAAATTTGATTGCAGTTTCCTTAGGGAAGAGGGGCCTCACCGTTTTCTTTCCTCCTTTGATGTGGATGACTTCTTCGCGGTGAATGTCGATGTAGACAATTTCAGCCCCTTCGCTGCCTTCATTACTGGCACTCATTGACAGTGTGTTTTGGTTGACAACAGTGATAGCACTTCATAGACCTCCCACCTGATGCTCTCAATTTGTGGTTAGAACGAGCAACACGAGATGGGGATCTTACCTCTTGAATACTGACGACACTACAACCTAGCAGTAGTACTTCAATGAAAGCGGCTAGTGCCTCCTTAGTCTCCTCCTCTTCCATCCTCCAGTTAGAAAATTCCTTAAGCCATTCGTCCATGATTGATGAGGTGCGTTGCTTTCAGAATTGTAAACTGAAGGTTTCTTAAAAGCCCTCCTTAGTGGGGACACCAAATGACTGGAGCAAAGCGAGACACGAACCCCAATGGCCTCTAAAACGCCAAGAGCCGATGGCACGCCTCGAGCCGATCACGGTAAAGCGAACAGGGGACACCACCTAGCTTTGTGCGGCTAGGATGCAGACAACGGTGATGTGAACACCGCAAACTTACACACACACACACACACACAGATTTACAAACGATGAAAACCCTCGGGGGTGTGAGGGGGAATTATTTCTTGCAGTATTTACAAATGACCTTCCTTCTGACGAGGTGACACATCGTGGTGATAGAGAGATACGGAGAAGAGATAGTGAATCTACTTGGTGCTTTCTCTAAAGACGACTCGATGATATGAAACTTTCTACCAAGAATGTGTATGTGTGTGTGCATCGACCATTGGAGTGGAGAGGTGGATGTAGCTCCCTTCACATGGTGCAACTCACAAGACAAACCATCACACAAGTCCCCTCCCCGTGATGCCAATGGTGTCAACTCCTCCCACTAAAACTCTTCCAAGTGCTGACCTCTGATGAACTGCCCCCACCCCCCCCGGATAGTGACCTCTCAATGCCCTTTTATAGGTGTTGGTTGCTTGTATTAGGGTAATCCCGGTTTGATTAGGGTAAGCTAATCGGGGAGACAAAGCAAGGCGGTGGGCCCGGTGTGTTTGACCCTTGCTTTGTCTTGGGAGTTATTAAAAATAAAACCTCTAGGTGGGCCTTTGTGACCATCACCTAGAGAGAGGGAAATTAGAAATTGGGAATTTTACAAGGCTTGGGTGAAAACTGAAAAAATGATGATGATAACCTACGGTTTACTGAAAATGGTGTCGTGGTTGCGTGATGCTAATGAATGGCAGCTTGCTAGTACGTCGGTGTAGTGTGTACGTCTTTTTGGGGTTGGCCGCGGCATGCCTTCGGCGCCTTTGTTCTTTTTGTTGTCTGTGTCGCATGATTCGGGTCGTCCTCCTTTGTTGATATCGTTGTAGTCGTAGAATTCTTTGTTTTTTGTATTTTTTCAGTGTGTGTGCGTTATGCGTGTGTGTGTATGTATAGGTGTGTGTGTGTGTGTACATATGTGTAATTATATGTATATGTGTGTGTGTGCGTATGTGTGCGTGGGAATGGGGGGTGTGTGGTTATTGTATGTATATATATATATATTTTTCTTTTTCTTTTTTTTTTCTTTCTTTTTTCTTTGTGCCGATGTTGTGGGTGACGCAGAGGCGGAGGGGGAGGGGGAGGGGGAGGTGAATGGGGTGAGAGAGAGGGGTGTGTGCGCTCGGGTGTGTATGTGTGTGTGGGTGTGTGTATATGAGTGTGCTGGTGTGCTGAGGAGGGGAGAGCGCGACAGAGAGCGGGGGGGGGGGGGGGGGGGGGGGGGGGCTACCTCTGGCATGCGCGCACAGAGCGCGAGGGAGAGAGGGGCTGAGTGTTGGAGAGGGGGGAGGGGGTATGAGAGGATGGGGGGGGGCGGGGGGGTGTTGGATGGTGTTCACAGATCCCGCGAGGGTCGGGGATAGAGAGCGCGCGACAAAGCTGGGCTGTCGGGAACGAGGGGGGGTGTAGTCAAGAGAGAGAGAGAGAGAGAGAGAGAGAGAGAGAGAGAGAGAGAGAGAGAGAGAGAGAGAGAGAGAGAGAGAGAGAGAGAGAGAGAGAGAGAGAGAGAGAGAGAGAGAGAGAGAGGTTCCCCTAAGGCGGGTTCCCACCATGGGAGTAAGAGAGAGGGATGGCAAGGGGTGAGGTGGTGAGGGGATAAGGGAGGGAGGGTGTGGCTTCCCCTTAAGGCTCGCGGGGCCACTCCTAAGGGAGGAGGGAGAGAGAGAGAGAGAGAGAGAGAGAGAGAGAGAGAGAGAGAGAGAGAGAGAGAGAGAGAGAGAGAGAGAGAGAGAGAGAGAGAGAGAGAGAAACTTAGAGCTAGGTGAAGGTAGGGGAGGGGTGGAATATGACGTGGTCTGCCATGGTTAGGAATAAACAAGGTGGGGGGTATAGTAAGGCCAGTGGAATGTGGACGAGGGGGGGGGGGGGGGGGGATTGGGGATAGGCGGCCCGCTGGGGCTGGGGTGTGGACGAGAGGAGAGAGAGAGAGAGAGGGAGAATATTTGAAAGAGAGAGAGGGAGAATGTACAATATCTGGGGTGGCCCGTCGGAGGGTGTGACAGAGGCATAGGTGTCTAATGCGCCCACCGGGCCGGGTGATGCAGCGACAGAGTAGGAGAGAGAGAATATTGGCGGAGCCGAGCAGTAGGAGAGTGAGTGATTCGTCTTCTGGCGATAATGGAGGGTGTGTGGTGAAACTAGCAGCGCCCCCCTAGTGGTTAACCTTAGAGGGGGGGTATGGTGAATGGCAAAGAGCCTTTTTTGTTTTTTTTTTCTCTTTTGGTAACAAGCCTTCCCTTCCTTAGGGTGTGGTTATCACGGTCACGGTTTGGAAAACCGACCATCAACACTTAGGACCATCGGGGCATTTTTCCCTCTTTGGGAGGTTTTTCCCCCGTGCATTGTATATATGCCCATCATTCTAGGGCTATTGATCCTTCCATTGCACACTAAGCAATACACTCTCTATCGTGTGCCTTGAGCTCCTTCATCTTCTCCAAGTTGTGTGTGTTTTCGTGCAATTCTAATTCCAACAGCCCCCCTTTTATAATGGCCCCTTTTTTAAAGAAGGAACTTTCCGAAAAAAACAGGCACTTTCACCAAAAATGAACTTTCATCTCAATGTGACGGTTAGATTTCAATAATAACTAAAGATGGTTCTAAAACAAGTTGTAAGACGGCCATTGTAGAGTGAAAAACTATATTCAAAGTCTTAAATTTTCCGAAGCAAATCATATTGATTACATAGGGGATTGTTTTCAAAACTGCAAGAGTTACAAAGCTATAAGAGTTATAGCATAGTTCCATCCATGCCTCAATCCTCCCAGACCTTCAATTTGTCTTCCATTCTCTTCCCAATCTACGACATTCATTTACAATAAGTAGCCAATGATCATCAAACTATGATGGAGTGAAAAATGTGGTGGAAGGATTCTCACCTTGTGACGCTGTAAAAAACATTGTGCTTGTTGAAGGTCCTCAAAACCCATAATAGCCAAATGTCATCGCAGATTACTAAGAGTCCAATGCTTGTTCACTTGGAAAGCCTCCAAAGCATCGTTGGGCATCCTCACTACAATGTCAAAGCTTGCAATAGCGCCATCTACACTCTATAAGGGAGTCCACACTCCAAGCTTGCACATCCAACAATCATAGTGAAATCGTATGTACAAGGAGGTGCATATCCCAATACTTGAAGCTCCAACCTTACAACGGTACCTATCCCCATTGTGCATGCCCTCCACAAAACCCCAGTCCTCTTCTAAAAGCCTCCCTAAATCCTTATAATGCACATCTTTACATACAAGAATTGTGGTAGTCTCCACAAATCCAAACTCTTTAAACATATGCACGAAACAATGAATCGGTAAACACCAACTCAAGCCCACATGCCTAGAAGCTTTAGAATATTTTAAGGAGTTTTGCACATCTATTATCATTTTTTTCTTGAAAGATGCTACAGACCACAAATTTGGTTGTGCCACTCCATACTTAATAAGGAAGATACTTTGATGGGTTCAAGCTTTCCAAACCCTTGTGTAGAAGTAGGCACAATATAGGAGTGAGAATAGAAGAAAATACTTCTTTGGATTAGTTTGGTTTGGCAAAGCTGTGCAGAAATTGTTGCTCCAATATCCACACGTATAGCATTAATGTGCTAGAGAGACTATGTAGTGACTCATCCTCCACCAATGTGGATGGAAATATGACTATAAATTCATGGCAAATGTTAAGTATGATCATAAAAACATTCCACTGTGATTTCACACCTAGCTTTGTATTTTCAAAACATGTACTTATAATGTGTTGGAAATCGAGTTGGTTGTTGCAATTGCATGCTTGACATTGAGAAACATGTTGCACAATGGCTAGGGTCCCCTTGTCTTTGCGATTCTTGAAGCCAAGGAGCGTTCCTTTCCAATGATGATCCAATTTTGAATGATTTCGCACACGGTGAGGGCCAATAGTAGATGGATGCATGTATACTCAAGCACATTTGGTGAACTCTTGTGGCACCCACTCATCATCTATACCTCTTTGTTGTGGCATGCAAGTGCTATGACCTCATCCTTTGGCCGCCTTTACAGAGTAGAGATGGCCATGGGTGAGTGCTTAATTTTTGGGAGCTCCTAATTTAGAGCTTTTTAAAAAAGATTTAGGTCTTTTCAAGTTGTGGGTAGAATTTGGAAAAATATCATAGTTGTACAAATTTTTTTGACTTTCCAATTTCATGAGACTTTTTGTTTCCTATATTATTAATCTTCACTTTCCTAATCCATGTTCAACCTTCAATTTCCATAGCCTTCTAGTTTCCACCAATGTCCCGTCTCTCAATGTTTTAGGCTAAAGTAATGAATTGTTTTCTTTTAAATTGTAGTGAATTTGATGATCTCTAAAAACAAACAATATACTCCCCATATTTCATATAATAGGTTTTGAAGTTACACGTTACCCAATAATAACAGCACTTTCTTTAGAATCTACATTCGATGTGATTAGATCGAGTGTTGATCTAATGGACCATATGCATCAAATTTGGTAGCATGGCATTGAGCACAAAATTCCAAAGAATCCTTGACTTGATAGTGACCTTGTTTGCAAAGAGAAAAATTGTCTATGTACTAACACAACCATCTCTTTAGAGGAAACATACTCATCTAGGGTCGAGTCATCATCATTAATATTTTTGGTTTTTTCATCCATAATATGCAGCATAGGGTGGTTACAAATCACATATTTTTACCTCTAAAGACAACAAATTGAGGAAATAAATTCTCATGTACGTAAGGAAAGCAAGAAATGGAGATCTAGCATGTTAAGGTAACAAACAAGGGGTGAGAAGTGTCTAGAGATATGCACACAACTATATTGAGGAGATAGGTATCGAGTAAGATTGTCATTCCATTGTCAAGATTTATCACCTAAAATCACTATGGGATGCAATTGAAGATGAGTATTTCTCCATTTTGAAAGGCAAAGGACATGAGAAAAGACATCATCTAGCTAGTTGAAGGCAAATGGCTTTCTCTTTTGGAGGGGCCCTTAGACTTGATTGCAAATGACTTATTGTGGTAGATCTTTGAGGTATTCTAAATGATAGTCACAATATTTACATTCTAGAGTCTTCCTTTATCGAGGTAAAAAGGAAAAGTTAAAACAAATATATTTTCTGAATGCTACTAGCCCATTAAAGCTTAATTGATTTAGGTTAGTTTCAAATACTCTTGTAGCAATTTTTTGACATTTCTTATTTGTTGGTGTGTTCTGATTCTTTTTTAGACGGCTAGAAGGGGCAAACCACCCCACCATACAAAGTATAAAATTATATGAGAATTTACTAGGTAGGACAATACATAAAAAAGATACAAAGTCAAAGCCTAAGATTTTTAAACTAAAGTCCTAAGTCCATGTCTTACATGTATACATCTCTTTCCATATGTGTGAAATGATGGATATCATAGATTATTTATCTTGTCATTCCAGTTCTATTCCACTATGTATGTATTCAATGTTTTATTTATAATTTTGTTAGAACTACATCAAGTGATCAAAACCATCAATTGCTAGAGTGGCATGCAATGTCATTCTCGTTGCGGCTATCAACAACTTTTTTTAAAAAATCCATACTAACAATTGTTAGTGAAGATGTTATATTAACTCAACACATAATCAACAACAAGCCTTACGCACTACAAGTGTCTTAAGGGGCCAACACTTCTAAAAAGGTGGTGTACAATTCATAAGAAAAAGACCATGTTTATGCTTATCTAGAAGCTTTAGCCAAAGGAAGCAGTCTGTTTTCCCCCTAGAGGGCACCACCCAAGTAGTTGATGTAGTGCATGTTTCCATTCTTAAACGTGCACAATTGTCTCTACGGTTGACACTATTAAATATATAAACTTAGTTCTTTCGAGCATGATACCATTTAACTAAGCTACCATAGAGATTCTCCCAAATACACAAAGGTTCAGATAGTTGTATCTCGCCATTTGTGTTTCTATGTCCTTTGTGCCCATCTGCAAATTGACCCTGTGAGGAAGGGCGATCTTTAATTAGATGGAGTCGTGATCGATTGGGATATGGTTGACAAAGGAGAAACATTGTCCCAAGGAGGCTAAAGTGCATGAGAGAATTATAGCTCCAAGAAATAATTTTTGAAAGCATGGGGGTTTGCATGGGAGGGCTACTAAAAAAAAGCAACAAAGTGGTATCATCACTAGAATGAAGAGAGACCTTAAAATACTTCAAGTGCCCCATCTTAAACTGGTCCCTTAGATCTCCAAGCTATGAGGAGGATCCTTAAATACCTTTTGGAGGGAGCTTGGTGAGTAACAAAGGAATCTCCAAGCTGGCACATTTCTAGAATGATGGCGACTAATTGGTCGTGCAACATAATTTGAATCTAAAATGAAAGGCTAATGAACAATGGAGTCTTAGAAATTATCATTTACTCACCAAATTGTGGAGGGTTCGATCATTTTTAGTATAGCTGAGACAAAGATGTAAAGATACAAGTGGATGTGAACCAATTGCAAAGGGTAGTAGGGACAAGCATGCAATCTTTTCTTGATTGATCTTTTCACTTCAAGCATTCCTACTATACTACGGCGAACAACTGAAACATGAAGGCAGGTAGCAAGAGCATATTGAGTTTTAAAAAAACAGTTATCAACTTGAGAGAAATTAATGTTATCAAACAAACTATCCTTTGTTCTTGTGCATGTGAAACCATTTGATCCTCTAGCGATAGGAAAAAGGGTTAGAAACCTACCTTTCTATTGAGCTCAAGGCCATTTTCCTTGGCATCCTACATAACAATTTCCTCCCAAACACATTTATCATGTGTAAGTAACTTGGTTTGGTTCTCTCTCTCTCTCTCTCTCTCTCTCTCTCTCTCTCTCTCTCTCTCTCTCTCTCTCACACACACACACACACACACACACACACACACACACACACACACACACACACTCACTAGACCCTAGCAAAATGGATGTGTGTGTCACAAAAAGCAATTACTAACTTGTTCGATTTCAATTTTATCAGTAGTAATATTCTCAAATTCCAGTGTCTCCTTCCCTTTGCATTCCAATTAAGCCCACCCCCTGCTTATTGCCATCTTCCCTTGCACCACCCATCTCCTACTAGCATGTCGTCTGACAGCCCCTCACAAGCGACGATGGTTCCTACCCGTTCCGCCACAACCTATCGCATTTCTCCCAGGCAGTGTGAGACACACATTCCTCCCAATGAGAATGCCCCTTTCATCAAGCACAACCACATGACACACACACACACACACACATAGCAGGGATTTTGTGGCATGTGCAAATGTTTGAGAGAGAGAGAGAGAGAGATCTATCTCCAAACTCAGTCACCTCCTCCCCCTTGGATTTTGACCTTGGCTCGCTCATTGTGACCAATGCCTATTGTCTCGGGCTTTGACCTCCCCCTAGAGACACGCACATGGCTCCCATGTCACCTTCCCCTAGCCACCTATCATTGTCTTCCTTTTTATTTCAAACCCACACCAAAGATCTCGTGTTATTATGCTTTTAAAAATGGGTCCTCCCCTACTGGGTGATCTCAAACATCAAGTCGTCCCTTATACATCCAATAGTTTGTGCTGCCTCTAATAGCCTTCCAGTAGTTGTAATTTCTAGAAGAAACCGACAAGGGCAATGAGCATGCAAACTATCTACACACACGGAGTATGCAAAAATATGAAAAATATAGTTTTATATGCAATTTTTTTAAAAAAATGGAGCGCTTTTATGCCATGAAAAAATAGCCGGATAGACGGTTGACCACGCAGTCCGTCCGCGCGCGCGGACACATTGCGTGCTCAACCGTCTGCCTGATTATCTTTTTATGACATAAAAGTGCTCCATTTTTTGAAAATTTTTGCATATTCGTACTATTTTTCTAGGAAAACTCAAGAGGAATTTTTTTCCCTCCCTTCTCAATCTATTTTCTTGAATTTCCAACTAGCTCAAGGCTAAGCCTAGAGACGATTTTCCCCACCCATGTGAATCTACACCCACTCTGTGACAATATGTATCATTCAGAGTTTGAGCTCACTGTTTGTCCGCGCGCACACAGACGGACAGTGAGCTCAAGATATGAAAAATACTAGTCATTCTCAACAGCGATTGCTGATGCACATTCTAGAGCATTGCTCTGCGCCCATGGAATGCGTAAAGAGCAAAGGGAATAACGACATGGCAATGATTAATAGCTACAAAGGTGGGGTCTTCTGCGGGCGACAATGGCGTGCTTGAAGAGCTCGGTAGAGGAAGAAGCACCAGTGCCGGGTTGTTGTGAGGTTAGAAACACAACGAAAAGTTTGCCTCTTTGCCCTGTTGTGGTCACGAGGCAACGGAGCTCTATGAGACTTATGCTACGAAGGCTTCGATGATGCTGATCATATTGAAGTCGTCAGCAATAATAACAAAAGCTTTCGCAAAAGCTTCATGTCCGTTGAGTTTCTAACCTTGCAACGATACCATGTCATAGCTACGTCTGCACTTTTCGCATCGCCATCATCGAGAGTGACGGCATCTATGTCTTCACCAGGGTTGACGTCGATGCCGGTTGCAGGGTTGGTGCCCCTTTTGATTGCCACAATGCTTTTGTCATTGTGAGGTTAGAAACGCAATGCTTTTCTTGGCTATGGTCCAGAAGATACTCATTTTGTTGCGGAGTTGAACTTCCTTCACCCCGTGCTCATTGATTGCCATGGTTCCTCTGCAGACTACGGCGTTGATAAATACGATATAGGAGTAGGTTTTGGCCATTTTGGTATTGCATTTGAAGATGTGGGCTGACTTATCAAGCTTTGTGATTTAAGATAATATGATTGAAAAGATGCCCCAGTTAGTTACCTGAAGAATGTCGTTGCATCTGATACTCTTATGTTGATGGAGCGATTTAGGTTTACAAAGCTGTAGAGCTTGTGAAGTCCAAGGGTGGTAAGATTTCTCGAGAAGCAGGTCTGGTCAAAGGAGGAAGTACTGTAATTGCATTTGTTGAAGATCCAGATGGCTACAAATTTGAGCTGATATAGAGAGGCCCCACCCCAGAGCCTCTTTGTCAAGTCATGCTAAGAGTTGGGGACCTTGATCGTTCGATCAAGTTTTATGAAAAGGTTTATAGTTTTATGAAAAGGTTTAGAGTTTATAGTTTATGCTAAGAGTAAAGGCTGTGCTAGTAATAACGGTTAAAGCTAAGCTCCTTTCTAGATTTTGTAGGCCTATGGAATGCAGCTTCTTAGAACAATAGATAATCCTCAATTACAAGGTTTGAACTTCTAGCATGTTTTTCTTTTTTATTGCTTTATGTTTTGTGTGTTTTACTCAAAGTTCTTTCAATGCTTGTTTCAATCAAACTGCCAGGATGTGGGGGTGCTTCTGTAGTGGTTCATCGAGCATTTTAAATGTTATTGTTTTTTGTGAGGTTGATTTGGAAGTTCTCCAAATACTTGTTTTAATGAAAATGCCAGGAATGTGCGGTGGTTTTTTTTCTTGATATGCAGTTTCTATACTTGCATTTGAACCTTAGAGTATAGATGTTCTTCCATTGATCTTCTTAGAGCAGAGTTTGGTTTTTATTTGGGGCGTGGATGAAATGGGTTATGTATGCCTTTGTGTTTTCCAGATAATTCGGTTTTGTAATCATTTGGCAGGTTGGTGTTTTTTTTTACCGTCCAGATTGACGAGATCCTTTAAACTTACGCTAGCAGGCCAACCCTCCACATTGATGATAGGGTATCATATCATGTTCATTTATAATCCGAGGTAGACAGCCCAATGCTAAAATATTTGAACCAAATATCTTCAAAACAAAAGGCCAGGACCCAGATTCCAGACCGCCACAAGATGACCTGATCCAATTTGACCATGTAAAGGAAAATCTTGGATTAAATAGATATTGCTCTTTGATCAAAAGTGTATTTGCCTCAACAATTATGTATGCACACTCACATAGGCATAAATAACCAACGTCCTTTATAAACTAAATTCATATGTGCATATATACGGCATGATGCACCCTCATTTGGTATGTGCATTCTTTTTATGTGTGTACTCAAGGAAATATTGTAGATTGCCTTACAAGTACTTGGGCATCCCGGATAGTCAAATACATATCTATGAAGTGTGATTTCATTACAAGTTCAGGAAAGATAATTGGTCTACTAGGAGAAACTTGCCAAAAAAGGGATCATGGTGATATACATTGTCTCTACTGAACCTTGCTACAAATGCTACTAAATTAGACGTGGGGCAAGTTTAGATGAAAAGCAACACTGAAAAAGCTACAAATTTCCACATTAGAGCCATTGAAAGGGGCTAGGGCCACAAACACATCCTCAAAACAAAGCAAACAAATACGTTTTAAGTGATGACTCATGAGAGATCAAAGAGCCGCTTATGAGAAAACTTTTATAATTATGGGGCCTAACACAGTACTTGGCAAATGGGCCGTTGATTGTTGAGCATCTTAGGAAACGACCATGCAAGCATGTGCATCAAAAGATTGTTGCCCGCATGCGGGCGGTGCAGCATTTGTAGGTAATGTGTGTATATAAAAAGCATTTCAATCAATCATGAACTACACACTGATTTCAATCAATGTTAATAGGAGATGAACTACAGATATTTTCAAGCTCAAATTTCAAGAAATCTGAATTGAGACAAGAAGCATAAAGCAATCATTTGCCTCAAGAAAAAACCACATATATGTACAAGTGGAAGGAATGGAATTATGTAGAACTTGAATATAAATGAGCAATTCATCTTGATACCTATACTTGAAAGTTGCTCATAATTTATTTTGTTTTATAGTGCTATATGTATGTCAAATTTCACTACTTTTGAAAGCACAACATAACTCATTATTTAACAAAAATTGCATACATTGTCTTCTATTAATGTTTCTTCTTCCATTCCGTATGGAAGATGGGTTTACACACTATGTTAAATTTTATATGAACATTACCAAGATGTGATAAAACCCTCCATGTGAAATTTGTTAGATGTACATGGATATATTTGAAGGTTTTTACACTAAATTTTGTATGTATTATCACCTTTGAATTTAAAATTCAGAGGTAAGGTTTTAAATTTATAGGTTGTAATAGAGAGTATCTATTGAGTAAAATTTGAATATAAGAGAGAATCTCTTAAGATGCATACAAGGGTGACTCATGGTGTCACAGGGTGATGGCATGAGGGTATATTATAGGCAAGAGATGGTAGCAGGAGATAGGGGAGGAGGAGGGAGCATAGTGGCACAAGCGGAGCAGCAGCTATGCAGTTGCACATGCAAAGCTTTTTTATATGTAACCGAATTATACGCAGAGGTTTCAGTGTGGAAGTGTGATGGTGTGGTTAGGCCTCCCAAGCTCTAGTGGATAACCAAGGTTCAAGCATGAGCTTCAGAGTTTTTCTTGTGATGCTCCACAAAGGACCTTGTGATCAGAACCAAAGAGGATTTGAATAGATTTTGTTGAGTAATTATAAACTAGCTTGTAGTGGAACCTGTACGTGATTATGCTACAGTTGGGTTGTTTTATATAATTTTGATTATTTTTGTTTGCAAGTAGTGTTTGAAAAAACGTGTCTCAAGTTACAATTAGGCCACTTTGAAACTGAAAATTTCCACTTGAGAGCAAGAGGAAAAGGAAAATCGTGTTTGGATTTTGAGAAAGCTAATGTAGAAATATACAAAATTAGCCTTTTTTTTTGCAAACTCAAGGAAAGAAATTATGTAAGGTGTTTCCAAACTCTCTTTGTAAAAGATTTGAACTATTTTCTAAATCTAAACAAAACATATGCACAGTAACCATTTTCGAAGTCTACCACATCTCACTCTAGTCAACCTCAACTGCTCCTACCAAGAACCTCATTTTACTAGCAATAATGCATCACATTTTTTTATAGAAGAGGACTAGAACAAAACAAGGAGGACACGCCATAGTGAAACAAATTATTGATGAGGCATATGTGAATGCTTGTCCTAAAATTTAGAGTGGAGAAACTGTTAGTCTTAGGTCATGCTGAGTGGGATGTGACAATATTGATCAGCTTGGAGAGTAGTTGTGATAAATCTCTTACCATGTCTAGTGTCGGAGGAGGCATATCGATTCTAGAACATAGGTTTTGGTGACTTGGTATCTTACTTTAGAGCATACAACCCGCATACAATTTGTTTCTTGAGGAACACATCAAGAGTTCAAGACTCATGAGGTAGATCTTTGTGTGTGTGTGTGTGTGTGTGTGCGCACACACTAGTGTTAGGATTTGACATGCACACTATAATTTGAATGGCCGAAACACAAACCTAGTGTTAAGATGAACTTGTATTCCACTTGCAGCCAAAAGATCTAAATTTGTGCCAAAAGCTCTAAACCAAAAGCTTACAAAATTATATTCTTTGCCATGGGTGAGCAAAGAAAATTAGGAGGAGGAGGAGGAGGACCTTGCTTGTTGCTACAATGTAGGTGGGAGAAAGTGAATTACTTTGCTTGGTGTGCCAATGGGAGGTGGTAGTGACAGAGGGGGGGAGGAGTGTTGTGGAAATAGAGATAGGAGAAGGTAGATAACCCTTGCTTGGTGTGGCCATGGGAGGTGGGAGGGGAGGCAAAAGGACCTTCCTTGTTGTAACAATGGAAACGGTGTAGAGAAAGAGTGCTGGAGTAAAGGTGAGTGTGATGGTTGCAACCAAGGAGGGGTTGGAAAAGGGGTTCTAGAGAGAGAAAATCACTTTTTGAATGAGGAATAGTTTTGGGGGAGCTTTGGATAGCAAAAAAATGATGTTTCAAAGTTTTTGAAAAAAAATTGAACTTTTAGGGTTTTGGGGTCCACGTCTTGACTTTTGGACCATAAAATAGGTTTAGGGGAGTTTTGAGTTTTGAAAATTTTCAAAATTTTGGGATTTTTTCAAAACTCGATAAAAAAAGGAGGGAAGTTGGAGGTTCCAGGTGGCCCACCCCCCCGCACACACACACACACCTCCCCCACCCCCCACCTTCTCACTAGGTAAGAGGCCATCAAGAAGTGTAAGACTACTCTGTCCCCATACTTTTTTGAGGGCATAGAGTGTGTCCACCACCCTCTTCTCATTGGCTGGCCTCTAATTAACTTAATCCCAAAGGGCCCTAGAGGGTTTATATTTTTCTAATCGAGTTTATGCCAATCACCAATATGTTGTAGTGAGAGTCATTTTAATACCCGTACGAGCAAAAAACTCTCGATCTTCATCTGCATCTAGCTCCCCTCTATCAGTAGTAGTTTTGCTAACACAATCGTACCGGGAAATAACATCTTTAAGCCAGAATCTGCATACTAAACTTGTAGATTTGGTACGCAAAGCTCTGCCTTCAACCTGGTTAGTAAGATCTTCCCTGGAAAGAACAATGTACCTCATTTGCCACACCTATTGGCATCATAATCAGGTCCACCACCCACGTGTAGTGCATAGCCAGTGGATAGGTGGGTTGCACTCCATCTCAATGTCGCACATTAGAATACTACTGGAATATTAAGCATGTCTCCACGTTTTGAGCTACATCTTTATACATACCTTTCCACCAGTATCGGTCATATATCTTAACAAAGGTTGCCTATACTCCTCTGTGTCCAACCCATAAGCTTTCATAAACTCTTTTATCTCCTGTTGTTAAGTTGCTTGTCGCACACAACCCGTTCTTGCACTCCTCCTTATGCTTAGGCTATTTCCATAGATGTTGATCTCTTAGAAAGTAGCCATAGGCCTTCTTACTTATCCACTTATAGTCTTGATCACTCCATCCTTCCTGTTTAGTAAGAGTGCTAAGGTAGCGGCCGATCAAAAGCCACTCTCCCTCATAGAACTCCTCAAAGAAAACTTCAAAAATTTGAACAGTAGCACCACAATCTGCATGTAAATAAGAAGAAGTATATAACTTCAAGCCAGCATCATCACTTGTGGTAAGCATCTCTTCTTCATCTTCAAGCATGTCTCTTGATAACATATCTGCAATCTCTACCTACAATATGACAAAATTCAAGGTTAAGAGACTTAATATAGGCTATCCACCAAAGCATGGCAATGTCGAGAGTAGAGCAGTTTGCAATCATCCTTATCAATGGCAAGCAATCTATCTCCACCACGATTGAAGCTCCAATAAAATATTCTTTATCCCTTAGAGCA
Organism: Adiantum capillus-veneris; assembly: GCF_014529385.1. Lineage (NCBI taxonomy): Eukaryota > Viridiplantae > Streptophyta > Polypodiopsida > Polypodiales > Pteridaceae > Adiantum > Adiantum capillus-veneris. The sequence continues at coordinate 65,077,119 of NC_140942.1, read as the reverse complement.
ATAGCTACACCCCAAAGTTCTCTCTTAACCTGTGGATAACCTCGTTGACAAGCATTGATCACCTTGCCTCCAAATCAAACTGCATACATGTGTCCTTCTACATCATCTTGACCTATAGCCCACCCAATGCCTATTGGACTAGTGTCAACTGTTTAGATTACTAGCCCTTTTCATTTGTAGTCAACCTTCCTCAAGATTGGAGCCTCAAGAAGCATCTTCTTTAGTTTCCTGATAGCCTTTGTGTGAACTTATTCTCAAACAAACCTTTTGTCTTTCCTTAGCAACTGATAAAGCACCTCTGCAACATGAGCCAAATGTGGCAACCAAATAAGGTAGAATACACACGCGCCCATAAATCAATGAACTTCGGTAACTGAAGAGCATGTTTCTTTCCTTTTTGGATAGCTTCAACTCTAACTGGACTTGGCCTTCTACCCTCTGGACTGCACATATGCCCCACAATTAAAATCTCTTTAACACCAAAAGTTGATTTTTGCCTTGAAAGTGTCAAGTTAACTTTTTCAAGCCTGGATGAAACATCATCACAGTCAGCAATATGTTGAGCAATAAATTGTCGGCACCCCTCTGATATTTTACCTCGTCATTGGATCCTTTAATAGGTAGATCATCAATGAAAGGCATAGTAACATGAAGGATAAAGTTCCTTAATACCTTATCCATGCCCTTCATCATATGAGCTACAGAATTAGTAGCACCCTATAGCAGAGTGCACATCCTTACCAAACTAAGAGGAGTACACATTGTAGTAAGATCCTTTCTCTCCAAGGATAACTAAATTGATCGCATCCAGAGTAAAGATCAGACATGGAGTATATAGATCTACTTGCAAAGGCCTCAGCAAATTCATCCACAATTGGGCCAGTATCCACATTGCAAATTGTTACCTTATTAACCGGCTGCATATCCTGAATGAACTTTAAATTATCATTTTTCTTCAAAACAGTGAACCAGCAATTAGAGTATGGCACACATGATGGCTCTAAAATACCCATTTGCATCTTCTCATTAAGCAAATCAATAAGCTTTGGCAAGTGAGCTTTAAGAACTAGAATGGGAAGTAAGCTCCATGGCATCTGAGGAATAGTGAATATAACCAAAGAAGAAACAACACTTGGATCCACACACCCAATCTCACTTGGCTCAAAAGCAAAATCTTTACCGTGTTTTTTGAGCATACCTTGAAACTTGCCTTGAAAGCATTGATCTCCTCTTCGTTGAGGAATCCATCCTCTCCAATCTTTAGTTGCTCCAATGTCTCCTTGGTAAAATTATGTCCGATGTTCTTTGGATTTCTAAGTATCTAGGCTATCGAGAGGCTTTCTTAATCACCCCATCACTTCCTTTTGGTAGAGGTGTAGCCATTGGCCTCACTTTCTTTGCAACAGTCTTGTACTTTGTCTCTACCTGTGCTTCAATTGCTTTACCCAAATCATCCTCAATATGCATAAGTGCCTCATATACGTCTAGTTCTTCATACCTATCCATCGAGTGGACCTTAACAACTTCAGCTCCACTTTGTAACATGTATTTCCTGATCTCCTCAAGCTCTGACATAGTATCTACATAAGATACCCCTTCAAAGATCCCTAAAATCACATCATCTTGTTCAAGCACATCACATCCCTACAATTCACTTTGGATATTTGAAACATACTACTTCTCCCATTTTGGCAAATCATTGAATTTCCTATAAGACACTGAACCTTTAGATATTAATCCCAAAAACCACAAAGAGAAATTTTCTCTTTACGAGAACTTCTCCTCACTTGTACCACCATAGTCTTGCTTTATCAGTGGCACCCCAAGAAAATCCTGAGAAAACTTGTGTTCTTTAAATTCCTTACGTATTTTTTGTAATGGATGATCACGTAAACTTTCTTTGTTCTTGGCATGGTCAACACATACAATAAAAAATTGAACCACTTTCTTACCATCTCAACTCCAAACCGTGGCATAGGCCATCATCTAGCACCTTTGTCTCCATACGTGCAGCCATAATGTAGGGCTATCCCAAAATCAGTGGATAGGAGGAATACTCATGTACAAAAAACTTTTTCTCATCACAGGCATCCCCTACAATTACCTTAGAATTTGCACATGCACCATAGAGGTTGCCTCAAAGCATGTTGGAAGCTCAAATCCACCAACCGTGGTCCACATCAATAGGCCATGTCCCTCTTTTGTTCAAGCATTTTTCCATGATATTTATCTCCGATACATGGTCTACAAGTGCTAATACTTGTTCTTCATTGTTGCTAAGCTTCACAACAATTTCAATTGTTGCCCTTGCCCAATGAGTCCTTGAAAAGTGACTCCGGTATACTATTTCATTTTCCTCCTCATCATTAAAATGAACATTTCTTACCTGAGGTACTATCAGGTTTGAAACCACCACAGGCCTCAACTCTTCATCTTCAAGATCTTCAAATTCTTCTCATAATCATCCAAAATTGCTTCAATGTGTCAAATCATCTAGCTCTTAACTAACTATGGCTCCTGTTCACTTGGTATCTGCCACTTTCTTTTAATAATATTGATAATCTCTTCATGGAACTTGTACTTGGAAATTCCCAGAATATCACCCAATGTGAGCTCCACTTTACTGTTAAGGATGCACTCTTCAAAGACCTTCTTTAGATATGTTGCCAATTCAATATTAGATTTCATCTTATAACAGGGTCCCCAGGGCTTACCTTGTTTCTTGTTCTTTGGTGCCTCCTCCCGGACCACTTCAAGAGTAGGTTTGGCAATAGGCTCTTCCTCTTTCTTGCTGTTGGATCTTGTTGTCCTTTTTGATGTCCCTACAACTTCTTCATTTCTTTTTAATTATCTTCCACCATAGCCTTATTAGCTTGATACTTAGCAATAAATGCGTATACCAAGAGAGAATCCACCGGATTAGTCCTTCGCGTGGTTTCTCAAATGGAATTCCCTACTTGTCACAGTTTCCCATAACTCACCTTACCTGCTTCTGCTATCTTCAGAGTTATTCCACTAGCTTTTTCATTCCACCCCTACCAAATTTAAAGCGGAGCATCTCACCTGTTTCCCTAAAGTGAATCTTCCCATCTTTCCAAAAGAACACATTTCTTTTATAGGCTTCATCAAATTCATCACACTCTTTAACATATCTATGGTCTTCACTATTGCACCATATGCATCGGTTTTCCCAACTCTTGTGTAGTGGTTGCTACTTAGACTCGGAAGTAGCATTCTTCTTCACCCACTTCATGAATCTCTATCCGATTACCTTTTGCAAATCCTCAAGAATATATTCCTCCTACAGCGCCTTCTTGAATGCTTGCCAATTTGGTCCTTGAGTCACCTGAATCTCTTTAATTTGGCCCCTAAATTTTGGCACTACAATTAGATGAAATCCTTCGACTGCATTTTGATCATCAATTCCATTATCTTCCAATTCTTGCTCGTAGGTATTGCAAAATTTACAAATATCTTGGCCTTCAAACCGTTGCAATTTATTTGTAACCGTCTGTCGGGCTTTACGAATTCGCTCTTGTAGATTATATTGTTGTTGGGAAATCTATTGTTGTTGCATATACACTACAAATTGCTGCATCATTTGTTGCATGGCTACCTCTTGCGATATAGACATCTTTCTTCACAAAATTTTCCCGCCTCGACTCGTTTTCGTGTCGGGTTCACCAAGTTGTCAAGGGGACTAAGGGTTTGAAGGTAAAGCGGGCTGCTTGCTGTGGAAAAAGAGAGGAGAGGAAGAAGCACCACATCACACAATAGGCTAATAATTTCTTTGAAATGAAATAAAGTATGAAAATAAACAGATTCACTTGTAATGAAGGACTGAAGGCACGATTTCAAGAAGAAGAATGATGGCTACAGTCATGATATTCCTTGCCACCAACTCCCATCCCTCCATTATGCATCCTACGGTCTTGTCTCCTTCTCATCTTCTTGCCTTATGCTACCTATTGTATTCATCTTTTGCAAGCAATCAACACACTCCATCTTGGTGCCATACATTGTGTCGTTTGGGATACACTTCATTGTGAGTATGGTTGACTCGTGTTCTTTCCATTTTGCTTATGTTGAGGTGTGCGGATTTTCCACCATACACACACTCTCTCTCCCTCTCATATTCCTATCATCTTGCTAATTGCATCTTGAGGTGTGTGGATTTGCCACCTCTGGCATGAGAAGTGAGCATACCTGCATGTTTCCCTTACCTCATTATCTTCCTTACTACATGCATGAGTAGCAAGCCCATTCTCACTCACTCACCATTCCTCTCATCTTGTTTTACAACCACCCCATCCCACACATGGACGTGGATCTTGAAATTTTTTTCCATGGCATGTTTGATTGTGTACATGTATGCATCCTAGCCGCATATCTTGTTAGGTGGTTCCCCTATTGTGTACCTCCCATGACGAGGCCATCGTGCATAGTCTTGGTGTAGAGGCCACCGGATCTGTTTTGCACTTCCGCCTCTCATTTTGGTGCCCCCACTATGGAGAGCTTTGCAAAGACCTTCAGTCAACAAAGAGTAGTGATGCATGCCATCAATCATGGATGAGTGGCTACAAAAAATGTCAAATTGGAGGACTAAAGAAGAGGAGACCATAGAAGCACTCAAGGCCTTCATCGAAGTGCTACTGCCAGGTTGTAGCATCGTTGATATCCAAGAGGTAAGCTCCCCATTATGCATTGCTCATGCTAATCACAAATCAAGAGAATCAATAGGGAGGGCTACAAAATTTCATCATTGTTGTCAACCAAGGAATTATGTCAATGAGTGCTGACAGAGGAGGTGAAGAAAGAATAGTGAGATTTGTTTTTGAGAACCGCATCAACACTCTCATATCACTCAGATTTTTTTGCAGCACCAAGTGTTTTCTCTCCAATGGTTAGAAAAGAGTCTTCAACTACATCAACCACAAAGTCCAAGCCACAAAGCCTAAATCATTTGGTGCAAGCAAGTGGTCCTACGCTCTCTCCAGGCCTAGAAAGGCCAAGTGAAGTACGACCATCCAAGCGTAGCCCGCTTTAAAGACAAGAAGTTTCACATGCAAGCAAGAGTCAACGAGTCATAGGAATCAAGCTCAGTTCGACTAACCCAGTAACTGCAGCAGTCGCTCAGAGAGCCAACCACAAGAGGCATCAAAAGAGCAACAAGACCAATTGAGTCGCATCACTACTCGGATTGAGAATCTATTTGTGCATTTGGTATAACAAGGGCATGCACACAACCACAATCAAGAGCAAGGGAGAGGACAAAGAAGACAAAACCAAGAATACCCTTGCTACAATTGTGGGAAAGATGGCCATTGCATGTATTACTTCCCACAACCAAGGAGGTAAAATTTCAACAGAGGAGCAAGACAAAACCAGATTTCACCACCAAGAGCAAGACCACCACCACCAATGGCAACACAACAAGCAACACCTGTGCAAATCCTACAACCACATGTTCAACCACATCCACCACCACCACAACCTCTCATTCCACCCTTACCCCCACCACCAGCCAATAACCAGGCAATAATAAGTTTCATTAGTCTTGAAGGTAAGGGAAAGGAGAAAGTGTAGGAGAATATCAAGGGAGTGGCAAAAGGTAAGACCAATGTTAAAGAAGTAGATCCCATGGGGGTAAAACGTTCTATGCATGGTGAACCCTCGCAAAGAGATAAAAAGATGAAAGCTAGAGGGGAACCTAGCAAAAAGCCGTCCAAGTCACGACATAAAATTGACATTGTAGATTTCTCTTTGGGTGAATGTTCTAAACCATATGATTTGGTTCAAGATGTTTTTGTGCAAGGTCCAAAAACACATGGCTCCAGTTACTCCACCTAGCACCTAGGGTGAGGAGACAATGGACAAAGATGGTTAGCACAAGACGACCAAATCCAAAGATAGTTGGGGCTATCTCTGGGAGGAATCTAGATGACATACTACCAGTGATGGATGCTCACATCAAAGGGAAACACATATCCAATATCTACATCGATGGTGTCACACAAATATGCATCATGAGTGAAAAACTAATGCCCCTTTGGGTTTAGAGGTGAGTAGGCAAGCACCATGCCGAGCCAAAATGGAAAATGATGTAAATGTTCAATTTTTTGGTGTTATAAATTTAGTTAGGATAAAGGCATTCAATACCGAGGTAGAAGTGGACATTTTTGTCATGCCACACAAGGGGGAGGGCTATCCTATCATTGTAGGGAGGCCTTGGCTTATGGCTAGGAGAGCTAACCAAGACTAGGACATCGGCATAATCGAGATGAAGGATGCCAAAGGGAAGTCAATACTTTATGACATGAAGATAGGTCCGCAACGCGATGGAAGGGGGGAAAGGGGAACACACCTGAAACCCAAATAGTTTTCCTCTCTATAGCCCAGGATAATCACTGCACCCCAATCCACTAGAGTTCACCTTCAAAACTCGCACAATCGACAGCAACCCACATCGATCCGTTTACGACCGTGCCACAGTTCACACCACTCTCTCTTTCTCTCTCACACACCCAAAGGTCCGGGGAGGTACACACATCTCCAACACCGGCACCATATTGTCAGAAAAACAGAGAAAAGAGAATAAGGGGGGAAAGGGAAATAAACGACACCAGAAATCGATATGATCTGCTTCAATTATGGCAAAAAAAACCTCATCCACACAACCATCAAAATCTGCTACAACGGCTCACCATGGAGACCTAGAGCAACCAGGGGAAAACAAAATACAGCTATGAAGTCACCTTTTGTGCGACTACCCTCATCGAGAGCTTGGCAAAAAGAACCTTTAAGATTACCTCCGTTGTCTCCAAACTGCTCCTCAACAACTCTTTCCAATCTCCACCTTCTCCGGCTCCAAAGAAATCTTGCCCTCCTTCCTTGGGATCTCAAGCACTCCCGGTTGAGTCCGTCCCCTCTCGATCGAGAGCTCCTCTCTTGAGCAAAAAATCGTCCCCTTCTTCTCCTCCTCGGCTCTCCAAGAGCTCACCTCCAAAAAACATCTAGAACTCCCAAATGTGAAAAAAAAAAAAACCCTTTTGGTCATGTGCATGGACCCCTTACTACTCCTGGAGGATCTTTTTCCTTTTATTAGCACCCCAAAGGAACCGTCTCTTTTAGCTTGCTTGGGCCCCAAAACTTGCATGAGCCACCCCTTATCCAAGCGGGGCACCATCGGTGCGCCCAACCTTGCTCTGCCACATCACCACATTTGCCACCACCTCTCCGTCATACAAAACCACCGATCGCTGGCCAGGCGCCTACACACCACCCTTACCGGCCAAAACCACCACATGCGCACCCAATTCACCATTGTATAGCACCCAAGGAGTTCCGCCATCGCTAGAGCACCACGGGAGCTCCCACTCCCTCATACACTCCCCAAATGGGCTACCACCTAGGCTTTATACCCCACCAAATCGCTCTCACATTGTGCATATGGACCCATTAGCCTTCCACGTGGTGGCCTGCAGATGCCCCTCCTTTGAGTGGGTTGAAAAAACCTCCCCAAGAATAAAACACATAATTTTAAATTTTTTATGCCACTTCCTTCCCTGCCATTTTTTACCTAAGGCTCCAATTGCCCTACTATAAAGACCGGCCATAACTCCACTTTTGAGACTTCGAACCCCTTTAGACATGCCGCATTTCAAGATTCTTCAAGACCTTGAACCGAGGCCGCAAAAACATGAACTTCATCTGCAACCAACCTCAAACAACCACACCCAACTTTCCTAACCTCAAATCCTAAAATAAGGGGTCATTTTATTCATTCATACATGTTAAAAGAGGGGTTTTTTTCATACACCGTGAACGAATGTGATATAGAGGGTATTGAATGGTGAACCCCCCAAGGGTGGGCACTAACCCTGCCCCCGATAAAACTTCAAATGGCCATAACCTGCAATTCATAGCTCTGATCTACAATCTGAAAAGACGAGCATGCTCCATAACTTGAGCACTATGCGTCTATACATTGACATCCACTCGAGCCACCTGTCCCCAGCTGCCCTGCTGCCCGACAAGGATCTGCAATGCATTGAACTTTCAAACTCAAATATCTTGGGCTCCATATCTCTGTTTAACGATCTGTCTAGACCTGTTCCTTAAGCACTTCAAGCTCTACACATCTGGGCCAAAAACTAGCACCTTGATCACCCTTCATTTTCTACCTTGTCAGGCCCTATCTGGAGCCTTTTTGGCCTAGAAAACCACATAAGGCATACATCTCCATTGCCACTTGCCTAATAAATATCTTACCATCTACCCTAGCCACTTGCTATGCATCTGTAGGCATACACATCACTGCATGTGACCTCTGTCAGGATCGACACACTTTGGCTGCACCAGCGACATGCATCTAGAAACCTTTCGGGATGAGTTTTCTAGTAGTGACTCTTCAGCCACCTCAGAGGAGGAGTCAACAGTGACTGAAGAAAGTGACAGTAGCATTGAGGTGATGGGGGTCATTCTCAAGGACCCTATGAGGATGGAGCAACCTGATGCATCATCATCAAACCAAGGGGAGACACTAGGTATAAAACCTCTGGTAGAAGCAAGTAAGCTACATCAAATGCTCTCTAGTGAGTTGTGTGGGAAGGAGCATGAAGATTATATTTTTATGCTAAGTAATTTTACCACATTGTTCATTGATGAATATGATAAAATCATTGGCATCATAGTAGTTCAACATCACATTAAGCTCAAGGAGGGAAGTAAACCTATAGTGCAGAAGCTCAAACAGTTAGGAGTATTTCAACAAGATGCCTTGCTCAAAGAGGTAAGGAAACTACTAGAAACAGGTTTGATCTATCATGTTGAAGACTCATACTGGGTCTCTCCAATGATAGTCACACCAAAGAAGAACGGTAAGTGGAGGGTTTGTGTTGATTACAATCCCCTTAATGTAGCAACAAAGAGGGACCATTTTCCTCTTCCTTTCCAAGATGAAATTCTCAATGAGGTACAAAAACATGAGCGCTACGTGGTATGTGATGGCTACTTAGGCTACTTCCAAATTAGCGTTGTTGAAGAAGATCAAAAGAAGACAACCTTCATCACACCTTGGGGATGTTTTGCTTATAGAGTTATGCCTTTTGGTCTCACCAATGCTCCAACCACTTTTCAGCGCTATGTGAAATTTGTTTTTGCCATTCTTTGGAAAATCAATTTGTGTTTTTATTGATGACTTTTGTATCTATAGCTCCCATTCTCTTCATGTGGAGAAAGTTTATGAAGGTATAGCTAGGCTGCAAGCTTTGGGTGGCCAAATCAACGTGGAGAAATTCCACATTGGTGAAAGAAAGGTTACTCTTCTTGGCCATGTGATCTCTACCAAGGGCATTGAAGCTGACCCAAGCAAGGTTCAAGCCTTGGTGGCTTTGGCCTCTCCCACCACAACAAAGTAGTTGGTCTCTTTGCTTCAAAAGGTGATGTCTTTGAGTAGGTTCATTCACCTGCTCTCTCATGTGGTTCTCCCTTTACAACAAGTTACCCATCAAGAGATCTTCACTTGGATTGAAGAAATGATGAACAGCATTTCAATGACGTAAAACAAATTCTAACCTCACTTCCCACCATTGCACCTCCAAAGTGGGACAAGCCGTTTTATGTTAACCCTAGTGCGGGCAATGATACACTTGGGGTGGTATTTATGCAAAAGGATCCTCAAACTTCTTTCATGAGTCCTATCTACTTCTTTAGTCGCATGATGACTCCATCAAAAAAGGGATACACGACAGTGGAGCACATGGTGATTGCATTAATGTTTGCTACCACCAAATTTCGCTCTTATTTATTGTCTAGACCATTCATAATCTTAACAATGGAAGAAGTATTTCCTTATGTAATGCGGCACATGGATGTTTCTTCTAGGATTTTGAAATGGCTCACAAGGTTGCAAGAGTTTAACTACACAATGCAAGTGGAGAGCTCCACAAGAGCCAATCTAGGAGGCATTCTCTCTCATCACCACTATGAAAAGAAGCTAAAGATCAAGACAAGTGACAAAGAAGTAACACTTGTGTTGGAAGTTCCTAAGATAGAGAGGGCTCACTCTTTTCTTTGATAGAGCCTATAAGATGACAGTGGACAAAACTACAGCGGGCATTTTCATCTTTGAAAAACAAAGGGAAAAGGTATTCTTCATTTTCCCACTCCAACAATGAGGGAGGATATGCATCCTTAACTCTTGGGTTAGAGTGGTGTGTGACACAAGGTATTCAATGGTTAAATGTATTTGGTGATGCCATGCTTTTAATAAAATAAATACAAGGAACGTGGGCTTGTAAAAATCATGGATTTCTAGGCCATTTTGCACCAAGTTAGGAAGCTTTTAAGGAAGTTTCAAGCTGTACAACTACATCATGTCCCTCGAGTAGAAAATCAAGAAGCAGAAGCTCTAGCTAGAGAGAAGCTACAAGATGTTCCAGTGGTGGGTGCTATCAAGTTGAAGCTGCCTCTCTTCCAAGGCGATGCTATGCCTGACATCATGAGTTTCTTGGATAGAGGACAATGTTCTAAAGATCTTATCAAGGCAAAAAGCAGTGGCTTGTACGCAAGGCAACAAAATACCACCTTATCAATGATGACCTCTACGGAAGGGGTAAGGATCAAATTCTTAGGAGTGTACCTCTCTCTAGAGAGATCACATAAACGAATTCAAGTTTCCATGATGGTGTTTGTGGAGGGCACTTTGCACTTGACATCACTAGTAGGAAGGTTCTACAAGCTGGGTTTGTGTGGCCTAGTTTACAAAGAGATGTGCATCACTAATGCAAAACATGCAAAAGGTGTCAGAAGGCTGGTGATAGGAGACTCACATACGAGCTACAAACTCCTATTATCTCTTATGGACCATTTGAGAAATGGGGAATTGATGCCATTGGGCCTTTTTCAAGGAGCCAATCGGGTAAATTGTATATCATAATTGTAAAGAATGAGGATGCAAGAGAGCTACACAAGACAAGCACAAAGCACACAGAGATGGAAAGCTTCTTCTTCTTCTTCACAGAAAAGAGAGTACAAAATGACTAAGTGCTAAAGCTGAAAAGTAGCACATATGTACATGCGGTCACTAAGTGTGAACTCGCTAGAAGCGTACTAGGCTGGCACTATAAGTGTAGTCCAGCTGTAGAATCACTGGCAGAGATCCTCCGTGTCGGTCACCTAACGCGCAAGTGAGTAAATGCCGTAAGCGGCCAAGACCCGTAGTGGATGCCAGCTCAAGGTGTAGAGCTCGACATCTCAACACTCCCCCTCGAGCTCTGCATGTCGCAGAGTCCAAGCATAGTCCGGAAACGTCAAAGCTTCTCAGCTCCGAGGGCCTTGGTAAAGATATCCGCTATCTGCTCCTCTGTGCTGACGTAGACCAAGTCGATGTCGCCCGCCAACACTCGCTCTCGAACGTAGTGGTAATGGACCTCTATGTGTTTGGTCCTGGCATGGAACACTGGGTTCCTAGCCAACTACATGCTGCTGAGGTTGTCACAATGGATGAAAATCTGCTAGTCCACCTGCACTCCCAAGTCCTCAAGTAATGTGCGTAGCCAAGCTACCTCGCACGTCGCAACTGCTGCACCTCTGTACTCGGCCTCTGTGCTCGATAAAGCAACCATAGGATGCTTTTTGCTACTCCAAGTAATAGCAGCACTCCCAAAAGAGAACATGAAGCCACTCGTAGATCTCCTATCAACAATGCTACCTGCCCAATCTGCATCTGTATACCCATACAATGCTAATGGTGCATCTGCTGCATAGAACAATGCGTAGTCAAGAGTACCTTGCACATACCTAAGTGTGCGTCGTACTCCATCCAAATGTGGCTTCCTCGGAAGTTGCATGAACTGACTCTCCAAGCCTACTGTGTAGCTCAAGTCTGGCCTCGTGATAGTCAAGTAGATTAGACTACCCACAATCTTCCTGTACATGTTGACATCCTCAACAACATCACCCTTCTCTGCACTCAGCTTTGCATTCACATCCAAGGGAATAGAAATTGGCTTACAATCAGCCATACCATACTTTGACAACATGTCCAAATCATACTGTCTCTGTGATAGCCATACACCCTCTGGAGTCCTGATCACCTCAATGCCAAGAAAGTAGCGCAACTCGCCTAAATCTTTCATTTCAACTGTTTGAGAAGACCCTTCACATGGTCAATCTCCATAGCATTGTCACCAACAATAATAAGGTCATCTACATATATGGTAATGACCACAATCCCCACATCACTCTCACGTACATAGAGTGAATGATCAGCATGAGCTCTCCTAAAACCAATACTGACAAGATACTTGGCAATCCTGTCATACCATGCTCTAGAGCCCTGCTTCAAACCATACAAAGCTTTGAGAAGTCTGCATACATAATCTGGGTAACCTGGATCGACATAACCAGGTGGTTGATCCATATACACTTCCTCTTGCAACTCACCATTCAAGAAGGCATTCTTTACATCCATTTGATGCATAATCCATCCTCTAGATGCAGCCACTGCTATGACAGCTCTCACTGTCGTCATCTTTGCCACTGGAGCAAAGGTCTCCTCATAGTCTATGCCATACGTCTGTGCATAACCCTTTGCGACCAGCCTTGCCTTGTGACGCTCAATGTTACCATCAGCCTTATGCTTGGTTTTATACACCCATTTACAGCCAATAGCTTTCTTGCCACTTGGCAATGGCACCAAATCCCATGTGTCATTTGCTTCCAATGCAGCCATCTCTTCATTCATTGCATCATCCCAATGCACATTTCCAACTGCATCCTCAAAACATGTGGGCTCCACATCCTGTATCACCTTAGCCATGTAGGCTCGGTGATGCGTTAGATACCCATCATAAGTCAATTTCTGAACTGGATTTCTGACTCTATTAGATCTGCGCGGTCCTGGGTCACTCCTTTGCCCTCTAGCATCTTCTTGTACTTTCCTTACACCAGGTGTCCTGACAGCCAGAATTCCAAATTCCTCATCAAGACTTTGTTCAGAACCATCTGAATCCATGTCTACATGTGAAAAACCTGATGATGCATCAACCATAAAGGGAGGTTCATCAACCTTTTCCTTTCCTTTTCGTGATACATTCCCTGTACCTGTTGGTGGAGTAACCTGCGTACGTAGTCTACCATTCCATGGTTTCTCAACAGAGCCACGAGAAGAGGACTCTTGTGGTCCACTCAAAACCTGTGACTGTGGCCTCACATTTTGTACAACCACATCATCTTTTACATCAGCCCCAATAGTGCCATGTGCATTACTGTACCAGCTGCTCATCTCATCAAAGACTACATCTCTGCTCACTCGTAATTCTCGTGTAGTATGATTGTAGCACCTGTACCCCTTTTGTTCAAGGGAATATCCCACAAGAATACATTTCTCTGCTTTAGGATCCAATTTCCTACGCAACTCATCTGGTACATGCACGTAAGCTATGCAGCCAAACACTTTCAAGTGTGCCAAATCAGGCTTTGTACCTGTAAACTTTTCCTCAGGTGTTACATCATGCACCGCAGCTGTAGGTGTCTTGTTCATAATGTACACAGCTGTATTTACAGCTTCAGCCCAGAAATCATGAGGCATGTTCTTCTCATTCATCAATGCACGTGCAACCTCTGCAATGTGCCTGGTTTTCCTTTCTGCGACCCCATTCTGCTGTGGAGTATATCTGCATGTAAATTGCCTGTGTATACCATGCATTCGTAGAAAATCTGAAAAATCATTGGAGAAGTACTCTCCCCCTCCATCTGACCTCAATGTCTTGATTTGCATATCTGTCTCCTTCTCAATCATGACTTTGAAGTCTTGAAAGTGACCAAACACTTCACTTTTGTTATGCATGAAGTAGACCCATACTTTCCTTGTATGGTCATCAATGAAAGAGACATAATACCTGCAACCATGTATACTTGCAGTATCGGTTGGACCCCAAACATCTGTGTGCACCACCTCAAGTGGCTTTTTACATACATTGCGCTCATGTGGAAATGAGCCCTTTGACTGTTTTCCAAACTGGCATGCTGCACACACTTTATGCATACCATCCACCTTGAATTTGGGCAAACCTTTTACAATCTGTTTTGATTGCATGTTGCGCAATCTCTGCTCATTGACATGGCCAATGCGTTTGTGCCAAATGTCAACATCAGCCACAACACCTGTGCCCTGTGCAAATAATGCAGCTTTTACCTCAGGCATGTCTACATTTAGCGTAAACATTCTGCCCACACATTTGCCCTCTGTGATCAGCTTACAGCCATTCTGGAAATCTTCTACATAACAGCCATTTGGATTGAAGCGAACCTGCAAACCCTGCTCAACCATTTGTCCAACAAAAACAAGATTCTTTGTAATGTTTGGGACATGAAGTACATCTGCTAAGTAGTTTGATTTCCCACTCTTCGTATTTAGAGGTATGTCCCCTACATGAGAAATGGGGTGAGCTGTGTCATCTCCTGTCTGCACATAGCCTGACACATCTGGTTTGCGCATATCTCTAAACCACTCTCCACGAGACGTCATGTGATTAGAGGCACCTGAATCCACATACCAAACATCATCTTGGGTGGAATTCTCTGCAGTCATTGTATTCATTACATGTTGCATAACAAACATGCGCTCATTTTTGCTGTCATCTGCATCTCTGCTAGTAGATGCATAGTTGCCCTGTTCTCTCTTTCTACTTGCTTTTCTCTTTGGACAGTCACGTGACATGTGACCTCTTTCACCACAAGTCCAACATTCTCTACTATCTGGAGTATGTTGCTGCCTACTTGATCCTGCACCACGACCTCTTTGACTCCCCCTGCCTTGAGACTGGTTTCCCCTGCCACCTATATTGTTTTGATTTGATTGACCTTCCAGAAATTGGCCCCTGCAACCCCTTGGGCCTCGACCACGAACTCTACCTCTACCTCTGTTGGAGTTAGAATAGAAGGCCTGTTCAGAATTATTTCTGCCATGAGAAGAAGATGTGTCAAGGTTCTTCTCCTCAAGAATAAGCATAGAAATCAAATCTTGGAACACGGGGATGTCGTCTCTTGTATTCATGGAAGACCTAAAATGTACATACTCATCTCCTAGACCATCCAAGCATGCACGGACAATGTCATCGTCTTCCACTGAGACTTTAATAGATCCAAGAGCCTCAATGATGCTCTTGATCTTCAAAGCATAATCATTGATGGAGAGGTTGTTCCTCTTAACCTGATTTAGCTCCGACTTTAGTTGAAGCTTCCTGGCCTTGGTGTTCACCTCGAACACTCTGCCTAAGTTTTTCCATGCAATGGCGGGGGTTTCAACATCCTGTAGATAGCCCATCATGCCATCTGTGATGCTCATAGAAAGCCAATACATCACTTTGCTTTGGCCTTGTTGCCAGTCCCTCAAAGCTTTCCTTTGTTCTGTTGTAGCATTTGCCTCAGGAATCTCTGGTTCCTTTTCATTGTCTCCTTCTACATAGTCCCAATAACCTTTTCCTTTTAGGAAATTTTTTATTCTGAACTTCCATGCAGGGTAGTTATTTTTCTCAAGATTCTCAGTAACAATCTGACTGAAACCGTCAGACATCTTGAAGCACTAAGACAAAATAGCTGCAATCTGCAAAAACCTGCAAATCTGCTGAACCCGCTATCGTGGTTCTTGTAACGCTTTCTACATTCAACGAGTGTCCACAATCAAGCGTACATACAAACACTGTACTTGTACAGTAAATCTCTATATACTGCACTTTGGAGACTTGTTCAGAAACTTGTGCGAAAAACCCCTAAAAGGGATTGCGAACGAAGGGATTGTGATGCTCTTGCTCTCTTAGCCTCTCTTGCCTGCACCAGGCTCTGATACCATGTAAAGAATGAGGATGCAAGAGAGCTACACAAGACAAGCACAAAGCACACAGAGATGGAAAGCTTCTTCTTCTTCTTCACAGAAAAGAGAGTACAAAATGACTAAGTGCTAAAGCTGAAAAGTAGCACATATGTACATGCGGTCACTAAGTGTGAACTCGCTAGAAGCGTACTAGGCTGGCACTATAAGTGTAGTCCAGCTATAGAATCACTGGCAGAGATCCTCCGTGTCGGTCACCTAACGCGCAAGTGAGTAAATGCCGTAAGCGGCCAAGACCCGTAGTGGATGCCAGCTCAAGGTGTAGAGCTCGACATCTCAACAATAATGGGTGTGGACTACATGATCAGGTGGGTTGAAGCAGTTGGTACCACCCAATTACAGCCAGCTAAGGAAGTGGCTATGTTTGTATTTGAAAACATTTGTTGCCGTTTTGGCACTCCTCTTGAAATAATTTCTCACATGGGAACAAGTAGGAGAGCTGATGGAGAATCTGGGCCCTCACACGACGACACTTAACTCCCTACTACCCACAATACAACGGTTTGGTGAAAAAGGTAAATGGTATGATCTGCAAGATCATCACTAAACATGTAAACAATCACAAAATTGATTGGAACAAGAATCTTATGGTTGCACTTTGGGCTTATCTCACATCTCATGGGTTCACACCATATCACTTGGTGTATGGTAAGGAGGCCAATTTACCCCATTGAAGTACAATTGGCTAGTCTCCAAGTGCTAGCCAGATAGATGGAACACCCTAATGCTCATCTTCACAACCACATTCTTGATCTAGAGAGGCTTCAATTAGATATACAAGATGCTATCAACTATTATGCAACACAGGCAGAGCAACTTTGACTTACCTTCAACAAGGAACTTAGGGAAAAAGGTCTCAAGAAAGGTATCTTGGTCCTAAGGTATGATAACAGGTTTGACACTAGGAAGTTTAAAAGGTTTCACTCAGATGGGAGGGGCCATTCGTCATTAGAAAGTGCTACAACAATGGTAGTTACCGATTTATGGATGCAAGTGGTAGGCTCCACAAAACACGTGTCAATAGATGGAGGCTGAAGCAGTACTTTTTGAGGTTTGATCAAGCACCTATGATGGAAATCCTTGAGGAGGAACACTCCTCCACCTCAACTAAAGAAGAACCAAGTATAGTGCTAGAGACATAAATGCATCCAGCTTCAAGGGGAGGGCTAATGAGGGCCGCTTCTCAAATTTTTCTCCACCTCTCTCTTGGTATGCACTTGTTGGCAAGGCTTCAAGGATCCTAATAGGAGGAAGGACCCGATGCATGAAAATCACAAAAAAATCTATGTATTTATTTTGTACATAGTATGGTTTTGACACATTTGGATCTTGCGAATAAGGAGAGGTAGGAACAAACCCTATGAAAATAATAGTAAAATAATAGAAATCACTAGATGTTGATTCTACCCGATGGTCACTACCTAACGGTCACTACAGGTGAATCGTAAAATTCAATAGTGTAAGGGAGGATAATCTTATGCATTATTGAGTTGAAGTCAATAAAACGTTATCAAATTCAAGCATAATTCAATTGTGGACACAAGGCTTGCACATGGAGTCAAGAGGAGACCACCTGAAAGACTTTTGGAAGGAAAAAAACGAACACATATTTTTGTGGGATTTTTCTCTATTTTTTCCATTGGCAAAATTCTTCAACAGCAAAGTTGTAGACGTTGAGATAATCTTTTTGCCCTCATTTTTTATAATTTTTGCAATCACGGTTTGGGAGATTTGGCCAAAATGGTAAAGCCTATTTGTTCACATGGGAAGAAGTCAACTCCACACACACAGTTTGTTATAGATTTCTCTCCATTATTGTTGTATCTTCTCTTATTTTATCAAGATTCTCTCAAATATTATAAGGAAGCTCTTGGACTCAAACTATGAAAGAAGGTGGCATGGAGACAAAGCTCGCCATGATGAAGGCGATTAGGAGAAATTGGTCAATAACTAAGGCACATGGAGCTCTCTCATTGGGGGAATGCCTCTAACTGAAGTTACTTTGTAATAACTGTGGGACGCATGTCTAACCTCACCATCCTATCTTATTGCAATATTAGTGAGAACCACGATTAATTTATCAAACCATGGGACGAAGCTGACTCGACTAGTGCATAGAGGCTACAAGAGGTTGTCAATCTCTCGGAAAACAACTAACAACTCGCATCTAACTCAAGCTACACTCAAGTCACTGAACGCACCAAAAGCCAATCGCTCATCGGCAAACAAATCACATCCGTTACAGCATCAAATAACATCCAAACGTAACAAAACTTCTAGGACAATTTTATAAGACCTAAGCACACATGCTTATGGTCGCAAACCC
Source organism: Adiantum capillus-veneris (assembly GCF_014529385.1). Taxonomy (NCBI): domain Eukaryota; kingdom Viridiplantae; phylum Streptophyta; class Polypodiopsida; order Polypodiales; family Pteridaceae; genus Adiantum; species Adiantum capillus-veneris. Next base: position 65,058,898 of record NC_140942.1, on the reverse strand, counting down.
CACTTTAGGTCAAGTTTCAAAATCACGACTAATAACAACATTAGATTTTTGACCTAGTCGTTTTCGACCTAGAATGCATCTAAATGCTCAGCAATGATGCCTCAATACCCCGCCTATGCTTAGTTTGCAATTTAAAAGTGTAAATTCCTAATTATGATGAAATTAGGCCGCGGGTCGACGACTCCAAAAGCTACGAAATAATGTGAATGGCTTACATCAATGCATAGAGCTCTTACCTGCGGTTGCAATGCAACAAACACAATCGCAATGTGATAATCAGAGAGGGAGTAGGAAGTGCGAGAAGGAGAGAAGTGAGCACCATTAGCTCACACTGTGTATTTCTTATCCAAAAACTTATAAAAAGCTTACAAAAATTGGCTTTTATACCTTAGCCAAGGTTTTTGCGTGGTCAAAACTAATAATCTGGAGTTCTACCAAAGCTGGGTAATGACTGGCTGATACAATCTGGAAGCTTGTAGCCCCGGCTCATTAATTACAGAGTTTATCCAAGAAAATAGAAGTTATAATATTCCCGATTTATCAAAATAATAAATCTTTTACAAAGAGAACTCCAAAAAATGGTGTCCATGTTAGCTTGCTGTTAACATTCTCCCCCTCCTCGCATGTGTCGTCCCTTGACACAGCTTTATGGACTGAAATAGTCTTTGGATTGACGGTTGGCGAGGCGGTCTTTAAGCGCATCCAGTGCCTTCTGATATTTGATTCTTCTTTCTTTTGCAGAAATTGCATTGTCACTTTATTCTTAAGCTCCACTGGTGAGTAGCCTACAAACCTAGATGTAAGGTTGTTGATCAACGGTGCAAATATCTTTGTTCACCAGGTGAAGAATCTAGTGTAGAAATCTTCTTCAAAGGCCAACATATTATCCGATGGCAAGAACATACATCTGGCATAGAAGCCGTAAAGGACTTCTTCCGAAGGTTGCCCGCTCAGATTGTAGCATAAGCCTTTGTTACCTTCTAAAAATGATATCCATTGGGCTCTTGTTTGCTCAGGCTCATTAAAGGCTTGGATGCATGTGAGCAACATTCTGCAGATTTTATATAACATGGCGCAAGAGAGATCTAGTAGACTCTTGAAGAAAGACATGGCACCTGTTAGGGTTTTCACCATGTATTCCTTTGTTGCTTGTCCTCTCTCTAGAGCTAGCAGTCTGGGGTAGTTAAGCCAAGTTTGCCTTTTCTTTGTCATTGCTTCATGCGCTTGCCATGTCTTTACTCTGAGTACAGGAAAAAATGTGGGATCCCTTTGAAGGGCTGCAGGTGATCTTGTGAACAGAATCAGGTATCTCGGATTCTTGTTCAACCAACTTAACCTTCACTTTGGGTGGTCTTTATCTATGTCATCTTCTTACATATCTTTGTACAGCCTCTCTTTCACCTGTAATAATTCCACTTTAATGAGAGGGTATGGCAGGGATTGTTGATGTCATTAAGCATTGATCTGATTGGGAGTGAGTTGAGTGATGTTGACAGAGTGTAAAACTCTCAACTCCCAATCCATTGCGGCTTTTCACTGCTCATCAATCTTTAGGGTGATCTTCTCCTTCAGTGCATCTTCTTCAGCTTTTGACAGTTGGACGATTGGCATTGTGTCTGCATATGTGATATGGATCTGAAAATCCTCATCACCACTCGGCTCTGCTGTGGACTGTGTGTCAAATTCAACAAATGAGACCGAGGGTATATCTATTTGTGGCGGCTATGAAGTGCCTGCCTCTTCCTACGTGTTTGGTTTCCCATCTCTGAGGAGTTGGTTAATTTTCTTGAGTTCTGCTATCTCCTTTAGGATCCCCTCTTTTCTCTGAACCCGCATCAGTCCAAGTCCCTATGCTGTGATTGTTCCAGCTTTAATTCCAATTCAAGATCTTTGTTCTTCTTTTCCAGTGCCTTGTATACTTCGTCAGTCCCTTTGATCGAGGCCACGGCTGGATTTTCTATGATTTGCCGTAAGAAGACTGCCTGATCATCTATTCTTTGCTCAGAGTATTGCAGAGAAGCATTGGCAACATCTAACTGCACTTGAATTTTTTGAGCTGACAGAGATGTCATAAGAAGTTCATTCGTAACTTCTGTCAGCTGCTCGTCTTTTGCTTTGCAGGCATCAGATAATTTGGTGAGAAAATCACCTAATTCCTCCATTTCTTGTTGCTGCCTATCCCTAGCTAGCTGGTGTTGTTCAGCTTTTGCCTTCATCTCTTGCACGTGCCTTTGAAGATCGGTGATGACAGTCATCATGTCTTCTAACTCTCCTTGGAGAGCGTTGATCACCATCTCAAGTTCTTTGGCCTTTGTGTTGCGGTTTAGTGTTGCTAAACGGAGTCTCTTTGTCATTTCTTGCATCTGTCGTGCATATTCATTGACTTATACTACTACCTCGTTGTTTGACTGCCACTCCTCTTGTCTTGCTAGCTGAGATGTGCCTGCAGCCTCGTGTGTGTCTTTTTGCTGCGTCGTAACTAATGGTTGTTCTTGTGTGGAGGTAGATGGTTGGTCTTTTGCTTCATCATCCTGAGGCTTTGATGCCTCGACGGTTTCTGGCTGAGTGTAAGTAGAAGGTGTTTCATCCTTCTCTTGATGTGTTGTAGTAGAGGGTGTTGGCTTAGATCCTGTTGTCTCTTCTTGTGCCGGACTTGCTTCCTTCTCTGGCTTGGGTTCTTTGTCTAGTGCACTGGTAGCCTCTTTTTCTGACTCTGCTTCTTTATCTTTCTCTTTCTCTTGCTGGTCCGCCTCTTGTGTAGATTTTGTTTCTTTGTTGGATTTAGATTCATTGGTTTTCTCTGGGTCTACTTCTTCATTAGTGCTTTTGACCTCCGGTGATGGTGGTGGGCTTGGCATGGGGTGTTCATGTTGTTTGGTAGGCGGTGAGGTGGGTCTGGGAGATCCATATCCTTGCTCTTGTGTTTCTTCTCTAGCCGTCTCCTCGGCTTGTCTTTGTTCTTCCACCTCTTTGACTTTTCTTGCCGCGTCTTCTGCCTCCTTTAGCTTGAGCACTTCAGATTCTTGGTACATTCTTTCCAATCTTTTTGTCGGATCTTCGGCCTCTTTTCTTGTGTGATGCTTCGTTCTAGGCCCTTTAAGTCCAGTAGGCACCCAATTTTTTGGGTCCTTCCCTTGTGCTTGTCTACTGCGCTGGTAGGCCTATTTCTCTCTTTCAAACCATGCTTGCTTTTGTGCGGGCTCTTCTTTATGTGCGGCCACAACTTTTCTTTTCATTTCTTCTCTACGAGCTCTCTTTTCCTCGTTGTCAGAGCTCTCGCTGTTGTGCCTTTTCGACGAGCTGTCAGCTAATTTCTCATCAGATTTATATGATCTCTTTCCTGACCTTGTAGCTCTGGGAGAGGGTTGTGCTGCCAATATCTAGGTGCTCTGATCAGGAGCAGGTGATAAATTGTTGGCCATGCCAATGGCATGGTATGCTATTCTCGTCAAGACCTCTAGCGTACCCATGTAAGTGATTTTGCCTTCCTTCTTAGTGCCCTTCAAAGTAGTCAGGACATATTGTGCGTGGTCCATTGGTTGCCTTGTTGTCGACTTGAGAACGTGAGTGAATGTGGTGGCCACGGCGTGATTTGGCATAGTGTACCTTGGTGGCCTTTTTGCCAAAAAATGGAAGTGCTGGTGGTACAAACGGGCTGGCTCTTCCACTTGTTTGTGAATGAGGTCGGTGAATGTAGTCACGGCTATCTCTTTGGTAAATGTTCCGGCTATTTTGTTCCTTGCTCTCATGATCATTCCTTCTGTGGGCAGTCTGAGTGCCTCTACCACTATCTCTTTAGTGATGACCACTTCTACCTTGTTCCCTTGGGTGTCGGATATTTGTGCAGTTCCATCTTCTTTAATTGTAGATAGAAGCTCGTAAGCTTTTTGAAAATCCACTTCCCAAGGCTCTTGTTCATAGAAATCCCTGAGTCCCAGCCTGTGGTTAGACTCTTTTGTCTCTGGCTTTGCGGCTACATCATATACTTCTTTGGGTAGGAGTTGCGACTCCACCTGATGCCCCTCTTCACTCTTGAATCTGCCAGTGAAGACTGTAGTGTGGTGCTCTTCTAGCTGTTCTCTAGAGAGGTATGATGCCTTGGCTGCTTTGACTAACTTGGGGTCTAATTGATAAGCGGGCAGTTCTTGTAGCTTTTCCTTTTGGTCGAGCTCTTTCCACTGCTTGCATGGCTCCTGTTCAGTGAATAGAGTGCAAAGTTAGCAGATTTGTCGGAATTTTCTCTGAAATGTCATTTAGGCTGAAATACTGACAATTTTGGTCCAATTTTCTTCAAATCAATGTCTGAACAAGCATAGATGCATAAAAACATGCAAGGAACAAAGTTGTAAAGTCAAAACAAATATTTGCAACCAAAGTAAATAATCGCGATTATTTACAACTGAGAAAAAAATTCAACTTTTTGCAAACTTGGCTTCATATGCTTGAAGTATATACCAAATACATGATCTGAGTGAAATATGGGCTCATTTGGATGCATAGGGTGAAAATGGTACCAGATTTTGGCTTTAGGTCTTTGAAACAGTAGATATAAAGGAAAGTTGAGATTTTGTGCTTCAAATTGATTCAAAATTGGCTAGTGGGCTTAACACATCATGTACTTTGGATGTATGATGACAAAATATCAAAACTCCCCAATTTTGACCAGAAAGTAGATAATCGCAATTATTAACAAATTGACATTTTTGGGTACAAATTGGTTCTAGGCATTGTATATGAGATATAAGGTGATTTGGATCAAGAAATGTGGTCCATAACCAAGAAATAATTGGCTTGCAAAGACTTCTTTGCGTTTTTTGACAATTTTCCAAGTCATTTTGGCTCATACTTGATTTTTGGCATGTAATAGGTGTGTACACATGATAGGTGAGGTGAGGTGACAATTTCCAAGCAAAACTGATGCAAAAGTAAATAGTCGTGATTATTTACAATAGTAACAATTTCTTTGCAAAACTCACAAATTTTGACCTAGACATATTCCATACACCTAATACAAGTCCTAAATTGAATTTGGTCAAGTTTGGTCATGCCGGTATCACTTTGTGCTTTGTCGACTCTGAAATCATTGTTTTTGCGACTATACTGCCTGTTGGGTTGGTCAGTCCACTTTGAGGCTTTGGACTTGTATGTAACATAGTCGTGAAGCAACCTGTCCAATTCTGGATCATTTGGAGTCAGTTTGACCTCGTATGTCAATTTTGACGCTTTGTAACTTTCGATCCATTTTCTGCTTTTCGAGGGCTTTGCTTGATGGATTTCACCAAACCAATCATATACATTGTATATGGACCTCATAAGCAAGCCATCTGTGGAGTCAGGTCGGAATTCTGACATTTGCCAAAAACCTAACTTTTCTATTGAGGACCCCCTCGACCCCTATCAAATGGTCATCTGATGATATAGTAAGGTTCTATTATGTTATGGCATGCTATGGTTCAAATCCCATCTGATTTGGTCAAGCTGGCAGGCCGCTATGGTCAGTTTTAGGTCGTAGGTCTTCGTGCACTACTCGATTTCTAGGGTTTTTTCTAAGGCTTTAGACTAGCTACCGGCCGTACAAAATGGATCATTGACGAGTAAAGAACTTACCCCTCATGTTTCGTGTGAGACGCCGCTGAAAATGGTCAATTGTGGGCTCCAAAAAAATCGCGCGAAAGAGGCCAAAATCTCTCTCTACAAAGGCTCCAACTCGAAATGAGGTGGTTTTAGCCTACCTTGGATATCTATACCCGGTCTTCCCAAACCAATTTTCCCCAGATTCCCCAGTTAGTCCTACTAGGCCGTGAAATCGATGTTAGACTCAAAAATTTCCCTGATCGGATTCCTGTAGCTCATTCTGCAAGAATTTTGCAAAAGTAGGCCTGGCCACCTAATTTAGGCTTCCTGCTTCCATCTTCTGATTTTATTGAGAATTTTTGTGCTTATCCGCCTTGTCTTTTTTATCACCATCATGTCTTGCGATTTTCCATCTGAGCTTCCCTGCTATTTATTATTAATTTTTGACCTGTTTTTTTGAAAAAATAAAAAAAAATAGCAGAATGCTCTAAAAAAGTAAATTAAAAATCCAATAATTAAGAAAATCCATTGAAAAACACAACTTTATTGTTTTTTGTAGGATTTTTCTAATTTTAAGCCTCATTATGAATAAAAATGTTGAAAAATACCCAAAAAATGACTATTTTTTATGATTTTTTTATAGTACATACACTATTTACACTCATCGGGAAGATATTATCAGTGAATTTTCCCTTGATGATGAGTTATAAAGGCATTATTAGGTAATTTTACAAAAAATCACACGTTAACATCAAACTTTTCCTCCCTCTTCAAAAATTGCTCTTAATTACTTAGTACTTGGTGCCCTTCCACCCCTCCTAGATAGCGTACTCCGGGACGACTGTGTGCATGGGTTAAACAATCCTGTCTATGCATATCCGTGGTTGGCTCTACCATGCTATGAAGATCAATGCAATTCAAACCAATATGTTGTGCAAGAGCTGAGACTTGAGTAATTAACTTAAGGGTTTCCGATGTCGAGGTTTGTTGCTGATGTCTTTCAAAGAGAAAATCTTGTAGCTTCTGTGCTCTTTGTTTGATTGTACCGTCCGGATGCTTCAACACACTAATTGTTTGAGTTGTTGGTAGCACTTTTGACTGTTGTCGAGCTTTTTCTCGCCAGTGGTAGCTTGGTCGGCTTAGTGCTGCATGGTGTGGTGGAGTCTTTTGAGACTTAACCAGCCATTTCTTTATTGGTTTTACGGTTTGTGGAGAAGTTAAGTAGTCGTTTTTCTTTCAAACCATTTCCATGTTAGGTTCCTTGCTTGGAGATGCCCGTCTCTGTGTTTTAATCCTTGGAACCTTCTTTTGTTTTGTTGGTGAAGTTTTAGGCACCAAGATCTGAATCAGCTTATCCTTAAGTTGTGCTTTTGGTACCCAAATTTGCCTGACTCCTTGCATGCTACTTGTAGCATTTGATTGTCGACGGGATGGAGAAGATTGACTACTTCGTGGTTTGGTCTATTGATTACTTCTTTTCCATTCCTCTTTGCTCAGTGCAATTGGTACAATGAGTTGCCCTCCTTTAGGTGATAGCTTTAGCTAATTTGTATCCCAATCTGGTACTGCTTTGTATGTTCGTATCCAAGAAATTCCAAGAATCATCTTTTCATTCATGTGTTCATCTGGTAAGCATACAAACTGATGAGGACATGAAATCCATGTACTATCACATTCAAGTTGACTACTCCCAATGTTGGGGTTGGGTTCTTGTTGCATCCTTTGATTGTCGCTATTCCTGTTGTCAATGCTTGAATTGTTGTCTTCTTGTATGTGGAATAATTGATTGCATTTACTCTAGCTCCTGTGTCGACCAAAGCATTGGTGCTATGATTGTTGAGTTGTACTTTGATGCGTAGGTCCATTCCATCTAACCAGTCATCATTTGTGGAAACTGCGTCTTTAGGTAATTCCCATTGTCGATCATCTATTTCCTGAGTGTTGATGGGAATCAGTATCGTTGCTTCTTGAGAGAAGCTTTTCGCTTGAGTACCCAAAGCCGAGATTCCTCTTGGGCTTTATCAATAACCTACTGTCTTTTAATCTTCCTTTGCTTGGTTGCATGCATTCTTTCTAGCAATTCATTGGTTAGTGGAAAATTGTATTTCTTTAAAGGACATCCACCAATCCAATTAGCCATTGGTTCACCATCTAGGGTGGAAAACTTTACTGCTCCACTTGGAGATACATCTTCAATGATAACGGTCCATTTCCCTTTTTCTTAAACTTGGGAATGTGTTGCTTAAGGGAATATACTAAAACTCAGTCCCCTTTCTTGAAGATCTTTGCGATTAAGTGGGAATCAAAAACTGTTTTTGTTTCCGCTTTTGTGCATAGATATGAGTTGCAGCAGCATTTAGCCTTTGTTCATCCATCTTTTCCAAATCTTCGAGTCTTTCTGACAATTCATGTACAGTCCACTCAAGATTCTGTGCTACCTTTAATGTCGGCAATAGAAATTCTATTGGCAGTATGGCATCAAGACCATAAACAAGATTAAAGGGTGTAGCATTTAAATTTGTTTTGAATGAAACTCGATAAGCCCATAGAGCAGCATGTAGATTCATTTCCCAGTATGTTCTTCCTGAACTAACCACTTTAGTCAGCATCGAGCTAAGAATTTTATTCATATGCTCAGCTTGTCCGTTTGCTTGTGGGTGATAGTGGGCTAATTTGTTATGGATGACCATAAACTCATTAAGAAAATACTTGATTACCTCATTGAGTCCATATCTCGTGAATACATACTCATATAAGAATGCAGTAGTGGTTCTGGCATCATTCTTTTGAGTTACTTTAGCCTCGGTCCACTTGATCAAATAGTCCGTAGCTACAATGATATATTGAGCTTGGGTTCTATAAGCAGGTGGCTGTATTGGTCCAACAAAATCTATACCCCATTTTGTGAAAGCTCTAGCCCCCATCATTGGTCTTAAGGGCATTCTATCTACTCATGTTGGCATTTTTGCTCGTTGACAAGCATCACATCTTCGAACATATTCTTTAGCATCTGCAAAAAGTGTTGGCCACCATATGCCTGCCATCAAGATTGCTCTTCCGATGGTCTCACTACAAAAGTGACCTCCAGCTAATCTAGCATGTGCTTATTCTATAATTGTAATATACTCGTTTTCATTTGCACAAAGACGCAAATGTTGATCTTTACCTCTTCGATACAATTGGTTCCCAATAAGAGCATAGTCTCTTACTTCAGTTTCAATTGCTCTTTGATAGCGTTTACTCATATCCTCAAGAAATGTTTGGCTCGATAAGTAAGTAACCAGATAATTACTCCACTCAGGAACAAGTGACATTTGAAACAATGTTACATGAGGTATGGGTGTTTGTTTCTGACATTGAGGGCAGTCCTTTACAAAAAATCGAACATCTCTTCTCATAGTCAGCCAAAATACTCCAAGTCTCAAGATTCGTTGCATAGTTTGGTCTTCCGCAAAGTGAAGTCCTACTATGGTAACATGTACTTGACTTAGGTACTGTTCTTTTCCTTCAGGATTAATGCATAAGAGCAATATCCCGTCCCGATTTCTTTTGTATAGCCTACCAGCTAGTAATTGATATTGTTTTCCGACCATCTAGGTATCATTTCCACGGAGAACAAACAGGCATCTGGTAGATCATCATCTACCCCTTTAGGTGATTCCCCTGAAACAATCCTTGACAAATGATCTGCTCATTGATGTGTAGTGTCTTTTTTTACAACCGCCGTGAAATCAAATTCCAGAAGAATGATGAACCATCTCACTATTCTCCCTGTGCTGCATGGCTTGTTGACCAAATACAACAAAGCTTGGTGGTCCACGAAGAACACAAACTTGTTGGCTAATAGGTAATGTCTATACTTTCTAACGGCATAAATCATTCCTAATCATGTTCAATTGCCGGCTAGCATAAGAAATAGGAAAGTCAATTTTCCCGTCTCCTTGTTGAGCTAATATACAACCTATAGCAAAATTGGAAGCATCTAAATGTACGTGGAATACCTTATTCCAATCTGGTGCTTTCAATATTGGAGATGAGGTGAGAGCTTGCTTAAGCTTCATGAAGGATTCTTCACATGCCTCGGTCCATTCAAAGTGCGTAATCAAGCTATACATAGTTTTTCAATTATAGCGTACATGTAGATGCCAACCGCTGGTAATATCCACAATGCCCCATGAAGGCTTGTACCCCCTTGACTGTTGTTGGTCTAGGCAAATCAACAATGACATGAATCTTCTCAATATCAGTAGCTATGTCATAATAATCAATATCTAATTCTCCTAAATGATTTTCTCATATTAAACTGATCATTTAATGTGGGGAAGGCCAGGGGAGAAAAAGCTAGAATATTGGTTAAGCTAGCAGACCGGCCACAGTAGGGATCCAAAGGAGGGAAAATAGGGATCCAAAGGGGGGGCCATCTGCAAAAGAGCCATGTGCAACAATGGGCTAAAAAGACCCTAAGGTTCAGCCCATTAAGACTTCCAAAATGCTAAGGTTCCAAAATTCAAAGGTTGTGTCCAAAGGTCAACCCTAGGGAAAATTGGATGATTTGTGTGTGCCCTAAAAGTCTTTGCACATCCCTACATGGGAGGGGGCGAGCCCTAAAGGTAGGGGATGAGAGAGAAAGCCACACACACACACACACACACACACACACACACACACACACACACACACACACACACACACAGGCTCCCTTTACACAAAGGGAATGAGGGACACATGTCAGCTCCCTAGGCCAGATGCCCACTAGGTGTGCCCAATTTCTATTGGATGACCCTTGAAGTGGACCAATGAGAATTAAGCTAGAGTAAATCTAGTTTAATTAATTTAAAAACATTTAATAAAAGAAACCAATGAGAATTAAGTCTCCTAGAAGACTATTGGGCAGTCTCCCAAGGGGTCCAATGAGCATTCATGAGCCCCATGGCTTGCCTGATTCCTATTGGCCAGGAGGCAAAGGAGTCCAATGAGAGTTTAGTTTAATTATTTAATTACCTAAAGCTCTCACAAAAGGGGAAAGGGGGACACATGTCAGAAGGCTATCACTTATGCTGCTTAATTGTAATTGGCTTGACTTGGGGAGGGCCAATGAGGCTTCAGCAAGAGCAATTAGCAAGAGGGCTCGCCCAAGAGAGAGAGAGGGGGGCTGATTTTTGCAAGGCATTATCACCCACACACTCACACAAGCTCATGTGTGAAGAAAGAGAAGACTATCTCTTCCCAAGCTTTAATGGAGAACTCATCACCTACTCCAAGCTTGTGAGATAGAAGCCTACATCAACACTCTCTTGGCATGTGGATGCAAATCCAACCAAGAGCCAAGCTTCAATGCATGCTCATCTCCTCTACCAATCTAATTACTAAGCTAAGCTATGCTACATATGAGTGATTATGTGAGGAGATGTACATCTTTCTCGTAAGATACTCCTTCTTCCTCTCAATCTACTCTCATACCCTGCTAGCTCTCACCATCTTCGAAGGTGTGTGAGGTCTTGGGTCTGAGAACGGGGATAATTCAAGTTGTGTTTGTTAAGTGTTTTTCTTAGTGCATGAAGTTTCCATCTTCATTGCACTAGCTAGTCTTGAAGGAACACAAAGAATTGTATTGTACAATGTCTCTCTTGATGGGAGAAACCATAATACAAAGCCTTTTGGAGGGGGGATCGGCTCCTTTGGTACAAGGAAATGTACCGTTTGAAGTTTTAATCTATGTCCTAGTATAAGAGGGTATACGCGTCTCCTTGTAAAGAAGAAAAAAACTTTTGCAAGTTAAGCAGTGTGTCTTTCTAGCTCTCTCTCAGTAATCATGGCAAGTGTAGCATTTCCAACATTTAAAGGAAAGAAGGGGGAGGATTTGGTAACAGACTTCTTAGATGACTTTGAAGTAGCATGTGTAGTGAGCAACAAAGATACGGATGAATCCCGGGTTAGAATCTTTAAGCATCTCATGAAGCTAGAAGCTAGATCATGGTACAATGCACTTCCACAAGCAACCAAGGATGACTGGGAACCCTTAAAAACCGCTTTTAAGAGGCGCTTTGGGGGAGGTACCACTTCAAAAAAGTTGTGGGACAAGTTGAGAGACTTGAAGCAGGAGGGTCTTTTAGAATATGCCACCTATGAGTCCAAATTTGTGGATTTGTGGGAACGGTGGGTTGAGTCACTGGCAAGGGGGGAAGCCGCACCCGATTTCCTAAAAAAAGATCGGTTCATGCATGGCTTATGGCCGCTTCTCAAGGAGAAGGTGAAAGGTAGATTCCCGGCTACATACGAGTTAGCCGTTGAGATTGCTCGCCTTAAGGACAAGAAGCTGCGAATGAAAGCCAAAGAAACCAAGTCAACAGAAGCAGGAACATCGCGTCGACCAGCAACTACGACAACCACCATACCACCACCACCGGCTCTTGGGGTAAGAGATGACCAACAAGATATGTTGGCCCATATTACTGACCAACTGCAGAATTTGTCTGTCCACTTAATACAGCAAGGGAGGAGTCAAGAAAGAGATCAAGACCCTGGAAGAGCACGACGACAAAACAGGGAGTATCATTGCTACAACTGCGGAGAAGACGGTCATGGTATGTACTACTGTCCCAAACCACGACAAAACTATAATAGAGGAGGTAGGAGGAACCAATTGTCACCCCCTAGAGAAAGAACACCCCCAACCTGAGAACCACTCCCACCAACACAAATTCTACGTCCACCCCAGACACCACTACAAGCATCCATCCCACCTCTTCCACCAGCCCCACCACCTGATCGCCCTGTAAACATCATAAGGCTAGAAGAGAAAGGAAAAGCCATAGTAGTGGATCCCCCCAGAGCAAAGGAGAGGGACAAGGGTAAGGATAAGGTAACCTTTTTAGAACCACTTGAAGCCATGGCTGTGAAAAGAGCTAGGAGGGAGAAAGATACACAATCAGATGATGAGAGAAGCATGAGAGGAGAAACTAGCAAGAGGCCATCCAGGCCACGACGGAAATTGGGCATCACCGACTTCCAGCTAGGGGAAAGTTCTAAGCCCTATGATCTAACATTGGATGTGGTTGAGCAAGGACCGAAGATTACATGGCCACAACTGCTACATCTTGCACCAAAAGTAAGGCGACAATGGTCTAAAATGGTAAGTACAAGACGCTCCAAAACAAAGGTAGCCGGAGAAATTTCGGGATGCAACATGGATGACATCCTTCCAATTGTCGACGTAAACATAAAAGGAAAGAGGGTTGGAAACACCTACATTGATGGAGGTGCACAAATCTGTGTAATGAACGAAGCTATGATGCTTCGATTAGGGCTCGAGGTTGACAGGCCTTCTCCATGCAAGGCAAAGATGGCAAACAACGCAAAAGTAAAGTGTGTGGGTGTGGTAAGTGCTGTGAAAATCAAAGCTTTCAACACTGAGGTAGAGGTAGATGTTTTTTTAATGCCTACTAAGGGGGAGGGCTATCCACTAATTTTGGGAAGGCCATGGTTGATGGCCATGAAGGCAAAACAGGACTGGGGTACTGGCCTTCTACGCATGACCGGTAAGAAAGGGGAGACAATCTACTACGACATGAGGATTGGCAAGCAGAAGCAAATGAATCTGGAAACATCGGCAGATGAAACCACTAGCGAATCTTCCAGTTCTGAGGAGGAGACCACATCCACCAACGAAAGTGACAATTCCATTGATGTGATGGGTATCATTATGAAGGATCCACAAAGGGTAAGCACAACTGGTGATCCATCACCAAAAGGGCAACCCAATGAAGAGGAGAGCAAATCACCTGGCCTAGGAGGAAGTAGGTTGAAGAGTATGTTGTCCACGGAATTAACACTTGAGGAGAAAGATAGTTTTTTGCAAATGTTGATGGGATTTCCTAACCTGTTCATTGACAACTATGAAATAATCACAGGCATTACAATGGTGGAACATCATATTAAGCTGAAGGAAGGGGTAAAACCAGTTGTGAAAAAGCTACGACGACTGGGGGTCATAGAAGAAAAGGCACTCTTGGCCGAGGTAAGGAAACTGCTGGGGGCGGGATTCATCTATCCTGTAGAAAACTCAGAATGGGTGTCACCTGTAGTGGTGACGCCTAAAAAGAATGGTAAGTGGAGGGTCTGTGTTGACTACAAACCACTAAATGCAGCTACAAAGAAAGACCACTTTCCTCTCCCTTTCTTGGATGAAATTCTGAATGAAGTAGCGGGTTTTGAATGCTATACCGTCTGTGATGGTTATTCAGGATACTTTCAAATACGCATAGCCTTGGAAGATCAGCTAAAAACCACTTTTATCACGCCATGGGGTTGTTTTGCATACAGGGTTATGCCATTTGGTCTCACAAATGCACCTGCCACATTACAAAGATATGTCACATATGTTTTTCAACCGTTCTTTGGAACATCCATAAGAGTGTTCATTGATGATTTTTGTATATATAGCTCCCGTATTTCACATTTAGAAAAGGTAACTGAAGGTTTGGCCAGGTTGCAGAGCCTAGGTGGGCAATTAAATGTGGATAAATGTCACATTGGGCAGAGTAAAGTCATTCTACTAGGCCATGAAATTTCAGCAAGAGGTATCAACGCCGACCCAAGTAAGGTGTCCACACTCATAGCCCTACCTTCACCAACGACCGCACGTCAATTGGTCTCTTTTCTACAGAAGGTGAGGTACTTAAGTAGATTCATACATCTACTATCACAACTTGTTCTACCACTGCAACAACTCACTCAAAGATCAACTTTCACTTGGGACGAGGAAAGCGAACATCACTACAACAAGGTAAAGGAGGTCTTAGCCACTCTGCCAACTATCTCACCACCTAAGTGGGATGAAAAATTCTATGTCACCTGAAGTGTTGGTGATGACTCATTGGGGGCTGTGCTACTCCAAAAGGATACGACGACATCTTTCATGAGGCCAATCTACTTCTCTAGTCGAATGATGACAGCAGGAGAGAAAGGTTTCACCCATGTGGAACACTTAGTCCTAGCTCTTAGATTTGCAACTACAAAGTTTAGGTCATATTTGCTGCCTAAGCAATTTGTGATTCTAACCACGGATGAAATATTTCCCTATGTTGTACAACACATGGATGTGTATGCTAGAATTACTAAATGGCTAGCTCGTCTGCAAGAGTTTGACTACACGATATGTGTAGAAAGCACGACAAGTGCAAGTTTGGGGGGACTCATGACCTACCAAGTCTTTGAAAGGAAGGAGAAGCAATCTAAGGAAGGAGAAGTCCGATTACCTCCAGTACCACCGATGGTAGAAGGAGCATACTCTCTCTACTTTGATGGAGCCTACAAGCGAGCGTCCAACAAAGTAGCTGCAGGCATAGTGGTCTTTGATGACAAAGGGACAAAGGTATTTTCGTTGGGCCAATTGTTAGATTCACATTCTAACAATGAAGCTGAGTATGTAGCACTAACCAAGGGTCTACAATGGTGTGTCTCGCAAGGTGTACGCCTTAATGTATTTGGGGATGCTCTACTTCTAGTAAGCCAAGTAAATGGACCATGGACATGCAAGAATCCTAGTTTAAGGACTCACTTAAGTGGTGTAAAAACCTTGTTGGGTAAGTTTGAAGAAGTTCAAATACACTATATCCCAAGGGCTCAAAACCAAGAAGCAGATGTCCTAGCAAGTGAAAGACTACAGGAAGTGGTGGTTGGAGCAATAAAACTAAAGCTCCCTCTATTTCAAGGAAGTGATGCCTTGCCTGACATCATGCATTTTTTGGAAACAGGGGAATGCCCATCAGATTTAACAAAAGGACAGAAGCAATGGCTGACGCGGAAGGCCACAAGGTATCGACTCATCAATGATGGTTTGTACTGTAAGGGTAAGGACCAAATACTCAGGAAGGTCCCTCTCTCTCACGAAATCACGGGAGTAATTGCTAACTGTCATGACGGGGTTTGTGGTGGTCACTTTGCCCTAGACATAACAAGTAGGAAAATCTTGCAGGCAGGCTTCATATGGCCTAGCCTCAACCGTGATGTACACCACTGGTGCAAAACGTGTAAGTTGTGTCAAAAGGCCGGAACTAGGTCACTTATGCCTGAACCACAGACACCTATTCTCTCATATGGCCCATTTGAAAAATGGGGTATTGATGCCATTGGGCCATTACCTAGGGCCAACTTAGGAAAATTCTACATTATCATGGGGGTCGACTACATGACTAGATG
Source organism: Adiantum capillus-veneris (assembly GCF_014529385.1). Classification (NCBI taxonomy): domain Eukaryota; kingdom Viridiplantae; phylum Streptophyta; class Polypodiopsida; order Polypodiales; family Pteridaceae; genus Adiantum; species Adiantum capillus-veneris. The sequence continues at coordinate 65,043,124 of NC_140942.1, read as the reverse complement.
GGCAGAGGCTACAACCACCACTAGAATCACACCGGTAGAGGTAGCTAAATTTATCTACGAGCACATATACTGTAGGTTTGGCACACCTTTAGAGATCATCTCTAATAGAGGGCCAGGTTTCAGAGAAGACTTGGTAGGAGAATTAATGCAGAAACTGGGCATTACAAGGAGGCACTCTTCACCATATTACCCTCAATGTAATGGCCTAGTTGAAAAGGTAAATGGAATGGTTTCTAAAATTATTACCAAGCAGGTAAACAATCATCCTGGAGACTGGGATAAGTATCTACTACCAGCTTTATGGGCCTACAGAACTTCATTTCGTACATCCTTGGGATTCACACCGTATCATCTAGTATTTGGTAAGGAAGCAATCTTGCCCATTGAAGTGCAACTACAAAGTCTCAGAGTAATGGCAAGCCAGCTTCAATAGCCCAACATGCATTTGAGAGATCACATCATCAACTTGGAAAGACTGCAACTGGACAGAGAAGAAGCAATATATTATTATGCAGCACAAGTAGAGCATAGACGGCTTAGCTTTAACGAGCATCTCCAGAAAAAAGAATTGAAGAAAGGAATGTTGGTGCTCCGCTACGACAATCGCTTTGACACGCGCAAGGATAAGAAACTCCTACTCCAATGGGAAGGTCCTTTCATCGTCAGGAAAAAGTATGACAATGGAAGCTACCAGCTTATGGAGGCTGATGGAAAACTTCATAAAACCAGGGTAAATGGTTGGCGACTTAAACCTTATTTTCTTCGATTTGACCAGGCTCCACCAATTGACATTCCAGATGAGGACACACCATCAGCCGCCACCTCCGACAATAATGATCAAACAGATGAGCTAGAGACATGAATGCCTCTAGCCAAAAGGGGAGGGCTAATGATGGGGGCTTTTCACAAGCCAAGCTCCCATACCCCTCTTCTCTCGTCCCCACCCCATGAAAACCCCCTCTTAGGGAGGGAGTGATAAAAGGCATTGGAAAAAGTAAGAAAAAATAAAGTATGATTATGTAAATATATAAGAAAGGTAAAATAGGCCACCTCATACCTGCGGGGTAGCCCATCCCCACCTTGCCTCCTTTTTCTTCACTGTTGCCCCGTCGGGTGTCCCTTTTCCTCTCCTCCACTCAAAAGGTCAACCTCCTCTTTCTTCCCCTTGTCCTTTCTCCTTTCTATCTCCCCTCAAGCTACCCCACCTCTCACCAATAATGCATTATAACTCACAAATAATGCACCCTAACTCACATGCAACTTACCCTATCTTCCAAAATAGTATACCCCACCCCCTCTTTCTCTCTCCTATCATATCCCATGACCCGAATACCCCCCTCTCTCTCTCTCTAAAGGGCGCCATGTCTCTTGTCTTGTAGCTAAATAACCTCCCCCACACTCACACACACTCAGTTTCACTGAAAAAAGGTGCCCACAGACCCATCCCCGCCCGATGGTTACCTGATTTTTCTTGTGTTCACACACATCTGCACACAGATTCACCTCTGAACACACTCCCCTCTCTCCCCTCTTGTAATTACTTTATTCTCCATGTCACCTCTCACTTTTTTTCATCAACCCATCTCTCTCTCTTAGTCTCTCTCTCATGAGACTGCTGTTCTGGCACATATACACACAGCCAGACAAGTGGGGCCCACAGTCACATGGCCTATGTAGATAATGATTTCTTCATTTCTAAATTCTAGAATTTCTCCCCCCTCCTCCCCTATATAAAGAGGGGTCACCATCACACTAAGGACACACACACCATCACCAAAGAGTACACTATGCACTGTGTGTGCCTAGTGCACACACACACACCCACACCATCACCATCACCGCAATCACCAAGCTTGTCTTGAGCATGACCTCTACACCCTTGGGCTATGGAAGATGAAGGGAAACTAAATGAAGGATGATGGCCATAACCCTCGTGCGAGTCTTCGCCATCAACTCCCACCTATCCGCCATGTGCTCTACCATGCTCTCCCTTCTCATTCCCCTACCCTATGCTCCCCATTTCATCGCCTTATTCTCTAAATAAAGCTTGAGGTTTTGTGAGTATGTTTTCTTGCAATGTTTTGCCCATGTGAGGTGTGCAGAATTGCCACCTCGTCTTGTGTTTGGAGTGAGCTTGTGTATGTGTGAAGGGTGTGCGGATTCGCCATCCTTTTGTGGTGCCTAAGTACTAAGTCGCTATACCCCCTCCCTCACTCTCTCTCTCTCTCTCTCTCTCTCTCTCTCTCTCTCTCTCTCTCTCACTTGATCTCATTCCCTTTCCTCTTCATCATTACTCCCAAGCATCCATCTCTCTTGGATGAAAACTTTGTTATGGTGGTGTGTTGTTTGCGTCCTAGCCGCTGAAGCTAGGTGGTGCCCCCTGTTTGCTTTACCATGATAGGCTCGAGGCGCTCCATTCGGTCCCCGGTGTTTTAGAGTCCGTCGGGGGTTCGGGGTTCGCTTTGCTCCCGTCACTTGGTCTCGCATCATCTCTGGTATGTTGACAGATTTCTGGATCAACGCCCTTGAGATCCTTGTAAGACCAAGCGAAGATATCTCAGTATTCCTTCAACAAGCTCAGCAAAAGATTTTCTTCTTCTTTTGTTAGGTCATTCGTAATGTAAGCAGGTCTAGGCTCTTCTCCTGGTTCAGTCAAGTCTATCCTTTTAGCGTTTTTTGGCCCTTCGTAAGACTCGTCTTGTTTCCGTAGTTCCCTAACAGGTTGTTAGACTATGAGTTTCCGATCTTGGAGAGTATACTTTTTGTAATGGGATGGAACATGCATTACATTCTTACCATCCTCTTCCATGGTTTTCATTTCAGTTGTGTATATCTCCTTCAGAGCTTTTTTTAACTCTTGATATTTCTTTTTCCGCTCGACTCTGGTCATGAATGGTTTCTTATCCTGTGGGTTTGCTTGAGTGCCCTTCCTTGTTTTTCTTGATGTCTGAGACATTTCTAAGTTTTTGGTTGAAGGATATATGCCAGTTATTTTGTCTTTGACACAATCATTAGCATCTATCCGCATCAAGAATTGTGTTTTATTGGAGGATGATGGCATAGGTCGTGTTTTCACAATTCTGGTGTCTCTTTTACGTCTATACCATTTTTGTCTTCTTGATTTCTGGTTTGGAAAGTCAAAAAACTTTTCCTCCCCTCCTTTTAAGAGTAACTTAGCTCTTGTATTCTCTTTTTTGACTCAGAATCTTCTGAGGTAGCTGAGTGTCCATCTAACTCATCAGTTGCATCGTAATAGAGGTCTGAAAAGACTTGTTGAGCTTTCATTAAGTCCTTGGGTTCCTCATCTTCTTCTTCAATGTTGAGGATTGAAATCATTTGGATGGGAATTATGTCGTATCCATCCTCATTGCAAAATTGAGTAGGCATAGACGTACATACATCCATTGTCACTAAAATTTGAGTCCACTTGAATGGCTCAAATAAATTCTCTGGAAAGGGTTCAGGTACATAGGCTTCGTCTGTGCAGTCCATTTCTAGGATACATACTTCTCGTCTTAAGCTTTTGTTTCCTGAAGCTCCACACATCCAAATAGGAGTGTCTCTGTTTAACCAGGATGGGAGTTTAGTTTCAGCCAAAGAGACTGAATTAAACTCTTGGATGGGTGTTTTCAATACATCTCTATAAGTGTGATCTTTTAGATTTACTCTTGTTATAGGTCCCACTTGCTTCAAGTACAAGTAATTGTTTCCCCAATCTTGGATAAGCTGTACTTGTCGCATGAAAGGTCTTCCCAATATGATTTCATAGTTGAGTTTTTTCCCAAAGTCTACTATGGCAAAAGTGTGTTGATATTCAATTCCACAGGAATTGACTCACTTTTCAAGCAGCCCTAATGGTCTCTCAATGTGTCCGTCAGCTAACTGCAATTTCATTTGAGTTTGTCTAATGGCTGGCTGTCCCCAGGATTCCCATACTGTTTTAATGGCTATGGCTATACCAGCTCCACTATCCAGTATTGCCATGGTTTCAATGTCATTATATTTCACTAGAGGGGTGGTGTTTCCTTCTTCCCCTTCATAATATTCTCCAAATTTGTTCATGGGAATTGATCGAATTTCTTTGTTTTCCATTTTATTTTTAAATTTTTCAAGATTAACCCAGTTATCCCCACCTTCTCTAGGGGTTTTTGTAAATCATTCCACAAGTATGGTCTGAGTTTTAACAGTTCGAGAGATACAAGTCGTTCTTCTACAGTAGGTATCTCTAGCCTTGGGCATCTGACAATGTATTTTTTCATTCGAGTTTCACAATCCCTAACAGACTCACCATGTTTTTGTTTAAAGCTATAGATTTGAGCTACCGTATTATGTTTGATCCTCGTTTTGGAACAAGCAACTACAAATCCTTGAGCTAATGTGTTCCAGTCCATGATTGACCTTGGAGGAATGCTTGGAACCATGTCAATGCTTTTCCTTTTAATGTCATTCCAAACCCCTCGAATTGAGTATGGAAATCGAATATACACTCTGATCTTAGCACTTGCTTAAAGCTTGCTAAGTGGTCGTATGGATCCCCTGATCAACTGTATTTTTTGACCCATTTCTGAAAATCAGCTGGTCTGACGCATCTGTTTGGTTCAACTCCCGGTCTTCTAGCAGTTGGTCCTCTTCCGAGTCCTTCAAACCAGTCTGTTGGAAATAGTGACTCATGTAGCCTTGGGCTGGTCTTTGTGTCACCCGGTTTTCTACGTGATCATGAGGTGGTTTCTGGTTTCTTTACATTACTCTCAAATGATCTCTCACAGTGTCGGGGGATAAGTGTTCAAAACTTGAGCCAGGTCAGCACCGGGCTGCTGGCTGTGGAAAAATTGACAGCGGAAAATTATCGCACCACACAATACAGCAGCAATTAATTACTCGGTAATACTATCGACGCACAAAACTTGCTTGAAAATTAATAACACCGGCGAAACTGATATGCAATCAAGAAGAAGTATCGTTAACGACACCATTAAATAATGCTAATGATAGTTAAGGCGCTTAAAGTCCCATTACAGATCACTCCGGGCCATTAACGGCTCCGCAATTCATCAAAAAGAGATAATTAGACACATTTTCCTCCTGACGAGGAAAATTCTATTGTGTCGATTCCAAGTGTTGGATTTGTCTTCAATCACTGTTCATGCCGAAGAGTATTTCTTCTCCTATGTCTTCTTACAAGCCCTTGTTGATCTCTCCTTGCCTAAGCTGATGAGAAATAGTCTCCTTGGTGCCTTGGTTGCAAAGCCTTTGCTTGAGCCTTGCCGAGATCGATAAAGAGAGAGCTCGCCCTTGCATGGATTGGAGATTGAGAGAGAAATCTCGCCCTTGGCTTGGTTTGGAGAGTGAGAGAGAGAGCTCGCCCTTGCTTTGGTTCGATTGGAGGTCAAGAGACTGAGCTCCTTTCTCCTGCTTACCCTCTTGTCCCTTCTCTTCTTTACGCACATGCAAAAAAGAGTCCCAGCTCATGCAAAAATTTCGTTATTAATAGCTCTTTTCCCCCCCTAGCAGTAGCGCCGGCGTCACTGTATAAGAACGCCCGCTGTTGATGTGGAAAAGTTGGATTTCGGCAGCACAAAAAGGCTCGCAACTGGTGCCAAACATGGGCGCCCCGACCTCCTGAGCATTATTCATCACTGCGGCGAGGACGTCTGAGGCCCGAGCTGGCCAGCGCTGTCAAGAAGTAGGCGGTCTTGCCAGGAAGGCACCGGGCCTCTTGCTGTGAGAGTTTGTGAGGAAGCTCAAGGGTTATGAGAAAGAGCTAAGATGTAGATAACATAGCTTCTAGGGATAAAGAAGAAATGTAGCCAAAGAAGCCGCTCACTTTTCCTTACAAACACACACGTGATGGAGAGAAGTCAGGAAAGATAGTCAGAACAAAACAAAAATGAAAACATCGAGATTACAATCATATCGTATCATGGGTAGGATAAAAGGGTTAATGGATGAGTTAATGATATTTAATCTTTGTTGTCCAAATAAGCTACGGATTGCTCTTTGGAATTGTAGCTTTGTGCTTACTATAATGTATATGTTTTGTCTAGCGATGGGGATTAGTTGTGAGTACAAATTCTCTTGATTCATAATAAAATAACCACACTCACATCAAAAGAGAAGTTATAGTTAATAATAGGTAGTATGATGGGATCTGGTGAGAGAAGTATTTCGTTGAGCCTTTCAGGACCAAATAGAAACACTATGCCTTGCTGAAAGTGAATCTTTTGACTAATCCAAATGTTGACCCTAATAGATTGCATAGAATGGAAATGAAAGAAATCGCCTCTATGTGGATTATGGTTACTCATCGATGCTATACTTAGTATGTTCAAAGATAAAGATGTGAAAGAAGTGAAAGGAGAAGAAGAAGAGAGTTTCTCTCCCAAGCCCTATTGTTGCCCTTAGGCAATAAGGATACTGCGGGGAGAGAAGTACCTGTAGCAAGGAGATTCTAGAGTTTGTGGAAGAGAATGAGAACCTTAAGAGAGAGAGGTGCTTGTGAAAGATGATGATATGGTTACTAACCTTGTGCACATAATTGTTTCCCGCAAGAAGGTTGTGCCCGTTACATTTACAAGATTGCTGCTTGAATACCTTCCAATGAAACGATTAGGACACAACAAGAGAGATGAAAGGAGTAAAGATAGAATTAGAGATAGATCTAAGTCTGGTGGTGGTACTAAAGATAAATAACGAGAGATAGAGAAGGACTTAAAGACAAGTATTGGATTAGATATGCAAATGAAAGAAAAACTAGCAACATATATCTTACATGAGAGCAATCGCCACCACCTTAATGGAGAGAGAAGATGAGGCAAGACTTCAGCCTTTCTTCAAGAGAAAGTGTGACACTAAGATGAGTGTGACACTATGGAATTGAGCTATTCTCACTCACTCATAACTTGCCCCCAATGAAGAGAAGGCTACGCTTTTTATAGGTTAGGGAGCCATGTTTTACATAATCACTTGATTAGGCTAAAGAGTTAGCCCAAATCAAATGTTCTTTGGATATTTCTTAAAATGGGCAATATTAGGACTCAAAATATCATGAAATTCAGCATCTTTGGTCGTTGAGGCTCCATGTGGGTGCATGATGTATGTGGGCCCCACCTAGGCATCTTCTGTGTGGGGCCAGCAGGGGGTCCCAACTTGTGTGTCTTGTCCTTCAAGGCATCTTTGAGGTGTCACATTCACATGCTTGTGTCTTTTATCCTCCAAATATCTTATTTTATGGAAAAAGACCAAGATTACCTCTTTTCACTTGATTCACCTGTTTACCATCTCTTCTTGCAGTGTAGTTGTGAGAGGCTTTTTCACTCTTTTCCCTGTAACTTTTGACCTGTAACTCGGATTGACATGCTTCAAAAGGAAAAATTGGCCTACTAAAAGAGCTTGGATTGGTTTTGGCCTTTTCTCCACGCCCTTAGGTCGGGATTTTCAAATTGGGATGGTCCAAGAAGCTGTGAAAACAAGAAAATAATTTATATATGGTAGGGTATAGCTGAGATATTAGAAGAAATATACAAATGCTTTTCCCCCATACAAAAAGAGGCACAATCATTGATACTTGCTTGCAGTACTTTCTAATAGTAATGTAAATTTATATTACTTCAAAGGTAAATACTAAGGTATGGTAGAAAGATTTTATTTATGCATATGAGTATTATATGAAGTATACTTATGCGTCAAAAAGTCACAAGATAAATCGTTTAATGCCTGTTCCCACTATATACGTGCCACAACACGACAGCGCGAACCATTTTTTCCCTGTGCAGCTGCCGTCCTCGCTATTGAATGCCATGTCCCCCTTTTTCCTTTTGTTCACACTCAATAAAACCCTTTTTATTTTATCAAGTGGGCGGCCTAGTGCTTAGTGGGCGGCCATTCTCCTTAACTTGGGTGGGCGGCCCTTAAAGGGCACCCCATTTAGCATCCATATCGACTAGGCGGCCATTGATTACGACTTTGGGCGGCCTAAGCACTTTGTAAGGGCACCACATTTGGTATACATGTCGGCCAAGGCAATGCCAAGCACGACATCTTTCCCCCACAGTCCTTGTCTAACCTTATCATCTTGAACTTCGATTCCCGTATCAACCTCTCGTATAATCTTGCATACCTTTAAGATGCAAGTATAGGTGATTGCATTGAAGTAAAGCCTTCTCATCACATCCGATAAAAGGTGTCAAAGTTTATTTCTTGTGAGCTCGGTATTGCCAATTACGACCACTGCCGGCCAAGCACTGCATGAAATGACATCCCGGGCATGAGACTCATCAAGCTACTACGACTCCAGCATCCCAAACTCTGGACAATAGGCAAAACTCCCAGCTGAGACACCGATCGAGCCGACTTGACTAGTATGGAGCCGGCCCCCAGTGTATCTTAATCGGCCAATATCTTGGCGAATTGGGACTCCGATCACTGAACTGAAAAGACCAATGTGCTCCACAAAGTGAGCACTTCAAGCCCATGCATTCTTTTCATTTCTGTCACCTCAGCTGCAGTTTCCCAATCCAGTACGGATCTGCAATCGACTCAAACTTTGAACTGCCATAACTTCTTCACCGTAGCTCCAATTGACGAGCCATAAATAGAGCACTTCAAGCACTGCAGTTCTAGATCATAATCTTCCTTCTGTGCTCACTTCAAGCATAATCATTTTTGGCATCATTAAGGCATCTCTTGGCCTTTTTAACCGCATTTGACATACATTCAGCATTGAACTTGTCTTGTTACCAGGCCTTAACTACTGTTCATTAATCATGTAGGCTTCAAACAACTTGATGTGCATTTTTCTAGCATCTTTCTTAGCATGGGAGTGGAGCTGCACGACATCCACCCCCTCTGAACCTGCACAGCCTCCGGTCTGTGCCAACCATATTTATAAAGCATCATCAAGAGCATCATCAGACTCCTCGTCTAATGCATACATAACATTGTCTTCATGAGGTTGATATGTATTGAAGTCTCCAATATTAATCTCACCATTTCGTTTCTTAAACAACTTGACTCTTTACCCTGCAATAGGCACCTTGAGCTCAGTGCCATCAAGCTCGCATAACTTGTAGGTCGCATTATCATAAACATGAAGTACTACATATGGTCCAAACCATCGTTTAACCATTTTCCGCATAGCAGTGTACTGGTTTTCCAGGCTACTATCATATACAAGGACCCAATCCCCATCTTTAATGGCACGATGTCGTAGTCTGTGCTTATCATCAAACGCTGCCTTGTTCTTCAACCTTGCTTCCTTAAGCATTACTTTAGCCTGTTCAATATCTTCTTGACGTCTCTCAAGTTGGCGTATGCGCAATGCAAGCAAATCTTCTGTAGACATACCTTCTTCCCATGGCATTACAATCCAAGAGATAATCGCTTCCTTTGTAGGCATAATGGGTTTTTGCCCGTACATTAGCTCAAATGGCATAAAACCTGTAACAGAACTATGTGTAGTTCGATCAGCCCATAAAGAAAATGGTAGGAGTTTAGGCCAATCACCAATTTGCCCCTGGCATGCCTTTGCTAAAGCTTTAACAATAGGCGGATGCCCTCTTTCACTTTTACCATTACCCTTTGGATTGTATGTTGTAGTGAGAGCCAATTTAATGCCCAAGCGAACAAAGAAATCCCGAGCTTCATCTGCATCCAGCTCTCCTCTATCAGCAGTAACTCTACCAACACATCCATACCTGGAAATAACATCCTCAAACAAGAACTTGCATACGGAACTGGTAGCTTTGGTACTCAAAGCTCTGTCTTCCACCTGATTAGTAAGATCCTCTCTTGCAAGAACAATATACCGCATCTTCCAGACACCTACTGGCATGGTAATCAGGTCCACCACCCACTTGTAGTGCATAGCCAATGGATAGGTGGGATGCAATCCATCTCGATGTCGCACATTAGAATATTGTTGGCATATTAGGCATGTCTCCACAAACTGAGCGACATCTCTATACATACCTTTCCACCAGTAACGATCCTTAATCTTGACAAATGTTTCCTAGACCTCTCTGTGTCCAGCCCATAAACTTTCATGAAACTCTTTGATAACCTCTTGTTGAGTCGCTTTATAACAAACAACCCGTTGTGGTACTCCTTTAGAGCGTTTTGGTTTCTTCCATACATGGCCATCCTTCAAAAAATAGCCGTAAGCTTTCTTCTTGATCTCTTTGTACTCTTGATCCGTCCACCCTTCATGCTTAGTAAGAGTGCTAAGGTAGTGACCAATCAAAAGTCATTCTCCTTCATAGAACTCTTCAGAAAATACCTCAAAAGTTTGAGCAATATTGTCACAATTTGCATGCAGATAAGAAGACGAATAGAACTTCAAGCCAACATCATCACTTGTGGTCAGCATCTCTCCTTCATCTTCAAATCTAGCTCTTGATAACATATCTGCAACAGGATTATCTCTACCTACAATATGACAAATTTCAGGATTAAGAGATTTAATATAGGCTATCCATCGTAGCATAGCAATATCCGGAGTAGAGCAATTTGCAATCATCCCTATCAGTGGCAAGCAATCTGTCTCTACCACAGCTGAAGCTCCAATAAAGTATTCTTTATCAGACCTTAGAGCAGTAGCAATGCCCCAAAGTTCTCTCTTAACCTGTGAGTAGCCTCTTTGGCGAGCATTGAGCACTTTTGCTCCAAATCGAACCGCATACCTATTCCCTTCTTCATCATCTTGACCTATAGCCCATCCAATACCTGTCGGGCTAGTGTCAACTTTAAGATTACTGGCCTTCCGCATTTGTAGTCGACTTTCCTCAAGGTCGGATCCTCAAGGAGCATCTTCTTTAATTTCCTCATAGCTCGTGTGTGAACTTCTTGCCAAACAAATCTTTTACCTTTTCTCAACAGTTGATAAAGCACTTCGGCAACATGAGCAAAATGTGGCAGCCAAATAAGATAGAATACACATGCACCCAAAAACCGACGAACTTCAGTAACCAAAGAGCACGTTTCCTTCATCTTTTGAATAGCTTCAACTTTAGCCAGACTTGGCCTTCTACCTTCTCGACTGCACATGTGTCCTACAATTAGAACCTCTTTGGCACCAAAAGTTGATTTTTGCCCTGAAAGTGTTAAGTTAACTTCTTCAATCCTGGATAAAATAGCATCACAGTCAGCAATATGTTGAGCAACAAACTGTCGGCACCCCCTCTGATCTTTTACTTCATCTTTTGAGCCTTCCTCACAGCCCTGAATCGGTAGATCATCAATGAAAGGCATAGTAACATGTGGGATAAAGTCCCTTAATACCTTATTCATGCCGTTCATCATATGAGCTACAGAATTAGTAGCACCCTGTGGCCAAGTGCACATCCTTACCAATCCGAGAGGTGTACGCATCGTAGTAAGATCCCTGCTCTCCAAAGCTAACTGAAATTGATCATATCCAAAATAAAGATCACCCATAGAGTAAATTGACATACCTGCAAAAGCCTCAGCAAATTCATCCACAATTGGGCCGATACCCACATTGCGGATTGTTACCTTGTTAACAGGCTGCATATCCTGTATAAACCTTAAAGTACCATTTTTCTTCGGAACAATGAACCATCGGTTAGAGTATGGCGCACATGATGGTTCCAAGATTCCCATTTGTATCTTCTCATTAAGCAAATTGATAAGCTTTGGCAAGTGAGCTTTAGGAATTGGAATAGGACGTAAACTCCATGGCATGTGAGGAACAGTGAATATAACCATAGGTGCAACAACACTTGGATCCACACACCCAATCTCACTTGGCTCAAAGGCAAAATCTTTACCATGTTTTTTGAGCATACCTTGAAAACACTTGATTTCCTCTTCGTTGAGAAAACCATCTTCTCCCACCTTAAGCTGCTGCAATGTCTCTTTAGTGAATTTGTGCCCAATGTTCTTAGGACTTCTGAGCATAGGCTGTCGAGAAGCTTCTTTAATTACTTCATCAATTCCCTTTGGTAGAGGTGTAGCCACAAGTCTCACTTTCTTTGCAACTGTCTTGTACTTCGTCTCTACTTGTGCTTCAACTTCTTTATCCAAGTCATCCTCAATATGCATAAGTGCCTCGTTTATGTCCATTGAGTGCACTTTAACAACTTCAGTTCCACTTTCTAACCTGTTCTACTTGATATCCTCAAGCTCTGACATAGTATCAACATAAGAGATCTCTTCAAAGATTCCTGATATCACATCATCCGGTTCTAGCACATCACATCCCTGCAAGTCACTTTGAATGCTCCCATTTAGTTAAATCATTAAATTTTCTGTAAGATACTGAACCCTCGGATGTCAACTCTAGAAATCCTTAAGAGAAGGTTTCTCTTTGCGAGAACTTCTCCTCACTTGCACCACCATAGTCCCGCTTTATAGTGGCACCCCAAGAAAATCTTGAGCAAATCTTTGTTCTTTAAACTCCTTACGTATCTTTGGCATTGGACGATCACGTTGTCAGGAGTTTTTTGGAGCAAGGGATTGCGCAAATGTACATACCCATGCATGGTGCATCGAATAAAGAATTGCCCATTTTCCATAGCCAGGTGGTTATGTGGGGCCCACATGTGTACAGGTAGGACAACATGTACATAGTGCAGCGATTTTCACTATTATCAATACTAGTGTGTTTTTTCTACAATAAGGAGGAGTTGGTAGCGCGTAAAACTTCTCGAGGAAGCTATCTGCGGGCCGACGACGTGAGGTCAGCAGGTGCGTCAGATGGCATCTAGTGGCGTCAGGAGTGCGAACGAGGTCAATATTTGCACGCAGATGAGGACGGACACAACGTGGGTGTTTTCTTGTGAGAGTTACGCAGAAAGGTCATCATTAGGACCACTTTTTGGGGCCACTTCACGTGGTGGCGAGATGCATTATTGGAAAAAAGCTAAGTGCCAGGTGTGCGGATGATGCAAAAAGGTGACAACTATGCACTGCGAGGTCAGTTTTTGGCCTGTTCGGGGTCCGTTTGAGGTCATCTACAAGGCCAAGGGTGCCCAACTAATAAAGCTAAGTGTGGGAACTGAAAAAACTGAGAGAAGACCAAAAAAAGCGTGGAGAAGAGAGGAGGAATAGCCGCAGGTGTGTTTTTTGGGTTTTTGGAGCCTGTTTTGGCTGTAAACTGCTCATCCGAGGTCGGATTTGAGCACTTTGACATTGTAGACTGGGGTTTTGGGCCGTTCTGGACGCGATGGCGCTGTCCATTTTGTCAAATTCCTCACTCTTTTTCTGCTGTTTTTCTGTGTAATCTTCTCCGGTGAGTGAAGCTTCTTCTCCAATTTGTGATTGTATCTGGTATCTTTTACCCATATTGTGTGAGCTGTTTGCCCCATTGGTGTTGGCCCAAGCACATTTGTATCTAAACATCAGAAGTTCTCCTCTTTTGAGCTGAGTTTTTGTGTGTGTGTGTGTGTGTGTGTGTGTGGAGTGGGCAAGTGGATAGTCTCTCTCCTCTCACTCCAGAGGTGTGTTCCCTGTCTCGGCCAGGTGTGTTGTGTAAGCCGAGTGGTGCCCCATAGTGTGTGTGTGTGTATCTTCCCAAGAGTGTGTGTCGGGTCTTTATAGAGGCGTTGTGTGTGTTTTCATCCCGCTCACATTCTTTTGGCGCCCCCACGGAGGATCTTCTTCGAGTACCTTCAGCTTCGAGCTTCGAGCTTTGAGCTTCGAGATTACAGGTTGCAGGTTGTAGATTACAGATCCTAGGTTACAGGTTACAGGGACAGGTACAGGTACAGGTGATTCACACAGGTACAGGTAGCTGGAGTACAGTGATATGCTAGCAATGATGTCATTTGCAGTTGTTGTGGGAATGCATCACTTGGCGCCTATTTGAGCGCATTGTCTGCTGGATTGTACGTTACTTGTGGAAACTGCCATTGTACGCATTTGTGGAGCCATACTTGGTTGTATTTGGCAGTCCCAGCCATTTCTGAGACTTGGTCTGGAAGATAGTCATTTCTGAGACTTGACTATATGCAATTTGCATTAGCCTTCGTGTGAGGGTCGATAGCGTGAGGTTTTTATTGAGCTGGGGGATTCTCAAATGTGGAGATCCTTTCGGTGATACAGGTAGCTGGAGCACCCTTTTCGTGACCTCGCCATAGGCTATGTACTAGTGAGTCCTACTTGATGCTCGGGTTCTATTGTTGACAGTTTATGCATACATAGACAGTCTATAGTTTGGGTTCCTACTGCTCTACTTCTGGGGAAACTCTGTCGAAATTTTCCCAAGTTATGATGGCTGTTTTTTGGTATTTTGAGCCATTTATGCTGTTATGCTGCTGAAATTTTGGCAAAATCAGAGATTGAGTCAGGTGTGCCTTCTTGGGAGCTTCATGGTTGGCTTTAATGGATGACCAAAATGGCCCTCGGTTCACTCCTTTTCATTTAACTCAAAGAATTCAGATTAATGTTCATGTGTCCAGGAAGATCTTTTTCCAGCAGCGCATAGTCTTTATGTTTGGGCCAAGAAGATTGAGAGAGATCCTGGAATGTCCTTTGCCTATTGTAATTCCGATGATCAACTATGAAAACTCATTTGATGTGCATGTGTTTGTTCTCATCTAAAGCTGAGCTCCATTGAAGTTTCTGGGGATTGGGTAGTGAAAAGTTTTGGGTTCTTGCACGTGTGTTTGAAGGGACCCTCTAGCCATGGCTTTCTCTTATCCGGAGTTTCATGGAAGAAGTGATGAAGATGTGGAGGACTTTCTGGAAAAGATGGAGGTTGCCTGCATTAGCAACCAGATTCATGAACCGGCGCAAATGTTACGTCTTCTCCAAATTTGTTTGAAGAGTGATGCACGAGCTTGGTCCAAAGCATTTGAAGAGGAGTTGCGTGTGGCTGATCCACCTGTAAGGTTGAGTTGGGACAATCTACGACATGGGTTGGAAGTGGAGTTTGTGAAGATAGAAGATCCTGACAAAGTGTGGCAAGAAGTACAGGCTTTGGTGCAAAAGGAAGGTGAGCCAGTAGATGCGTACATACGTAAGTTTTCATTGGCATGGGAGCGAATGTGCAAGGCCTTAGCACCACAGGTACCCCCGCCTGACATGATGAAGAAGGACAGGTTCTTAGCTGGTCTTTGGGAGAATATACGTTGGAGAGTGGAGCTAAAGAAGCCTAGGACATATGAAGATGCACTAGAGGTAGCAAGGAACAAAGAGTGGAAGCTGAGGAAAATGAGCCAGTTAGGGGTGGAGTCTTTGCCCATGAGGTCTGAATTTCAGCCTATAGAGTCTTTACAAGGGCGCATGCCAGGGGTTTATCATGAACCAGTAGTTCCTGTTACTACTCAGGCTATGCCAGCAGTGGTCACTACAACAGTGCAAGATGATGGGCTAAGGCAAGACATGAGGCAAATGGTTGATTTGATGAAGAATCTCAGCCTAAACATGCTAGGTCAAGTGGGAAATAATCGAGGTCGAGGGAGGTATGCAAATCAGCCAGGAGGTGAAGAAAAACCTAGGAATGGTGTTGGACAAAGCAATGGTAGGTTTTGGAGGCAGACGCCCACATGTTATAATTGTGGAGAGTTGGGTCACATCAGCCCGCAATGTGATAAGCCACCAAGGATGAGGGGAGACATGTATCCACTGCCAAGACAGGTGCTAACTAGGTCAAATGATTATGGCATCGAAATTAAGGGAGACGAAGGAACCAGTGGACTGACCCAGGAGGAAAAGGGAAAGACAAAAGTGCTAAGTGTAGTCACCTTGGAGAAGGCATCAAAGCTAGAGGATACATTAGTGATGCCTATTGGGAAGAGGACCACAGAGGAAAAGGAAGGAAGAAGTGCCCCAGGTTCTAGTAAGAAGAAAGGAAAGAGCCATGAAGGCGAGGATGTCAAGGCCAAGAGGAAAAGGAGAGCTCGTCGAAAGTTTCATGTTTCAGATTTTCCACTAGGGGATGGGCAATTAAGCTATGACTTGAGGGAGGATGTGACGAGCAGGAAGGCAGGTGTTACTTTTGGGCAGCTTATAGAGATGGTGCCTAAGCTAAAGCGACTGTGGAAGAGGATGGTTAACCCAATGGAGAAAGAGCCAGAGAGAGGTTCAGTGAAGGTGTTGGCAATGGACGACCTACCAGACATTTGTCCAATAGTAGATGTGTGGCATAAAAGGAAAAATTTGGGACAAGGTTATGTGGATGGCGGAGCCCAAATATGCGTCATAACACACTCATGCGTTGAGAAGATGGGTCTCACAATGGCTGGGGTGTCAGGTTTTCGGATCAGATTGGCAAACCATCAAAAAGTAAAATGCTTGGGTGTTGTAAAGAGCTTAGAAGTGGA
Organism: Adiantum capillus-veneris; assembly: GCF_014529385.1. Classification (NCBI taxonomy): domain Eukaryota; kingdom Viridiplantae; phylum Streptophyta; class Polypodiopsida; order Polypodiales; family Pteridaceae; genus Adiantum; species Adiantum capillus-veneris. The sequence continues at coordinate 65,026,844 of NC_140942.1, read as the reverse complement.
GGCATATGATGCAAAGGCAGTGGTTGATTTTCATGTGATGCCAACAAGGTTGGGAGCATATCCTATTATACTGGGCAGACCATGGTTACGTGCAGTGGGAGCTATTCAAGATTAGCCTCTATGGAAAGACAGGTACCAAGAAGCTTTATAATATGGACACAAGGAAACGATTAGAGGAGCTTTATGAAGATGAGGATGAGTCTAGTGATGAAGACTCTTCCACGGTGACAGATGAGGACAGTGATAGCACTACCAGCAGTGATGAGGATGCTGATGTTGCATTTCTTTTGATGGATAAAGAAATCCAGGAGTGTGGTTTAGTCGCATTTGCGAAGGAAGTTGAAGATGAAAGTGAAGGGCCTTATGAAGTGATTGAAGGGCTGATGCAAACCAAAGTTGAGTTGTCAAAGAAGCAGGAATTAATGACGCAAATGATTAGTGGAGACCTCTCAGCTATGGAGAAGGAGATATATTTGCACATGCAGGTCTATGCCAAAGTAATTGATGATTTTCTTAATGGGAGGTTGATAAATGGCATCTCTACAGGTTTTCCTTGGGAACCAAGTGAAAGTTTGATTAAGCTTTTGATGCAAGGAATGCCAAGTGTTTTTGTGTGGGATCCAGGTGGAATGAGCATCTACTAGTGTTGCTGCTGCTGAGCATGAATGCTCTAGCAGGCTAGGGGGTGGGCAAATTATGTCAGGAGTTTTTTGGAGCAAGGGATTGCGCATATGTACATACCCATGTATGGTGCATCGAATAAAGGATTGCCCATTTTCCATAGCCAGGTGGTTACGTGGGGCCCACATGTGTACAGGTAGGACAGCATGTACACAGTGCATCGATTTTCACTATTATCAATACTAGTGTGTTTTTTCTACAATAAGGAGGAGTTGGTAGCGCGTAAAACTTCTCGAGGAAGCTATCCGCGGGCCGACGACGTGAGGTCAGCAGGTGCGTCAGATGGCATCTAGTGGCGTCAGGAGCGCGAACGAGGTCAATATTTGCACGCAGATGAGGACGGACACAACGTGGGTGTTTTCTTGTGAGAGTTACGCAGAAAGGTCATCATTAGGACCACTTTTTGGGGCCACTTCACGTGGTGGCGAGATGCATTATTGGAAAAAAGCTAAGTGCCAGGTGTGCGGATGATGCAAAAAGGTGACAACTATGCACTGCGAGGTCAGTTTTTGGCCTATTCGGGGTCCGTTTGAGGTCATCTACAAGGCCAAGGGTGCCCAACTAATAAAGCTAAGTGTGGGAACTGAAAAAACTGAGAGAAGACAAAAAAAAACGTGGAGAAGAGAGGAGGAACAGCCGCAGGTGTGTGTTTTGGGTTTTTGGAGCCTGTTTTGGCCGTAAACTGCTCATCCGAGGTCGGATTTGAGCACTTTGACATTGTAGACTGGGGTTTTGGGCCGTTCCAGACGCGATGGCGCTGTCCATTTTGCCAAATTCCTCACTCTTTTTCTGCTGTTTTTCTATGTAATCTTCTCCGGTGAGTGAAGCTTCTTCTCCAATTTGTGATTGTATCTGGTATCTTTTACCCATATTGTGTGAGCTGTTTGCCTCATTGGTGTTGGCCCAAGATCATTTGTATCTAAACATCAGAAGGTCTCTTCTTTTGAGCTGAGTTTTTGTGTGTGTGTGTGTATGTATGTGGAGTGGGCAAGTGGATAGTCTCTCTCCTCTCACTCCAGAGGTGTGTTCCCTGTCTCGGCCAGGTGTGTTGTGTAAGCCGAGTGGTGCCCCATAGTGTGTGTGTGTGTGTGTGTGTGTGTGTGTATTCCCAAGAGTGTGTGTCGGGTCGTTATAGAGGCGCTATGTGTGTTTTCATCCCGCTCACAACGTAAACTGTCTTTGTTTCTAACATGATCAACACATACAATTAGAAATTGAACCGCTTTCTTACCATCTTGGCTTCGAACCCTGGCATAGGCCGAGCCATCATCCAGCACCTTAGTTTCCATCTGCACAGCCGTAATGTAGGGTTGTCGTAGAATCAATGGGTAGGAGGAATGCTCCTGTATAAAAATGTTTTGCTCATCACATACATCCCCAATAGTTACCTTAACATTCGCGCATGCACCATAAAGATCTCCAGGAAGCATGTTGGCAGCTCGAATTCGCCATCTGTGATCAACATCAATAGGCCACTTCCCCTTTTGGTGCAAATTCTTTGCCATGAGATTGATTTCTGAACCATAGTCTATGAGGGCTAAGACCGGCTCCTCAATGTCGCCAAGCTTTACCATTGTTTCTATCGTGGCTCTTGCCCAATGAGTCCTCGAAAAGTGACTCTTGGGTATAACTTCTTCACCTTCACCGTCATTAAAATGCATGTTTCTTACCTCAGGTATAATTGGGTTTGGAACCACCACAGGCTTTGGCTCTTCTTCTTCAAGATCTGCTAAATACTCTTCATAGTCTTCCAAAATTGCTTCAATGTGACGAACCACTTGGCTTTTAACTGGATCTGACTCTTGATCACTCAGTACTTGTCGCTTTATTTTTATAATTTTGATGATCTCTTCGTGGAACTCGCACTTAGCAATTCCAAGAATATCCCCCAAGGTTGTAATGGCTATTGCCCGTACATGGGCAATAGCCATTACGGGAATGATTACCCATAATTACATTATATGAACATCAACACATAGAATGATGATAGAAGACAGTACACAGTACACAGGCATAGAACACCTGTTGCTTCATTCATGTGTGATCCGGACATAGAGTTACAACAGTAGATGCCATGAATATCATAGAGATTGGTTGGGTTACATCAAAAGACATGTATGCCCCTCCATATACAACCGCTGCTCCAGTGCAGATCGAGAACGGTGCACACACTCCTGTCCCATGATATCCTGTGAAGAATTGCTGCCACGGCCGCCGCATACCGCATGACTCCTGATCCGCAGTGTCCAGACCTCCGCAGGACCGCATGTGCGGCTAATGCAGTAACAAAGGTGAGCTCCACTTTACTATTTAGGATACGTTCTTCACAAACTTTCTTCAAATCAGTAGCCAGTTCAATATCAGACTTAAGTTTATACGAGGGTCCTTTAGGCTTACCTTGCTTCTTGTCCTTTGGAGCCTCTTCCATAACCACCTCCGGAGCAGGTTTAGGAGCTGGCACTTCTTCTTTCTTATTGCTGGATCTCGTCTGCCTTTTTGACGCCCCAGCCACCTCCTCATCTCTTTTCCGCTTCTCTTCCACCATAGCTTCATTGGATTGAGCTTTAGCAATATAAGCATATACCAAAAGAGAATCCACTGGATCGGTCCACCCAGTGGTTTCTCGAATTGAATTCCCCACCTGTCGTAACTTCTCGTATGTTACCTTTCCTGCTTCTGCTGTCTTTAGAGCATATGGCCACAACTGGCCCTTTGCACCTGTACCATCATCATCTTCCTTACCACAAACTTGCAGCCCATATGCAGCTTCTTCCATAAGGGCAACATCATGTCGTATTTCCTCCACTATCTTCTTCATTCCGCCTCTGCCAAAGTTCAAGCGGAGCATTTCCCTTGTCGCCCTGAGATGAATCTTCTTGTCTTTCCAGAAAACCACATTCTTCTTATAAGCTTCATCAAACTCATTACACTCTCTCACAAACCTGTGGTCTTCACTATCGCACCACATGCATCGATCCCAATTTTCACGTGGTGGCTGTTGCTGCTTAGGTTCAGAAGTAGACGCCTTTGCAGCTAACCCTTCAAATTTAACAGTTTTAAAATTCAAATTTAGTTCTTGAATACCTTTAACGAGATCGTCAAGAACAGGCCCCTCCACTTTGGGTAATGTAGAGGGCAGCTTCTCTTTAAGCTCTTCTTCATCATCATCCAATACCTCGATCACGATTTGCTTATCAGCCAGCTTCTGTCGTTTTACGATCATGTTCACCGCTTCAGATACTATTTTCCAATCTGATGTCAATCCCAATTCTCCCGCCGGATCCTCCAATAATTGCACCAAATTCTTTTGTAGTCGCGGATCAGCAGCTTGAATAAACAATCCCACCTTTTGATCCTTCAAGGAACATTGTTCTACTGACAATAACTGATCAAACTTCTTTTCAAACTCTCGCAAAAGTTCTCGTGCAGATAAATTTTTACCCTTCTTCTGCACCCACTTCGTAAAACTATGTTTGGTCACCTGTTGAGAATTCTCCAGAAAATATTCCTCTTGCAGCACCTTCTTAAAGTCCTGCCAGTTCGGTCCTTGAGCCGCTTGAATTTCTTTAGGCCCTAAGTTCCGGCACTGCAATCAAATGAAATCCTTCCACTGAATCGTGGTCTTCAATTCCATTGTCTTCCATAGACTGCTCATACAGATTGCAAAATTTTGAAATATCTCTGCCCTCAAACCGTTGCAACTTTTCTGTAACACTTTGTAGAGCTTTGCGAATCCGCTCTTGCAAATTATGTTGCTGTTGGGCAGCCTGTTGTTGTTGCATGTATGCTGCAAACTGCTCCATCATCTGCTGCATGGCTACTTCTTGTGGTGTAGACATATGCTTCAACAATTTTTCCACCTCGGCTCGGTTTCGCGTCGGGTTCACCAGGTGTCGGGGATAACTGTTCGAAACTTGAGCCAGGTCAGCACCGCGGGCTGCTGGCTGTGGAAAAATTGAGAGCCGGAAAATTGTCGCACCGCACAATACAGCAGCAATTAATTACTCGGTAAACTTGCTTGAAAATTGATAACACCGACGAAACTGATACGCAATCAAGAAGAAGTGTCGTTAACGACACCATTAAATAATGATAATGACAGTTAAGGAGCTTAAACTCCCATTGCAGATCACTCCGGGCCGTTAACGGCTCCGCAATTCATCAAAAAGAGATAATTAGACTAATTTTCCTGCTGACAAGGAAAATTCTATTGTGTCGATTCCAACTGTTGGATTTGTCTTCAATCACTGTTCATGCCGAAGAGTATTTCTTCTCCTATGTCTGCTTACAAGCCCTTGTTGATCTCTCCTTGCCTAAGCCTTGGTTGCAAAGCCTTTCCTTGAGCCTTGCCGAGATCGATAGAGAGAGAGCTCGCCCTTGCATTAATTGGAGATTGAGAGAGAAAGCTCGCCCTTGGCTTGGTTTGGAGAGTGAGAGAGAGAGCTCGCCCTTGCTTTGGTTTCATTGGAGGTCAAGAGACCGAGCTCCTTCCTCCTGCTTACCCTCTTGTCCCTTCTCTTCTTTACGCACATGCAAAAAAGAGTCCCATCTCATGCAAAAATTTCGTTATTAATAGCTCTTTTCCCCCCCTAGTAGTAGCGTCGGCGTCACTGCATAAGAACGCCTGCTGCTAACGTGGCAAAGTTGGATTTCAACATCACAAAAAAGCTGGCAACTGGTGCCGAACATGGGCGCCCCGACCTCCTGAGCATTATTCGTCACTGCAGTGAGGGCGTCTGAGGCCCGAGCTGGCCAGCGTGAACCATTTTTTCCCTGCGCAGCTGCCCTTATCGCTATTGAACGCCATGTCCCCCTTTTTCCTTTTGTTCACACTCAATAAAACCCTTTTTATTTTATCAAGTGGGCGGCCTTTGGCTTGGTGGGCGGCCATTCTCCTTAACTTGGGTGGGCGGCCCTTAAAGGGCACCCCATTTAGCATACATATTGACTAGGCGGCCATTGATTACGACTTTGGGCGGCCTAAGCACTTTGTAAGGGCACCACATTTGGTGTACAGCCGGCCAAGGCAATGCCAAGCACGACATCTTTCCCCCACAGTCCTTGTCTAGCCTTATCATCTTGAACTTCGATGCCCGTATCAACCTCTCGTATAATCTTGCATACCTTTAAGATGCAAGTATAGGTGATTGCATTGAAGTAAAGCCTTCTCATCACATCCGATATAAGGTGTCAAAGTTTATTTCTTGTCAGCTGGGTATTGCCAATTACGACCACTGCCGGCCAAGCACTGCATGAAATGACATCCCGGGCATGAGACTCATCAAGCTACTACTACTCCAGCATCCCAAACTCTGGACAATAGGCAAAACTCCCAACTCAGACACCGACCGAGCCGACTAGAGTAGTACGGAGCCGGCCCCCGGTGTATCTTAATCAGCCAATATCTTGGCGACCGGGACTCCGATCACTGAACTGAAAAGACTGATGTGCTCCACAAAGTGAGCACTTCAAGCCCGTGCATTCTTTTCATTTCTGTCACCTCAGCTGCAGTTTCCCAATCCGGTACGGATCTGCAATCGACTCAAACTTCGAACTGCCATAACTTCTTCACCGTAGCTCCAATCAACGAGTCGTAAAGACAGGCCGATAGAGCACTTCAAGCACTGCAGTTCTAGATCATAATCTTCCTTCTGTGCTCACTTCAAGCATAATCATTTTTGGCATCATTAAGACATCTCTTGGCCTTTTTAACCGCATTTGACATACATTCAACATTGAACTTGTCTTGTTACCAAGCCTTAACTACTGTTCATTAATCATGGAGGCTTCAAACAACTTGATGTGCATTTTTCTAGCATCTTTCTTAGAATGGGATCGGAGCTGCACGACAACGATGTTCATCTCTTGGAGTTGTTTCTGGTCCTTGCCCCGATATCCAATCTTGTATGGAATACCCTTGGTATTTGGTTTGTTCTACCTCCTCAAGAGTCATCATAGCAAAGTTGTTGTTATAACAATCCCTAAACAGGTAGGTTGGTAGGTGTGTTGATCCCTTATAATTGATCTTGAAGATATAGATGATCTTCATGGCCGTTAGTTGTCCTAGTTTGGCATGATAAGTCCACAGAAGATCTTTTATGTTTCTATCTTCCCAACAATAGACTCCGATACTAGGATTATCCGTACTAAGCCGTTTCAAAGACTTCAAGTCTACTTGATCGTATCCCTCGAATTCTAAAGTTGGTGGTCCTTCTTTTGCTGACATATCCGGGATTATGGTGTTTACTTCTAGCCCCCATTGTCTATCACGTCAGGGTTTTTGACTTGTAATCTGAGTTCCGTTTCGATCCATGTACAATTTTCCTTGTTTGTTTGCCCTAATCTCTTCTTCGAACTCAATACCATGGTCATCAATGCGAATAGCATACTCCTCGTTAGGGTCCAAGTAAACCTAAGCTCCATGACGATTAGTCTTTTAAAAAGATAGTATATGCTTATAGCACACTGTCGTTCTGGTTTCTGAGTGAGTCAAGTAAGAAGAAATTTTGGATGTTGAATCAAAAAAAGTGTCTGAGACTTCTTCAGGATATGTGTGCAAGGAAGTCCCTTGATTCACGCTTTCTTCGGTGGATACTCTACTGGAGTTTCTCCGAGTATACCCTGATTTCCTAGTACACAACCGGATCTAAGGTTCATATAGACTTATGAAGCCCTGAATAGAGTACTCACCTTTGGATTGACTTGTTGTCAATTTCCACTTGATTCAATTGCAACTTTCTGTCAAGCCACTGATTCCTCATTTGCAACCTGATTCCTGTACAAATTTGATCAAGTTAGCTATTCTTCTATAAAGACAGTAGAGTTTTTGCTAACTCTCGTGATTGGTCTCTGTGTATCACTTCAAATCGAGCTATCAAAGTCAAATTTTGACTTTCAAATTCGACTTTAGCAAAAATTCAAAGGTTTGATCTACAACCTGGAAACTGAGTGTATCTGTACCAATTTTGATCCGATGGAACTCAAAATTGCCCCGTGGATTTATATTATGTTGGTCTAACACTGTATAAGCTCAAAAGTCAAAATTGATGTCTTTGGATAGCAGAAGTAAATAATCACGATTATTTACTTTTGTCAGTTTTTTAATTTGCACTTTTTTTATTGGTTTGGCAAGTATACAACTTGTTAATGTCTCTGGACAAGTTTCAACAAGTTTGGACAAAATCTGATCAAGTTTATCAACTGTATTGTGTCCGCAGACTTTGATTTCGAGAATCTGGCTTAAGTCTCACTTTTGGGGTCCAAATTTCACCAAAATTGATTTGTGACGGCTACTTGATGTGCTTGACCTTGTGGTAAACTCAACTTTGCAAAATTATCAAGTTTTGAAGCAGATGTAAATAATCGTGATTATTTACTCCATTTATATTTTTGGAAGTTTTTGCCCCGACTTTGACATAGATTTGTTAAGCACCTTTAGTTAAAGTCACTAGCCAAGTTTCATCAAGTTTGGACAGTTTTTGGTCAAATGGTCATCAATTATATGTTCACAGACTAACTTTGCAATTTTAGTCACAATTCTCAATCCAGTGATTCAAAATCTTACCAAATCTGGTTTGTGGGCTTATTACAACATGGTAAAACTAGTGGTATGCTGACTTGGTCAAAAAAGTTGAAAAATAAGGCAGATGTAAATAATCACGATTATTTACTTCTGATAAATTTTTACAAATTTTTGGTCAATTGAGCATGTACACATGTTTATCATATCAATATAAGCCTATGAATCAAACTTCAACAAGTTTGGATAAATTTTTCCCAAATTTATACTCAAGATTCAAAAAGTCAGTACAAACTTTAGTTTTTACCCAGTTTTTTGCCAGTTTAGTGATCCAAATCTCTTGGGCCTTTACAAAAGTTTCTTGTACACATGCAATGAATCAATGGTATGAACCTTGGTCAATTTAGAGCAGAAAGCTAAAAATCGCGATTAATAACTTTAGGCTTGAAATGAACACTTTTTTGCAATTTTTTCAAAGACAGTCTTTATATGAGCTATTTTAAGCCTATGAATCAAGTCAAAACTTAATTTGGCCTAAAATGTCAAGAAAAAGTAAATAATCTGAGTTTTGGCCAACTCTTGAAATTTTTTACCTCGAAGTGTCTTTGAGCTTACCAACTGGTTCAGACAACTTTTAGGGTTATTCTCCAGTCGGATTGAGTGGATTCGAGTCTTTTCAAACTATTTCTAACCATAGACATGAAATTATGCAACTTCCAATAACACTCACACTTGATTCTTTCAGAGAGAGCAATATTATGAATCCACCTCGGATCCTACTTACCCTACTCCTAGATTCTCATGCAATGGGGTTGTGGAAAGTGTCCACAAACACTCGTTTTCTTGTATTTTATGTTTTTTCTAAGCACTGATCTTAAGACTTGTCTCGTCTACCAATCGTTCTCAAAATCCTAATTTAATTCTACAATCCTACAATCCTAAAGGCACTCAGCAAGTACGATTACTTCCAAGCTACCTCTACACAACAAAAGATGACAACCTTAAGCTATGCGATTTCTAAAAGAAATTTTTGAACTCTAGGCAAACCCAGAGGAAGTTAAAGGACAATTACACAAGACGCTCGTGTTTTTCCCTAGTTTAGGTCTCTTCAATCCCCAGAATGGTGCCAAATGTGGGACGCATGTTTAGCCTCACCATCCTATCTTATTGTAGTATTAGCGAGAACCACGATTAATTTGTCAAACCATGGGACGAAGCTGACTCGACTAGTGCATAGAGTTTACAAGAGGTTGTCAATCTCTCAGAAAACAACTAACAACTCGCATCTAACTCAGGCTACACTCAAGTGACTGAAATCACCAAAAGCCAATCGCTCATCGGTAAACAAATCACATCCGTTACAGCATCAAATGACATCCAAACGTAACGAAACTTCTAGGACAAGTTTATAAGACCTAAGCACACATGATTATGGTCTCAAACCCCACTTTAGGTCAAGTTCCAAAATCACAATTATTAACAGCAGTGGATTTTTTACCTAGTCGTTTTCAAACCTAGAATGCATCTAAATGCTTAGCAATGATGCCCCAATATCCCGCCTATGCTTAGTTTTTAATTTAAACATGTAAATTCCTAGTTATGATGAAATTAGGCCGCGGGTCGGCGACGCCAAAAGCTACGAGATACTGTGAATGGCTTACGTCAATGCGTAGAGTTCTTACCTGCGGTTGCAATGCAACAAATGCAATCGCAATGTGACAACCGAAGAGGGAGTAGGAAGCACGAGAAGGAGAGAATGAGCGCCGTTAGCTCACACTGTGTATTTCTTATCCAAAAACTTATAAAAAACTGGCTTTTATACCTTAGCCAAGGTTTTTGTGTGGTCAAAATTAATAATTTGGTGTTCTACCAAAGCTGGGTAATGACTGGCTGATACAATCTGGAAGCTTGTAGCTCTCTCATTAATTACAGAATTTATCCGAGAAAATAAAAGTTACAATATTCCCGAGTTATCAAAATAATAAATGTTTTACAAAGAGAACTCCGAAAAATGGTGTCCATGTTAGCTTCCTGCTAACAATAAATCCTTTTGCTCATAATCTCTTTCCTAATCACTGTCTTGGCCTATAAAAAGAGGCCTCCTCTTTTGTAAATGGGGACAAACACATTACATACACACGCACACGCACACACACACACACTACCCCATATGCACACTATCCCATATCCACATACTCACACACCTACACATACACACCCTTGGGCTACATGCTAGTAGCATGAACCCTAATCACATAATCACAACAACATCACCATCACCATGCACAAAATGAGCACCATGTCTCCACACACTTGTAATGAAGGATTGAAGGCACGATTTCAAGAAGAAGAATGGTGGCTATACTCATGATATTCCTCACCACTAACTCCCATCCATCCATTATGCATCCTACGGTCTTGTCTCCTTCTCATCTTCTTGGCCTATGCTACCTATTGTATTCATCTTTTGCAAGTAATCAAACACACTCCATCTTGGTGCCATACCATGTGTCATTTGGGATACACTCCATTATTATTATGGTTTATGCTTTTCTTTCCATTTTTCTTATGTTGAGGTGTGCGGATTCGCCACCATACACACACTCTCTCTCTCCCTCTCTTGTTCCTATCATCTTTCTACTTGCATCTTGAGGTGTGCGGATTTTCCACCTCTGGTATGAGAAGTGAGCGTACTTGCATGTTTCCCTTACCTCGTTATCTTCCTTACTACATGCACGAGTAGAAAGCCCATTCTCACTCACTAATCATTCCTCTCATCTTGTTTTCTGACCACCCCATCCCACACATGGATGTGGATCTTGAATTTTTTTTCCATGGCATGTTTGATTGTGTATATATATGCATCCTAGCCGCATATCTTGCTAGATGGTGTCCCTATTGTGTACCTCCCATGACGAGGCCATCATACAAAGTCTTGGTGTAGAGGCCACCCGATTTGTTTTGCACTTTCGCCGCTCACCATTAACGACATTGTAATGTGAATTAGATGTAGATTAAGGAGTTTAATCTCCCTTACAACGGGTTAACCCAAATTAATATTCATAATACAAAAACAGTTCATGAAACTATGTAGAAGAAGTAGAAGTAGATGGAGAGCTCGCGGTGATCTCGATGGTCGTAAGGAAATTCCCCCCTATTTACCACCATCACGGCCTTCAAAAACACTCCTCCTCTTGTTCTTCTTGCTCTCCTAACCCCCCTATGATTGCCTTCCAAAAAAAAAAAACTCTCTGACAAAAAACTCTAAACTCCCAAATGCCCAAAAATTGGGGTTTTTAGAGCCCTAATGCTATTTTTAGAAAGTTATGAGCATTTGACACTTTTCCTCTTGAACCCAAAGCTTTTGCATGTGAATATGCCTCTTGTAGGCTCAAATCACTCTACTCCCTTTTTCATTGTCTTTGTACACCGCGGGGAGGGCCCCTTAGCACTAGCAATATCGCTAGTGGGACTCCCCTTTCTCTTCAAATGAGTTGGCACAGGAACAGCCGCCGCCACCATGAATGCCACGTCAGTAATGCCACCATTATACTCATCCGTAAATGGCACCCATAGGACGCACCCACTAAACAACAACGCAATCGGTGCATCATCGGTGCCTCCACGCCTGTGCATAGCGCCCACAAGGCAGACCCCATGGCCATCCGGGGCGGTCCGGGGCTATCACGTGAGTTAACCGGAGAGGATTATTAAAAGATCAAAATGTATCAAAATGTATACATACAGAGGGGGGTGGGGGTTTTTTAAATAGGCACGTAGTGTAAATATAGTATGTATATTGAGGTATTATTAATAACCTCTTGAACGCACGTGATATAGGAAGCTTTTGATAAGTGACCGCCCCGGGCATGGCCACGGAGCTTTGAGCTCTCCCAGGGGGCCTTGATGCTTACTGGCAAGGCTCATTTGCACACTTTATACCCCGTAGGGTGCACCTCAACAATCCCATGTGGGATTTTAACACTCTCCACACCTCCAAAGTCCACAAACTTCAAGAAAAAACTTCTTTTTTCCCTCCCTTTCAATCACTTACAAGCTCCTGCAAAGTAACCCAATCATCGAGCCATAAATTCACAATGGAAGTCCCATTGGATGGCTTTCGACCATGCACGTCTCACCACTTTTGAATATTACCAAGCCGTCCAACCAGAGCGACAAATGCCAGGAAAATTCATCTTGATGCACCCCATCGGTAACTAACATCGACTTCAACCTTCGGTACCTTGATAGCTCGGTGTTCGATTGGTGAGATTTGAAATCCCTTGGCCTTTACATTTTTCATACTTCACACACAAATCCTAACAAGGCTGCAAAACCTTCAGATGGGACATGAACCAAGGTCATCAAACTGGTACAGAACTGGCCCCCGGTGGAACTTTAATGGCTAATATTTGGCATCCAAAACTCCAATTTCCGATCTGGAAAGATCAATGCTCTTCACAAGATGAGCACTTTAAGCCCATGAATTAACTTAAGCCCTAGACCTTCATCTGCAATTGTTCAATCTGGTATGGATCTGCAATCTATCACAGCTTCAAACTGCCATAACTTCTTGATTGTAGAGCTCCAATTGACAAGCTATAAAGACAAGCCTATAGGTCACTTTGAGTATTGCAATTCTAATTAATAAACTCCTATCTATGATCACTTCAATCCTAATCTCTTTTAGCATTAACAAATCAACTTTTGGCCCTTTAAAGCCGCATCTTGCATATATTTAGCTTAAAATTAGCTTGTTATCAACTGACCACTGATCAATAAACACATAATTTTCAAAGAAGCTTCACCTCCTAAAAATTATGGATCAATAATAACAATAGGATATGTATTTTGACCAAGGTATTATGCAAATGTTTCAAGCATTCACTATGTTTGTGCAACAATAACAAGCTCTTGAAAGAAGGGAGGTGTCAGCAACCAAATCCCTTCATTCTATTGTGAGAAAAATGGACCACTTTGAAGAAAGATATATCAAAAATAATCTCCATGGTTATGTGAATGAGATAGACTTACAATGGGTACCAAAGGTAGAGATAATTTGAAGTTTTGAGCTTACTTATGGTCCTTGTAATTAGAGACCATGCAAGGGGAATCAAGGATGAGCATGGAAGAGTTTGGGAGGAATTCAAATTGGCTCTAAAGAAGAAATACTTCATGGAGGACTCTGAAAGGGTTAGAAAAAGGAATCTCTAAGAATGGGTTTCAAAGCCAGCAAAAGGACTTTCCATCACTAAGCTATTGAGGGAGTTGGAGTGACATTATGCTCAATTATCAAGAACAAATTAAGGTACTTTCAATAGCAAAAATACCGAATTGCTCCATATTAGTTCAAAAGTAAGTTTTTACACCATTGAGTTGAAAAGTTTTGAGAAATAATTGTTCCTATCATATAGTCATCATCTATTCCTAAGGGCAATAGCCTTAGCCCTTTATGTGTAGATTGGCCTAGTCATATGATGCTCAAATATTTGAAGGAGTTTGAATTCAATCACTATCACTATCAAAGGGTGACCATCATTACTAAGAGATCTGTTGGAATTAGGGTTGTAGAGAAACGCACACAGCTTGGAGAAGACGAAGGAAGCTTAAGGCACACAATAGAGAGTGTATTACTTAGTGTGCAATGGAAAGATAGATAGCCCTAGATTTATGGGCGTATATACAATGCACCGGGGAAAAAACCTCCTAAAGAGGGAAAAAATGCCCCGGCGGTCCTAGTGTGTTCACACACATCACTACCACATGTATACGGTAACAAATCCCCCCTGGAGTGATGCGGTGAACGAGAGCTGGCACATGAGTAAAGGGAAGTGCCATGCCCTAAGGACATGATCAATCCACAAAGAGGAGTAAGCCCAAAGCTTTGCGGAAAGCTTCAAGCTTCTCACGAGACAATGACTTTGTGAAAAGATCTGCAAGGTTGTCCTATGTTGGGACATAAGCCGAGTTGATCTCTCCTGTTGAGAGCCTCTCCCTGACATAGTGGTAATGCACCTCAATGTGCTTTGTGTGAGCTTGAAAAACTGGGTTCCTTGCAACTGCCAATACGCTCTGACTGTAAGTGTAGATAGTGTTGGAAGTGTCCTGTCCAACACCCAAATCAGCCATAAGGCGTCTGAGCCATACACACTCAACCGTAGCTGTGAAGACTGCCCTGTACTCAGCCTCACAACTCGAAGTGGCCACAGTAGGTTGCTTCTTGCTTAACCATGATATACATGAACTGCCAAGCATGAAACAAAAACCACTTGTGGACACTCGCGTGCCAAAACAACCAGCCCAATCTGAGTCCGAAAAAGCATGTAAGTTTGGCGGAAATGCCCCCCTTGGGATAAAACAAGCCAAGATGTAAAGTGCCACTAAGGTAGCGGAAAATCCTCTTGACAGCCTACCAATGCTTAGACCCTGGGCTATGCATAAATTTGCTGACCTGTGAGAGTGCAAACTGAATATCCGGCCTCGTATTGCATACATAAATGAGGCAGCCAACAGCATTTTGGTAAAGAGTGACATCAGCAGGATCGCCAGCATCATGTAGACTCAACTTCAAACCTGTTTCCATGGGAGTGGCAATAGGTTTGCAATCCTCAAGTCCAAACTTACATAGCAATGTATCTATGTAACTTTTCTGACACAAAGCAATACCACCATCACATTGCTTAAACTGTATACCCAAGTAATGATGCAACAGCCCCAAATCTTTCATCTTGAAAGTAGCATTCAAATCAGCCTTAAATTCAGCAATATGTCTCTCATTCAGTCCATTGATCAATAAATCATCAACATAAAGAACCAAATGAGAAGTACATCACCCTCACGCTTTACATACAATGTGCTTTCTGTTGGACTGTTACGAAAGCCTCGTTTAACCAAATGAGTGTCAGCTTTCTCATACCAAGCATGAGCAGATTGCTTCAAGCCATACAAAGCCTTCTTACATCTGCACACTTTTTCCTCTTGTCCTTTTATGACAAAAACGCGAGGCTGCGTTACATAAACTTCCTCAAATATGTCACCATTCAAGAAAGCAGTAACAATGTCTGATTGATGTACATCCCAACCAAAATGAGCTGCCAATGCACATAGAAAACGCACAATAGTCATACGACAAGTGGGAGCAAAAGTCTCTTCATAATCTATGCCTTTTTGCTGTGCATTTTTATGGTTTGTGTTTTATAGTTTATACTTTATGCGGTTTTTTATTTTAGTTTTTGTGTTTTTAATTCTAATTTAAGTTATAATCTTAGGTTTAAGTTTACGGTTTAGGCTTAGAGTAGGTTTAGACTTACAATTTGTGTTTTTTGTTTTAAGTTTAGGTTTTTGGTTCACATTTTTAAGTTCAAATTTAGATTAAGTTTATGGTGTAAGGTTTACGTTTTTAAATTTTTCTTTAGGTTTTAAAGAAAAGTTTGAGATTAACTTTAAGCTTTGTGTCCACAAGTATTAACTTTAGGCTTCTATACACAAGCATTATGAGTAGCAACGATGATGTGGGGCCCTCATATCAAGATGTCTATCTCTTGGCTAGTGTTTCATGCTCTTGTAATCAATGCAAATGGGTTGTGCATCGAATAAAACACATTGCACAATACCATGTCTGCGACTATAAAAAGTTCAATCCATCTATTATAGATCAACTTATTGCCAATTACAATTCATTGATATGTGAACAATAATGGTAAAACACGTCTTTTTTAATTATTGGATTAACCTTGTATTGAAAATTATAATTTCTCGATTCTTTTGAACTTTAATGATGGACATTATGTAGCAATTCTATAACCCACAAGGTGTGTTTGCATGTGATCTGCTCAACTAGAAAATATGACGGCTAGTGTGAATTGCCTTCAAACTCGAAGGATGATGACATGGAGCATCACCACAACCAAGAGATGTTTGAGCTAGAGATCGATCAAATTATTACAAGAATCATGGAGTCAGAGAGGCATGTCTATGATGGCATGAAAAGTGAGACCCACACACCACTATATGAAGAAGATAGAGTGTTTAATTGAAGATGCTCTTGGTTCTTCTCAATATGCAAGCAAAGCTTGGATGGAGTGAGACCAATGTCACAAAACGTCTCTTTTACTTTACAAGAAGCACTTCTTCCGATCTAAGTCAATGGCTTCTCTAGCATCATGGCATAAGGAGAATCAATCCCTAAATGATGTGCTAAGAATCCTTGTGGATAGTGTGTCTTGGAAGCACATCAATGACACGCGATTGAATTTTGTGTAGGATCTAAGGAATTTGCATCTCGGCTTGTCTATGGATGATGATGTAAATCCATTTGAGAAATACTCAACAGCTTATAGTGTAAGGCCACCTGTCATTGTCCACAACAATATTCCACTATGGCTAGCAACTAAGAAATAACATTTATCATTAAACTTGATTGTGTTAAGTGATGCATATCTTTGTCCCCTACTTGAAGAGTTACAACAACATCTTCAATAAAGCTACCCAAGGTGAGCAAAACAAAAACTCAAGATGAAAGAGATCATGCGGATTGTGAAAATGTCGACAAGCATAATGTAATCACTTAGAACAGTGTTCACAAAGGAATGAGAGATCACTAGTCTGAAGTCACATGATTGGCATAAAATGTGTCAGGTATGCTTCAAATTGATGTGTATATACCATAGTAAAGTACATGCTTCACAACTAGAAGATATTGAACTTTCTTGTAGTTTATTTTTTGTGGCTATTGAGGGTTCTTTTTCCTCTACTATTCGTGCCACAATTTACAAATTTTCTACATTGGTTTATCGGGGATTCTCATCTGTGGATTTTCCAAAAGGAGACCAAAAGGAGATAAATCGTGCCTCCATACCCTTTGTGAAGTAGAATGTTGTGGAAGTGATTTTCATGTTTGAAATACACTTTCCCACCACCATGCTTACTCAAGTGTATCTCCTTATACACATAGTTGATGAAATGGAAATAATGAGCATCATGCATTTTAGATGGATGTTTTTTCTAAAGTGCTTCATGAAGATGCCCAAGGGATATATGTGTCAAAGGGCATGCGCAAAGAGAAGCATGGCAGAGGGTTGGCTGGTTTTAAAGTCACTAGCATACATTGTAGAGTGGTTGTCTAGGGTTAACTATGAAATGACATTCTTTTGGTGAACAATTAAGAATGAGTGCCTAGCTGAATTGTGATAGTGGGTCTTGCTGTGAAAAAGAATTGTGAGAGTGCCTAGCTGAATTGTGATAGTGGCCACGTCTTGTTGTGAAAATAAAATGTGCATGGAGTTAGAGGAAAATATCAACTGATTCTACATGCTTCACAATCTAGCAATGCAAAGGTGTCTTGCCCTATACGATGATGCAAAGCAAGAGTGATACATTGCATGACATAAATTTAGAAGGAGGAAACAACCACCCATGCATTGTCCCAAATACCTTAAGATCTTGCAATCATTCATGAGTTTAAGATGTCTACACAATGCCATGAAAAGGGCCCAACAACAAGGTGAATATGCGATAGAAGAGGAGTGGGATTATTCACAAAGTTATAGCCCCAAAGTAAATCTTTAATTTTTGATGTGGTGTGGTGTTTTTTTGACATTGAGACTCATTTTTTTGTTTTATGGTATTACAAGTCAAACATGGTAGCATGGTGTAAAGATGCCAATTTAGAGTAGAGCAGGTTGACACAAAATGATGCACAATCAATTGCGGAGTCATGGAAAAATTCAAGTAATCTATTGTAGCAAAAATCATGTATTCTGGAATGCTATAAAAATTTTGAGGGTGGATTATAGAGGATTTAAATTGAAATTGTTTGATGTGCAGTGGTTCAAGGTAAACATGGAAAGCCACATTGCTATGGTGCATAAGGGAGAGTAGGGATTTCTTGACTCACAAAAAGATGGACTGATCTTCAAAACATGTTCATCCTACCTAAGCATTATGAACAATTGTGACGTATCCTTTTGCAAGTACTTACGAGATCTTTACACTCATTGTCTGATGCAATCTCGTTTCTCTTTTTCAGGTGATTTTCTATCCCATGACTTTGAAACCAAAGTGGTGGTATGCCATTGAGATAGCTCCGCAAAGTGCACTAGTCTACAAGGGCTACAATCTCCCACCTGCAAAAAATGATGAGGAAAATGTAGACCTAAATGCAGAGGAAGATGTAGAAGTAGTGGTAAATAAGCTAGAAACTACAAAGGAAAATGTAGAGGAAAATTCAAAAGAAAACTCAGAGAAAAATGCAGAAGAAGATACAGAGCTAGTATTGAATGAGCTAGAAAACACATAGGAAAATGCACAAGACCTCTCGGATGATCATGTGAGGACGTGTCTTTACAGGAAGATCTCTTCATATATATAGGGATTATTATTTTGAGATATGCCAAGATGAGAGGAAGACTTCTTAAATTGCCAATACATTGTATTTGAGTGTTTTGCTCCCATTACAACTAGCTACACACGTTTTATTGCAATGAAAATACATATTTGCCTTTTTTGCAGTTTTACGCTCAAGTAATAAGTGTAAAATGTATCAAAATTTGTGATAATTTTTTAAAATGGGTTTTAACTTCAATTTTACTTGTTTATTATGTATAATGGAAATGGCCTATGAACATTGAGAATAGCGGAATTAAGAGAACTACAGTGAGCATTTTTATGAGACTACTTTGAGAAGATAGAGGGTGAACTTAATTAGCACTATCAACATAACCATTATACTTAATTAAGTTGGCATGAACAATACGTTGTAAGAGAGAGAATTAGAAAACTTAACAACAATTGAGGACAGAATTTATGTGGAGCTGGTTCCCCCTCCAAAAGGCTTTTTCTTATAATTTCTCCCATAAAGAGAGACTTAGTTAAATGAAAGAATGAACTTGTCCTCGGCCTCAGTCTTAAGACCTCAAACACCTTTGAAGGTGGAGAGAGCTAGCAGGGAATGAGGGTAGGGAAGAGGAAGAAGAAAGAAATAGTTCCTCACTTATCATCACTCTTGTTGCATAGCATAGCATAATAGCATAATAATGATGAGGAAGAAGATGGCAAGCTTAAGCAATGAAGCATGGCTCTTTGTTGGATTTGCATTCCATAGCCAAGAGTGGTTGTGTAGGCTCTCAACTTCTCAACAAGCTTGGAGAAGGAGATGGAGTTCCTGCACTTGGCACTTCACACAATGAGTGTGTGTGTGTGTGTGTGAGAGAGAGAGTATACCTTGCAAGCAAGCCCTCTCCTTGCTTGGGTTGACCCCCTCTTCTATCTCATGCATGAAGCTCATTGGCTCTCTCAAGCCTAGCCAATCATAAGCCTAGGTCAAGTCAAGCAGTAGAGGTAGTCTTTGGACAAGTGTCCTCCTTTTCCCTTTGAGAGAGAGAGAGAATTAATTATTCTAAATACTCATTGACCCCTCTCTAGCCTAGCCAATAGGATTCAAGCACCCCATGTGGCTAAGCATAGGTTGAACCTGGCATGTGTCCTTGTGCATCTTGAGAAAGGGGTGCCCTTTGGGTGAGTGAGAGGCCTAGCTTTGGGGCTCGCCCCCTCCTTTGTAGGGCATCTCTTTGACTCAAGCCCCTCAAGTAACTGACCCTCCAAGCATGGGAAGCTTCTCAAGCACCTTAGTCAGCAAGTATAGGCTTAGCATGAGCATGGGTTCTCTCTCTCTCTCTCTCTCTCTCTCTCTCTCTCTCTCTCTCTCTCTCTCTCTCTCTCTCTCTCTCTCTCTCTCTCTCTCTCTCTCTCTCTCTCTATCATGCCCCTCGCTTGTAGGTCCCCCCCTCCCCCGTAGGGTTGCTTGATGAATTTGGAACACCTTAAGCACAGGGCCAGCTTGGCCAAGGACCTTAGTCATCAAGCATGCCTATCATCTTAATTATCAAACACTAAATGCATGGGCCTAGCTTAACCTAAGGCCCTTGGTCTAAGGACTTTTAACACTAACCTTTGGAGGTCTTTAATGAAGCTAACCCTAAGGTCTTTAAGTGCCATTAACTAGCATTGCTCTTTGACAGACCATCTCTCATTTGGACCCATTGACTTTGGCCTTGTGTTGAGATAGATCCATAAGCACGTGTCTATATTCTAACTTTTATTCTTGTTTATTCTCCCACAT
Source organism: Adiantum capillus-veneris (assembly GCF_014529385.1). Classification (NCBI taxonomy): domain Eukaryota; kingdom Viridiplantae; phylum Streptophyta; class Polypodiopsida; order Polypodiales; family Pteridaceae; genus Adiantum; species Adiantum capillus-veneris. Next base: position 65,006,526 of record NC_140942.1, on the reverse strand, counting down.
TAAATGATCAATTTAATATGAGAAAATCATTTGGGCTAGTTAGATATTAGATTTTTATGACATTACCTCTCTCTTGAAATCATAGTCATCCTTGACTATGAGGTAGAAAAGATAAAGCCTTAGTCATTAGTCAATGTTTATTAGCGAGTAGATGATCCCTTTTTACCTTATGACATCATTCCAAGATGGATGACTAATACATTTGGGGCTTGGGAGACTTAGATTCCGCAAGCATGTCTGCTCTTGAGTCCATTTCATTCTCCCAAAGTAGAGTGACAAATTCTACTTGGTGTTTGAGAGACGTTGTCATCACAAACATGATTCTAAGCATGCATACTACTTAAATTTGTGCACAATAAAAAGAGAATTAGTCTTACAAGAACAAAACATTGGTCATTTGAAAGAAAGATTTACATTTGCTTACTCTAATGTAGCATTGTAAGCATTGACAAGGTTCATACTATCCTTAAGTTGTATTTCTTGCATTTGTCTAGCATCTTCAAAAGGGTAAATTTTGAACTTGATAAGATACAGATAATCTTACCATGTCTTAGTACCTTGTCCTCATGTCAAAGAATAGCTTCGGGTTGTAGCACCTCTTCTTGGTCTTCCATTTCTGGGGGGTCTTTAATAATTGGGTTTGTTGGTGGCTCTCCTTTGTAGGGCTTGAGTATGCTCATATGAAAAGCATTGTGTATGAGCCAATGATTGGGCAATTTCAGTTGGCTTCAAGATTATAAAAGTACCATAGTATCTTTTTGCTGGTTTATCATAATACTTTTGATGTCCTGTAGGATTTGTTCCCGTTGTTTGCCTCAATCTAGCCTTGGGAAACTTGAGTAAGACCCAATTATTTGGAAACTTGAGTAAGACCCGATCATTTTCCTTGAACATTAAGATCTTTCTGTGCTTATCAGCAGTAGCCTTTTACCTTTGTTAAGACATAGATATAACCTCCTTAATCTTTCAGAAAGATTCTTGTACATCACAGCTATACTCATCACAGCTTCCCGTGTACTTTAAGTAGCAAGGGACTTTTAGGTACCTTCCCTTCGTGATTTCAAAAGGTCCCTTTCTCTGTAGTAGTATGGATAATATTATTGTGTGCATACTCTACAAGGGGTAAGTACTTCTCCCATTGTGGGGGGTAAGTACTTCTCCCATTGTGAGCATTGATCTACTTTTGTAACATAATTCTTTAGTAGATCGAGAATCATAAGATTGGCTATCTCACTTTGGTCATCCATTTGTGGGCGATAGGCCAAAGAGAAGTTTAATCTTGTACCTAGATTTTCAAAGAGACCTTTCCAAAAATTACTAGTCATTCTAGGATCTCTATCTGACATGATGGATGTTGGAAATCCATGGTGTTTGAAAATCTCTCCCCGCATATGGAGGAGCATGGGATTCATATATAACTTTCTCACGAAGGGAGTGAGTATCACATAATTTATTTCCATGGAGAAGATAGCCATCTTGAAAGGTGAATAGTTCCTCTTTCTTCCCTAATGCAAGGGCTGACATTATGTCTTTAAAATTAGGGTCAATAGCATACTCATCTATCATGCAAGGTAGATCATTGTGAGCTACTATAGACACCGTATTTACCTTCGGTCAGTGTGATAATGCATTGGACACTTGATTATTCTTAGCAGCAATGTGAGCAATATAAAAATTAAATTGCAAAAGAAAATTTTCCCACCTCATTTGTTTGTCGGAGAGCTTGGTTTGCGTCATGAAGTACTTGAGACTTTGGTGGTCCGTTCGCAAAATAAATGGAGTCCCCAATAGATAGTTCTTCCATGTGTCTAGGACATGTAGAATATCTAGAAGTTCTTTTTCATATATGCCAAAGAACCGTTCATCGATATTGAGCCTTCGGATCTCATATGCTATGGCATGCCCTTCTTGAAGCAAGACTGCTCCAAAGCAATCACCACAAGCATCACATTGGACCTAAAATGGCTTTGAGAGATCCGGAAGTATAAGCATTGGTTGGGAGGTAAGCTTCTCTTTGAGCTTGTCAAAAGCATTTTTCTCTTTAGCAGTCCACGAGTACTTAACGTTCTTCTTTGTTAAGTCATGTAATGGTCTTGCTATTTGAGAGAAATTTTCTATGAAGCGTCTATAGTATGCACACATACCAATAAAGCTTTGTAGCTCATGTAGATTCCTTGGATTAGGCCATGCCTTTATTACCTCGAACTAAGATGGATCCATATGGATACCATCTTGAGAGATAATATGACCTAAGTATTGAATCTCTTGAAGGAAAAATTCACTCTTAACTGGAGCGTTTGTCAAACCAAAAGGCATGACAAGATATTCATAAAGACCAAATGTTGTATGAAATGTGGTCTTTACAATATCTTCATTAACTATCCTTCATTAGGAAGGGAATGGGGTCTAAGGGGGCCTCTTTATTTGCCATGAGATTAAATCCGAGATTATGGACGGGGCAAATGGGTGGATGCCATGTGGACTGAAATGGTGGGTATGGCAGGGCCTAAAAGTAAGTGGTCAAACTTGTACTCTTTTATAAAATACAAAGAAAATCTCTTACAAATTCAAAAAAATGACTAAATAGTTGAGTAAAAACCAATCCTTTCTCTCTCTAGTGGCTATCACTTTCTCCCCTCCTCTCTCCTAAAAAGGGGTCCCTCCAAAAATGTGCTGATCATTTCCTCCCTCTCTCTCTATTGTACCATCTCTCACTTCTCTTCACTTCACCTTGCAAGAGTTGCTTCTCTTTCCTTCCTTTCAGTTTTCCCTCCCAAAGGCTCTGCAGAAGAAGTTTGAATCTCCTTTCCCTCCTCAAGCTTACTACATTCTCCTCAAGCTTGTTGGATTCTCCTCAAAAGCTGAAGTTCTCCATTTCTCCATTAGCCTCACTAAACACCTCTACCTAAAGCTAAAGATCTACAGCATATCCTTCTGCTAGATCGTCCCTCTTTCTTTCCTCAAAAGTTTTCCTGCTCCTTCTCCATTGTGCTCTCTAGAGAGGATCTACTTTCCTTTCAAGCTTTGCAATGTTATCTTCCCTATTAAGCCAACAAGCAGGTGGAGCAGTATAGCAGTAAGTGGCATCCTTCATCTTTGTGTACCATCAAGAATCTAGAGCATGGATGTGCAATCTCTAACCATAATTGTTTGTTTGTAGGTTGTGCCACTATTCCCCATGGCATCATCAGGTACTGGACAACCTAGGAGTTTCATTGACTCCATTTCATGCAAAAATGTACAAGACGACAGTGGATGTTGGGTGATGAATGAGTTCAAACAATTGATGTGGGTGACAATACAGCCCACCTCAAGAGGTGCACAAAAGGTCTCAAGGAGACACATGGCTTCTCGAGCACACCATTGGAAGGGAAGGATCATGGAGTTCAAGAAAACCCATGACGACAAGCGTCTTGCAAAGGTGCAACATGTGTATGTTGCTTCGCAATTGAAGCTAGAGACAACAGTGGCTCCATCGAGGTTTCCTGCAAACTATAATTTCACTCCGCTATCAAGTTTTTAGATTGTATATTTTGTATTTCTCTGTATATATTGCTTTGATGTCTATAAGGATTTCATTGCTTGTTCATGTTTGCAGATGTATTCCCATCCAATTTTGTAGAGAGGGAGCCAATAGATTCTTTATAGGAACTTTTGAGGCCATCCATGTTGACTTTAGCACGCTTCTCGATGCTGGTTTTCCATTCGTGGAGCTTGTCTCAAGGGACATTTTTTTTATAACCATACTTATGTAATGCCTAGGCAAACTGGGTTTGGTAATCTTTCTCCGGTTCATCCACCAACCTTGCAGAGTATGGAATGGCCTAAGCCTGATAGTGCCTTGATCACAGAAACCAAAAGGAGAATCGAGGCAGATGTGCATTCAGCAATGAAGTGCACCTATGGTTCCCATAAAGCTTCCCTAACTTGGTTTATGTCCCTTCATGTGTTCGTGTTTATCTTTCTACTGCAGAGTGTTCATAGTACACCAACAATGTGGACTTGTAAAGTGGGAAGTGCGATCAACAGTTTCCTTTTGCAGTTGGATGGGAGACTAAGGTGTTCAACCACCAGGGAGATACAATCAAGTGCTCTGTAGTTGTTGAGAATGTGGCGTGTAGATACCTTGTTGCGAAGCAAAGCTTGTCAATTTTCTTTCCCTACAGAAGATGGAAGCTGACAAAGGGAGAATGGGAGGCACTAGACTCTTATGTTGCCCCTAGAGAATCAATTAATCTGCTATTTTAGAGAAAACTACTCCCCTGTTCATGCTCACAAGCACGACACAGACAACATACTTATCATCCGATGACAAGACTAACCCGTAGGTGCACGGAGGCAATCTCGTTAGCTTGTCAGACTGAGACCAACCTACACGTACACACTCCTATGATGCATCAATCACTAACCCTTGTAGAATGCAACCCACTCTATCCCTAAACGCTCACAACACCGTTTACACCTCAAATGAACTCGGAATTGCATCAAACTTACTAGGGACCATCCTCTCAATAGGATATACTTACCTATAAGTCTAATCTCACCAGATTTGAACCCTAGTTATCTCGAATACAGTCGCGATACTCACAGGTCATAATCCAAAAGTGTGCGAAACCTAAGTTTATGAGTATCTATGTGTAGCTAATCTCTTTCTCATTCCATAAAGCACTTGATTGTTGAAAACAGACACTGTTTGTGCTACTTACAAGCAAAACAAGCTCGAGGAAGGATCGATCGCAAACAACTCGAAAATGTGAATGCGTGGCGTGGGTGCGTAGCTCTCGGAGAGGCTACCACGATGGTGTGGTCATGTCGTGAATCCAGTGAGGGAGAAGCGTGTAGCGAAGAGGATAAGACACTCTCTCTCTCACACACACTCTCTCTCTCTCAGACTCGTACGACACATGATTAATATTCAAATGTTATTCAAAAAATGGTTCTAAGGTGACTTTTATACTTTAGTCACCTTAGCTCAAAAATGTACATGGGGTTCTCTTCCTCATAATTACAAAGTGGGAACAAATCTAGGTCCTGACTAACTGATTAATCTTTACATAACCCAGACAAGTGGATCAAAATGATAAGACTTCTTTGACATAAAAATGGGAATTTGATAGGCTTTACAAGGTGGGCTCATTACAACAGTTGAACAAGGTGGGCTCCAACACTCCCCCCCTCCTACTTCATGTCTACCACGACATGATCGTCTTTGCTTCAGTGTCGATGTCTTCCTTCCTAGTTGATTTGATGTAGAAACGCATCATATTGCATAGACTTGCTTGCCATTAATGAGCCAAAAAAATTTGGATCTGTACATGAAGAAGCCTGTGTAAAATGCTTCTTCGAATGTTTGGAGATGGTAGCTTGGCAGAAACATTAGCTGTCTGAAGTAGGCATACAACACTGGCTGTGTAGGTGGCCCACTTAGATCATATGACAACTCTGAGATGCTTCTTTCTGTATTCATGTACTCTGAAGTCCAGCTTTCTGAGAACGCTGTGAGACAGGCCAAAAAAGTTCGAGCTATTTTACATAGCATCTTGCAGGATAGGTCGGGAGAGCCTCCGAATTCTGCGATGGCGCATGAAGGGTTTTCACCATGTAAGAACCGGATATTCTCTCTCCCTCGGCAGGCCTTGGCAATACTGGATAGTTCAGCCATGTAGGATTTCTGCTTTGTAATGCTTTATGTTGGCTGTAAGTGTAAGTTCGTGGCGTTGGGAAAAACTTCCTATCATTCCTCAACCTAGGCGGTGCATTGACTAAGTGGATCAGGTTGTTAGGGTGATCCAAAAGCCATTGACGCCTCCACTTTGGCTGGATGTCTACTATCCTGTTTTGTTGTTCCCGATGCTGTAATTCTCCTTCAAATACTGGCACTTGTTCTTCCTTTGCGAGCTATCGTTGATGTGTTAGAGTTTCGTATTTCAACAGAGCATAGGGTAACATAGGGGCATTCCATTCTTCCTATAGCTCTGCTACTGTCTTGCCTGATCTTGAGAGCCCTTATAGCATCTCCTTCTCTAGTTGCATGGCCTTGTACCACATCATTTCTGATTGCTTTTCCATTTGTTCGGCCAGCTTCTGCTCTTCAAATTTTGTGATTGAATCTTCTTCTATTTCTTGGTCTTTGGAGCCAGGTCGTGGAGCCAGGTCGATCAGTCTGCGTATCTGGGGCCTCATGATCATCTGATTCTTCCTCATAGTCATCTTCACCCCCATATATTTCTGCCAGTCCAGCCAAAACCATGGCTGCTTGCTCCAGGTGCACTCGTACCTATCCTTGGTGTTGCCTTGCAGTTTGAAGACTTGCAATTTGCGTAGCCATTGTTCTATTATTGATTTGGAGAGTTTGAAATTCCATCTCTTTTTGAGCTACAGACTCCTCTAACTCTTTTACCCTGATGTGCAAATTTTCATTTTCCTCCCTGAGGGACTTGGAAACAATGCTTTCTATTTCACTGTCATGAGCTGGTCCTTGTTGCTGTTCACTTTCTAAGTCCGAAATTTGCCTTTGTAATTGATTCTCTGCTCTAAGCACACTTTCGGCTATCATTAAGCGTTGTTTTCTTTCCAACTCCAGCTCTCTCTTCAGTGCAGCCACTTCTTCTTGCGGTTGGACCACCGGTGTTGTTGGTAGCAACGTTTTTTGTTTCTTTGCTCGTTCTATTTCCCTTGCTTGTATATCTGTTACTGCTCTCAAATCCTTAACTTCAATTGTAAGTCATCAATTACGACTTGCAAACTTTTGACTGTCTCCAGGGCATCTTGCTTTTCTTTTTCCAACCTTTGGATTTGTTCATCTCTGTCACTGACATCTTCAAGAAATACATTAATTGTATCTTCACAAATGGCATTGAAATTTTCAGACTCCTGTAACGTTTCCTTGAGGAGGTTTACTCTGCTTTTGAGCCCCAAGATCTCAGCATCTCTGATGCTGATGAGTTTTAGGGTGTCATCTCTTTGCTCCTGCAACTTCAGAATTTCTTGATGGGTTTTTTCTAACTTCGTTTTGCTGGACCTGTAATGATCGGCTAACCACTGACTGTGCAGTCTTGTTCGGTTTAGTAGGGTCTCCATTGACTGTAAATTCAGGTCTATAGTAGCTTCCAGCTCAATTTCTTGAGAGGAGGAAGCTTTTTCTTTTGCCTCTCACTTGTCTCTAGCCTTGGAGATGGAGGTGGTGTTTCCTGATCTCATGAAGTTGGCCTTAACTGATCTCTCAAGGTTTGGAGATCCTCCTCTTCTAGTAGCAGTTCTGGTTCATCCGTAGCATTTCTTTCTTGGATGTACCTCTCAAACCAGTCGAACTTGAAAGCTGGGTTGTGTTTATTCTTTGTTCTCAATGTGTAAGTGCTACTAGAAGGTCTCCAAGTGGCGCCTACATCGCCTCGTAGAGATCTCTCGAGAACAAAGACTTCTAGCATTCTTTCCATTTTTGCTACCTTCTGCAATCTGGTGTTGTTCTCCATTTCCTCTTTCCGCTTCTTTAGTCGCAAATCGTCTTCTTCAGTTTTTCTTTCTTCTTCCATCTTTTCCTGTGTACTTCTGGTTACTCTTTCCAGACTGCGTCCTCCAATGGTGTTAGTAGAGGCCGGTACTCGCCTTTGTGATCTGTCTTCGATATTCTCTCTTAACACCAGCCAGTCGTTTTGATGAGGACCAGGTGGTAGCTGATCTGCCGCGCCTATGGCCTGGTATATTATTATGGTGACGACTTGTCCTCCTGCAATGTAATTTGGCTTGTCCTGCCGTAGCTTTGTCACTTCTTCAAACAGATATGATGCGTGATCTATATAGAACTCATGTGTCATTCCCATAGCCCAGGTCAGTGTTGTTGAGATGACCCCGTGTGGTGTAGTGTATCTAAGCGGTCTCTTGCTGTAGCTCAACAAACACTAACTGTATACATATGTCAGTTCTCTTACTTCCGGGTTTGCTATGAGTTCGAAAGAAGGCAGTTTGGACCTTTGCAGGTAGACTGTGAGGTTCTTCCTTCTTTCTCTCATGTTGGCTCCCTGAGCAGACAATTTCAATGCCTCTTTGATGATTTCCTTGGTGATCTGAATCTCCATCACTTCATTATCCATGCCTGCCACCCTGCAAGTTCCATCTTCTTGGATAGTCTCAATTAGGTGTTGTACCCTCTTGAAATCTATCCCCACTGGAGGTAGTGAGACAAAGTTCCGGTGATCTTTGCGGTGATCTTTTCAGATAGTTTTCTGCCTCCTTAGGGATCATCACTGTATCCACTAAATTTCCTTTGTCATCCACATATGAACCTTGATAGATTTAAAAGGCTGTTGCCTGTTGCACATCTGCAAGTATCCAGGTGGTTGCTCGCTTTAATGAATTGGGTAGAAGTGCATAGGGTATTGCACCTTCCGTTGCCAGGTTCTTGCCTTTTCTTTTTCCCGGAGAAACATCCATGGATCCTGTATTCACAAATAACAATTAATGTACAAACATAGTACTTCTCTTCTAAATTGATTAGCACTTAATCATGCATCTAGATGAGCCTTCTTAATCCCAAGATGAGTTAAGGTAAAATGCTAGCAGAGATAGACAATCTCTTTCGTTGTCCGACTTTGACGGCTTCAAATTAATGTTGTTGATGAAGGAGAACAAGTCCAAATGCCTTGAAATTTTGTGTGGTGTATGTGCATAGGGCATGTAAGGTCACCCTATAGTCACAAACTGAAAATCAGCTCATTTGCAAGTTCTGCCCAGTCTATCGCGATAGACTGGCTATCTTTTGACAAGGGACAGATTTTCCACTTGTGACCCCACCAGTTGGTTTCTCATGTCTTGCACATGATCTGATCCCATTTCCACCGTAGATGAATGTCAAGTGACCCCTTTTTGGATCAACTTTCATTTTTCCAGATTCCCTCCAAGGAGATGTTGGTCTATCTCCTTCATTTTGTGTTGTTTTGGGCTCAAACTTAGTGGGTAGTCCTCTTGCATCATGCTGAAGCCAACTGTTGATTCCAAGTTTTGATAAGATGGTTCTGTATCACTCTGCTTAGTCTATCGCGATAAACTAGGACTTAGTGTCATTTTGTCATATTTTGGCTCTGTGATCATCTGTCTGCCTTCTCCTAGTTGATGTAAGGTTTCTTAACCTCTCACATGTGAATTTTAACTGTCTGCCCTTGAGATGCCCTGTTCTGACTCTGAGTTGCTGTCCAGTCTATCTCGGCTTGCCATATGAGTCCATCTTGTCACCAAATTTGGTGTACTGCCTCCATATGCTTCCCCAAGTCTATCTTGTGAAAATTTTGAAAAGCCTTCCCCCCAAAGATAAAAATAGCAAGTCTATCGCGATAGACTCAGTTACTTGGCCAAGAGAGATCAATTTTGCACTTTGATTTGATATTTGTGGTCATTATTCCTTGTTAGTACCCCTCATGAAGTCAAAATCAAAATTTTACTTGTCAGTAAGTCTATCGCGATAGATTGAGCATCTAGTCATTTTTACAAGTTTTTTGATGTTAGTCGACCACAATGGTGTTAGTAGGCTCTCCTAGACACACACATTAAGTTTTAATCAATTTAGAAGAGTGTACTCCCTGTTTGCAGCACTTAGCTGGTTCTCGAGTCGGAGTAGACCACTTAGGTGATGGTTGCCGTTCCTTTTGGTCATTGTATGACTCAGGCTGACTTTCATTTCCTTTTGACCTTCCATCAAACCAATCGGTTGTTCTTTTGGTGTTTACATCACCAAGAATGACCATTTGGACATCTTTCTGGCCTGTTGTTGCTGGCATTTGCCCTATTGAAAGAGCTTTTTCTTGAGTGGACACATTCCAACTCGTAGTTGACCTCTTTTGGATGTACCCTGTCAAATTTGGTGTCATTTGTTCACTTGGTCGGCCCGTTAGAGTATCGTGATGCTTTGCGCAGTTTTCATCAGATAGGGACTTTAGGCTCCGTTTTGAAGAACTCTTTCATGGTCTAACCATTCAGTTGGTTTGTCGAGGTTATCGGCTTGCTACCTATGAGTTTTGGCTCATTTTCGATCACTTTGGTTCAGCTGCCTTTCTGCAGGTCCTGTGAAATTATGGTTTTTTGGGCGGCTTCCTTCACGCTTTTCGAGGTCATAGGCTTGATCTCTAAGCTATAGGAATTGTGCCTTTCAATTTTGGTTCCATTTGGTCGCCTCTAGGTCTTTCTAACAACCGGTCTACAGTATGTATGCACAGGTTGTGATGGTTGTGTTGGCGAGGTTTTGCGACTAACTGAAGTAAACAACACTTAGAGTCAGTGTTGACGAGCATACCTCTCATATCTGATGCCGATCTAGTGACCGTGCGCGATGGATGAGCTCTTGGAAGTCTCAACTGCTGTAGGGAGCTCTCTCTCTCTCACAATGGAAAATGACTCAAATGAGAGATTTCTAGCCTAGCCCCTCTATATGTAATCGAGATTCCGACACAAAATTTTCCCATCTTTTACTTGTGGCCATAACTTTTTGCGAGATGCGGTTTAGGCTCGCTAATTTCCTGATTTGGACCTCGGTTGCTCCAGTTCTACAATTTTTGCAGATTTCTCATGTTGGAGGTCTCGTCATGACGGTGGTCATTTTTGCCCTGTCACCTTTGTAGTCCCTATTTTTTTGTGTCTTCTTTACCTTTCTCTCATCAGGCGTCTCTTCTGTTGTGTTTCCATCTGGATTATGGATTTTTTTCTATATTTTTTGCTAGAAAATGGCTAAAATAAAGCAAATAAATCCCCAAATAACCCGAAAATAGCAATTCTAACCTACAAAAATACCAATGAAAATCAAAACACTTTGTAGCTCACTTTTCTCTCATCTATGTACATTCTCACTCTTAATCGTCAACCTTGGCCTATTTTTTGCTGTTTTTCGACAGTTTTTGGCCAGTATTGACTCTCTTTATAGTACATACACATCCCTAGGGGCTCATATATGATCATTTGGTCCCCAATTTTGATTAATTACGAGGGCATATTTTTTTTCCCAAAATCACACAATAAAATGCAAAAATGGTTGAAAAATTAATCACAAACATTGCCCTCTAATATATGACGTGAGTCCGCATTTGGAATGCCTCCCCCCCTCCTAGTTGGAGTCCTCCCGGACAACAGGGTGTCGTCAAGGGTATGTGCTGTGCATGGGCATGAACTCGTGCTAATGCAGGCCTTGTAATGTAGCCCTATATGCATGTACAGGCAATGCATGTAGAAAGAATTTATGCGGTGTAAGAGGAAGATATAAGCGATTCGCTTATTGGCATTTGTCATTGAGGTTTCCTGTGGTAGCCTGAGTTGGCTGGCAGATTTTCTTTGCAAGAAGAAGTTGTAAATCTTCCGCTCTTTGTTTGATTGTTTTCCACGGTTTTTGAATTGGCGTATGTGGCTCCTTTGAAGTCGATATTGTTGTATATTTTGTTGCATGTTCTGGTGGAACATTCTTTCTTTTCCATTGGATGACTTTGTTCATACAGATCCTTGTAGTTATTGTTGTGGATTCTGCTTGTTTCCGCGTGTTGATTGTATGATTTGGCTTGGCATTGACAGTTGTAGAAACTGTTCGGTGGTCTTCTTTGGCATCCATACTTGTGTTGTTGGCACGTTCTGAATTGGTAATTTTGGCCGCCATACCAATATAGTCCGTTGTGTATTCGACTGGTTGACAATTGTTCTTTGAAGCTTTGCTGGCTTTTGGTGTTTTGTCTGTCCTTCTGTCCACTTTTTTACAGGAATTAAGCTGTCTTGCTTGATCCCAACTTTATATTTCCTCCCTTGATGAAATTGTGCCTCGGCTAGATCTGTACGTCGTACCCAAACTTTCCTGGTTCCCTGCATGATTGTTGATTTTTGATAATACGTTTTTTGACATGTAAACTTTGTTTGTTGTTGGTCAATGCTTTGTAGTTTTATTGACTCCTGTCTCCACCTTGACATGTATTGGTCATATGATAAGAAGGGTTCTGAAAAGTTTTCATTTCTGAACAGGGCTTCATTAGTATCCAAATCAATGAATACTTTGTTAGATTTCATCCATGACACTGCTAAGATACACGGCATTGCTGATCTACTTGGTGGCGGTACATGGAACTTGGTAGTGTACGGGTGTGCCTGCACCATGATTGGTAATATAATAGACCACAACGTGGTCACCTCATCACCCGATGCTACTTTCAACCTGTGTGTCTCTCGGAACTTCCTCATTGGTCCAAGTTTCTGAAAGAGCTCAAAGCTGATGACACTCATTTTTGCTCCGGTGTCAAGCAATGCATAGATTTCAACTTGTTATGTGCCTATATAAGCTTTTATGTAAGGACTACACCATGTATCTTTCAAGTTGTCAATGGTGCTTTTGTCCTGAGCCATAAAATCTGTTATTGTCTTTGCTAATTCTTCGCTTTGTATATCCGCTTCGATTGTTAGGAATGTCGAAAGAGGATATTCGTCAGTCATCATTGGTGTGACCATGTTTATTGTCCTTAGAAACTGCTTTCGCTTAGCAATGCGTTCCTTGGCTTCTTGTTGTGCTTGGTCCTGAATTCTTTGTTGTTCATGTCTATAGGCTTTGCCATAATGCAATTGAAACAACATTCCGGTGTTAAAGGTAGATGATACTTTTTCAAACGACACTCACTAATCCAGTTCGGCATTTCTTTTCCGTCTAGTGTCGACGGTTTTACTGCTCCGCTGGACGATATTTCTTGGACCAAATAAGGCCCCATTCCCCTTTTCTTTAGCTTCTTGGCATGCTGTTTAAGGGTGTATACTAAGACATAGTCGCCCGTTTTAAAGTCCTTGTTCTTGACATGTTTGTCAAAAAACTCTTTCTGTTGTCTTTTTTATGCATATATGGCTGCTACAGCATTGATTCGTAACTCATCTAATTTTTCAAGGTCCGCTAACCGTTCTGAAAGCTCATGCCCCATCTAGTCCAATTGTGTGGCTACCCTTAGTGTGGGAATCAAAAATTTAATAGGCAATATTGCATTTAACCCATATACCATATTAAATGGTATAGCATTGAGTGTTGTTTTATATGCCACTCGATAAGCCCACAATGCCGAATATATCATTTGATCCCAGTCCGTTCTTGTTTTACTAACCAGTTTTGTAAGAACTGTGCACAATATTTTGTTGGTCGCTTCTGCTTGACCATTGGCTTGTGGATGGTAGAGTGCAGATTTGCGATGAATTATTATAAACTCATTTAAGATATGTTGGATAACTTCATTTACAAAGTGTGTCCCTCTATCACTCACCAGCTCGATTGGAAGGCCATAACGTGTAAACACATATTCATATAAGAATTGTGTCGTGGTTCTAGAGTCTGCTTTGGTTGTGGCTTTTGCTTCCACCCATTTGGTCATGTAATCCGTGGCCACTATGATGTATTGTGCTTGTGAACGATACACTGGTGGAGTAATAGGACCAACAAAGTCCAATCCCCATTTAGCGAATGCTCTAGCACTCATCATTGGTCTTAAAGGCATTTCGTCTCTTTTAACTGGAATTCTGTTGCATCTTGAATCATGGTCGGCCACCATATGCCTATAGCCATAATGATTTTTACGGTTCTCTCCACTGAAAAATGACCTCCTGCTATGCCTGCATGAGCTTGTTCCAATAATGGAAAGTAGTCATTTTCATGAGGAACTAACCTCAGCTGGTCATCAGTTTCTCTTTTATACAATTGGTCACTAATGAGGGTATACCTATTCGCTTCGATTTGTAAAGCCTTTTGTCTGGCTTTAGACCAATCTCCTGGTAACTCTTTATTAGTCAAATATTCCACAATAGCATGACTCCATGCGGGTTCTACTGTCACTTGGTATAATGTGGCATAATCCACAGTGGTATTGGATGTGCAAAAGTTGCATTTCTTGATGTAATTAGCTACATCGCCTGCCATTCCTGGCCAATACACTCCAAGTCTTATTAATTGTTCATAGGTCATTTGATTTCCTTGTTGGAATCCCCCTGTTTGTGTATGGGCCTCCTCTAGATACGCTTCGTACTCCTCTGGGCCTATACACAACCTTAGAATCCCATCGTTTCCATGATGGTACATTCTTCCCGCAAGCATTGTGTAATTTTGTGCTTGTCTAACGTCTTCCACCGTGTGTTTGTCGTCAAGATTCATTCCATATGTCAGTAATGGAATAATTTTCTCTGACCATTTCGGTACCATCTCTATATTAAACAGGTATGCGTCTGGGAGATCATCATCTACCCCAGTAGATTTTTTGCCATGTAGTAATCGAGAAAGGTGGTCTGCTCTTTGATGAGTTTTTCCTTTCTTAACTACTACCGTAAAATCAAACTCCAGCAACACAATGAACCATCTTACAATTCGTCCTGTGTTACAAGGTTTGTTTACTAAGTACAAGAGTGCCTGATGATCCACAAAAAATGTGAATTTGTTCGCAAGTAAGTAATGCCGAAATTTCTTTACCGCATATATCATACCCAATCCTTCTCTTTCAGTGGTGGTATAATTCTTTTCTGCACTGTTGAGTTGTCTACTAGCATAGCTGATCGGAAAATATGTATTACCCTCCCCTGGTTGTGCTAATATACAGCCTATTGCAAATGCCAAAGCATCTACATGTACATGGAAGATCTTTGACCAATCTGGTGCTTTTAGAATTGGTGCAGATACCAGTGCATCTTTTAGTTTCTGAAATGACTCCTCACATTCATTGGTCCATATGAAGATCGTGATTAGGCTATACAAGGGTTTTTCTATTACAACGTACATGTAGATAAAATGTCGGTAGTATCCACAATGTCCCATAAATGATTGTACCTCTCGCACAGTGTTTGGTCTTGGCAATTCTATGATCACCTTTACCTTGTCTTCATCAGTGGTAATTCCATTAGCCGATACTACGTGGCCTAGGATCTTACCTTGCCGTACCATGAATACACATTTTTCTGGGTTGAGGCAAATCCTATACGTTCTGCATTTTTCGAATACCTTTCTAAGATGATCTATATGGTCTTCTCTAAATAGGGAATAGACACACAAGTCATCCATGTAAATATCCAAGAATATTCGCAAGTATTCTTTAAAAGCATGTGTCATTAATCTCTGAAATGTGGCTGGAGCATTGGTCAAGCCAAATGGCATTACCCTAAACGTATATATGTCCCATTCTGTTGCAAACACTGTTTTGTATTGGTCTTCTAGTTTGACCCCCAATTGGTTATAACCAGAGAATCCGTCCATAAAGCTATAGGCTTGCTTGCCTGCTACTCGTTCCAGGACGTGTTCCGTGATAGAAAGAGGATAGTTGTCCCTTATTGTTGCTGCATTTACCTTTTTGAGATTCACACGCACTCATAATTTCCCATTCTTCTTAGGTACCACCACTATCGGTGACACCCAGTCCGTGTGCTCTATCTCATAAATAAATTCAGCCTCCATAAGTTTGTCTATCTCTTCATTTATCCTTTTGGCGAATGTCTCATTGTACGTGTATGGATGTTGTTTGCTTGGCTTTGCATCAGAATTTAGAGGGATTGAATGTTCACAAATGTTAGGATCCACCCCCTTCAGATCCTTGTACGACCAGGCAAATACATCACGAAATTCCTTAAGGGTTTTGATCAGTAAGTCCTCTTCTTCCCGACTTAGATCTGTGGCAATGTAAGCAGGTCGAGGACTTTCTCCCGGCTCTGCTAGGTCTATTCTCTTGGCGTTCTTTGGCCCATCGTAGGACTCATTTGATTTAGGCTCTCTCATTGGTTGCTGAACCACCAATTTTCTTTCCTGAATGGTGTACTTGCAATAGTGAGGAAGTACATCTATCTTTTTAGTCCCATCACTAGCGTTCGTTCCATTGCTACTTTCCATTTCAATTGTCCATACATTTTTCAGTTTTTGTTTCAAATCATTGTATCTCTTTTTCCGTTCAACTTTCGTTATAATTGGATCGCCAGAGACATCCAATTTTTCTGTTGCAACTCTTTTTTTTGCTTTGCTGGTTTTCTTAGGTTTCAACAGTCTGGACTTAAATCCCGAGTCTTCAGCAACCTTAAGAAATCTTCCTGACACTTTGTCCTTAGCACAATCAACAGCATGAATGTTCATAAGGAAATGTGTCTTGCCCCTGAACTCCGGCATAGGTCTAAGCCTAGTTGGTAGACTGTTATGGTGTCGCCTACTCTTGTATCTTTTTTGGCGTCTCTCACTTTGGTTTGGGAAATTGTAGAAGACGTCATTGTCTTGATCTTGATTGTTGTCTTCCTCCGTATTTTCCGACTTCTCGTCATCTGCATTATCTTTGTTTTCACATAGATCAGACGAATCATAAAATTCGTCTCCATCCTGCTCAATTTCTTTAGTGGGGATGTCCACATAGCCCACTATCTTAATCTCAAGTTTTGTTTCGGTTTTATTGATCCTCGTATTCTCAGTATCTCCATCGTTCTCGTCTTCCTCCACAATTTTTCTCAACATGTAGTATGGTATGATATCGCAGCCATTCTCATCACAAAATTTGGTGGGAGTGACTTCATTGACGCATACATCCAATGTAGCCAAAATTTGAGACCATTCAAGGGGTTCGAGCTTCTCTTCAGGAAAGGGTTCTCGTATATAGGCATCGTCTTCCAAGACCCTCTCTAGTGTCCTTTCATTGTGGTCAAATTCACTACATTGAGATGCTCCGCACATCCATATCTCCTTTTACTTACAGAGCCATGCTGGGACTTCTGATCCACTAATGGTGGCTGAGTCAAATTCTTCCATAGGTGTTCTTGTGACATCATGGTAGCTATGATTTTTCATGTTTACACGTGTAGTGGTTTCAGCATGTCTTAGATACAAATAATCATACCCCCAGTCCTGCACCATCTTGACTTGCCTCATGAACGGCCTACCTAGGATAATTTCATAATTGGTCTTCTTGCCGAAATCTACTATGGCAAATGTATGTTCGTACTCTATGCCACATGAAGATACCACAATTGCCTCAAGCAATCCTATAGGCCTTTCTATGTGTCCATCCGCTAGTTGCGATTTCATTCTAGTTGTTCGTATTGCTGGTTTTCCCCATTTTTCCCATAGCATTTTGGTTGCAATGGCAATGCCAGCTCCGCTATCAAGTATGGCCTTAGTCTCTATGACGTTATACTCAACTGGTAGAGTAGTGTTGCCATCTTCACCCTCACAATACTCTCCAACCTTGTTGAGTGGCACTGGTCTAGTGTTGACTCTCTTCAGTTATGTGTCATTAAGCTCAGTTTCGAAGAACTTAAGAGGCATCCTTATACCAAATTTTTCAAGACATTTGCCCACTTCCGTCCACATGCTTGGCCTAATTTTTAACAATTCTGCCAATGTGATTGTACACTTGACCGGAGTGGTCAACAAGTCTGTCAACATTTTAGTGTCCAATTGATTTGACCCTCCTATTCTTTGAGAAGGTACCCTTCAAATTTCTGACCTTGCCTCGTAGTCTCCCATGTATGGCGGCAAAGTTCTGAGTGATGATGGTCTGCTATCTTCGGATGCAACTGAACCATTATCCCCTTGAAATGATTTAGCGTCTAAATCCCATGGAGGCTTATTCAAGTTCAACTCCGAGAAAGGCGCTGACTTGACTGTTTTTGTCTCATATTTTTCTTGAGCTTTTCTCACCGTTTCCCATAGCTCTTCAGGCCAATTTTCTTCCACAATAGGTGTATATGGTGGAAAATCTTTCAGCGATTCATCAGTGCTATTAGGCACGATTCTTGCATCCTCTACATCAGGCAAGGATTTAACGTTTTCTATCTTGTCAGGTACCCTTTGTTCAGTTTTGAGAGGTGTTTCATTGTTTGTTAGTTTGATTATTCTATCTCCCACTTCCATAGGTGGAGGCTCTAGTATCCCATCGCTAAAGGAATAAAACTAGATCAATTGCCTTTTAAGGCGCCAAATACATTTCTAGCATAGCACCTACGTCGGTTTTGGATGCATCCCGTCCCGGTCGTATGTGCAGACCAGAGGGTATACTTACTAACTTCTTAGATGATCCTTAAAGCTTGTGCAGTTTCAATCAGCTGCTTGCACATCTCTAGTCTCTTTTTTTCTATCTTTGGATATAGATATGCCATCCACCTTTGCTCTAGAGTCTGTCTGTTCTTCAATCTTGCTTCATATGCTTGCAAGATTGCATCTAAGGGTTCATTGACCTTATATACTAATACAGACCCTCATGAGCTTGCGCTTCTTGGTCCCTCCGTTGATTTTAGAGAGTCAGACTCTCTTTGTTGTTTAAGTTGCTCTCGAGCTATTGTGAGCTCAGCTTCTACATCTTTCTGTTTTCGCTCACGTCTAGCTTTCATTTTTGCTCTTCTTTCTTTCCAAGGATTATCACGACTGACGCTAGACTTGTCAGTTTTGATTTCTTCTTGATTTTCATCGTTACTCTTGGGCTGATTGTCATTTTTCCTTGTTTGGGCTCTCGTCAAGACCTTAACAGGAATCGGAGTTTCATTTTCTGACCCTCCACTGGAAGGTAGTGCTCCCAGCATATTCAAAGTAGTTTTTGCTCCTTTGCTTAGGTTCTTAGGGCAATCAGGGATCAAGTGAGTAATTCTACACTCGGTGCAATATGTGTTGACCCTAATGATTTCATCATGAGGACAGTCCCTCAGCCAATGGTCTCCACCACACTTGTAGCATGGTCCCTTAGGTTGTTGAGGTGCTCCTTGAGCTCCTCTTTGTTGATGTGCAAACCTCTGCCCGCTCATGCCTCCGTTGGCTATGAACAACAGTGTTCTTTCATCCAAGCTATATCTTCCTTCCTCCTTCTGGGATCTACACAAGTATGGTTAGTCTGTTCACAAGGGTTTTCCTTGAACCACGACAAATCTTTCAAGTATGTACACCAACCACTTAGTCAGTCTTTTGGTGGTCCAATTTCAAATATGAAATGATGGCAGGGATCTATGTGGAGAGCATGTCCTAGCAGTATAGTCACAACTTGCAAAATATGTGTGAATCACTACTTTCCTAGTCTATCGCGATAGATTGACAACTTGCTCAGCATAAGTCAATTTAAAATTGTGACTTCACCCTTGAGTTCCTTTTACTCTCTATAGCCTATCCCCCAAGTTTTATGAAGTTTGGACACTTGGTTTGGGTTTTGGTCCCATTTTGGTATTTTGGTCAGAGCCTGATTCTCTATCTGGGCCTTAGATTGACTTTCAGTGATCTAAATGCCTTAAAATTTGGTGTGTATGTTGTATAGGCTCTGCTAAAGCTCTCCCTAGGGGAAATTTGGAAGATAAGGCCCTCAGCAGCAGTTTCCCTAGTCTATTGCGATAGACTCGGCATGTTCTCCACTGTTGGCATTTTTCTCAAGTTATCTCCATAGCTGGTTCACCCTCTCCCTGTGTAGTGCATTGACAAATTTTTGCACTGTTTGGACATTTGGTAAAAGCCTTCTTGCCCTTGTCTCTGAATTTAGACTTTAAAACACCAGTTTTGAAGTTTTGTGGTCAAGATGGTGTTCAGTTTCACTCAATTTTTGTGAGTACCCTTGTATTGATGTGTTAAACCTGTGGTATAAAGGTTTTTTCCTGTTGTTAGTCAATCACCAACTTCATCAGTCTATCGCGATAGACTCGGTAGAGAGCAATTGGGATTTGATTTTTTGTCTGTTTTTGGACAGTTGTGTTCTCTGTGCCCATATAAATCTATCCCTCAAGTTTTATGAAGTTTGGACTTACTTTGACCTTGGACTCATGACCTTGGACTCATGACCTTGGACTCAAGCACTTCACAAATTTCACTTTTCTATGGCAATTCACAACTCAAATGCACTTAAAGTGATGCAAATTTGATGACACTTCATCTTAAGCTTGTGAATATCAGTAGTACCACATGACACAGTCAGTTTTTTCCTAGGCTAATGGTGATATCTCTTCTTGGCCTCTTTAGGTTCACTTAGTGTTTTCTTATGACAATCACCTGTTTCTTTTTGTTGGTTTTGGTCGCAATTTTTATGTTTTCTCAAGTGTTAGATCATAAATTTCAATGTCTACTCTTTTCACCCCCTTCAAGGGTATATGGTGTGGGTTTTGCTTTCAAGGCAAGCAAACAGCCTTATTGTTTCTTCTTTTTGTTTGTTTTGCGTTTTTACAGCGTTTTTCTACTCTATTTCTACACAAGTATAACAAGCACTCAAAACCAAAAACCATAACTCCACATTATCCTACTTAACTAAATCTAACTAGTCACAGACCCTCGGCAAGACACAGGCTTCCTGGCTATCCACTAGACCTCAGGATACTCTATCCTGGATCTTGTTCTAAAAGTTTAATCTCTCTCTAGTCGAAACTAAAGTAAGCTAACCATCACACAAGTGACGTAGATCTCCCTACTTAAGGTCTTGTGTCCCCGGCAAGCGGCGCCAATGTTTTAGGGCAAAACTACTCCCATGTTCATGCTCACAAGCACGACACAGACAACATACCTATCATTCGATGACACGACTAACCCGTAGGTGCACGGAGGCAATCTCGTTAGCTTGTCAGACTGAGACCAATCTACACATACACACTCCTATGATGCATCAATCACTAACCCTTGTAGAATGCAACCCACTCTATCCCTAAACGCTCACAACACCGTTTACACCTCAAATGAACTCGGAATTGCATCAAACTTACTAGGCACCATCCTCTCAATAGGATATACTTACCTATAAGTCTAATCTCACCATATTTGAACCCTAGTTATCTCGAATACAGTCGCGATAAACTCACAGGTCATAATCCAAAAGTGTGTGAAACCTAAGTTTATGAGTATCTATGTGTAGCTAATCTCTTTCTCATTCCATAAAGCACTTGATTGTTGAAAACAGACACTGTTTGTGCTACTTACAAGAAAAACAAGCTCGAGGAAGGATCGATCGCGAACAGCTCGAAAATGTGAATGCGTGGTATGGGCGCGTAGCTCTCGGAGAGGCTGCCACGATGGTGTGGTCACGTCGTGAATCCGGTGAGGGAGAAGCGCGTAGCGAAGAGGATAAGACACACTCTCTCTATCACTCTCTCTCTCTCTCTCTCTCAGACTCGTACGACACAGGATTAATATTCAAATGTTATTCAAAAAATGGTTCTAAGGTGACTTTTATACTTTAGTCACCTTAGCTCAAAAATGTACATGGGGTTCTCTTCCTCATAATTACAAAGTGGGAACAAATCTGGGTCTTGACTGACTAATTAATCTTTACATAACCCAGACAAGTGGATCAAAATGATAAAACGTCTTTGACATAAAAATGGGAATTTGATAGGCTTTACAAGGTGGGCTCATTACAACAGTTTAACAAGTTGGGCTCCAACATCTGCAAATATGCCTCAAGGACAATGCAGTGCACGACATCTTGATGAATAACGACTGGAATCTTAGTCACCTTTGTGAGTATCTTAATTTTAGATATACCTTGCCCAGTCAATATGTTTTTGTAATCAATGAAAAGGTTGTTTATTCCAAAAAAGAGAAGAGCTTTCTGTGTGAAAACAATGGTTTTTCGTGATGTATCATAAAAGCTTGTTACTGAAGCAATTTTGCTCCCATTAATACATATGGAATTTTGAATCTCTTTTTCATTTTTTATTTGTTCAATATTTTGTCTAAAATATGAAAGTTTTTAAGTTTGGAGCATGAATACTTTCAATGTTGGTGTCTTTCAATGCGTGATTTTGTTTATAATTATAGTTTTAAGTTAATTTGATGTTAATTTTAACTGCTTTAAAAAGTGACATTGAGTATAAAAGTGATTTCTAAGTTTTAAACTTCATTTCTCACATTCACAAAACACAAGTTGTAAGATCTCTTCGCATCTTCTTCGTAAACAGACCCATGGCAACATCTTCTGATGCACTTCTCACACAATTACAGAAGATAGGACTTGCAGATCATGCACATGAACTAGTCAATGTGTTTGAGGGGACGATCGACATGCATGTTACTGCTAAACTTCATGTAGAGGGGTTCCAAAGCTTTTTTGACTACATGATGGAGCACATGGAAGAATATGAAATAATCTTTGAGGGATCCAACATGGCGTGGTTGCCTGTGGATTTTCTCAAACACCTCTATGCGGTCGACAAAAACTTCGTGCTTGTTGACGTTTATAAAAGGGCTTACTGAGCGGGACTACAGGACAGAGGGTGAGGATGACCTCATAGACTTGGGCATGGGGCGCATAGGGACCCAATTCATCTCTTGGTACATGGTTCTGGTATTGCTTGTGCTTGAGGACATGGAGAAGGGAAAATCAAAGGAAAAGGCGGACCAGAAACCTCCTGTAACCATTGTGGAGGAATCAAATGAATATATTGAAGAGGTTGACGAGCAAGCTGAAGCATCTATGGCACTCATCCTCCTGCAAGATCCCAGCTCCACTAAGGAGATGAGATGTTGGAGGAAGTTCCTTACCTCCAAATTCTCACTTTTCATGCAGTGGTGGTGGATGGTCGTCATTTCTTGTTCCTTGATGACATTGCAAAGAGACTAGGACTCAGATAAGATGAGTCGCTCTCAATGCTCGCTATTTATGCGAGCATGAAAGATCCCAGTGGAAAGCAAGAGAAGGTCAACTTTCAAATTGACTTTGAAGACCAAGGTCTCCCACCAAGCCTCTCATTCCTCCCTAGTGAAAACGAATAGAATTTGGTACAAACCGTGGCAAACACACTTATGGAAATCAAATCACGTACCTCATTTTATGAAAGTCTCTCGGAAAGCACTTTTCTTCCACACTGACCGCTAATCATTATGGGTGGAGATGATCGCTCTAGCATCGACCTTACAAGGAAAACTCTTGAAGAGATGGATGAGGAAACTGAGGTAACCACTTTTAAACTTTATTGATAGTCTATTGTATCCTATAGCAAGTGTTAAAGTTGTTTAAAATGTTTTGCAAATCGCATACCATGTTGATAAGTTTGCAATGCGTACTGGAGGTTCACGAAACATTCCTATGGGTAGAGATAGCTCCCTGTGGCACTACCTTGGCCATCTGGGGCCATCCATTCTTTGAGTTGCACACACAGACTTCTCCAAGCATGGTTTTGCGGAGCTGCTTAAGTACAAGGCATTAAGTGCCATCCTTGCTGAAGATTCCCTTACCCTTAATGCTCACAATTGTATCTTGGTGGACCGAGAGGCGGCATTGTATGCCTTTACAGGAAAGCACCCTGGGTCAGTCCTCTCCCATTGTGCCTTAAGCCTAGGTCAAAGGGTGACAAACCCGGAGGATATTGTTAAAACCTTTGGTGTCAAGTCTACCATTCGTCCTATA
Organism: Adiantum capillus-veneris; assembly: GCF_014529385.1. NCBI lineage: Eukaryota > Viridiplantae > Streptophyta > Polypodiopsida > Polypodiales > Pteridaceae > Adiantum > Adiantum capillus-veneris. The sequence continues at coordinate 64,983,226 of NC_140942.1, read as the reverse complement.
CCAAAAGATGTAATTTACAAGAAACCAACCAGCCATGATGTAATATTTAGAGCAATATACAATAATTTTGTCTTTTGTATTTTTTTTGACACTTCCTGTACTTTTTTTTTCCATTGCACATATTGGCCAGTAAATCTTTTTCTTCAATGCGTTCACACCTCCTCGACCATCCAAGCACCCATCTAACGTGAGACGCCTATCGGTGAATATTTTGCAAAACAGAGCCGTTTCGGGTGCGTACGAAGGCTGTGGGACCACCAAAATGCACGGTGATGACCAGCGATGCGGAACGGGCCAAAAAAATGCCCTGTGCACCATAGCGTGCATGGGGCAATTTTGACGTGGCGCACATGGCATTTTTTTGGCCTCTTCCACGTCGTTGGTCATCCCCCCGTGCATTTTGGTGGTCCCACGATCTCCGTACGCACTCGAAACGGCTTCGTTTTGCAAAATATTCACCGGTAAGGGTCCCACGTCAAACGGGTGCTTGGATGGTCGAGGAGGTGAAATCTAACTAACTTGATTAATTAAAATTCTTCAATAACAGAAAGTACACAATTAACTATTAGAGTTACATCGAATGGTAGAAAATTGACTCGTTCATATTATATCAAAAGATTACAAATCTCATAAACAGAGGTTACATGGGGAAATAAATTCTTATGGAGGCACCCTTCATTCCTTAGATTGAGCGCTAGAGCTAGATCTATATTTTTTAGAGTAACTCGCTTTGCATGCACCATACAAGATATGCCATCTTGGAACAACTACATCAAAATGTCCTTGACGGCACATTGTAAAGCCAAAAGAGCCGTACGCTAGATATGTGTAACAGAATCTGAATATTCATCCATTATTTCTCTTACCACCCGAGAGAAAGAGGCCTTTGCTATTAATGGCTTGGTGTTCTTTTGATATTTTTGGATCTCACGTAGAGAAGCTGTGCCAGGCTTCCATCGTCGTTTCTTTTGTGCTATTGGTGGTGGTGGAGGAGCCCCTTGTCTAGCCCATTGAGGAGGGTCATTTTTGTACTTTTTCCTCCTCTCTTCTTGGGCTTGTTTCTCTTCAGGTGTGAGCTTGTCCTTTTTCTTTTTCGCACATTGTTTTTCTCTCTGAGGAATTTTTGAAGGTCTGGAGCTCCCATTCTCTTCCTCCTCTTGGCATCTCATGCTATTGAAACAAGATCACGTGGTATTAATTTGATCACCCTTTGTTTGATCCGCGGGGGAAATTTTCGTGGTGTAGTTGCGGTTGCTTGAGCTTCAGGTGTAGCCGTTGCTTCAGCTTCAGGTGTTGCCATTGCTTGATCTCCAATTGCTGCTGTTGGGAGAGTGGTTGGGTGTTTGGAGCTGGTTCTTGTGGTTGAGGCTGTGGATTTGAAGCGGTGGATTCTGTATGAGGTGCTGGTTATGGATTTTCAGTGTTTTCAGTGGCAGTGGTGTCATGGTTGTGCGTGGTGGTGTACTCTTGTGTATCGTCCATGTTGTGCAAGATATGAGTGTGTGTACGTTCGGGCTTGAGAGGATCTTCTAAAATGTGCAAACAAGAAATGAACTTTAAGTTGTGAGTTTTGACTTATATAGTAAATTTTTTAAAAAAAATTAAAAACTCAATAAAATCACTCAAAATTAAAAAAGACTCCAAAATGGACGAAACTTGACCCATGGGACTAATAATTGTCGCCTTTACAAATCACTTTGCATGACAATGCATGTTTACAATAGAAATGGTTAGTGTCAAAAGAAAATTAAATTTCCACCCAGCACTTGCCATCACACCGCCTTGTCTCCAACCAGCATCGGAATCGATCTTTTGCACTCGAAGCATGATATGATTGTGATCGCCTCAAGCTAACACTTTTGCAAGATATGAGTGTGTGTACGTTTGGGCTTGAGAGGATCTTCTAAAATGTGCAAACAAGAAATGAACTTTAAGTTGTGAGTTTTGACTTATATAGTAAAACTGTTTTTTTAAATTAAAAACTCAATAAAATCACTCAAGATTATAAAAGACTCCAAAATGGACAAAACTTGACCCATGGGACTAATAATTGTCGCCTTTACAAATCACTTTGCATGACAATGCATGTTTACAATAGAAATGGTTAGTGTCAAAAGAAAATTAAATTTCCACCCAGCACTTGCCATCATGCCGCCTTGTCTCCAACCAGCATTGGAATTGATCTTTTGCACTCGAAGCATGATATGATTGTGATCGCCTCAAGCTAACACTTTTTCTATTCTTCATTTCAAACTTCTTTGTTCTCTTGTCTTCTTTGTCTCTCTCCCTGCTAAAACTCTGTAGAACCAATTGAACATCTCGTGAAGGGCATTGCTCTTTTTTCTTCCACCTCCATGTCGTGTATTTTTAAAATACACTGCTTTTGCTTGATAGTGTGAGCGCTCCATTCCTTGGCTGCTCCAAATTCTTAATGAACCATAAGTGTTGAGAAAAAATGCACTATGTGAAAAAAGAATATACTGAAAAAAAACAAACTTTAGTTTCACATACAGATGTATTTCGATTGAAAATATCAAATGTTCAACACACCATGTAATGTGTTATGTGTGCCTCCCCCCAAACATCCACCATTTGTGCTGTAAAACTATTGATTACAAACTTTAGGGTGGATATCTCATCATCGGTTAGCTTTGCCTTTTCGAGAAGATAAAAAATATCATCAGTACACTACGACACATGAGCATGATTAATTCCTATGTCTGCTTCATTACCTTTGTAGGTGGTAATGTCACACACCTTTTTCCACAACTGAAACTCATTGGGACTTAGGGAGTCTGAATAGTTTGAAAGCAAATGTCTAGCTTTACTATCACCCATACATACTTTATTAGGGCGATCTTGTGTACTTCCAGATGCCTTCTTGTCCTTTGATAGCTCAACTACACCCCCATGTAGACCAACACTCGATAGAATAGATTCGAGTTCTCATATACCCAGCATAATTAATATGGAGCATAAGCAACTTGTCAAGAATTTGTAGATGGGAATGAAGTGTGCACACATGCACATTTATCAGTGGTATTAGAAGAATAGGATCCCAATTTGGATCATCCATGTTTCGATTAGGGGGTACTTGCTGGTCACAACTAAGGATACCTTGCAACCATTATTGTAGTGCTTTACCCACTGCTTGTGTAGTGGGTACACGTTTTGCAGAGTTGACTATAACTTTGCCTCCCTTACCCATACCACCTTTCAACTTGCTTGCCTTTGCACCCTTGCCCTCAGTTACCATTGAGACTTTATTGTGGTAGCAATAAATGCATGGAAAGAGGGTCATTGCACCTTGCTTGCACCTTAACATACACTTGAGTGTTTTCAAGTCTCTTATCAAATGCCACTCAACTTGGAACGTTCCAAGACCTGAAACATGCAATCTCTGTCCTTCTTGCTGTTGTCAAATGACATTAACGATTGATGTGTGATTGAAATACCATTTCAGAGTCTCATGTGTCTCATGTGGGAGATGAAAAGCTGTCAGCCACCAAATATTTTTCTTTGACTGAACACCTAAACAAGTGTTTCCCTTCTCATTGGCATTTAGCTCCACATCGACACCCACTAAAGCCCTGCTCATCAACGTAACACTTACCCTTTCGAGCCGTTGACCTTTAACAACTTGGCACTCATCAAGCTTCATAACAAATATCACTTTTTCATCACACTCTTCTTGTGTCAACCCATAAAATCTTATCATTGACTCTTGGAGCTTTAACAATTCAACATATACATTGTTGAACTCGTTGTAGTGGAAGAATTTGTTGTCTTCTAATGGCATGTCACCCTCCACATACTGAAATCCACCCAACAAGCTTGCAACATCATTATTGGCGCACTTTTTTGCAACACTGACAATGTAGAGCGTTGGCAAAAATCAAAACAAACCTTTTATCTGATGACCGAGTGTGACACTTCTATACAAAGCTTCATAGGAATTGAAACTTATTCATGTGCTGTCACACACCTCCATCATCTCTTGAGGCTACACAATGCTCTTTAGCTCACTGAAATACTTCTGTCACAAAACATTAGCAATGCCAGCGTTGGATGGATCATCTAGTAGCTCAACCAACTCCTTTGGTTTGATGATATGCTACAACAAAGCACGTCCGGTTGTTTGAGCATCGGGATCAATTCCCATCATCATTCGAGCCAAGTTTCTGCATATTGAATTATTGTTACACCAATGTGTAGAACATGTAGGAAATCGAAATCTTGCATCAGTATTCTTACCGAGTTTGACGGACACGTTTCTTTTGAGCTCCACCACTTGAGGATAGCAAGGACATCGCTTGTCTCTAGCGCTTACGGATGTGGTAGCCGAGGGGAATGTGTGTGAGATGCTCGATTCGCCGATGCATATTTCGTGAAGTGTGTTGTAGCTAAACATAAGTGTTTAGTCAACGCTCTTGCTCTTTTTTCTGTTGCTGTACTTTCTCATTGAGATTTGCATCTCATCGTTTAGTTGCTTCATCTTCTTGTTGGCTTCCTCTCTAACTTGCTGTAGATCTTTCGCAGACTTCTCTTGCAGTGATGAATAGGCAGCCAAGAGATGTTGACTTGCTTCCCTTTCATTTGACAAAAGCTGATTACAATCTCCAGCAGTAGCCAAACAGTCCGTCTCTTCCATCTCCAATAAAACGCATAAGCTCAGTGACATTACGAAAGGATAGTGGTGCATTAGTCCATTGGATCACCTGGATAAATGTAGCCATCAACCACACCCAATGCTTCGTAGCCGATCTGCAACATTGGCATTCAATGTGCAAAGTCGCACAGTAGCGTACGCCTACTCCAAATCAATGTTTAATCGTTATGGTTTGGCCTATTAGTAATGTCTTGCATTGGAGGGCGATTGAATGACATGTTTGATAGCTAATCAAGCAAAATAGAGAGAGAATGTGTAATGGTGACTGCTGTAAGCAGGGAAAGCTGGCTATGGAGGGAAAAATTGGAAGGTACTCAAAGATAGTAGAAAATGATAATGTTGTGGAGGGAAGAAAGAGAGGGAGGGTAGCTCAATCTCCTTTGAATTCAAAATGTTGATCATGAGAGCTTTAGAGAGAGAAACGCAGCTGCACACAGAGGTAATGGAGTTCTCCATTCCTCTCACATGAACCCCATCTGAAGCTAGAGTGGGAGAAGCATGAGAGAGAGAGAGAGAGAGAGAGAGAGAGAGACATAAAGAAAGAGAGTGGGAGAGAGAGAGAGAGAGAGACATAAAGGAAGAAAGTGGGAGAGAGAGTAGATCTGCAGCCTTGGACGATCTGCACTTTCTGTCAGATGCAAGCAGCATAAGATGTCCTCTTGATGATTGAGAGGTGGAAGTGACAAGAGAGAAAAGGGGGGAAAAGAGAAAGAGTTGTCTCACGTTTTAGAGAGAGAATGCAATGAGAGAATATGCAAAATCTGTTTTTTTGGTAGGGAGGCTGAAAAGTGCTTCTTTTAATGAGAACTAAGTGAGAGAGAGTGTTTTATATGTTAGAGAGAAAGGAGAGAGATGGGAAAACTTGACATTTGAAACTTCAGTTACCCACCTCTCTTTTGTGTTAAAATAACCTTTTTTCAGAATACAATATATACAAAATGGTATTTTTAAAAATCTCAGTATAGGCCTTTTTAAAAATCTCAGTATAGGCCTTTTTGCCCTCTCTTTTAAGCTTGGTCAAACTTGGCTTAAGCTTTAAGCATTTCCTTAAACTGCCAAATAAAGAGGCCCTCCTATACCCCATTCCCTTCCTAATGATTTGATGATAGCCACTTTTAAGGTCAATCCTATTGAAGTAGGTCGAACCTTGTATCTTATCAAATAGATCTTCTAACCGCGGTATGGGAAATCTGGTTTTCATAGTGATATGGTTTAGTGCTTGATAGTCCACACACATGCGGTATGTACCATCTTTCTTTTTCACTAAAAGGACAGGAGAATAAAAGGGAGAGGAGCTAGGCCTCACCATCCCTTTGTCTACCAGCTCATGCACTTGCCTCATAATCTCCTCTTGTTGAGCTTGAGAAACCCTATAAGGAGGTTTATTAGGCGGTGAGCTCCCATGGAAGCTCTATCATCATACGGTCATCATCCCCTTGTTTTGAAGGTAACTCCATAGGATGTCGTTGATAAATACGTCTTGGAATCTATTTAGAAAATTAGACAAATCTAATTCTTCTTGATTTCTACCACTTTGTTTTGTTAAAGCACTAGAATCATTTGGAAACTCTTTGACAATATTCATGTACAAGGAAACTGAGCTTTTTATTGACTTATCAGAATTAGGTGAATTTACAAGTGATTTAGTACAACCAAACTCATTGGCATCTATATACATGCTCTTTTCCCTATAGGTGAAGTAAATTCTCCTTTCAAGAAACTTTAAGTTGGCAACCATGCAGTTGAACCATGGTGCCCCTAGGATAACATCATGTTGGAGAGGAGAGATGAAAAAGTCTTCTTTGTCCAACGTAACTTTGGACATGAAGCCTCAACTTCTCAATCAAGGGAGTAACGGAGGCTTTCTATCCCTTGAAAGCTCCATCGACAGTTACAGTATCTCCCATCTCAAAAGCTTGAATGCCCAACTTACCGGCCAATTTTATTGATATGAAATTGTGAGTAGAGCCAGGGTCAAACAGTATTAAGGAATCATGCTACCTTACCTTTCCCCAAGCATAGTAGAGAGGTGATCCTTTGCAATGGGCATTCTTTTTTAGAGCTTTGATCGTGGAAGCTCTAGGAGTCTCATTGTGGGCATTTTTTTTGGGGGCAAGAACGATAGCCATGTCCTTGATCCCCACATTTAAAGAATTTGTGGTCCTTACGAAAAATTGCCTTGGGAAGAGTTTGGGCATTGTTCTTCCCCTTTGCATCATTTCAATCTTTGTTTTCCATGCGCTTGGCATTCCTTTAAGCCCCTTGTTGTAAATTGATGCACGAAGCAACCACAGTGTGGTAGATTACTTTGGTGATAGTAGCAGGCCATTGCAAGTTGACATACTTGATCATTTCTTCGGGTAATGCCGCACAAAATTGTTGCTTTTGCTCGAAAGTGTCTATTTTTTGAAACACAATAGCCTTGAGATGTAAATCCCAAAACTTGTCAATATATTTATGAATAGACTCGTTGGAGAGCAACTTCAAACTCTACCATTCGGTAAGCACTTTGTCCTTTGTATCGCTTGCAGGGAATTGCTTCATGATGGAAACTCGTAGAGTTTTACATGTCTTTAGGGCTTCCCCATTTCCACAAAGGCTATCCCACCATTGATGAGCAGATTTTTGGAAATGCATAGCTACATGGCATAGCTTGGAGGACTTCATGAAGCCCTCGTCTCTAAAAGTTGCATCAAATTGCTTGATGAAGGTCAATACTTTGTCAGTAGCACCAAAGGTTCCATCATAGGTGAGAAAAGAGATACTCTTTCCTCCCTCTTTGAACTTCTTAAGCTTTTGGAGGGTAGGATTTTCGATGTCCTCTCCTCTTGTATTCTCTAGGAGAATATCCGTTACTCTCATTGGAAGAGGTGGAAGGTGATGAAGAAGGAGAAGACAGTGACCTCTTTCTTGCCTTTTTCTTCCTTTGTTTCCTCTCTTCCCTTTTAGAGTGACAAGGAGAAGGACTATAGGATGATCTTTTCCTCTTGGGAGGAGTTGGGATCGTCAATATTTCCATCTTTGTGGATCCACATCTTCAAAGGAATTTGAGGATTCTTCTTTCGCGTTCATTGGATTCCTCCTCCTCTGTTATCGGAGAGAATCTTCTTTTGGGAGTCTCAAAAAGAGGCTTCCTAAGATCTATCTCTTCTTGGAGAGGAACAGAAATCCCAAAAGCACAAAGTTGTTGGGTAACTTTGGCTTGCAAAGTGGGGTTGCGTATAGCTTGTTGCAACCCAGTAACAAGATAGTTAACAAACATTGGTGCATCATCAGTAGCACCTTCATGTGCAAAATCAAAGTTGTCAATTTTCATTCTACTCTCTTGATTATTGGCATCCAGGCTAATTAAACTTATGTATAAATTACTTTGTGCTTTCGTACCCTCAAAAACCTGAGTCTCTACTCTTCTTTACCTTTGAAAATTAATTCTCAAGCAGCCACACCCATGGTTTAGAGACTATTGATTGCAAAGACTAGTGGAGAGGGTCTAACATTGCTCGATTGATTATGGTTGCTGTTGAGCTTGCTAGTAGCTCAATAATGGTTAAGCCAAAGGCAAGCCCTGAGATACTCTATTATTAATACTATAGTTCCCAATGTGTACCTCAAACTAAGTCCTTTTCAACCAAGATAATAGATCCTTGTCCCACTTACCCTATTGCAATGAACAGGTCCAACCTTTCATGGACAACTTAAGGACCTCTCTTCTTAAGCAACAAAAGAGAAACCAATAGCTCTGATAGCAATGTAATGGAAATGGCCTATGGACATTGAGAATAGTGAAATTAAGAGAACTGTAGTGAGCATTTTTATGAGACTACTTTGAAAAGATAGAGGGTGAACTTAATTAGTGGTAGAAACATACCATTATACTTAATTAACTTGGCCTGAACAATACTTTATAAGAGAGATAACTAGAGAACTTGACAACAGTTGAGGACCGGATTTATGTGGAGCCGGTTCCCCCTCCAAAAGGCTTTTGCATTATAATTTATCCCATAAAGAGAGACTTGATACAATACAAGCTTTGTGTTCCTTAAGACCTTGATGGTGCAATGAAGATAGAGAGCTTTATGCACCACAATTATGCATGTAGCTTAGATAAATGAAAGCATTAACCTATCCCCAGCCTCAGTCCCAAGACCTCAAACACCTTCGAAGGTGGAGAGAGCTAGCAAGGAATGAGGGTAGGGAAGAGGAAGAAGAAACATTCTTATGAGAAACAAATAGTTCCTCACTTATCATCACTCTTGTTGCATAGCATAGAATATTAGCATAATAATGATGAGGAAGAAGATGGAAATCTTAAGCATTGAAGCATGGCTCTTGGTTGGATTTGCATTCCATAGCCAAGACTGTTGGTGTAGGCTCTCAACTTCTCAACAAGCTTGGAGAAGGAGATGGAGTTCTTTCACTTGGCACTTCACACAATGTGTGTGTGTGTGTGTGTGTGTGTGTGTGTGTGTGTGTGTGAGAGAGAGAGAGAGAGAGAGTATATCTTGCAAGCAAGCCCTTTCCTTGCTTGGGTCAACCCCCTCTTCTAGCTCATGCATTAAGCTCATTTGCTCTCTCAAGCTTATCCAATCATAAGCCTGGGTCAAGTCAAGCAGTAGAGGTAGTCTTTGGACAAGTGTCCTCCTTTTCCCTTGAGAGAGAGAGAGATTGATAAATGCCTAAACAATTAATCGATTATTCTAAATTCTCATTGGACCCCTCTTTAGCCTAACCAATAGGATTCAAGCACCCCATGTAGCTAAGCATAGGGTGAGAACCTGACATGTGTCCTTGTGCCCCTTGAGAAAGGGGTGCCCTTTCGGTGAGTGAGAGTTGAGTCAAACATTCCCCTAGATTTGGGGCTCGGCCCCTCCTTTGTAGGGCATCTCTTTGACTCAAGCCCCTCAGTTACCTTACCCTCCAAGCATGGAAGCTTCTCAAGCACCTTAGTCAGCAAGTATAGGCTTAGCATGAGCATGGGTTCTCTCTCTATCTCATGCCCCTTAATCAGCAAGCACCTTAGTCATCAAGTATAGGCTTAGCATGAGCATGGGTTCTCTCTCTCTCTCTCTCTCTCTCTCTCTCTCTCTCTCTCTCTCTCTCTCTCTCTCTCTCTCTCTCTCTCTCTCTCTCTCTCTCTCTCTCTCATGCCCCTTGCTTGTAGCCCCCCCCCCCCCCCCCCCCCCTCCCCGTTCCCCTTGTAGGGTTTCTTGTTGAATTTGGAACACCTTAAAGACAGGGCCAGCTCGTTTGGACAAGGACCTTAGTCATCAAGCATGCCTAGCATCTTAATTATTAAACACCAAATGCATGGTCCTAGCTTAACCTAAGTCCTAACCTAAGTCCATTGGTCTACGAACTTTTAACACTAACCTTTGGAGATCTTTAATGAAGCTAACCCTAAGGTCTTTAAGCTCCATTAGCTAGCATTGCTCTTTGACAGACCATCTCTCATTTGGACCCATTGACTTTGGCCTCGTGTTGAGATAAATCCATAAGCACATGTTTATATTCTAACTCTTATTCTCGTTTATTCTCCCACATTAAATGATCAATTTAATATGAGAAAATCATTTGGGTTAGTTAGATATTAGATTTTATGACATATGAAGGCTAGCAGTCATTCTTGCACCTTTCTTTTGTTTCTTTACCTTTTTGCAAATTTTTCATTTTGCATATACATTCATACATGGGTAGCTATGATCAGGGGGAATGGAGGACTTCATAGCATCGCTATTACCCAAGCAGAGGAAATTTTATCTTGAGATTCACCCTACTGTCTAGACTCGGGGCACTGGCCCATCACACCAATCATCCCCCCTCCAAAAAGGAGGACCAGATTTACTTGGAGCCGAAAAGGCCTTTGTAATATATTTTCTCCCATAAAGAGAGACTTGGTACAATACATTTATATTATTTTCCATATGTTTACCAGCTACCTGAGTCTGATGATGGCAAAGAGCTTAAGGCACCTATAGTAGATGCAGATTGAAGTGCAGTTGGCACAGACCGGAGGCTGTGCAGGTTCAGAGGTGTGGATGTCGTGCAGCTCCGCTCCCATGCTAAGATTTATACTAGTAAGATTCACATTGAGTTTAATTGAAGCTTACCTAATTAATGATCAGTGTTCATGGCTTGCTAACAAGCTAGTTCTATGATTAATGTATGCCAGATGCGTCTTTAAAGGTCCAATAGATGCCTTAATGATGCTAAAATGGAGTATGCTTGAAGGGAGCACAGATAGGAGATTATGATCTAGAACTACAGTGCTTGAAGTGCTCTACTGGCCTGTCTTTATGGCTCATTGATTGGATCTACGGTTAAGAAGTTATAGCAATTTGAAGTCCAGATGTTTGCAGATCCGTACCAGATTGGGCATCTGCTGCTGATGAAGGGTCAAAATTGATATGAATGCATGGGTTTAAAGTGATCAATTTGTAGAGCACGTCTGTTGTTTCAGATCAGCAATCAGAGTCCTAGTTGCCAAGATATCGCAGGTTAATGATTCATCAAGGGACCAGTTTTGTACCAGTTTGGTCGCCTCGATCGGTGTGCCATTTGGGAGTTTTGAGCTTCATCTAGGTTTTGGAATGCGGGGGTAGTAAGTGCTCGAGGAGTATCATGTCTGGGATGTCATATCATGAAGTGCTTGGCCGGTAGTAGTTGTGATTGGTAGTGCCTGGCTAGCAAGAATAAAACTCTGACACTCTTTAGCCGAATTGATGCTTTTCAGGGAGCACAATAAGTGCTTGAGTGGATTTTTTTAAAAGGTCGTCTCATGCGGTATGGCACTATTCAAGACCTTGATACGGGCAACAAAACTCATGATAAGATTGCTTGACATGGGATGCTAGAGAAGGATGTCAAGCGAGGTGGTGCCTTGGCCGATATGTGTGTCAAATGTGGTGCCTTACAAAAACATGTTAATTTTAATGACGATCTTCCAATGTAAAATGACGTCTACTAGAACATGTTGATTGTTGAAAATGCCATTATGGCTATGGCTAGGAAGCTTTGGATCTTCTAACCAAATCTGAAGGGAAGGCCTTCCGACAAAATCTATCACCATTGCTTGCACTTGGAAGTGGCCGCCCATATGAGTAAAAGGGTGGACACTCAAAAGCCATTCAAAGGCCGCCCATAAACTTGAGAAGGCCGCCCAAAGGCAACCAAATATTGGCGGCCCAAGGTCAAATGGGGTGGTTGCCCATTTAATGAGGGGGCTTGATTTTGAATCTGAAAGGGGGAAGAGAAAAATAGCATGGCGATGGCAAGCAGTGCAGCGACAGCGTGGAAGGAGAAGGAGGGACTTGCGTTGCACTGTAGGTAGCTCGAATGAGCCTGGCCAAGAAGACAAAAATGCTTAGCAGCCTGAGGCACTCAAATTCGGCCCTAGTTCTGCTGTATTCGGTGCACGTCCAACTTGGGTTGCCATGTCATTGAAGGGGGTCCCATGCCACGTCAGTGAGGACGCCGTGGCTGCGTGGGTAAGCTTATTTTTAGGATTTTTGGAGGGCATAGCGGGAGAAAACAAAAGGGGTGTGTTACGAGGGGGGGGGGGGGGGGGGGAGGCAAGTATTCAATAGAAGAAGGAGGAGAGAACTCTCTCTCTTGTGCATGAACAAGAAGGAGGAGAGAACTCTCTCTCTTGTGAATGAACAAGAAGAGACCGCTCTCTCATTTGCTCTCCGACAAGCAAAGCCGTTCTTCCTCTTTTGTTCTCGGAAACTAAGCAAGGGAGAAAGGGGAAAAGAAAAGGAAGGGCATGGCATCAACCAGACAATGAGCAGGAGAGCAAGATGGGAAGAAGAAGATCATGCCGGCCTGCGCGAGGCTTGTATGAGCCCAGCCAAGAAGAAAAAATAGCCAGCACGCCAAGGTGCACCTTTTCAGGGCCTGTCCCAGAGGATTTTGCACGCCCGAAATCCGCCGACTACCACGTCATCGGGTTGGTTCCCATGCCACGTGAGTCATGGCACCGTGACTCAGTGGGGCGAGCTTATTTTTAGGAATTGTAAGGCATAGCGAGGCAAAGGAACATGAGGGGTGTGTTATGAAAGGGAGGAAGCAAGTATTTGGAGGAAAAAAAGGGAAGGTGAGCGTGAAGCGAAAGCTCTCTGTCGCTCTCGACCTCACTCTTGACATCAAGGAGTAATGAGAGAGAGGAGAAAGGGTATTTGAGCAAGGAGGATTTGAGGATTAGGGGAAAGACCATCGAGGAAGACTGGAATAGCTCTCTCTCTCTCTCTCTCTCTCTCTCTCTCTCTTGTTCTCGGACATAAACAAGGAGTCGGAGAAGAGGGGAAAAGGGCAGACTCGTTTTCTTGTTCTCAAAATAAAGCAGGGAATTCTCTCTCTCTTGACCTTGGGAAGCAATAAGGAAGACTCAAGGCTCTCTCTCTCGTGGATGAGAAAGTGAGAAGTTTCTCTCTCGTTGAGCATAAGGCGAGCTATCATGATTTGAAAAGGCAAGGAAAAGGAGAAACAAGGTTAAACAAAGAAAGGATTGAACAGAGAAGGATAACAATAGTTGTGAAAGCTTAATCTATTTGCGAGCTTGGCAGAATCTTTTAAGGGAAATTGAAGACATCCAAAGCAAGTCAATTAGAGGAGAAGTCAAAGCTTGTGAGTGGCAATTAAGTCAGTGTAAAGCAAATAGAGCAAGAAGCTACAGAACATTTGACAATAATTGAAGCATGAAGATTGAGGCAATGAGCAAAAGTTAAGTTTGTAGAATCGAAGGACAGTTAAAGCAGATAAAGTGATGGGAGAGAATTACCATCACTGTCATTAGCTTGAAGATTGATTCATTATCTTGTTAAATCTTGATGTCGTTAATGGCCCGGTTAATCCTATAAAATGGGAGCTTAAACTCCTAGTTATGAGATGATCCAAGTGACGATACTGTTAACAATCCACCTTGGCTAAGGATTAAGTTGTACTCAAAGCATTAATCAATTAATTGATGATTACGGTGATTACCAGATCTTTCATTATCTGCTGTTCTCTTTCTTTCACACCTCTCACAGCCAGAGGCCTCATTCCTTCCCGGTTCACATTTCGAATACATATCCCCCGACAACGTATTGTAGGTCAATGTCACCTGCTAAGACTCTCTCTCTGAGGAAGTGGTAGTGCAACTCAATGTGCTTTGTCCTAGCATGAAACATTGGGTTTTGTGCCAACTGTATGCTACTAAGGTTGTCACAATTGATGAGAAACGGTCTTTGTACCTGTACTCCAAAGTCGTGAATTAGTAATCACAGCCATGCTACCTCACATGCTGCCACTGCAACACCCCTGTACAGTACCTATGTACTTAAAAGAGAAACCATAGGTTGCTTCTTGTTTCTCCATGTGATAGCATCACTCCCAAGTGAGAACATGAATCCACTTGTAGACCTGCAATCGTATGTACTACCAGCCCAATCCGCATCTGTGTAGCCATATAGATGCAACTCCACATCAACCCTATAAAAGATTGCATAAACCAAAGTAGCACTCACATAACTCAAAGTGCACCTCACTGTATCCAAGTGTGGTTTTGTGGGAGATTGCATAAAGTGACTCACCAATCCAACTGTGTAGCTCAAGTCTGGACGTGAGATAGTCAAGTAGATCAAGCTACCCACAATCTTCTTGTACATGGTAGCATTATCAAGCACTTGAACTGCATCATTTTTCCACTTCAAATTCTAATCTAAGGGCATTGCAACTGGCTTACAATCAGTCGTACCATACGTTTTCAACATATCCAAAAGCATATTGCCTTTGTGATAGCCATACACCTCTTCCATGTGAATAATTTCAATGCCCAAGAAATACCGCAAGTCTCCCAAGTCTTTCATGTCAAATTCTTGCATAGATAGGGCCTGCACGCCCTCTACTTCAGTCACATTATCACCATTAACAATCAAATCATCCACATAGGTACATATTACCACAATTCCTGCCTCATTCTTTTTCAGATACAATGAATGGTCTGCATCAGACATCTCAAAGCCCAATGAAATGAGAAAGGCCACAATGCTCTCATAGCAAGCCATTAGGAAAAATATGAACCCTCTAGGGCCCCTTTGGGATTAAGGTTATTCAGAGGCCATCCAATAGGAAGAGGGTGATGGACATACTCTATACCCTCAAAAAAGTAGGGGGACAAAGTAGTCCTACACCTCTTAATGGTCTCTTACCTAGTAAGAAGGTAAGGGAAGTGGCTAGGGGAAAGGGAGGGGGGACCACTTTGACTTCTTTTTCCTCACTTTTTGGTGTGGATTCAAAAATTTGAATTAAAAAAAAAAAAAAACTCGAATTTTCCCTCCTTAAAAGCATGCCAAACCTAATTTATGGTCAAAAAAGCATTTTTTGAGCACTTACAAACCCAAAAAAATTCAAAACATCACTTTCCACCCTCCAAATTCTCCCCAAACCTATCGTATAGCTAAAAAGTGATTTTATCTCTCTACAAACCTTTTCTCGAGCTCTCCATTGCTATAGCAACCACATGCATCCTATTGTCACACATTCTCTCTCTACTAGCTTTCTTCCACCTCCATTGTAGCACTAAGCAAACTCTCCCCCTGTCCACCACATATTTTCACACCAAGATATCTCCTCCCTCTTTTCTCACCTCCATTGCAACATAAAACAAGATCCTCCTCCTCCTCCTCCTACTTCCATTCACTTACACTACATGGAAACCTCTACTCTTGAAGGCAACAAAAGGACGGGCTCAAAGGACCTATACGCCACAACAATAGGAGGTGTAAGTGGTGAGTGGGTGTTGCAAGGGCTCACCTCCAACATAAGGATAAAATGGTAATGAAACTGTCCTTGTAGCTTACATTTAGAGCTTGATAGCATCTCCATCTCTAACTTTATCATGCTAGAGACAAAAAAAAATTTTATGGCTTTAAACACCTGGGGATTCACACCTCAATCAACAAAACTAATCAAAGTTCATCATACTATTATGGTGTGATATTTTTTTGGTGGCTTTGGTGCACTATCTAGTGTTGCATAGCATGTGATTGAGTCTTACAGTTCAAGTAAGACTCATTATGTATGGAGAGTTGTCCAAGCTTCTCCTTCTAGTCTCTTCTTTGTATAATTGTTACTAGATTAGTAGAATGATATCATTTTATAATTTATCCCTTTGTGCTAAAAAAAATTGGTATTTTCTACAGAGTCAACTTGTTTTAAGGGGAGAGATGCAACCAATCATGTGAGAGATGGAAAAAACTATGTTCTTGGTTAGTGAGGAACCTTAAAATCCCTCCATTGCAATACCAATTAGCCACATCCCCTTATTCCATATCTATTACAATACCAAGTAGACACATCCCCTTATTCTCCCAACATTGTAGTACTCTCAATGCCACAATAGTAATGCGTAGATAATGAGTGGATACCACAAGAGTACCTTAAAGGTGCTTCAATTTTCAAGGTGGAGGATGAGAAAAACTTTCCAAGAATATCATTTTCTTATATAACTATCCTTACCTTGCTATCAAAAAAGTACCACATGCCTCTCAAGAATGCCTTGTTATTCCTAATGTCCCCCAACCTCTTTAATTGAAGATATTACATCATGTTGCTGATCATGCTACGTAAGATGTGTAACACTATAATCGATTTCATATTTATAAGCTCGTCTTATCTTTATTGTGAAGATCAATTCTATGTTTGATACTTTATTTGGTTTGTAACAAGGTATGTACACTATTGGTGTACATCTTTTCAAATACAAAATGCTTCCTTGCTTCAACTTTCAACAATAGAATTTCGGTAGCCAAATTAGAGACATTACAATCATCAACACTATATTGGATAATTTTACTTAATACTATATTATCTTCACTAAGTTCATTAGTGCTCAATAGTTGGGTGTAGAAAACTATACCATTATGGTAGGAGATGGAGCATGGTTCCTTTTCTATCACATGTTTACCTTGGATCCCATCTCTTGACTACTGTCGTCAAGGGAATCCAAGGGGGTAAAGCTCTCAAAGGCTAGAAATAGATGCATTTTGGGATAAGGTTTTGTATGTAGTTTTAGTCAAATTGGTTGATATTCATCATATGATTAGGAGTGTCTTGATACTCACTTTTGTATGAAGTATTGACACACATTGAGTCTGTGGTAAAAAATAAGCACTCTACATTAGCAAGATTTCTCCATGGACATACCTTTCTTATTTAGCACAAAGGATTCTTCTATAACCACCATGGATCAGTTCAATAGCCATTTATCAACTTGTAAGAGATTATAGTATAGCAAAAAAAAAAAACTTCTTTCAAACAATAAATTCATGATAGTGAGGCGGTTCGGGGCGGGCAACAAGAGAGGCGACCTCTAAACACCCCTCAACGCTCCCATGCTACCCAATTGGGGTTGGGGCAACCACACGCACAACAAACAACAAAACAAAAAACCCACAACCAAAAACCAACTACACAAGGGGCACCACCTAGTTTAAAAGCGAACCAGGACGCAAAAAAAAGGAGAATCGTTAGAGCAACCCAAAATCAAGTAAGAACTTCACACTAACCCTAACACCAATGGAACACTCTCATGCACTAAAACAAGAGAGAGAGAGAGAGAGAGAGAGAGAGAGAGAGAGAGAGAGAGAGAGAGAGGGAGAGAGAGAGAGATGGTGTACAACTTAGCTTCAACCTTATGATTTGCACAAGAAGGCACAAAGAGCTTGCGGATTCAAGTGACAAGATTTGGTTATAGGATCACTAGCACATTGTCTTAGGGTTATGGGAGCCCCCTCACCATCCATCCTTCTACAATGGTAGTCAAAAAACAATAGCCAATGAATCACAAGGACAAGCAACAAAACAACAACCTTCAATGAAACAAGTCACCTTATGAAGCTGAATGAGTGTGCCAAGCCAAATTGAAGGAGAAGCGTGAGCCTTTGGACATGGAATTGCACCCAAAACTACCAATTCATTGATGTTGGGGTAGATACAACAATGGTAGAAAAAATATCTTCTACTTGCACTCACTCAACTAGCTCAAGATTTTCTATGCACCAAAGTGATGGTGTATAGAGAGCTTTCTCTCTCCTTACAACCAAGATAGAACTGGCGTGTACTACGCTCAATCTAGTGTGCAATGGTGTAGAGATGCCCTTCACAAGGAGAGATGGGTTCTATTTATATCTTTTTGGGATCTTTGATTAGGATTAGTTCTAATCAATTTTATTGACAAAACAAGAGATTAGGAAATAGCTTGATTTTTAAAATGGGAGTGGGTCTTCCTTATCCCTTAAGCCACATGGATGTGGGCTCAAGGGGTAGAATTATTGAGAGTGAAAGGAGAGAGAGGTGAGTAACTTGGAGGTGCCTACTCTAGTAGATAGAAGAGGGTGCAATTTACAAGAAGGGTTAGTTGTTAGTGATCACTAGAAAATGTTAGTGGCATATTTACAAAAGTGATGATGACTTGATTATCAAGGAACCAAGGGTGAATCAGGTGGATGAGCTCCTGAGATTGGTGAAACCTCCTAGAATTATGGACTCCTCTGCATCTTGCGCCACCTTCATGGTTTATCTCCACTATGAAGATGAGGATTATTGATGAAAAACCTATGATTTGCAAAGGTTATGTAAGGATAAAGTGCTAAAAATTCATGCCTTTTAGAGGAGTTAACATGAAATTGTAATTTGGGGATAGAGAGAGCGGTATGAGAGCATAGCTGTATGTAGAAGGCTATGGTGGTAAGAGGGGAAGGAGAGATGGTGAAGAAGGTAAGAGGGGCATGGAAATTTGTAAATTTGAAAGGATGATTGAGAGGGATGAGTGTGTATGTGGGTGGGAGTGTGAAAATGTGAGAGAAGAGTGAGAGGATCCTTGGGTGCATAGAATGGGCAGAGTGGGTCACACCAAACAACTCGCAAGAATTCGTGCTTTTCTCCAAAAATTCTGAAATATTTATGTACAATAATTCAGCTCACGAGCTACATGTTGACAACTTTTTCCAATTTGGATGATAGAAGGGTGCCAAAATTCGCCCAAAAAGCTGTGTATTGTGGGACTGCAAAGGTGCTTATGTGAGACCCTTTTTGGTTGAATTCTCCTTATACATACAAAGGTGAGCCCCCCATGAGCCATGCCATGACCTACCAAGTGGCCCTTGCCATATGCATGGATGATGAATTTTGAAGAATAAAAAACAATTGTACATGATAGATCTAGTGCTTGGATTTTTCCTAGCCCTCGTCTTTATGAGCACATGGTGTATGGAGAAAAAAATGCATGAGCCATAAAGGAATATCATGATAGGAGTATTTTATTTTGTTTTTGGGTGAAAGAGGAAAATATGCAAGTGAGAAAATATCTAGTGAAAGTGAGTGACAGTGTAGAAACAATTTCGACTTCCACGAGGGTGCGGAATGAGATGCATGGGTTTATTTTGTAAAAATAAATATTATGGAGTATGTACACACTAACATAAAATATTTTATGCCATGAAAGGATGTCAAGATATTTAGAAAAAATGCACACTAAGGTCTACATATTTACACAATTATCGAATAAATTGAGAAAATACTGCTATGCTTAGGTCCTTTATAAGAAATATATTATACACGAATAGGACAAATATATATATATATATATATATATAATTTTTTTAAACTAGACTGATGACTAGCTCCATGAATATTTTATAGAAAATATGGAAAAGAGTCCTAACATACACATGCCTATGTACAATGCAAGAGCAAGCTTAGCCATCGTGCTAAGGTGTTTTTATTGTGTGAAGTGGCTTATTAAACAAAATTTTTGAAGGCCAAAAAATGGCTATCATTCAGCCCTCCCCCTGGATGATGGTATATTCATGTACCATCATTCGACGCACATTGGAATGCTAATTGCCGGTGGTTAGGTAGTTATTTCTCCATCATTCCTTTGTCCCTTGCTACTTTCTCATCCTGATGTTTCACATATGAATAGCATGATTTTGCTTGATGGGAGAGAGAGCGATAGTAGCAGCATACCTCCCTAGACTTCTCCTTGCATTGTTGGTTCTTTAAGTCCTTTGGAAGGAGGCGGCTTAAATATGGATTTAGTCGGTAGCCATTTACCTTCTTAGCATGCTCCTTTCCATCGAAATCCATGAGTTGATAGTAGCTAGAGTTGATGGTCCTCTTGGAAATGTATGGTCCCTGCAATCTGGTCTCAAATTTGGCATCAAACCGATTATCAAGTGGATTGTCATACCTTAGTACAAGGTCTCCCTCTTTGATATCTTTGTCTTTGACCTTTTTGTCGAGCTTGTCCTTTATTTACGTATCCTTTCTTTTATAGCACTCATAAGCTGTCTCTGGTTTCCATTCTAGTTCCTCTAGGGTGAGAAGACGATCTTCCCATGCTGCTTCTTGTCCTTGTGCCACCTTTCCATGAAGTCGCATTGTTGGAATGTTGAGCTCGATGGGTTGCAAAGCTTCATGACCATAGACTAGGTGGAAGGGTGTGACCTCTGTCGCTTCCTTGTAGGTAGTCCGATAGGCCCACAATGCTCCATCCAAGAAGTTATCCCATAGCTTTGTCTTGTTATTTACCATCTTCCGGATGATTCCTGCAATGATGCCATTAGCCTTCTCTACCAAACCATTTGACTGAGGATAGTAGGGTGTGCTATGCCAATGTAGAATGTGAATCTCATCACAAACTTTTGTGAGCAAGCCCGTCCTAAATCCTGGACCATTATCAGAAACAATCTCCAAAGGTGTGCCAAATCTGCAACAAATGTGAGTGTACACAAACTTGCTAGCTATCCTCTCATTTACTCTTGCCACACTTTGAGCTTCTACCCACCTAGTCATGTAGTCTATGGCCACCAAGATATGCAATTTTCCATGTTTAATCCTAGGCAATGGACCCATAGCATCAATGCCGCATTTTTCAAATGGACCATTTGCAAGGACTAATTGACGTGGACCATGTAACATACGCTTGTTTCCATTAATCTGACAATTGTGGCAGCTTTTACACCAATGTTGAATATCAATGTGCAAGCTTGGCCAAACATACCCGGCAAGAAAAATCGTTTTTGCAGTGAGTTCCTATGCAAAATGACCACCACACTCTTCCTCATGCAAACGTTCAAGAATGGCAGGAATCTCCTTGGTTGTTGGTATTCTCCTAAAAATTTGATCTTTCCCCTTTGGTAGAGGGCATCTTCCAAAAACAACCTTCTAAATGAGCCTTCGCTTTTGAGCCTTTGTGAAGCCCTTTGGAAGCTCTCCCTCTAAAATGTAGCTCACAATGGGAGCCAATGACTCCATCCCCAGGTACCTTGGTTGCTTTATCACTGTTGCTACCATGATGACCTGCACTTCACTCTCAACACATGCAACTGCTTTTTGGGCAAGCAAATCAACATATTCATTCTGTTTCCTAGGAATATGATACAATTGTACTTCTTCAAATTGATTGAAGAGTTTAGAGATGGCATGAATCTTTTGCCTTAGCCTTTCATTATACAAGCCCAAGTACCTAGAATTTGCTTCACAATGAGAAGCGTATCCCCTTTTACCATGAGTCGCCGTATCTTTTGAGCAACACACATCTGCAAACCATGGATTAGTATGTCGTACTCTGCTTCGTTCTTTCTTGTGGAACTGGGCAAATTCACATGCTCTTTCATAACAACCTCACCATTTGAATCAAGCAACACAAGCCCTCCCACTGCTTTTCCTGTAGCCTTCTTCAATTATCCATCAAAGAACAAGGTGAATGAATTAGGTAAATGCCTTGGTGGTGGTAAGGGTAGGGTTTCACTTAAGGCACCTTGATGTCCCTTTCATGCACTCTATAGGTGAGAATCCCTGCTAATTGTGCACCTATAGTATCTTCTACTTTGAAAGAGTATTGGAGCTCTTGCAATTCCATGATCCATTGTGAAATCCTGGGACTTAGTGTCATTTGAGATGACACCCAAGGAAACAAGTTTTCAGTAGTGATTATGATAAAGGGTTTTGGTAGGAGGTAGGATCTAAACTTTCTCACTGCAAAGACAAGAGAAAGCATCACAGATTTTGCTTCTGTGTAATCCTTTCAAGTGCATTCATGACCCGGCTAGCAAAGTAGACATGCCACATCCTAGTGTTATGAGGATCTTGCTACAACAATACTGCACCCAATGTCTCCTTACCCACACTTGAGCTAACAAAGAATGTAAACTCCCAACGTGGAGGCATGAGAGTCGGTAGTTCCGCCAAAACCATTTTTATACAAGAAAAGTACTCTTCAAGCTCATCAGACCATGCAAACTCTACATGTTGTGTCAATTTTTGGAGGTGGTGAAGTAACTCCAATGCCAAGTGAATGAAGCGTGACATGTACTTCACCTTTTGAATAAATGAAATTATCTCCTTAAGACTCTTTGGTGATGGTAGCTCAATGAGAGCTTTTGCCTTTGCTGGATCCACCTCAATGCCTTTGGAAGAAACCTTGTGACCAAGCAAGATCACTTCATCCTCACCTATGTGGCACTTGTCGGGATTGAGTTGACCTCCCATATCATATAGCTTCTTCAAGCCTTCTTCTACCCTCTGTAGATGCAATGATTTAGAGATATAGATGCAAAAATCATCTATGAATACTCTAATAGACTTCCCAAAGAATGCTTGAAACACCATGTTCATGAATCTTTGAAACGTTGCTGGAGCATTTGTCAAACCAAACGGCATGACTCTAAAAGCAAAACAGCCCCAAGGGGTGATGAAGGTTGTTTTTAATTGATCCTCCAATGAAATACCTATTTGAAACTAACCAGAGTAGCCATCACATACCATGTAATTTTCTTTACCTGCTACCTCATTAAGAATCTCATCTTGAAATGGGAGGGAAAGTGATCCCTTTTTGTTGCCTCTTTGAGTAGACAATAATCGACACATACCCTCCACTTGCCATTCTTTTTCGGAGCGGCCACAACTGGAGAGACCCACTCAGAATTCTCTACGAGGTAGATGAACCATTCTTCTAGAAGCTTCCTCACCTCTTTGAGTAGTGCTTGCTCCTTGATGACTCCTAACCTTCGTAGCTTTTTTGCTTTAGGTTTGGATTCTAGATTTAGCTTGATCTTGTGTTGAATTGCATCCACTCCACGTACATCTATGTAATATTTAGCGAAAAGCCTAGGAAACTTTCTTAGTACACTTTAGAATTCCTCTCTTTCCTCCCAAGTAAGAGTCTTTGACAACATACCATCTAGCATTTCTTCATCATGCAAACTTTGGTTCTCCTAGGGGCCTACCTCTTTTAAACCTTGGCAAGACGTCTCTCAGTTATTTGGCCTAAACGTTACTCCAATGACTTCAATGAATGACTCCTCCTCCGTGGTGCTACCACTGCTTTCTTCTTCCGAGGTGTCATCGGTCCAATCATCCCCGCTTCCACTTTGAGAAGATTCCTCATGGAGCTCCTCTTGACGTTGCTCCTTCATGTCAAAGACAACCTTCTTGTGATTGTCATTCCTACAAATCAACATTCCGTTTTCCCAATCCTGCAAATCTCGCATCCTCATTAGCCACGGTCTACCTAGGATAAATGGATAGCTATTTCCCCTTGTAGATATAACATAGAAATCAACAGCCTTCTTAATGCCAAAAGCTTCCACAGAAACATTCTTACAAACTCCCAAACACCTAGCCTTGCTATTATTTGCCATTTTCACTTTGATTTAAGGTGTCTCATGAATGTGCATGCCTAGTTTCTGCATAAGGCCCTCTGTCATGATGGAAATTTGTGCGCCCCATCCACTAGACCCTTCCTAACTAGTTTTCCCTTGACACAGCAATCTAGCACAGGTGTAATATCCTCATTCATTTGGGCATGTGAAATTTTAACAATAGGAACATTTTCTTTGGTCCTTCTCCTAGTGCTAACTACCTTTTTTAACTCCTACCTAACTTTTGGGCACAATGCAAGAAATTGAGGCCATGATATGCTTGGAACTTTACCTCTCATGTCCTCCATAAGGTTGTAGGGAGCCATACCATGTCCAAGAGGGAAGTCTTGAAGGTTGATGTGGCACCTGGTCCTCTTGGCTTCCTTGGTTTCCTTTGCTTTCTTTCCTCGTCCATGGTCACTTTGTGATGTTACTCCTTACTTTTCCTTACCTTTTCCCCGCCCACGTTTGATGCCATTTGCTTCAATGTCACCCTCTTTGGATTGTGTGACTTCTACAACATTGACATTTGGGTTAAGCAAAGATGGAATTCCTTCCACCCCTTGTGGAGGTGGTCTTGGTCCATTTGGCCTTTGTAGAAGCCTCGGTTGTTGATCAAATCCTTCACCTACATTCATCACTGGCTAATTCAAGTTAGGTATCCATGGCTCCCCACGGGGCCAAGGACAATTATACATCCCATGTCCAGACTCTTCGCAATTCCAACATTGCAAGACTCTCCTAGGTCGTGGATCTCGCTCTTCTGACTTCTATGCTTGTCCCTTTGGACCTACAGCTTGTTCAAGGTGAATTGACAGGCTACTTAAAGATTCATTTAACTTATCAATCACTTCCACTGCTACCTCAGGAAGCTCCGTAGATGTTGATGCTTGTGACTTACCTTTGGGTCTAAGACCTTCTATTGAAACCTCTCCCCTTAAGCACTTGAGTTTATTATATTTCTCAACATCCCTAGTTTCAGCTGCATCAAAGGTAGCAGGTACACCCGCCTCAACTTTTACCTTAAGGTCAGGAAAGAGTCCGGCTATGAACCTCTCCTTCTTTAGAAATTATGCACCATCACTAGGGTTAGCAACATTTCGTATCCATAGAGCCCAAAGACGCACAAACTCTTGCTTGTACAAGTAGTAGCCATCTAAGTCTTTTTGCTTATGAGAGACAATGTCTTGCCATAATTTTTGAGTTTTTTGGGGATCAAAGAAGTCTTTCTTGAAAGGACTCAAAACTTTCATGTAATTCCCCTTAACTTCCTTATGCAAAGAGTCAAACCAAGTGCTAGCATCTTTCGTAAGGACTACCTCAAACATTTCTACACGTTCCTGATCAGTTACTATTCTCTTGATACGGCAAGACATCTTGAAATTCGCTAAAAATAATGCTGCATCCCCTCCAAGCTCTCCAAAGGAAAGAGGATATCCGGATATTTGGCTTTGGCCTCCATTGAATCAAATTCAAAGTGACAACACGTTTTTGTTTTTCTTAATGCTTCTTAATGCATGACCTAATGCTTAAAACAAAACAAAAATATAGACGTGCAAACTAAGGTCGTCTAATGATTGGAAAAATAAAAGGATTTACTGAAGCGTTTATCTTGGCCAACCTAAGAGGACCTAAAATTCTACGAATTACACGTTGAAATGGCAACTTAGTACTAACAATTATGTGTACATTTTGACTTGCAATGGGAATGATAGAATCATACAAATTCTCATGATTCATGCAAACTACTTGACTATGCTAAAGGTTGAACCTACACAAAAACTTACACAAGCCTTCCTCCGTGGGGGAACCAAAATTGAGGCGGTCCTGGGCGGGCAACAAGAGAGGCGACCTCTAAACACCCCTCAAGGCTCCCGTGCTACTCAATTGGGGCTGGGGCAACCACAAGCACAACAAAACAACAAACCCACAGCCAAAAACCAACTACACAAGGGGCACCACCTAGTTTAAAAGCGAACTAGGACGCAAAAAAAAGGAGAACCGTTAGAAAAACCCAAAATCAAGTAAGGATTTACACTAACCCTAACACCAATGGAACACTCTCACGTACTAAAACACGAGAGAGAGAGAGAGAGGGAGAGAGAGAGACAGAGAGAGAGAGAGAGAGAGAGAGAGAGAGAGAGAGTTCTATTATCGTCCTGGGAGGTCAAATATGACCTATGGGACCAAACAAACATGTCACGTGGTGTGAGTGGAGTTCATAAGTGACTCTCGATGCTCAAAAATGGCTGAAATGAGCGTCGCAATAGAGAGTCCACATCGTGGTTGGGAGAGGAAGGTATGTAGGGAGAGATCATGGCTGAATATATGGGAAAAAGAGGACCTAATGTGGTCAAAAGCTGAGCACTCAAGTAGTGTGTGGTACTCACTCTCTCGCACTTGACGAGGGCATAAGGTGCAAAGTCGATGACACTCCTCGTCAGTGCCCCAACGTCCTGTCTCGCAGCGTAGAGAATGGGAGCTAAGACAAATGGAGGCAATGGTGCGGATTGCACTCAACGGGATGGGCTCAAGGATGTAGGAATGGGTTCGGTTACCTCGTTCCGAGAAGAAGAGAGATTTGTAGTTTGGGGCAACATGTGTGGTGTAATGGCTGAAGAGAGAACCTCCGGATTTCTCCCAAGCCATGATACATTGGCGTTGTAAGAAGGCCTCATTAACTTGGGAGTCGATCGACGCATCCTTGACCAAGTGACATGCATCCCATCTTCCAAACCATTTCTTGATATCAAGCATCCACCCCGAACTTAGTATTATGCTCTTGCATGTCTTTTGAACCATTTGACTTGCTTCATATGCGATTCTAGGAAGTCGATGCAAAGGGCTACGTTGTGTCTTACGCATGTACTCCACAACCCTTTGCATGCCCAAGACCTCAATGGGAAGCAATCCGGACTCAAGAAGTAAGAGCATGTAGGGTGTTTGTGTCTTGACTTGGAGAAAGTTGGTGAGAAAACGCTTTTGGACATTCTCAAACTCTTTCCAAGTAGACTTCCCGATGCTTCCACCCCACACCTCCACTCCATAAAGAAGCACCGGTGTCACCAATGTGTCAAAGAGGTACTTTTTGAGAGCCCAACACTTGATCTCTCCTGCATTGCACATGTTCTCAAATGCATAATAGGCCCTCTTTCTGGCTTCCAAGCGAAGCATTGCACAATCTTTCCATTTATGATTGGATGGAACCTCAAGGCCAAGGTACTTGAAGTGATCTACCACTTCAAGTTTCTCATTGTTGTATACAATGCATGGATTTTCATCATTGAGGGTCTTTACAAGCATAACCTTGGTTTTGGATCCATTCACGATCAGCCCGCTATGTAGGCAAAAGCGTTCCAAGACACTCATAAGCTTTTGTGCACCTTCTAAGGTATGTGCCAAGAGCACTACATCATCGGCATAAAGCAAAAGCATGATGACCGCTAATCCGAGCCTATCATAAATTTTTGTTTATTATATTTTGTTGGTTTTCCTTGCTTCTAGAGGTTTACAATAAAAGAAAGAGTGAGAACAACCTCTGGGAAAAATTTAAAAAAATGATTTGATAGGAATTTTTTCTTGACTAGTTCACCGGAAGTGAAAGGTAGAGGGAGAACCTAGTGGTAAAGGGAAGGGAAAATATGTAAATGTGAAAAGAAAAGATATGATGTGGTTGTGGAGCCATGCACCCATGATTCAAGGGTCATGAGTGGCTCATATCATCATGGCTTTGGAGCCATATGATGATTCAAACAAATGGGACCCAAGTGGAAGACTTGGTAAAGGAAGGAACCAGACACATGATTTGGAGCCATATGATGATTCAAACAAATGGGACCCAAGTGGAAGACTTGGTAAAGGAAGGAACCAGACACATGATTTTGCTGAATTTTTAAAAAATACTTCCACTTTGATCCAAGAAAAGTTGTCTTCATCAAAGTTGTAGCTGATGAGCTGGAGATTCTGGCCATATTTTTTTTATAATTTTTGCATCTACGGTCTAGGAGATATGGCCAAAATGGCGGACGCCAAGTTTTTCAACTGTGATGGAGACCACCCCCTCTACCTTTACACACACACACCCTTCCTTTTCCACATTGAGACCTTCTCTAAAAATCAGCCATTAGTCTTCTCACCCTCCTCTCCTTCCTCCTCTCTCTCAAGCTCAAAAACCCATCAAAATTCCTCTTCTAATCACCTTTCAAGTCATGCTTAATCTTGTTGTAATTCATAAGTTCTCATTCAACCCCTTTCTATTATTACTAGATATATATTGATTTTATGTAGATTCTTTACATTTTAAAATAAGGAAGCTCTTGGACTCAAGCTATGGAGGAAGGAGTGAAGACAACACAAGTGATGATGGAGCTAATTGGTCAACAAATCACTTGGAAGGAGCTTCTTCATTGGTTGAATGTCCCTAATCAAGCTTCATTTGTACAAATTACACTTGGATCTTAACCTCACTCCTAATCACTATCTTTCCTATATAAAGAGGCCTTCCCCTTTGTAATTTCAAGACTCCCTCAGCCCCATTGAGTCTTTGTATCACTCACCATGAGCCCATAAGCTCATTCATTCACTCTATTCTTGCACATTCTAGAGTGCAAATTGTTTCATGCTAGTAACCTCTCCTTCTCTTACTTATGTTAATTAAGAGAAATCTTTTATATGTGTGTGAGAGTGCTTGATGTGATCTTGGCTAATCCTTGAGTGGTTGTTTGGTAATCTACATGCTATTTGTGTTGGGAGTGTTTGAAGTCATCCATTCCTTGTACACACACTAAGGTTAATGCTTCATTCATAGTGATCTCTCTCTCTCTCTCTCTCTCTCTCTCTCTCTCTCTCTCTCTCTCTCTCTTTGTGTAGCGGTCCTAGCCCACGCTTCCAAGACTAGGTGGTGCCCTTATCTCATTTCCCTTGTGGCGCAATGGAGTTTGTTTTGGTGTAGAGGCCGCCATTCCAAATTTCCTTCGTCACCGCATTTCCGATCTTAACCTCTTCTATGCCTTCTTGATGCATAAATTCAAGAACCATGCATTCCAATTCATCAATGAGTAGCCCAAAGAGGGTTGGGGAAAGTGGGCATCCTTGTTTGACACCAATAGTGCTTGCAAAAAATTTTGAAATTCCATCTCCCATACATAATCGACATATCACTTTTTGGTAGATGCGAAATACTGCATGCATAAATTCTCTCGGCACTTGAAGGATTTGCATACGTCTCCAAAGATTTCCTCGCGGTACCATGTCAAAAGATTTCTTGAAATCCACAAAGCAACAATACAACTTTTATCCTTTCAATCGAGACGCTTCCATAAGAACTCGAAGAGTGACAAGGTGATCAATAGTGCTATGATGCTTTCGAAAACCTGCTTGGCCAAGTGCACGTTTGCCATTCTTTTCAGCCCATTCACTTATCTTCATCTCCATGATACATCCAAATAACTTTGCCATCAAAGAACCAACCATTATAGTGCGATAGTTGTTCACATTGTTTACATCTCCTCCTTTGTGCAAAGGTTTAATCCAATTTGCACTCCAATCATGAGACATGCCATACTGAAGTGCAAGGTTAAACATATCGCATATCCAATATCGTGTTTTCTTGCTTGTCCATTTAATCATTTCAGCCTTGACACCTTGAAGGTCACCTGCCTTGCGAGTAGCAAGTTTCTCAAGCGCGCGCCATACATCTTCAATGGTAAAGAAGGGAGACATAAACGGAAGGGAGATACAACACTCCATCTTATCAACATTGGGTTGCTCATAGAGGTTCTTACAATGCATATACATATCCTCAAGAGTCAAGTCACCAAAGCTCTCAACGCGCTTGCCTTTTAGATTTTGCCAAAACTTGCCACATGCATGTGCTTTCTCTTGTGCTAAAAGAAGTTGTTTTTCGACTTCCCACCTTCTCCTCTTCTTTTGAACAAGTGCTTTGTATGTGTGTGAACATTCCAAGTAAACTTCCTTGTCTTTGATTGCATCCAATCTTAGCAAGTGTTTTCGGGCTTGACTACATTCCATGTCAAACCATTTCTTCTTGGTGCTACCCTTCTTAGACCTTTTGCAAGACATGTGTTTCACCGAAAAGCATTCCTTCGCACAAGAGAAAATTACTTCTTTGAAAACTTTCCACTTGCATTCTAATGTTGGGCTCTCTTGATGCTCTATCATGCTTAACATTCGGTCCACCATATCAGCATATATAAGTGCTCGTTTGAGGTCTAGACGTAGGTACAAATGATTCACATCATGATTGGAGGCTACATGCTCGGGCCGTTTACCACACTTGATGTCAATACATAACATCCTATGATCCGATTCCGGATTCCATTCACCAAGTGTAAAGCTTTGTATGCATTCTAGAGTGGCTTCCGAGAACAACATATAGTCAATCACGCTAGCACCGTTGTGCTTTCTACATGTAAAGTCATTGGTGCCTTGCCATAGAGATACACCATTTGCAATGAGCATTCCGGTACTATTGCACATATGTAGAAGTGACTTTCCATAGTGATCCACTTCTTTTGCATCATTAGAACTTCGATTATACATGTATGAGTCATCCATTCTTCTTGAGACATGCGGCATGTCTACTTGTTGTGTGTCGTGTTGTAACATATTTGTGCGAGCATTCGTGTCTCCAAAAACAATGACTTCACCTTGATCCTTGTAATAAGCAATGTCTTCCTCTAGTTCAACAAAGGGCTGATCTCTATCCATATTCAAGCAAGCATAAAATTTGGAGTCATAGTGAGGAATGTAGCAACCGGCCACAAACATGACTTGACCATTTGGTGGGCTGATTTTCAGCCATAAGCAGCGTTTATACTTATCTTATTTGACAATGGAAACATCTTTCAAACCCTTTTTGGTCATACATGCTATGCCTCCTTGGCCTCTTCGTTGCTTTGCATTTTTGGCCCACATCAAAGAATGCACATCGTATTTGTCAAATCCAAGAATTCGTTGCGCATCATGCTCCCATGTTTCGACAAGAAGTATCACATCGGAGTCATTGGTAAGCTCATCAATGCCAATTTCCGCATTCCATGGATACCCGTTACAATTCCAAAAGCTTATTCGCAAGCGTGAGTTGGTCTCATAGATCATGTGTCCCTATTTGTTGGGTAGACTTGCATCCTCCTTAAGTGGCTTTTCTTCTTGAGGTGATACCTTAACCTTCTTGCTTCTTTCCTCATATACTTTGCGACGTACATTTTGTTGCATAAGAGTGCGATCCTCATATACATTACAACCTATTCCTTTGAGGTAGATCCAACCATTGTCAAGGATGATCTTTCTCTTTACCTCATCAGCCATGGTACATACAATAGGTCTTTCTCCCGAGCGAGGGACTCCTTGTTTTCCAACTCGATGTGCACCATAAGCCATGATTCCTAACATGCCAAAGTGTGTAGCAAAAAACTCTTCAATAGCAACTGCAAGAGATTGGGGTGTTTCCATGCTTTCCTCCTTGATTCCACGAATGACGATGTTCTTTGAGCGTTTTTGTCGTTTGTGCAATTCTTGAGTGTCCACATTCTCTACATTCTTTGCTTGGACAACGGATTGCGTGATAGGAGATGTAGAAACCACATTATCCTTACATATATCAGCCCATGATTTGGATGCATTTCTCATATCACATACATCATGTCGTATTGTATCTATTGTTTCCTCTTTCAATACATGATCACTCTCAACTTTGCTCAAGCGCTCTTTCAATACATTCATGTCAACAAGAGAGCGTTTACATTCTTGAACTTCATTCTCAAGATGCATCAAGCGTGTTGTTTGCATTTCAAGAACCTTCTTGAGGTGCTCATTCTCCACAACGAGAACTCTTAAAGTACCATTCTCCATTGCAAGTGCGTGCAACTCTTCACCTTGTTTGTTGACGGTTTCTTGTAACGAGATCAAGTAAGCCATGATAATTGCTTCCGTTGTTGTAGATGATGTGGTTGGATTAGCATCCAAATTCCTTGGAGATTTTGCATCATTCTCCATGGTGAGTGTGGCTTTTCCACCCTTGCGAGTTTTGTCTGACATTGCCTTCAAGTCGGCAACAAAAACGCAAAGTTTTGACAGTTTTTTCAGTTCTGAGATGCTGAGAGAGAGAGAGAGAGAGAGAGAGAGAGAGAGAGAGAGATGGTGCAAGAAGGCACCTAGAGTTTGCAGATTCAAGTGACAAGATTTGGTTATGGCATCACTAGCACATTGTCTTAGGGTTATGGGAGACCTCTCACCATCCACCCTTTTACAATGGTAGCCAACAAATAATAGCCAATGAAAGGACAAGAAACAAAACAACAACCTTTAATGAAACAAGTAACCTTATGAAGTTAAATGAGTTTGCCAAGCCAAATTGGAGGAGAAGCGTTAGCTTTTGGACATAAAATTGCACCCAAAATTACCAATTCATTGAGGTTGGGGTAGATACAACAATGGTAGAAAGAATATCTTCTACTCGCACTCACTCAACTAGCTCAAGCTTTTCTACGCACCAAAGTGATGGTGTATAGAGAGCTTTCTCTCTCCTTACAACCAATATAGAACTGGCGTGTGCTATGCTCAATCTAGTGTGCAATGGTGTAGAGATGCCCTTTACAAGGAGAGATGGGTTCTATTTATAGGTTTTTGGGACCTTTGATTAGGATTAGTTCTAATCAATTCTATTGACAAAACAAGAGATTAGGAAATATTTTGATTTTTTAAATGGGAGTGGTTCTTCCCTATTCCTTTAAGCCACATGAATGTGGGCTCAAGGGGGAGAATTATTGAGAGTGAAAGGAGAGAGAGGTGAGTAACTTGGAGGTGCCTACTCTAGTAGATAGTAGAGGGTGCAATTTACAAGAAGGGTTAGTTGTTAGTGATCACTAGAAAATGTTAGTGGCATATTTACAAAAGTGATGATGACTTGCTTGTCAAGGAACCAAGGGTAAATGAGGTGGATGAGCTCTTGAGATCGGTGAAACCTCCAAGAATTATGGACTCACCCTTATGAAAATGACCGTTGGTTCTTCTTCTTCTTCTACTTTTGCTTCTTGTGTCGCATTCACGGTTGATCTCCACGATCAAGATGAGGATTATTGATGAAAAACCCCTGATTTGCTAAAAAATCATGCCTTTTAGAGGAGTTAACATGAAATTGTAATTTGGGGGTAGTAGAGAGCGGTATGACAGCATATGTGTATGTAGAAGGCTATGGTGGTAAGAGGGGAAGGAGAGATGGTGAAGAAGCTGAGAGGGCATGGAAATTGTAAATTTGAAAGGATGATTGAGAGGGATGAGTGTGTATGTGGGTGGGAGTGTGAAAATGTGAGAGAAGAGTGAGAGGATCCTTGTGTGCATAGAATGGGCAGACAGGGTCACACCAAACAACTCACGAGAACTCGTGCTTTTCTCAAAAAATGCTGAAATATTTATGTAAAATAATTCAGCTCACGAGCTACATTTTGTATGTTGACAACTGTTTTTAATTTGGATGATAGAAGGGGGCCAAAATTTGCCCAAAAAGTTGTGTATTGTGGGACTGCAAAGGTGCTTATGTGGGACCCTTTTTGGTTGAATTCTCCTTATACATCCAAAGGTGAGCCCCCCATGAGCCATGCCATGAACTAAGGAATCCAAGTGGCCCTTTCCATATGCATGGATGATGAATTTTGAAGAACAAAAAACAATTGTACATGATAGACCTAGTGCTTGGATTTTTGCTAGCCCTTGTGTTTATGAGCACATGGTGTATGGAAAAGAAATGTGCATGAGCCATGAAGGAATATCATGATAGGAGTATTTTATTTTGTTTTTGAGTGAAAGAGGAAAATATGCAAGTGAGAAAATATATAGTGAAAGTGAGTGACAGTGTAGAAACAAATTTCGACTTCCACGAGGGCGTGGGATAAAATGCATGGGTTTATTTTGTGAAAATAAATATTATGTGGTATGTACACACTAACATAGAAATTTTTTATGCCATGAAAGGATGCAAAGAGATTTAGAAAAAATGCACACTTAGGTCTACATATTTACACAATTACCGAATAAATTGAGAAAATAATGCTATGCTTAGGTCCTTTATAAGAAATAAATTATACACGAATAGGACCATAATATATATATATATATATATATATATATTATTTTTTTAACCTAACCGGATGACTACCTCCATGAAGATTTTTTAGAAAATATGGAAAAGAGTCCTAACACACACATGCCTATGTACAATGCAAGAGCAAGCTTAGCCATCGTGCTAAGGTGTTTCTATTGTGTGAAAGTGGCTTATTAAACAAAATTTTTGAAGGCCAAAAAATGGCTATCATTCAGCCCTCCCCCTGGATGATGGTATATTCATGTACCATCATTCGACGCACATTGGAATGCTAATTGCCGGTGGTTAGGTAGTTATTTCTCCATCCTTCCTTTGTCCCTTGTTACTTTCTCATCCTGATGTTTCACATATGAATAGCATGATTTTTCTTGATGGGAGAGAGAGCGATAGTAGCAGCATACCTCCCTAGACTTCTCCTTGCATTGTTGGTTCTTTAAGTCCTTTGGAAGGAGGCGGCTTAAATATGGATTTAGTCGGTAGCCATTTACCTTCTTAGCATGCTCCTTTCCATCGAAATCCACGAGTTGATAGTAGCTAGAGTTGATGGTCCTCTTGGAAATGTATGGTCCCTGCAATCTGGTCTCAAATTTGGCATCAAACCGATTATCAAGTGGATTGTCATACCTTAGTACAAGGTCTCCCTCTTTGATACCTTTGTCTTTGACCTTTTTGTCGAGCTTGTCCTTTATTTACGTATCCTTTCTTTTATAGCACTCATAAGCCGTCTCTGGTTTCCATTCTAGTTCCGCTAGGGTGAGAAGACGATCTTCCCATGCTGCTTCTTGTCCTTGTGCCACCTTTCCATGAAGTCGCATTGTTGGAATGTTGAGCTCGATGGGTTGCAAAGCTTCATGACCATAGACTAGGTGGAAGGGTGTGACCTCTGTCGCTTCCTTGTAGGTAGTCCGATAGGCCCACAATGCTCCATCCAAGAAGTTATCCCATAGCTTTGTCTTGTTATTTACCATCTTTCGGATGATTCCTGCAATGATGCCATTAGCCTTCTCTACCAAACCATTTGACTGAGGATAGTAGGGTGTGCTATGCCAATGTAGAATGTGAATCTCATCACAAACTTTTGTGAGCAAGCCCGTCCTAAATCCTGGACCATTATCAGAAACAATCTCCAAAGGTGTGCCAAATCTGCAACAAATGTGAGTGCACACAAACTTGCTAACTATCCTCTCATTTACTCTTGCCACACTTTGAGCTTCTACCCACCTAGTCATGTAGTCTATGGCCACCAAGATATACAATTTTCCATTTTTAGTCCTAGGCAATGGACCCATAGCATCCATGCCCCATTTCTCAAACGGACCATTTGCAAGGACTAATTGAGGTGGACCTGTAACAGATGCTTGTTTCCATTAATATGAAAATTGTGGCAGTTTTTACACCAATGTTGAACATCAATGTGCAAGCTTGGCCAAACATACCCGGCAAGAAAAATCTTTTTTCCAGTGAATTCCTGTACAAAATGACCAACACACGCTTCCTCGTGCAAACCTTTAAGAATGGCTGGAATCTCCTTGGTTGTTGGTATTCTCCTACAAATTTGATCTTTCCCCTTTGGTAGAGGGCACCTTCCAAAAAAAAATATGAACTCGCCTTCTTAATGAGCCTTCGCTTTTGAGCCATGGTGAAGCCCTCTGGAATCTCGCCCTCTAAAATGTAGCTCACAATGGGAGCCAATGACTCCATCCCCTGGTACCTTGGTTGCTTTATCACTGTTGCTGCCATGATGACCTGCACTTCACTCTCAACACATGCAACTAATTTTTGGGCAAGCAAATTAGTATCTTCATTTTGTTTCCTACGAATATGATACAATTGTACTTCTTCAAATTGATTGAAGAGTTTACGGATGGCATGAACCTTTTTCCTTAGCCTTTCATTATTAGAAGCCCAAATACCTAGAATTTGCTTCACAATGAGAAGTGCATCCCCTTTTACCATGAGACGCCGTATCTTTTGAGAAACACACATGTGCAAACCATGGACTAGTATGTCGTACTCTGCTTCATTGTTTCTTCTGGAACCGGGCAAATTCACATGCTCTTTCATAACACCCTCACCATTTGAACCAAGCAACACAAGCCCTCCCCCAGCTTTTCCTATAGACTTCTTAAATTATCCATCAAAGAACAAGGTGAATGAATTAGGTAAATGCCTTGGTGGTGTTAAGGGTAGGGTTCTCACTTCAGGCACCTTGATGTCCCTTTCATGCACTCTATAGGTGAGAATCCTTGCTAATTATGCACGTACACTAGCTTCTACTCTGAAAGAGTATTGGAACTCTTGCAATTCCATGATCCATTTTGAAATCTTGGGACTTAGTGTCATTTGAGATGACACCCAAGGAAACAAGTTTTCAGTAGTGATTATGATAAAGGGTTTTGGTAGGAGGTAGGATCTAAACTTTCTCACTACAAAGACAAGAGAAAGCATCACAGATTTTGATTCTGTGTAATCCTTTCAAGTGCATTCATGACCTGGCTAGCAAAGTAGAAAGGCTGCATCCTAGTGTTATGAGGATCTTGCTGCAACAATACTGCACCCAATGTCTCCTTACCCACGCTTGAGCTAACAAAGAATGTAAACTCCCAACGTGGAGGCATGAGCGTCGGTAGTTCCGCCAAAACCATTTTTATACAAGAAAAGTACTCTTCAAGCTCATCAGACCATGCAAACTCTACATGTTGTGTGAACTTTTGGAGGGGGTGAAGTAACTCCGATGCCAAGTGAATGAAGAGTGACATGTACTTCACCTTTTGAATAAATGAGATTACCTCCTTAAGACTCTTTGGTGATGGTAGCTCAATGAGAGCTTTTGCCTTTGCTGGATCCACCTCAATGCCTTTGGAAGAAACCTTGTGACCAAGCAAGATCACTTCATCCTCACCTATGTGGCACTTGTCGGGATTGAGTTGACCTCCCATATCATATAGCTTCTTCAAGCCTTCTTCTACCTTCTATAGATGCAATGATTTAGAGATATAGATGCAAAAATCATCTATGGATACTCTAATAGACCTCCCAAAGATTGCTTGAAACACCATGTTCATGAATCATT
This sequence comes from Adiantum capillus-veneris, assembly GCF_014529385.1. Taxonomy (NCBI): domain Eukaryota; kingdom Viridiplantae; phylum Streptophyta; class Polypodiopsida; order Polypodiales; family Pteridaceae; genus Adiantum; species Adiantum capillus-veneris. The sequence continues at coordinate 64,946,681 of NC_140942.1, read as the reverse complement.
GAAACGTTGCTGGAGCGTTTGTCAAACCAAACAGCATGACTCCAAAAGCAAAACAACCCCAAGGGGTGATGAAGGTTGTTTTTAGTTGATCCTCCAATGCAATACCTATTTGAAACTAACTAGAGTAGCCATCACATACCATGTAATTTTCTTTACCTGCTACCTCATTAAGAATCTCATCTTGAAATGGGAGGGAAAGTGATCCCTTTTTGTTGCCTCTTTGAGTAGACAATAATCGACACATACCCTCCACTTGCCATTCTTTTTCGGAGTGACCAGAACTGGAGAGACCCACTCAGAATTCTCTACGGGGTAGATGAACGCGGATCCTAGAAGATTCCTCACCTCTTTGAGTAGTGCTTGCTCCTAGATGACTCCTAACCTTCGTAGCTTTTGTGCTTTAGCTTTGGATTCTGGCTTCAGCGCGATCTTGTGTTGAATCGCATTCACTCCACGTACATCTGTGTAATCTTTGGCAAAAAGACTAGGAAACTTTGTTAGCACACTTTTGAATTCCTCTCTTCCTCCCAAGTAAGAGTCTTTGACAACATACAAGCTAGCATTTCTTAGTCATGCAAACTTTGGTTCTCCTGGGGGCCTACCTCTTTTAAACCTTGGCAAGATGTCTCTTCGTTATTTGGCCTAAAAGTTACACTCATGACTTCAATGGATGACTCCTCCTCCGTAGTGCTACCATTGATTTCTTCTTCTCAGGTGTCATCGGTCCAATCATCCCCGCTTCCACTTTGAGAAGATTCCTTCTGGAGCTCCTCTTGATGTTGCTCCTTTATGTCAAAGACAACCTTCTTGTGATTGTCATTCCTACAAATCAGCTTTTCGCTTTTCCAATTCTACAAAGCTTGCATCCTCATTAGCCACGGTCTACCTAGTATAAATGGATAGCCATTTCCCCTTGTAGACATAACATAGAAATCAACAGCCTTCTTAATGCCGAAAGCTTCCACAGAAACATTCTTACAAACTCCCAAGCACCTAGCCTTGCTATTATTTTCCATTTTCACTTTGATTTAAGGTGTCTCATGAATGTGCATGCCTAGTTTCTACATAAGGTCCTCTGTCATGATGCAAATTTGTGCGCCCCCATCCACTAGACCCTTCCTAACTAGTTTTCCCTTGATATAGCAATCTAGCACAGGTGTAATATCCTCATTCATTTGGGCATGTGCAATTTTAACAGCAGGAACATTTTCTTTGGTCCTTCTCCTACTGCTAACTGCCTTTGTTAACTCCGTCCTAACTTGTGGGCACAATGCAATAAATTGAGGCCAAGATATGCTTGGACCTTAACCTCTCATGTCCTCCAAAAGGCTGTAGAGAGCCAAACCATGTCCAAGAGGGAAGTCTTGAAGGTTGATGTGTTGCCGTGTCCTCTTGGCTTCCTTAGTTTCCTTTGCTTTCTTTCCTCATCCATGGTCACTTTGTGATGTTAATCCTTCCTTTTCCTAACCTTTTCCCCACCCACGTTTGATGCCATTTGCTTCAATGTCACCCTATTTGGCTTGTGTGACTTCTACAGCATTGACATTTGGGTCAGGCAAAGGTGGAATTCCTTCCACCCCTTGTGGGAGGTGATCTTGGTCCTTTTGGCCTTTGTAGAAGCCTCGGTTGTTGACCAGCTCCTTCATCTACATTCATCACTGGGTAGTTCAAGTTAGGTCTTCCTGGCTCCCCACGGGGCCAAGGACAATTATACATTCCATGTCCAGACTCTCTGCAATTCCAACATTGCAAGACTTTCCTAGTTCGTGGATCTCGCTCTTCAGACTTCTTTGCTTGTCCCTTTTGACCTACAACTTGTGCAAGGTGAATTGACATGCTACTTAAAGATTCATTTAACTTCTCAATCACTTCCCTCGTTACCTCAGAAGCTCCCTAGATGTTCATGCATGTGACTTACCTTTGGGTCTAAGACCTTCTATAGGAACCTCTCCCCTTAAGCACTTGAGTTTCCTATATTTCTCAATAGCCCTAGTTTCAGCTGCATCAAAGGTAGCAGGTGCACCCACCTCAACTTTTACCTTAAGGTCAGGAAAGAGTCCAGCTATGAACCCCTCCTTCTTTAGAAATTCTACACCATCACCAGGGTTAGAAACATTTTGTATCCATAGAGCCCAAAGACGTACAAAATCTTGTTTGTACAAGTAGTAGTCATCTAAGTCTTTTTGCGTATGAGAAACAATGTCTTGCCATAATTTTTGAGTGTTTTGGGAATCAAAGAAGTATTTCTTGAAACGATTCAAAACTTCTGTGTAATTCCCCTTAACTTCCTCAGGCAAAGAGTGAAACAAAGTGCTAGCATCTTTCCTAAGGACTGCCTCAAACATTTCTACACGTTCTTGATTAGTTACTATTCTCTTGATACGGCAAGACATCTTGAAATTCGCTAAAAATAATTCTGCATCCTCTCCAGGCTCTCTAAAGAAAAGAGGATATCCGGACATTTGGCATTGGGCCTCCATGAATCAAATTGAAAGTGACAACACGTTTTTGTTTTTCTTTCTTAAAAATATTTACACAATAATGTTTTCTAAATTGCAATCTATTCTACAACAAAATAAAAATATTCACATCAAATGACCTATGATAATCAATAAGAGGTGGGATGACAGGGTTTGGTGATGCAAGAAATTTTCCTACTCTTTGGGCACCAAACATGAACACCATACGTTGTTGAAAATGAATCTTTCTACTAATTGCAACATTTATTCTAATGTGTGGAGTGAAATGGAAGGGAAAAACCTCTATTCTTGGGCCATTATCCATTATCTATGGATGACCTAATTCTTAAATCAAGACAAAAATATAGACGTCCAAACTAAGGTCGTATCTAATGGTTGGCAAAATAAAAGGATTTACTGAAGCATTTATCTCGGCCAACCTAAGAGGACCTAAAATTCTACGAATTACACGTTGAAATTGCAACTTAGTACTAACAATTATGTGTACCTTTTGCCTTGCAATGGGAATGAAAGGATCATACAAATTCTCATGATTCATGAAAACTACTTGACTATGCTAAAGGTTGAACCTACACAAAAACATACACAAGCCTTCCTCCATAGGGGCACCAAAATTGAGGCGGTCCGGGGCGGGCAACAAGAGAGGATACCTCTAAACACCCCTCAAGGCTCCCGTGCTACTCAATTAGGGATGGGGCAACCACAAGCACAACAAAACAACAAACCCATAGCCAAAACCCAACTACACAAGGGGCACCACCTAGTTTCAAAGCGCACTAGGACGCAAAAAAAAGGAGAATCGTTAGAGCAACCATAAATCAAGTAAGGACTTTACACTAAACGTAACACCAATGGAACACTCTCACACACTAAAACACGAGAGAGAGAGAGAGAGAGAGAGAGAGAGAGAGAGAGAGAGAGAGTTGGTGTACAACTTAGATTCAACCTTATGCTTGGCACAAGAAGGTACCTAGAGCTTGCGGATTCAAGTGACAAGATTTGGTTATAACATCACTAGCACATTGTCGTAGGGTTATGGGAGACCTCTCACCATCCACCCTTTTACAATGGTAGCCAACAAACAATAGCCAATGAAAGGACAAGCAACAAAACAACAACCTTTAATGAAACAAGTCACCTTATGAAGTTAAATGAGTTTGCCAAGCCAAATTGGAGGAGAAGCGTTAGCTTTTGGACATAAAATTGCACCCAAAATTACCAATTCATTGAGGTTGGGGTAGATACAACAATGGTAGAAATAATATCTTCTACTCGCACTCACTCAACTAGCTCAAGCTTTTCTATGCACCAAAGTGATGGTGTATAGAGAGATTTCTCTCTCCTTACAACCAATATAGAACTGGCGTGTGCTACGCTCAATCTAGTGTGCAATGGTGTAGAGATGCCCTTTACAAGGAGAGATGGGTTCTATTTATAGGTTTTTGGGACCTTTGATTAGGATTAGTTCTAATCAATTCTATTGACAAAACAAGAGATTAGGAAATATTTTGATTTTTTAAATGGGAGTGGTTCTTCCCTATTCCTTTAAGCCACATGAATGTGGGCTCAAGGGGGAGAATTATTGAGAGTGAAAGGAGAGAGAGGTGAGTAACTTGGAGGTGCCTACTCTACTAGATAGTAGAGGGTGCAATTTACAAAAAGGGTTAGTTGTAGCATTTAATGGCCTAATAACTTATGTGTAGCGAAAATTAGCATGAACATAGTGGGCATTTCATTAGAGTAGATTCCTAATGATAATTACAAGAGTGCTTGGGTGGAGAGAGCAACAAAAAGCATAACACCTAGTTAGATAGCATCGACAATACTTTCAAAAGAGAGAGCAATTAAGCTATTGACAACAGTTGAGGACCGGATTTTCATGGAGCCGGTCCCCCCTCCAAAAGGATTTGTATTATGGTTTCTCCCAGCAAGAGAGACATTGTACAATACAATTCTTTGTGTTCCTTCAAGACTAGCTAGTGCAATGAAGATGGAAACTTCATGCACTAAGCAAAACACTTAACAAACACAACTTGAATTATCCCCTTTCTCAAACCCAAGACCTCACACACCTTCGAAGATGGTGAGAGCTAGCAGGGTATGAGAGTAGATTGAGAGGAAAAAGGAGTATCCTACGAGAAAGATGTACATCTCCTCACATAATCACTCATATGTAGCATAGCTTAGCTTAGTAATTAGCTTGGTAGAGGAGATGAGCATGCATTGAAGCTTGGCTCTTGGTTGGATTTGCATCCACATGCCAAGAGAGTGTTGATGTAGGCTTCTATCTCACAAGCTTGGAGTAGGTGATGAGTTCTCCATTAAAGCTTGGGAAGAGATAGTCTTCTCTTTCTTCACACATGAGCTTGTGTGAGTGTGTGTGTGATAATGCTTTGCAAAAATCAGCCCCCTCTCTCTCTTGGGCGAGCCCTCTTGCTAAATGCTCTTCCTGAAGCCTCATTGGCCCTCCCCAAGTCAAGCCAATTACAATTAAGCAGCATAAGTGATAGCCTTCTGACATGTGTCCCCATTTCCCCTTTTGTGAGAGCTTTAGGTAATTAAATAATTAAACTAAACTCTCATTGGACCTTTTTGCCTCCTGGCCAATAGGAATCAGGCAAGCCATGGGGCTCCTGAATGCTCATTGGACCCCTTGGGAGACTGCCCAATAGTCTTCTAGGAGACTTAATTCTCATTGGTTTCTTTTATTAAATGTTTTTAAATTAATTAAACTAGATTTACACTAGCTTAATTTTCATTGGTCCACTTCAAGGGTCATCCTATAGAAATTGGGCACACCTTGTGGGCATCTGGCCTAGGGAGTTGACATGTGTCCCTCATTCCCTTTGTGTAAAGGGAGCCTGTGTGTGTGTGTGTGGCTTTCTCTCTCATCCCCTACCTTTAGGGCTCGCCCCCTCCCATGTAGGGATGTGCAAAGACTTTTAGGGCACACACAAAGCATCCAATTTTCGTTAGGGTTGACCTTTGGACACAACCTTTGAATTTTAGAACCTTAGCATTTTGGAAGTCTTAATGGGATGAACCTTAGGGTCTTTTTAGCCCATTGTTGCACATGGATCTTTTGCAGATGGCCCCCCCTTTGGATCCCTATTTTCCCTCTTTTGGATCCCTACTGTGGCCGGTCTGCTAGCTTAACCAATATTCTAGCTTTTTCTCCCCTGGCCTTCCCCACATTCGATGATCAGTTTAATATGAGAAAATCATTTAGGAGAATTAGATATTGATTATTATGACATTACCTCTCTCTTGAAATCATAGTCGTCCTCGACTATGGTGTAGAGAAGATAAAGCATGTTCATGAGTCCTTTTCTTAGCGGGTAGAGGATCCCTATGTTACCCTACGACATCATTCCACAATGGACGACTAGTCTATTTGGCGCTTGAGAGCCTGAGGCTGCCGCAAGCATGTCTGCACATTAGTCCTATCAATCTTCCATAGTAGAGTGACAAGCTCTACTTGGTGTTTGGGAGACGTCGTCTCCGCAAACTTGATCTAAGCATGCATACTACTTCATTTTTGTGCACAAATAAAGAAAAAGAGAGTCTTATAAGACAAAAATTTTGTTCATTTTTAACATTTTGTACATTTGCTTACTCTTGGGAAGCATTGTAAGCATTGACAAGGTTTTGGTTATCCTTTAATTGTATGCCTTGCATCCATCTAGCATCTTCAAAAGGATAATTCTTAAACTTAATAAGATATCGTCGGATAGTCTTACTGCCTCTTAGTACCTTGTCTTCATGTCGGAGAATGGACTCGGGCTGCAACACCTCTTCTTGGTCCTCCATCTCCGGTGGGTCTTCAATAGTTGGTTCTTGAGGTGGCTCTCCTTTGTAAGGCTTTAATAGGCTCACATGAAAAGCATTGTGTATGAGCCAATGATTGGGCAACTTGAGTTGATAGGCCATCTCATTGATTGGCCTAAGAATCTGAAAGGGACCATAGTACCTTTTTGCTAGTTTAGCATAGTACTTTTGGTGACCCGTAGGATTCTTGCCCGTTGTGTGCCTTAATCGAGCCTTGGGAAACTTTAACAAGACCCAATCGTTTTCTTTAAAGTCTTGGGATCTTCTGTGCTTGTCAGCAGCAGCCTTTTGCCTTTGCTGTGAGATAGAGATAGCATCCTTAATCTTTTGGAAATATTCTTGTAGGTCTCGGCTATACTCATTTGCAGCGAAGATCTTCCCATGTACCTTAAGTAGCAAGGGACTTTTTGATCTTCCCTCAATTACCTCGAAAGGTGCTTTTCCTGTGGAAGTATGTACAGTGTTATTGTAAGCATACTCCACTAAGGGCAAGTACTTCTCCCATTGGGATCTTTGATCTACTTCCGTTACATAGGCTTTTAGTAGATCGAGAATTGTTAGGTTAGCTATTTCACTTTGGCCATCCGTTTGTGGATGATAGGCCGAAGAGAAATTTAGCCTTGTCCCTAAATTCTCAAAGAGACCCTTCCAAAAATTACTGGTCATTCTAGGATCTCTATCCGACACTATGGACATTGGCAAGCCACGGTATTTGAAAATTTGTGAAATGAAGAGGGTTGCCATTTGATGGGCTTTGATAGTCTTTTTGACAGGTATAAAATGAGCTTGTTTATTGAACCTCTCTACTATCGCCCATATTCCCGTATTCCCATGGATAGACTTGGGCAATCCAAAGATAAAATCCATGGATATGCTCTCCCATGTGAATTAGGGATTGACAAGGGTTGAAGCAATCCAAGTTGCTTCCCTCTATCAAATTTTGTCTTTTGACATACCACACATTTGGAAACATACTCTTGTATGTTCACTTTCATGGTAGGCCAATAGAAATATGTTTCAATTCCCTTTAAGGTAGACTGAATCCCTCTATGCCCCGCATATGGGGGAGATGAGATTCATACATTACTTTCTCATGCAGGGAGTTAGTAACGCATAGTCTATTGCCATAGAGAAGATAACCATCTTGTAAAGTAAATGGTTTTTCTTTCTTCCCTAATGTAAGGGCTGAAATCACATCTCTAAAATCGGGATCAATAGCATACTCATCTATCATTGAAGATAGATCATTGTGAGTTGCTATGGAAACCGCATTCACTCTCGGCCGTCTTGAGAGTGCATCGGCTACTTGATTATGCTTGCCAGCAATGTGAGCAATATAAAAATGAAATTGCGAAAGGAAATTTGCCCACCTCATTTGTTTGTCGGAGAGCTTGGTCTGCATCATGAAGTACTTAAGACTTTGGTGATCCGTTCGCAGAATGAAAGGAGTCCCCAATAAATAGTGCTTCCATGAGTCTAAGGCATGTAGAACTGCAAGGAGTCCTTTTTCGTATATGCCTAGAGCTTGCTCAACAGGGTTGAGCCTTCGGCTCTCATAGCCTATGGCATGCCCTTCATGGAGCAAAACAGCTCCAAGGCAATCACCACAAGCATCACATTGGACCTCAAATGGTTTTGAGAGATCCGGTAGTGTAAGAACAGGTTGAGAGATAAGCTTTTCTTTAAGCTTTTCAAAAGCATTGTTCTCCTTAGCAGACCATGTATACCTAACGCTTTTCTTTGTTAGGTCATGTAATGGTCCCGCAATTTGTGAGAACTTTTCTATGAAGCGTCTATAGTATGCGCACATACCTATAAAGCTTCTTAGTTCATGAAGATTCCTTGGTTTAGGCCATCCTTTTATTACCTCTAACTTGGATGGATCCATTTGGATGCCATCTTGAGAGATAATGTGACCTAAATACTGAATCTCTTGCAAGAAAAATTCACTTTTCTTTCGATTAACATAAAGTTTATTCTTTCTTAAAACTTGAAAAATTACCTGGAGGTGTTGCTTGTGTTCCTCCAATGAATTAGAGTAGATGATAATATCATCAAAGAACACTCCAGTGAAGGTTCGATGAGGCCTGAACAGCTTCTCCATCAAGCGGTTGAATGTGGCTGGTGCATTGGTCAAGCCAAAAGGCATGACAATGTATTTGTAAAGACCAAATGTAGTGCGAAACGCGGTCTTTACAATGTCTTGATCAACTATCCTTATTTGATGATAGCCACTCTTTAGGTCAACCCTACTGAAGTAGGCCGATCCTTGTAGCTTATCAAATAGGTCTTCTACCCGTGGAACGGGAAACCTATTCTTGATAGTGATCCTATTTAGTGCTCTATAGTCGACACACATATGATATGTGCCGTCTTTCTTTTGCACTAATAGCACAGGTGAGCAAAATGGAGATGAGCTAGGCCTAACCATGCCCTTCTCAACTAACTCATGCACTTGCCGCATAATCTCCTCTTGTTGAGCTTGAGAAACTCTATAAGGAGGTTTATTAGGCGGTGAACTTCCTGGAAGAAGTTCAATTGCATGGTCATCATTACCTCGTTTAGGAGGTAGCTCACAAGGGATGTCGTCAATAAAAACATCTTGAAACCCCTTGAGAAAATTGGATAACTCTAATTCCTTTTGGTTACTTTTATTTTCTTTTGCTAAAGCATTAGGTTCATTTTGAGAGTCTTTAACAAAAATCATGTACACGGAAATAGAGCTCTTTATTGACTTATTGAAATCTGGTGTATGTACAATAGGGATGGTGTTACCCATTTCCTTAGCATCTATATACATGTCTTTTTCCCTGAACTTAAAAGAGATTCTCCTTTCAGGAAATTTAACATTGGCAGCCAGGCGGTCAAACCATGGTGCCCCTAGCATTACATCCTCATGCTTGAGAGGAGAGATAAAGAAGTCCTCTTTGTCCACATAGCCTTGGACATGAAGCCTCAATTTCCCAATTAAGGGAGTAACTGAAGCTTCTTGCCCCTTGAAGGCACTGTCTGTGGGTAGGACATCTCCCATCTCGTAGGATTGTATTCCTAGCTTGGTGGCCAACTCTATAGATATAAAATTGTGAGTAGAACCAAGGTCAAAGAGAATAAAAGCATCATGTTCCCTTACCTTTCCCCAAGCATGGCATAGAGGAGATCCTTTGTAGTGAGTTTGGTGAGTCTCCTCCTCTTGGATTTCAACCAAGGAAGCTCTAGGAGGATCTTGGCGGTTGTTCTTTTGGGGATAAGCGCGGTACGCATGCCCTTGTTCGCCGCACTTGAAACACCGGTTATCCTTACGATAACGCTCAAGCTCTTTAGGAGAGAGTTTATTATTACCTTTGTAAACTCCCTTCTCTTTAGCTTTGTTGGAGTTGCCCTTAGGAGACTTTTGGACATTGTCCTTCCCCTTAGGCTCATTGGAACCCTTGTTTTCCGGGGGCTTATTATTTCTTTTTGCCCCCGTTTGGAAATTGATTCGAGAGGCGACCATAGTGTGGTGTATTACCGCCGATATGGTACGTGGTCTTTGGGAGTTGACATACTCCGCCATTTCTTCGGTTAAGCCCGCACAAAATTGTTGCTTTTGCTCTCCAAAATCCAACCTTTTGAAGACAGTGGCTTTGAGTTGTAGGTCCCAAAACTTGTCTACATATTTGTGGATGGATTCATTGGGAGAGAGCTTTAAGCTTCGCCATTCGGTGAGTACTTTGTCTTTGGCATCGGTGGCCAAAAATTGCTTCATAATGGAAGCTCTTAAAGCCTTCCATGTCCGTGGAGCTTCACCATTGGCTCGTAGGCTAGACCACCATTGTCTGGCGGACTTTTGAAAGTGCATAGCTACATGGCGTAGCTTAGAGGACTCCGTGAAGCCCTCATCTCCAAACGCCGCATCGAATTGCTGGATAAAGGCCAAGACTTTGTCCGTAGCACTAAAGGTACCATCATAGGTAAGGAAAGAGATGCTCTTCCCTCCCTCTTTGAATTTCTTCAACTTGGACGACCTCTTCCATGCGGCATAGGATTTCCTATGGCCTCTTCTTTTTGATGGTTCAAAGGTTGCACCATCACTTTCTTCAGAGGGTGAAGAATTTGAAGAAGGTGGAGAAGAGGGTGACCTCTTTCTTGCCTTTTTCTTGTCTTGATCTTTGCCATCTTCACCATAGTTTTCATAAGAGGAAGAGGATGAAGAAGATGGAGAAGAGGGTGTCCTCTTTCTTGCCTTTTTCTTCTCTTGCTTTTTATCATCCCTCTTTGAATTATGGTGTGGAGAAGAGTATGATGGTCTTCTACGCTTTGGTGGTGATGGAGAGCGTTTAGCCCGCCGTCTTCGTGGAGCCATCTCCGCCGAGGTGGCGGGAGACTCGCTTCTTTCTCGCTTCTTCGGTGGAGGCTCTTGAGTTCTCCTTTGGGAAGGAGATGCATCATCAAGAAGTAAATTCTTGAGCCCTTCATATGGATTCTCTTCTTCTTCCCGAATCGGAGAGAGATCTCTTTTGGTAGTCTCACAAGGAGGCTTCCTAGGTGTTCTCTAGTCATGGTGATGAGCTTGGAGAATCCCGTGAGCACGGAGCTTCTGTTGCACTTCACTTTGGAGAAATGGATTGCCCATGGCTTGTTGAAGCCTAGAAACAAGATAGTTAACAAGCATTGAAGCATCATTAGTAGCTTGATCATGAGCAAAATCAAAGTTATCAACATTAATTTCACTCTCTTTACTATTGTAAGCCATTCTAACAACTTTTAGGTGTAAACTTTTTAGGTGTACTTTGGCACTTCAAGCCCTAGTTGCTACTCCTCTTTACCCCTTTAGAAAAAGCACTCAAGCTACTGTACCCGCGGCTCGAATACCATTAATTGCAAGGAATAGAAGAGAGGGTCTTTCGACACCAAAACAACACCGGCTCCTGTCAAGCTTCTAAGAGCTCAATAGTGGTTAAGCCGTAGGCAAGCCCCGTAGGACTCCACTATTAAGACCATAGCTCTAGACGGTGATGCCCCGTTAACTGCACGAAGGTAGGCGCACTGCAAGGCTGAAAAATCCCTATTCTACTTACTCACAGGCAATTAATAATACCAACCATTTGTAGCTAGCTTGAGGACCTCCCTTCTTGATCAAGAAAAGAGAAACCTTGACCTCTGATACCAATGTAACATTTAATGGCCTAATAACTTATGTGTAGCGGAAATTAGCATGAACATAGTGGGCATTTCATTAGAGTAGATTCCTAATGAGAATTACAAGAGTGCTTGGGTGGAGAGAGCAACAAAAATCATAACACCTAGTTAGATAGCATCGACAATACTTTCAAAAGAGAGAGCAATTAAGCTATTGACAACAATTGAGGACCGGATTTTCATGGAGCCGGTCCCCCCTCCAAAAGGCTTTGTATTATGGTTTCTCCCATCAAGAGAGACATTGTACAATACAATTCTTTGTGTTCCTTCAAGACTAGCTAGTGCAATGAAGATGGAAACTTCATGCACTAAGCAAAACACTTAACAAACACAACTTGAATTATCCCCTTTCTCAAACCCAAGACCTCACACACCTTCGAAGATGGTGAGAGCTAGCAGGGTATGAGAGTAGATTGAGAGGAAGAAGGAGTATCTTACGAGAAAGATGTACATCTCCTCACATAATCACTCATATGTAGCATAGCTTAGCTTAGTAATTAGCTTGGTAGAGGAGATGAGCATGCATTGAAGCTTGGCTCTTGGTTGGATTTGCATCCACATGCCAAGAGAGTGTTGATGTAGGCTTCTATCTCACAAGCTTGGAGTAGGTGATGAGTTCTCCATTAAAGCTTGGGAAGAGATAGTCCTCTCTTTCTTCACACATGAGCTTTTGTGAGTGTGTGTGTGATAATGCTTTGCAAAAATCAGCCCCCTCTCTCTCTTGGGCGAGCCCTCTTGCTAAATGCTCTTCCTGAAGCCTCATTGGCCCTCCCCAAGTCAAGCCAATTACAATTAAGCAGCATAAGTGATAGCCTTCTGACATGTGTCCCCCTTTCCCCTTTTGTGAGAGCTTTAGGTAATTAAATAATTAAACTAAACTCTCATCGGACCCCTTTGCCTCCTGGCCAATAGGAATCAGGCAAGCCATGTGGCTCCTGAATGCTCATTGGACCCCTTGGGAGACTGCCCAATAGTCTTCTAGGAGACTTAATTCTCATTGGTTTCTTTTATTAAATATTTTTAAATTAATTAAACTAGATTTACACTAGCTTAATTTTCATTGGTCCACTTCAAGGGTCATCCTATAGAAATTGGGCACACCTTGTGGGCATCTGGCCTAGGGAGTTGACATGTGTCCCTCATTCCCTTTGTGTAAAGGGAGCCTGTGTGTGTGTGTGTGGCTTTCTCTCTCATCCCCTACCTTTAGGGCTCGCCCCCTCCCATGTAGGGATGTGCAAAGACTTTTAGGGCACACACAAAGCATCCAATTTTCGTTAGGGTTGACCTTTGGACACAACCTTTGAATTTTGGAACCTTAGCATTTTGGAAGTCTTAATGGGCTGAACCTTAGGGTCTTTTTAGCCCATTGATGCACATCGCTCTTTTGCAGATGGCCCCCCCTTTGGATCCCTATTTTCCCTCCTTTGGATCCCTACTGTGGCCGGTGTGCTAGCTTAACCAATATTCTAGCTTTTTCTCCCCTAGCCTTCCCCACATTAAATGATCAGTTTAATATGAGAAAATCATTTAGGAGAATTAGATATTGATTATTATGACATTAGTTGTTAGTGATCACTAGAAAATGTTAGTGGCATATTTACAAAAGTGATGATGACTTGATTGTCGAGGAACCAAGGGTGAATGAGGTGGATGAGCTCTTGAGATTGGTGAAACCTCCAAGAATTATGGACTCACCCTTATGAAAATGACCACCGGTGCTTCTTCTTTTATTACTTCTGCTTCTTGCGCCGCCTTCACAGTTCATCTCCACGATGAAGATGAGGATTATTGATGAAAAACGTCTAATTTACAGAGGTTATGCAAGGATAAAGTGCTAAAAATTCATGCCTTTTAGAGGAGTTAACATGAAATTGTAATTTGGGGGTAGTAGAGAGCGGTATGAGCATATGTGTATGTAGAAGGCTGTGCTGGTAAGAGGGGAAGGAGAGATGGTGAAGAAGGTGAGAGGGGGATAGAAATTTGTAAATTTGAAAGGATGATGGAGAGGGATGAGTGTGTATGTGGGTGGGAGTGTGAAAATGTGAGAGAAGAGTGAGAGGATCCTTGTGTGCATAGAATGGGCAGACTGGGTCACACCAAACAACTCACTAGAATTCGTGCTTTTCTAAAAAAATGCTAAAATATTTATGTAAAATAATTCAGCTCACGAGCTACATTTTGTATGTTGACAATTTTTGCTGATTCGGATGATAAAAGGGTGCCAAAATTTGCCCAAAAAGCTGTGTATTGTGGGACTGCAAAGGTGCTTATGTGGGACTCTTTTTGGTTGAATTCTCCTTATACATCCAAAGGTGAGACCCCCATGAGCCATGTCATGACCTAAGGAATCCAAGTGTCCCTTGCCATATGCATGGATTATGAATTTTGAAGAATAAAAAACAATTGTACATGATATACCTAGTGCTTGGATTTTTGCTTGCCCTTGTCTTTATGAGCACATGGTGTATGGAAAAAAAATGTGCATGATCCATGAAGGAATATCATGATATGAGTATTTTATTTTGTTTTTGGGTAAAAGAGGAAAATATGCAAGTGAGAAAATATCTAGTGAAAGTGAGTGACAGTGTAGAAACAAATTTTGACTTCCATGAGGGTGCGGGATGAAATACATGGGTTTATTTTGTGAAAATAAATATTATGGGGTATGTACACACTAACATAGAAATATTTCATGCCATGAAAGGATGCAAAGAGATTTAGAAAAAATGCACACTTAGGTCTACATATTTACACAATTACCGAATAAATTGAGAAAATGATGGTATTGTTAGGTCCTTTATAAGAAATATATTATACACAAATAGGACCATAATATATATATATATATATTTATTTTTTATTTATTTATTATTTTTTTAAACCTAACTTGATGACTAGCTCCATGAAGATTTTTAAAAAAATATGCAAAAAAGTCCTAACACACACACGCCTATGTACAATGCAAGAGCAAGCTTAGCCATTGTGCTAAGGTGTTTTTATTGTGTGAAGTGGCTCGTTAAACAAAATTTTTGAGGGCCAAAACACGGCTATCAATAGATATGGGAGCCAATTCCATGGCTTTAAGAAAAAGGGACCTAGGACCATGCTAGGGCCCTAGGGACCCTAAAAAAGAGTGGCCATAAGGATACACAAAACTACCAAACAGGGGGTTTTGATTGAGAGTTTCACTCGTCGTTGTGGCATTAGAACATTTTTGGGGTCTTTTGGAGGGCCATTAAGTGGAGAGAGAAATAAACGCGCATCCAATGAGAACACTTGAGTCTCTCTCTCTCTATCTCTCTCTCACACACACACACACTTTTTGTGAGTCTATCCCTCTCCATCTCTCTCTCTCTCTCTCTCTCTCTCTCTCTCTCTCTCTCTCTCTCTCTCTCTCTCTCTCTCTCACACACACACACACACACACATTCTTAAGAAGTAGCACTATGGCATGCGGGTGGCTTCTTGCCATCGATAGAGTTTGCCCCGCGCGCCATAGTGCTACTTCCTCCCCCTCCCCCTTGCAAACTCTGCTTCTCCTCCCCTAGATTATCCACATCTCTCTCTCTCTCTCTCTCTCTCTCTCTCTCTCTCTCTCTCTCTCTCTCTCCCCCCCCCCCCCACAGGTTTTCTTGAGAATTAGCACTATGGCGTGTGGGCGGCTTCCTGCTATTGATGGAGTTTTCCCCACACACCATAGTGCTACTTCCCACCCTCGCCCTTCCAAATTACCTTCAACTCCTGAGCATGCATCTCTCCATAAGATGCCAAATATACTTTCACCTTTGCAAGTTGTTCTTGTAGCATTAGACTATATGAACCAATTCCCCACCCTTAGCGAGTACCATTTTACATGACAGAGTTCACAACGGCTCTCTCTCTCTCATACCTGCAAGAATATGTAGCTTCTGAGTTACTGTGAAGGACAATAAGAAATTCCTCTAAATAGTATAATATCGTTGAATAAAGTCTCACCCTCTTTGGGATTGAGTTGTGGTCTTGTGAGACACTTACTCTCTCTTCTTCTTCTTCTTCTTCTTCTCTCTCTCTCTCTCTCTCTCTCTCTCTCTCTCTCTCTCTCTCTCTCTCTCTCGTTGTAGACTATCCTTCACACACACAGAGAGAGAGAGAGAGAGAGAGAGAGAGAGATGCCAAGCCCAGGAAAAGGTAACAAGAATCTATGCTTCTGTTGCACAATTTTACATGAGGATTATTGCTTATGTGATAGATAGATAGATATATATGAGCTTTCTATTTTTTCATACAACGCGTGCGGATGCACAAAGTGTTGATATATTCTCTTGTGTGCATCATGCGACAAAATATTGAGAGAAAGAGGATGTATGTTTTTTCTTCGCATGGCGCGCATCGATGCGTTTACAAACCTTTAGTTGTCTTGCGCACGCCATAGAGCATAGTAGAGAGAGAAAGAGGTAGAGAGTGACTTAAAAGCTACAAACACACACACACACACACACCCACAAAGAGAGAGAGAGAGAGAGAGAGAGAGAGAGAGAGAGAGAGACTCAACAAGGGAGGCTACAAGGGCACATGAAATGGCCAAACAAGGGTCCGTTTGGCCATTTCACGCACCCTTGTGTCCCTTCTTGTTGAGGGTCCCTGGGGCCTTAAAATGACAAACACAAGCACATTTTAGATGTTTGGCAATGATTCAAGTAGCAAGTCTTTTTTTTTTAAAGTGTTAAAATTTAAGGTGTTTTCAATAGCTTGTAGCTCCCAATTGGCTCCGAATCTATCCGAGCTTGTCTCACATGAATTTGTTTATCTTGTTGCGTTCTTCGACCATCGTGTGATGCAAAAAAGTTATATCCTGCTTGGTTTTCCCAAAAATCAATGTGCAAGTTGACAATTTCTTTAAAAATGATGTAAAACAGACATTTCTTACTTTTTCCTTAATCTACGAGCTTCAATGAGCATCAAAACCATGTAATCTGAAAATACTCAAGGAATCAATGTTTTTCCTTGTGTTAAAGGGTTGTATTTCCTACATACAAAACTTTTCCAAAATCGTACCCTAACACCTTCAAAAGTGGCTTCCAAGGAGTTCCCTCAATTAAAATTTGCAACGGAAGGACAACAATCAAAATGAACTAGACTGTGTAAATTTCAAACAAAAGTTATTGCTAAAAATTCAAAAATAGGCCCCCCTTGGATTCCCTTCAACAATAGAAATCAAAGGGTTAAAAGAGAGATATGGTGTCACAAGTGCATGGTCAAAATATCATCGAGGGTTATTCCTTAAAGATATCTTTTATGCTATCATGTCTTCTCATGTACAATCTTACCAAACAAAAACAAATTTACGCTTTAAATGACTTCAAATCTTGTTTAACTTATTAAACAATCTCAGAATATGGTAGACCAACAAAAAGGTCCAAATTTCTTCTCATTGACTTTGATAAACATACATTCATGAATATTTTACAAGGGGTAGTGCGGTCATAAATCTTGCATCCATTCCATGGCATAGTATGCTCATGGGGTGACCTATCACATAAAAATATCTTTGGTGGGGGTGCCCTTATGTTAGGAAAGGGTGTGTTGCTCATGGA
The DNA here is from genome assembly GCF_014529385.1 of Adiantum capillus-veneris. Lineage (NCBI taxonomy): Eukaryota > Viridiplantae > Streptophyta > Polypodiopsida > Polypodiales > Pteridaceae > Adiantum > Adiantum capillus-veneris. The sequence continues at coordinate 64,929,622 of NC_140942.1, read as the reverse complement.
AAGCTGTTGTATTGTCCTACTAGGGATCTCTCCATGTTAGCATAATGGTTCTCGGTGTAGTGGGAGCCACATTTCTTGAGGAGAGCTTTGTGCCACCGTAAAATTTTCCTGTTATGCCAGTTCTTTGAGCCATTGTTGCAGACACCACCACTCAAATAGCATAGTAAGAGGTCACCTTATACCATGACATGCTAGAGACCTGTTCTTCAAACAAAAACATGTATAAATTCAACATTTTCAAGATGTATAATAAAGACACTTGTTAAATATATGTTGTAAACATTTGCAAGTATTTCCATCCAATTGGTAATAAACAATCCTGAAATATACATTATGATGAGATTACCCACCTCTAATAAGCATGGATTGAAGCACCTACCTGCAAGATGTAGCAAAGAAGGTTGTTTTAGAGAAAAAACGGTGACACTTAACCTATCTAACCTTTGACCTTTCACTATTTGACACTCATCGATTTCACCACAAAAGCAACCTTTGTGACAAGCACTACAAAACAAGTAGAGACAAGACCTTAGACTTGAAAGCCTATGATAAGAAGAACGCAACCAAAAGTAAGAAGTATATTGTTCCCTTGCACCAAGGGGCGTTTCTTTCAAATATGTGATGGTGTTGGCACGCTTCATAATGTGGACATACTTTTCTTGCATTTTTTGTCGGAGAGTTTCAACCTCCCTCTCCAAAGAGGTAATAATTTGTTGTAATGCCACTGTTTTGAGCTGAAGAGATTATTCATGTATCCACAAATGCAAAAAAGCACGTGCATCCACAGACAAACGCTTGCAATAGCCTAACAAGCATGCTTCTCCCTTCCCAAGATATTGAAGAAATGTCAAAAGGCTATTAAAGGATGGATGAAAGCGACTTATAGGATTGTAAGGGTACAAATGGCCATCCACCCAAATATCGACATTCGTCTCACTGACAACACGACGTTCTTGTGATGACCTGTGCTTGCCCTCACCTGCGGCCTTCAGTGAAAACTCCATGTGTAGGTGAATATGTATGCTTTTGGTGTGCAGAGTGCATGGTGGTGGAGGCACATGATTGGTGATGTTCGTAAGCACCATGGCAGCTGATGCTGCATGAGGAAGCAAAGGATGAAAATAGAGAGGGGAGGAGGGAGAGGGAGGGAGACGGGGAAAAGGTGGGAGAGGGGGATATGGGAGGAGAGAAGGAGGCAAGTTAGGAGAGGGAGATATGAGGAGGAGAAGGGGGCAAGGTGGGAGAGGGAGAGGAGGGAGGAGGAGGAGAGAACAAAGGGTTTTTTTTGGGGATATTTTTTTAGAAAAAGTGGACTTTTAGTGCTTGTAGATCGAAAAAGGTTAAAACATGGTTTTTTGGATATGCATATATGTTGGGAGAGAGTTTTAAGTTTTTTTTATATAAAAAAATGAGTTTTTTTGAAAAAAAAACAATTTTAGGCCCTTAGTGACACGCTTTTGCTAATGTGGCCACACTCCTTTACTCCCTTCACTTTTAAAACATTAGAGAGAGATGGAGTGACCTCCTAGGTCCACATCCTACATGTGCCTAAAAAAAAGTCTAGAAAAGCTATTCAAAACTATCCTCTTGAATGCCCTTTCCCCTTAACCCTTCACATTAGCCTTAATCCCTAAAAATTAGGATTCCTTACGAGGCCCATGCAAAGTCCATATTTTTTTCTAATGCTCTAGGTGCTTGCTTTAGCACATACAATGCTTTATTTAACCTGCATAAAAGGTCACGTAGCCTCATATTTGCATAACCTTGTGGCTACTCCATATAGATAGTTTCATCCCATTCAAAAATGTATTCTTTACATCGATTTGTTTCCACACCCATTTTAATGCAGCGAGCCACTGCAATAAACACACGAACTATAGCCATCTTAGCTACGACGCTGAACGTATCCTCATAATCAATCCCATAAGTCTGTGCATAACCTTTGGCCACAAGTCTAGCCTCGTATCTACTCACACTGCCATCAACATTATGCTTTATTTTGTAAACCCACTTACATCGAATCGCCTTCTTATCCTTTGTTAATGGCACCAATTACCATGTTCCATTTTCATCAAGTGCATCCATCTCTTCATCCATAGCTTGCTCCCATTTTTCATCCTTGACAACATCCTCAAAACATGTGGGTTCTATTTCCTCTGTAATCTTTTCCATAAATGCACAATGACGATCCACATAACTATCATAAGTCAATCTCTGCACATGATTTCTTTCTCTTTCTGACATGCGTGGTCCTTTGCATGTGCCTTATTCCATGCTTGCATTCTTCTTGCACCTGGAGTCTTTACAGAGGTATGCCAAACTCCTCATCCAAAATCTGCTCAGAACCACTGCTATCACCATCATCATAACCAACACTCAAATTTGGCAACTTAGGGGCGTCATCAACTTTTTCCTTTCCTTTCTTGGATACATTTGAAGAGTTTGTAGGACTCACTCTTTCACATAATCTGCCACTCCATGGATTCTCACCATGATTTGCACTAGAGGACCCTTGCAGCCCACTCAAAACTTGTGACTCCGCACCTGTATTCTTTGCAGCCACATTCTCTCTTACATCAGCCCCCAAATCATCTTTTACATCAGCATACCAAATTGCCATTTCATAAAAAACAACATCCTTGCTCACCCTCACTTTACCCATGATAGGATAGTAATACTTTTACCCTTTCTACTCAAGAGAGTAGCCAACAACCACGCATTTTTTTGCTTTTGGATCAATATTACTTCTTAGCTCATTTGACACATGCACATAAGCAATACATCAGAATACTTTAAAATCTGATACATTTGGTTTTTCACCACTAAACTTTTCTTCAGGCGTCATATCATGTTCTGCAGCAGTAGGGGTCATGTTCAAAATGTAGACACATGTAGCAATAGCCCTAGCCCAATAACAATGAGGCATGTTTGTCTCATTCATTGTAACATTTAATGGCCTAATAACTTATGCGTAGCGGAAATTAGCATGAACATAGTGGGCATTTCATTAGAATAGATTCCTAATGAGAATTACAAGAGTGCTTGGGTGGAGAGAGCAACAAAAAGAATAACACCTAGTTAGATAGCATCGACAATACTTTCAAAAGAGAGAGCAATTAAGCTATTGACAACAGTTGAGGACCGGATTTGCATGGAGCCGGTCCCCCCTCCAAAAGGCTTTGTATTATGGTTTCTCCCAGCAAGAGAGACATTGTACAATACAATTCTTTGTGTTCCTTCAAGACTAGCTAGTGCAATGAAGATGGAAACTTCATGCACTAAGCAAAACACTTAACAAACACAACTTGAATTATCCCCTTTCTCAGACCCAAGACCTCACACACCTTCGAAGATGGTGAGAGCTAGCAGGGTATGAGAGTAGATTGAGAGGAAGAAGGAGTATCTTACGAGAAAGATGTACATCTCCTCACATAATCACTCATATGTAGCATAGCTTAGCTTAGTAATTAGCTTGGTAGAGGAGATGAGCATGCATTGAAGCTTGGCTCTTGGTTGGATTTGCATCCACATGCCAAGAGAGTGTTGATGTAGGCTTCTATCTCACAAGCTTGGAGTAGGTGATGAGTTCTCCATTAAAGCTTGGGAAGAGATAGTCTTCTCTTTCTTCACACATGAGCTTTTGTGAGTGTGTGTGTGATAATGCTTTGCAAAAATCAGCCCCCTCTCTCTCTTAGGCGAGCCCTCTTGCTAAATGCTCTTCCTGAAGCCTCATTGGCCCTCCCCAAGTCAAGCCAATTACAATTAAGCAGCATAAGTGATAGCCTTCTGACATGTGTCCCCATTTCCCCTTTTGTGAGAGCTTTAGGTAATTAAATAATTAAACTAAACTCTCATTGGACCCCTTTGCCTCCTGGCCAATAGGAATCAGGCAAGCCATGGGGCTCCTGAATGCTCATTGGACCCCTTGGGAGACTGCCCAATAGTCTTCTAAGAGACTTAATTCTCATTGGTTTCTTTTATTAAATGTTTTTAAATTAATTAAACTAGATTTACTCTAGATTAATTTTCATTGGTCCACTTCAAGGGTCATCCTATAGAAATTGGGCACACCTTGTGGGCATCTGGCCTAGGGAGTTGACATGTGTCCCTCATTCCCTTTGTGTAAAGGGAGCCTGTGTGTGTGTGTGTGGCTTTCTCTCTCATCCCCTACCTTTAGGGCTCGCCCCCTCCCATGTAGGGATGTGCAAAGACTTTTAGGGCACACACAAAGCATCCAATTTTCCCTAGGGTTGACCTTTGGACACAACCTTTGAATTTTGGAACCTTAGCATTTTGGAAGTCTTAATGGGCTGAACCTTAGGGTCTTTTTAGCCCATTGTTACACATGAATCTTTTGCAGATGGCCCCCCCTTTGGATCCCTATTTTCCCTCCTTTGGATCCGTACTGTGGCCGGTCTGCTAGCTTAACCAATATTCTAGCTTTTTCTCCCCTGGCCTTCCCCACATTAAATGATCAGTTTAATATGAGAAAATCATTTAGGAGAATTAGATATTGATTATTATGACATTCATCAATGCTCTAGCCACTTTTGCAAAGTGCCTGTTATTCCGCTCAACAACACCATCTTGCCGTGGAGTGTATCTGCATGAAAACTGCCTCTAAATTCCATGTTTTTTTAGAAAACCATTGAATTCATTGGAGAAATATTCTACCCCTCCATCTAACCTTAGGCACTTTATACGTTTCCCAATCTATTTTTCAACCATAACTTTGAAATTTTGAAAATGAATAAACACCTCACTTTTCTACTTCATGAAGTAGACCCATACCTTCCTTGTATGGTCATCAATGAAAATCACATAGTATCTACATTCACCCATAGATGCAGTCTTTGCCAGACCCCATACATCTATATGCACTAAATCCAATGCATTCTTGCTTACATGCTTATCATGAGGAAATGAAGCTTTTTCTTGCTTTCCAAATTGACAAGCTTCACATACTTTCTGCATTTTAGCAACTCAAAACATAGGTAAACTTGTAACTATCTCCTTAGTCTGCATCATTTTCAGCCTCTACAAATTTACATGACCAATTTACGTTTGTGCAAAATCTTATATCTAGAACAACACCTGCACCTTGCAAACATGGTAGAATTCACCTTGGGCACATTTATATCTAAAGTAAACATTTTGTCCACTTTCTTTCCTTGTGCAAACAGCCTTCCATCCTTCTTATGCTCTTCAACAAAGAGATCATAGGAGTTACACCTGACCTGTAACCCCTGCTCAACCATTTGCCCAACAAAAACCACGTTCTTTGTAATGTTAGGTACATGTAGTACATCAGCCAGTACTTCACTTTACCATATGTCAAAGACAATGGAAAATTTCTTGTATGCATAATAGGATGTGGAGTATCATCCCCAGCTTCTACATAGCTAGGAATTTGCAAAGTCTGCATTTCCTTAAACCATTCACGAGGGCTGGTCATGTGATTTGATGCACTAAAATACACATACCAAACATTATCACTGGATTTTTCCACATTTGTAGACATAGTATTCAGCATGTGCTGTGGAATTGGAGCTGATCTCTTGAGACAACTAATTTCAATGTTGGAAGATTTCAGCTACTAGTGTGGGAAGATTTTAGACAGCAGACCGGACAAGAATCAGAGACTAGACTGAAATGTGGATACTGAAATAAGAATCAGAATTATATACTAAAAGTAAGGTTCAGATTTAGAAAACTAGACAAGAAGTAAGTATAATTGAAATGTATGCCATGATTGGAATTACAGATCAAGATTACAACGAATATGATTACAGAGAGAGAGTACAACCGACAATACTGCCAATGATTCTCAAGTACAATTATAGCCAAAGCGCGAACCCAAATGATAACAATTGCCAACCCGATTACAATGTAATGGGCCCTATTTATACACTTCGGGTTTACTGTAGTAATTACCATAGTAATTACTAAGTAGTTCGTTGTCCACTTCTAAGAAGACGTTCCCACATAGTGACTTTCCAGCCGTCTACATCCTTCCCTTCTTTCTTGAATTTTGACAAGATTCCAAAATTTTTGAAAAAAAATTCCCCTGTCTGAATCTGATGTGAGACTGAAAAATCCATCGTCTGGTTCTGATGTTGGGATGCCGGCTTGACCACTGATAGAATGGCCATTCAAAGATTACGAGTAGGAGTTCAAGAAGGACCAAGGATTGCAAGAGGCAGTGGAAAAGGCCAAGGTGGAGCTGTCATCTCTCCCTCCCTGCTGAGAAGAGAAGTCGCCACTGAATTCTGAGATGGAACTACCCAGTATCCTTCCATTGGACTGTCTTTCGTTTGCCTTTACCTTTGGATCGGGACGGTGCCTGATAAGTCCCAGTACCAGCATTCTCCTTCTGAATTAGTCGGTAAATGGCCTCGTGCTCAAGCTGATCCCGCCAGGCGGTGGTCATCTCTTCTTCATAAGGCGTGAGAGAATGATAGGTTTTGGTGTCAGGATCATAGAGTGTACGCCTGCCTTTACTCAGTCTGGCTCTGGCCAGCTTATGAGAATGCGAAGCAGTATGGATCCATCCTTCTGGAAGAGGTTGATTAGTTTTGACTCGAGCTTAGAAAAGAATCTCAGTCATCTCCCTGTACTGTGGTGCCAAACTCGGCTTTGCTGCAATGTCTTTTTCAGGCAATTTGGAAGATTAAACCGTAAGTTGTAGCAACTAATTAGTAATCCCGGTCAGTCCTCTGAATTGAATCTTCCACTGGCCCATACACAACTGGATCCTTTGCATCTCCTCTTTTAGTGCCTGAATGTCATTGATTTGGAGAGCATCATTGAACAACCTCTGCCAAGTCTTCCATTCCACAGTTGACCGCTCATACCAATCCTGAAGCTCATCAGTAATTTTGAAGTATGTGAGACGATCAACTGGTTCTTGATATTGAGGATACAGCGCTGGAAATAATCTTGGCAGCTCGGTTTCTCTTGCTGGAACAGCATACAAGAGAACTGGAGAATCAGGCACAAATTCTAAGAAATTGAGAACAGCCTGGTTCTCCTGTTGCATCATATTTTTGGTGATTCTCACTAGCTGGAACAGTGTTTGGAGAGCAGTTGCCTGTGCTGCGACTGACATTCGTGTTTGAGGTCCTCTACTAGTGGCTGTCTGGTCCTCAAGAATGGCTTTGACTCTCTGATCCAAAACACCTCTGGCAATTTGCATTTGCACCAAAACTTCCTTGAGTTGTACCCTAACATCCTTCATACAACGATAAGTTGGTTTGTTACCCAACAAAAGTTCCAGTTCCAGGGCTAGGGAGCGACAATCTGCAGTAGATTGCCTTTGCCAGTATGGGTTTACCACTCTCTCATCAGCATTAAGTATCCATTCAGGAACTCGTTCCAGCAGCTGGACTGTACTGGGATGCGTAGGTAGTCGACAAGCTTCTTTATCATGGAAAGCTGCTCATTTCCAATGTTCTACCATTTCCCTGGCTCCCACATGTAGCCTTTGAAATCTTTCCAAGTCAGTTAAGAGATCATCATCCTCCAGATACTTTCTAGTGATGGAGGCTTGTTGATGTCTCAATTGTCTATTCAGAGTAATGAGCTGCAATGAATGCTAATGATCAGCAACTAGTCCCTCATCCTGTACTTTCATTTTCCCTTTAGCATCTCTGTTGAGATGGGACTGATCAGTTGGTTGATTCCCAGTGTGACTGGGATGCTGCTCTTCCGTCTGCTGGTTACCCGACTGGTGCTCTTTGTCTTGTCCTTCCTGTTGGCCCTCATTCTGATCTGGTTGGTCTGGCTGTGACTGGCCTCCTTCATTTGGCCCTGTCCCACCAGTCCCAGGACTTGGAGGTGGAGATGGTGGTGGGGTATCATTATCATCCTTTGTATGCCCAGCTTCTTGATCATCCTCCTCCTGATCAGCTTCATCTTCTTCGTCTTCTTCCTCCTCTTCCGGAGAAGTCTGCTGATCAATATAATCCATTATAGCTTGGTTCATCAGAGCATTATTGTACTCACTCACCTTGTCCTACAAATCACTTTGCATACTTTCCATCAAGGACTATAAATTCTCTAAATTGAAAACAGCATTGCTTGATGGGTTTAAAATTTCAGACAAGCTATTGTAGATGTATCTTTCAGTTGGAGAAAAATTCAGAGCTGTATGGTGCAGTAGCAGTTTTCTGAATTTCGCCCGCTTCATCCTGAGCATTGTTTCAGCCCGCTCAGTCACTCAGCCGCTCTCAGTGCTTCATTCCTTTGATTCTTGATAATCATTATTTCAGATTCAGCCTTTTCTAGCTTTTTGTTCAACAACTCATTAGTTCTTTCTGATTGAGCTTCCAGTACCATGTGTTGTATGTTCTGCTCTTCCTGGGCTTTTTGGAGCTTTTCAATCTAATGTTGTGCTTCTGTCAAATCAGCTTTGAGCTTTTTGACTTCCTCCTCTGATCCAACAACCTCCATCAATTGTCCCATACAACTGACAATGGTATTCCAAGAAGACTGTATAAGGATTGAACATCTATCTTTGACTGTAGTTGGATCAGAATTAGTAGGCTCATATATTTCCACTGGAGCCACATAGGGTAGAGTTGCATAATCAGCTTTGCTGAGCAGAAGATGCCCTTTCAATTGCTAAGTCTGCATTTGCTGCAACTTGCAGAAGGTTTCCAGTATCTGTAGGAACTCCACGAGGCAAAGTTGAGAACGCTGGACCTTTACTTTTGTCCAATTGACTCTTGCCTATGTCCCCTGACTAGTCTACTATCTTCTCAACAGTGACTGGCTTGCCATGATCTTTCCCAGACCCAGTAGCAATTGTATTCTTTACAACTGACTGGCCAAGCACAGTCTTCTGAGCAGATTGCTGCTCAGTCTGAGTCACTACAGCTTTCTCAGTGGTTACTACTGTGACCTGGCTTTGTATCTGCTTCAAAAATTCACTGCTTTTTGTCAGTGTAACTTTTTGCTTCTTTGAACTGCCAGCCTCTTCTGCAGTTGCTGTCCGTTTCAGGTCGGTGGAAATGGTTTGACTGTCTGTTTCCTCGTCGTCTGAGGACGATTCAATGTTCGTTGGTTCAGGAATTGGCTTCTTAGTCCAAACCTTCTTTACCTGCTCATTAACATCTGCAGCAGTAGCCCAATACAGGAATTGCCAAACATACTAGGCTTTGAAAACAGTTTGAGATTTTAGCTTGGTAGTTAGTACATTGTGCGAGAGAATTTGGCAAAGGTTGATATGAACCTGTGGATCCAGTATCTTGGCTAACAGCATAGCAAACAATTTTTTGGATACATACGTTGGATTGTTCTTAAGGCTTACTGCTTCGGCTACAAACTTGTAAGCAGTGGAGGCTTCCAGTCCTGCTACTGGAACTCCTTGAGCACTTGCCTTGCGCTTCCATCTAGCCATTTCATCTTCCTTCATAGAGATACTTATTTGCTGCGCATTTGCCACAGAAGGTTTGGGCTCATTGGGCATTCGGAATGCAAATGCTATGGCTTCTGATGTCACTCACACCTTCCTACTATTTACCATGGCACTGCCATTTTCAGCATCAAAGGAATCCATTAGGAGAAATATGAACCTTGCATGGGCCTTGTAAGGAATCCTAATTTTTAGGGATTAAGGCTAATGTTGTGTGGGGTTTAGGGGGCAAGGGCATTGAAGAAGGTAGTTTTGAGTAGGCTTTTCTAGCCTTTTTTTTAGACAAATGTAGGATGTGGACCTAAAAGGTTGCTTTCTCTCTCTAGCTTTTTTTAAAGTGAAGGAAGCATAGGGGTGTGTCCACATCAGCAATTCCGTGGGTCAAAAAGAGTCAAAATTTGACTTTTTTTTTTAAAAAAAAATTATTTGTTTTTTTACTTAAGACTCCCTCCCAACATATATACATATCCAAAAATCATTTTTTGACCCATTTTTTAACCCACAAGCTTAGAAAGTCCATTTTTTCAAAAATCTTTTCCCCCAAAAAGTAATAAACATTTTGTTCTCTCATCCTCCTCCCTCCTCTCTCCCTCTCCCTCTCCTCTCCCTCTCTGCCCCTACCTTCCTCCTCCTCCCCAATCTCTCCCTCCCCTCCCTCCCTCCTTCTCTCCTCCCATCCTGCTCGGCCTCTCTACCCTTCCCCCTCTATCTTTTCATCATTTGCTTCCTCACGCAACAACTTCCATGGTGCTCACGGACATCACAAATGGTTTGCTTCCACCACCACGTACTCCGCACACCAAAAGCATACATATTCGCTTACCCACGGCATTTGCACCGAAGACCACTAGTGAAGGTGATCAAAGGTCATCACAGGAACGTCGCACCGCTTGTGAGACCAATGTTGACATTTGGGTGGATGGCCATTTATACCCTTATGATCCTATAAGCCGCTTCCATCAACCGTTTAATAGTCTTTCCATATTTCTTCAATTTCTTGGGAGGGGAGAAGCAGGCTTGTTAGGCTATTGCAAGCGGCTGTGTATGGGTGCAGGTGCTTCTTTGCATATGTGGATGCACGAATGTCAAGCTCTTCACCTCAAGACGACGGCATTACAAGAGAGTGTTGCCTCTTCGGAGAGGGTAGTTAAAAGTCTTGAACAACAAATGCAAGAAAAGGAGTCCCACATCCAGAAGCTTACCAACACCATCACATACTTGAAAGAAACACCCCTTGGTGCAAGGGAACGCAAACACCCGTATTCATCCATTGAAACTCTTGCACATTCCGGAGGAGCACGCAAACGACGAGTTACAGCCACAAGGTGATTTGGTCTTTACTTGCATGCTGCATTCTTACTTCACACTATTTTCTAACATTTATGTTTATTTGTTGCTAGAAACTTCATCCAGGAGGCATGCGGTGGAACAAGCCAAGATAATCGAGTCAACCTTCTCACTAGTTGTCTCAATACCGAGGACGTTATTTCTATCTTACAATCACCTGGAGGTAAGCACATTAAGGATGCAGTCACCAAGGACCTTATGCGTAAATTAAGAAATGTGGTTAATGATGATGACGTTCAACAAGCTTGTGATGAGGCTGGAATCAGCACCAAAGCCTATCAGGCTATTTTTCAACTCCTAAAGGATGCCCTCAAAGAACATGGCATTGTGGAAAACCTATTTCCCGTTCCTCACAAGGTCAAGCTCGCAAAGAAGGCCACAAACGAAGATATGTTCTCCCGCATTGGGACAGACCTACACATTGAGGACACAATGCCAACTTCCCTTTATGCTTCGTGCGCAACAAAGACAAGGGGAAAAGGTAAGAAACAATCCATAAGACCTTCGAATAAGGGCTTTCCTTACACAATGTGGAACAATATTTTCGTGGATCTTAGAAGGCTTCAAGAAGCCATGCTTAGATTTTACGAGTTACCTGAAGAAGGTGACACACTTTACTTTTTTCTTTGGTATTATTCTTTTCATAGAAGCTGAAGTTTAAGGTCTAAGCACTATTTATTTTGTAGTGCTTGGCACAAAAGTCGCTTTTGTGCTGAAACTCGATGAGTGTCAAATAGTGAAAGGCCGAAGGTTAGAGAGGCTAAGTGTCACTCTAATGAACAATGCCCTTCTGTAAACCAAGCAAAGGGATTTAGTCGAGCCATATCCCACCCTATCTTTTAGCGTGCAATCAGAGAAAGACATTTGGTGGTTGGGTGCTATTGAGGTGCCCAAAGAGACCAATGGAGTACTTTCGTGGATTTTTGAGAGAACTCCATGGATCACAGAAGTAATACACTCCCAAATTGCAGGTCAGAAGTTGGAGATTGAGGGCTTTGGTAGTTATGATGTGGAGTGGCACTTATGTGGGGATTTGAAGACCATAAAGTGTTTGCTTGGCTGCAAACAAGGGGCTTCTTCTCTCATGCCTTGTCCATTTTGCACTCGAGGGTACAAACCTAATGGACAAAAATCACATAAGAGCACTGCAAAGGCCAGTTACATGCTTCCATGGCAAGGGCATGGAGAACAAGGGTTAGATTGTCATGATGTCGGAGATGAAGGTAGAGAATGGGAAGCGTCTATTCTGAGATGTCCCATGCTCAATGCCCTAGACCGTGATCAAAAGGACCACACTTGGAATCCAATCTTTCGATTTCCTCTATCGAATGTACATTTTTGTACATTACACGCATTCATGCGTATTTTTGATAGGCTATTGAAGCTCCACATTGACTATGCTTTCACAATGAAACCGTTGGAAAAGTCCCAGGAAGCGATCGAAAGAGTGGAGGTACTCTTGAATTCCATTGGCTGTCATGGTGGAAATGTGTCTATAGTTGCTGCAAAGAACACAGGGGAGGCCCATGAAATTGCTCAACAAGTGTCAATGAGTGGACAAAAAGCTAGACACTTTTTGAAGAAAGTTTCCCAAGGAAAGCCAAGTCGATATGATGCTCAAAGCAGCTCCAACCAGCAGGCAGGTAACCTTTGGGAGCTTTGGAAGGAGTTATGCAAAGCTACTACTGACAATGATTCAAATGGCGAGCTTGCAAACAAGCGCAAGCAAGTTTGGGACCATTTTGATAAAATGGTCAAGCTTATGAGCCTTAACAGCACAACAGAAGAACAACGGCAATCATTTCAAGAAGCTTTGGAGGATTTTACCAAGGTCTTTACCCTTTCTTGGGGTGAAAATAACATCACACATTACATGGTAAGTCATTCATGGTGTATTCATTACAAGGGATTGTTTTTATTTACTAATGTGGATCGTTTGCTCATGTGAACAGCATATCTTGTTTGCGCATGGTGCATTTTTTATGCACAAGTATGGATCGCTTGAAATTTTTAGCACTCAAGGCATGGAGAAGTCCCATTATCGAGCAAGGGGAGTGTACTTCAAAAATATTCGACATGGTGGTGGAATGGTGCAATCCAATTATTTGGAGGAGATGTTCAACTGGTTTTTTCGCACAACATTTGCTCGTAAGCTCACAATGGAGCGTGCGCGACAATCCAAGATTGCTATTGAAGTGTGCAAATGGAGTCGTCAAGAGCATAGCAACAAGTGGCAAATGTCGCAAGGTCCCACCAAGCATGCTACATGGCGGCGATGCAGAGTGCGACAAGGATCAAAGTGGATACTGCGCGAGTTACTAAATGTGAACGCAGGGTCCAACTCTTAGCGACATGTTTATTTAAAAAATAATACTTCTTTTAAAAAATTACTGTGAACAGGGCCCTTTTTAAATGGGCCCTTATAAATATTGCATGCTCTCATAAATCACTCATTTCTCATAAAGAACAGGTGAGCTCTTACCAACAAAATGGCGCGCACCAAACAAACCGCGAAAGAGGATCCGCCTGCCAACAAAAACACCCTCCAAGGATGTGCAAAGCCGTCATGGCTTAAAGGCACAAGAAAACGGCCACGAACACTTGGCCGTTCTAGGAACTCTTCTGGTAGTGGGCATGGTGGTAGGGCACGAGAGTCATCAAGGACTGTTGAATCTCCACCTCCTCAAGATATAACACCTAGAAAGAGAATGAAGCAACGTGCCCAGCGCTGGAGAGAAGCAGAGGGCCAGCAAACATCACAGTCCGATAGGGAGCAGCCGTCGCGCCCCCAATCACAAGCAGGACCATCGAGGACTCGGGTGGTCAATACAGACACCGAATCAGAGAGTGAGCCACCATGGCTGCGACAAAACATACTGCGCACACACCGGGTGGCCGTTGGGGGGAAGACATTGCCTCAAGGCAAGGGAGCTCTCCCCACACGACGAGATCGGCAACCAAGGGAGGAGGAAGAATCAGAACAGGCTGCAGAACCAGCCCCTAAGCATGTAAACAGACGCAAGTCTAAGTTTTTCAAGAAGCCTTCACGCCGCCCGCCAGCAAATGTGCAAGTGCCCCCAAGACAACTGCAGCGGCGCCGAAAAATAGCAAGGGCATTTGCAAAAATCCGCCACTACCAGAAGACAACGGAGCTCTTGATTCGACGCGCCCCCTTTGCTCGCACTATGAAGGAAGTGCTTCAAAGCTATGGAAATCAGTATAGAATGCAAGCAATAGCGCTAGAGGCTATTCAAGAAGCTGCAGAGGCCCACATCATTTCAGTGTTGGAAGATACCAACCTATGTGCCATTCATGCAAAGCGAGTGACAATACAGCCAAAAGATATGCAGCTTGCATGATGATTGCGACGAGACTTCGAGTATTAGCCGAAGTTACCCCTCTTTTTGTATTGCACACCCTTATCTTTGTAATGATTTGACTTTCCAATGACAATATGATCAACAGTTGTGTCTACTCTGTCTATTATCTTTGTAATTTCAAGTTCTGTATGTAATTGTAGTCAATTTCAGTAAATTTGTGCATTTTAAGTAACCTTAGGGGTAGATAAGCCTACAAGGGGCAGAAAAAGGCCTGGCCACAAGGGCGCGCAAATGGCCCATCCAAAACTGATGGATGGGCCATTTGCGCGCCCTTGTGGCCAGGCCTTTTTCTGCCCCTTGTAGGCTTATCTACCCCCAAGGGTACTTAAAATAACCAAATTTACTAAAACCTATTGGTTTTGCATCAATATTTTATATGGATCCTTATGGACACCTTTTTTTGGTCATTTCAAGCTTTGAATTCCTTATAGGATATCAAAACTAATAACATATCGTGAAACCAAGTGTCCAATGTAATTTGACTTTTGGTGCAAGGGTGTAGTAGGTAGAGCTAAAGCAAGTGATAGTTTGCTGGAAACTTCATTTCATAATTGATTTGAGCTTTTCTAGTGTCCTTGAGTGTGAACACATACTGGAATTGCCATAAAAAGGTTGCATTTAAATGAATGATGCAAAACCAATCCATTGCAATAAATTTGTGCTTTTTAAGTACCCTAGGGGATAGATTGGCCTATAAGGGGCAAAAAAATGCCTGGCCACAAGGGCGCGCAAATGGCCCATCCAAAACTGATGGATGGGCCATTTGCGCGCCCTTGTGGCCAGGCCTTTTTCTGCCCCCTTGTAAGCTTATCTACCCCCAAGGGTACATAAAACAACCAAATTTACTAAAACCTATTGGTTTTGCATCAATATTTTATATGGATCCTTATGGACACCTTTTTTTGGTCATTTCAAGCTTTGAATTCCTTATAGGATATCAAAACAAATAACATATTGGGAAACCAAGTGTCCAATGTAATTTGACTTTTTGGTGCAAGGGTGTAGTAGGTAGAACTAAAGCAAGTGATAGTTTGCTGGAAACTTCATTTCATAATTGATTTGAGCTTTTCTAGTGTCCTTGAGTGTGAACATATACTAGAATTGCCATAAAAAGGTTGCATTTAAATGAATGATGCAAAACCAATCCATTGCAATAAATTTGTGCTTTTTAAGTACCCTAGGGGGTAGATTGGCCTATAAGGGGCAAAAAAATGCCTGGCCACAAGGGCGCGCAAATGGCCCATCCAAAACTGATGGATGGGCCATTTGCGCGCCCTTGTGGCCAGGCATTTTTTGCCCCTTATAGGCTAATCTAACCCCCTAGGGTACTTAAAAATCACAATTATACTCAAATTGACTGCAATTACATACCTTGAAATAACAAAGTCAAAAAACAAATCATATCACCAATTGAAACAATTTTCAAGATTGACAAATCAGATTGAAAAGAATTTGCAATATAGAGACAATTTCAAATATTTTTTATTCCTTCTAGCACGGTGATTTTACATCATGTATCTGAGGAGTTCAGAATTTTTTTGACCATTTCCTGGCGCCTATTTTGCGCGTAAGGCAACTCCCCAGTCAAGAGGGATTGCGCTATGGCATTTGGGTCAGTTGAGCCAATGGAAGCATGTATCCCTATCTGGGCAAGCACTTTACCACGAAAGCCAGTGCCAAACGCTGTGCATACAAGGGATCTACGCACTAGGAACACTTGATGCGCAGTTTGAGCAATGGTACTCAAACACAAAAACTTGCTCAAAGCTTTTAACGACCAAGTCATAAAATGGGCTTGGGGAGTAAATTCATTATGGATAATGGCCACATTGCAGGGTAGAGTTGTCCAAGGTAATGCGCAAGGGAAGCTTGAGGTCCAAAGCCCGTCCGCTTGCCACCCGTCCTTGCAGCAAAATCATCAACCTCCACAACATCCTGTCATAAACCGATGAAGGTTGAGAAAAAAGACAACGAAGGATAAAATAGTAACATGAAAATTAGGATACAGTTTACCTCCTGCTCCTTGTCATCCTCCTCCCTGTTGCCCTTTGCATCCAAGTCAATGGTCCCATGCACCACAGATACAAGCTTTGGATCATCAGATGGGAGGTTGCATAATGGCATAGGCATCCTAGCAGCCTCAACCTTGGCTTGCGTGGCTTGGAAATCTTCATCAACCACGTGCAACTGGTCTGCTGCCAGGACCTCCGCACATACAACTGTAATAGTGTCAGCAACAGAGTCCCCATCTGGCAAGAGCTTGCTTTCTAGGGCATCTGGCGTATTGTCTAAGGGACATTTGCTGCTGTTGCATAGCACGCTCAAGCATTCATCCATGCGCAGGCCAAATGCTTTTTCCAAATCATGCAGGAACACAAACTCCTCCTTATCCACTAACACTGAGGAGAAGCGGCTAATTTCTACCTCTGGGATAGCCACATCCGTCAGTGGTAGTGGCACTGGAGTGTCACTAGGGCCAGCCGCAACTATGGATTTCTCAACCACTTCCTCAAGACCCCTAGGGTACTCGAGCTGGTGTGCTTTTCCTTCCGCTGCAGGGTTCATGGGGATAACCTGCTGCTCCTTGGTGTCCTTAATAAAGGACCCAACTTGAAGGTGTGGTAAGCGGAGATCCTCCAAATCAGGTTCCTCGCTCACCAAGAAGATAAATGTTGCGAGCCGAGAAAGGTACTCCACCCCCAACTTGCGCTTCTTGAGCGCTGACACCCCAGGGGCTTGCTCGTCCAAGTAATGGCCTGCATTGGTTGCAATTTCTTGGAATCGTTGCAACCGCTTGGCGAATGGGCGATCACCTTTGTGTATATAGCGCAAAAGATCGCAAGGCACGCAGATCC
Organism: Adiantum capillus-veneris; assembly: GCF_014529385.1. NCBI lineage: Eukaryota > Viridiplantae > Streptophyta > Polypodiopsida > Polypodiales > Pteridaceae > Adiantum > Adiantum capillus-veneris. The sequence continues at coordinate 64,912,625 of NC_140942.1, read as the reverse complement.
CTGCATGTGGGGGGATAGATACATAATATTTTATGATGTGCTCCTCCATGAACGCAGAAATCTCCTCAAATGCATCCATGTGAAGGGCAACTGTGGCGTCAAGGTCAGGGAGACGAGTAAAAAAGGTGTGGAGGTCCAACTTCCCTTTGTATTTGGTGTCCTCGAGGAAGAGGATGAAGCATGACAAAGGGGTGGATGTGGGTACAGATGCAGAGGCTGTGGCAGCATCCATGTTTAGCCTGGGGTGTGGATAGAGAGTGGAGGAGCTCAGGAGTTGCAAAAGTGAAAATAGTGAATGAGTTAGGTGGCCCCCCTTTTAGTAATGTACCCTTTTTTTAAGACATTAAAAAAAAAGGCACTTTCACCAAAAAATGATTTCTCATCCCAATGCAAAAAATTATATTCAAAGGCATGATTTGCCGAAGCAAATCATGTTGATTACAGCGGGGATCAATATGAAAATTGCAAGAGTTACAAAGTTATAAGATCCATAGCATAGTTCCATCTATCCCCCAGTCCTCCTCGACCTTCAATTTGTCTTCCATTCTCTTCCCAATCTGCGGACATTCATTACAATAAGCATCTAATGATCGACAAACCATGATGTATTGAAAATGTGGTGGAAGGATTCTCACCTTGTGACCTTGTAAACGAAATTGTGCTTGTTGAAGGGCTTCAAAACCCATAATAACCAAATGTTCTCGAACATTACTGAGAGTCCAATGCTTATTCACTTGGACTGCCTCCAAAGCATCGTTGGGCATCTTCACTGCAATGTCAAAGCTTGCAATAGCGCCGTCTACACTCTGTAAGGGAGTCCATACTCCAAGCTTGCACATCCAACGATCATAGTGAAATCGTATGTACAAGGAGGTGCGGGATTTCAAATAGCGCATTCCAATACCTGAAGCTCCAACCTTACAACGGTACCGGTCTCCGTTGTGCATGCCCTCCACAAAACCCCAGTCCTCTTCTAAAAGCCTTCCTAATTCCTCGTAATGCGCATCTTTACATACAAGCATTGTGGTAGTCTCCACAAATCCAAACTCTTTAAAAATGTGCACAAAACAATGAATAGGCAAACACCAGCTCAAGCCCACAGACCTAGAAGCTTTAGAGTATTTCAAAGAGTTTTGGACATCCATTATCATCTTTTTCTTGAAAGATGCTACCGACCACAAATCTGGGACCGGCCACTCCATACTTAATAAGGAAGTTACTTTGATGGGTTCAAGCGTTCCAAATGCTTGTGTAGAAGTAGGGACAATATAGGAGTGAGAATAGAAGAAAATCCTTCTTTGAACCAGTTTGGTTGGGCAAAGATCTTTGAAAACGGTTTTTCATATTGTTTAAATTTCATTGGCTTCATGAGATCTTTCAATCGTCGTTGTGAAAACCTTGAAATTTTAATAGCTTCTTTCTTTCTAGAATTTAGGTAAACATGTATGGTGTCTATGGTTACTTGTTTATTGACATCACTTTATGGATCTTCAATTTGTATAGCTTGATCTTGTTTAATATCCCTTTCATTTACACTAGCATCCATAAATGTCTCTCTAGCTTTGTCCTACAATCTTGGAAATTCATATCTCCACACCCACACATACGACCATCATGTAAGAATTCCAAAAAGAAGTTGTAAATATCCAATTTTGAATACGAAAAGTCTAATATATCCTCGTCCTTTTGCATGTAGAAATGTATCATCCGATAGAATGCACTCATCGATCACTACTTCTAGATTTGCTTTAACTTGGTCCTGGAAATCTATGTAGCTTGACACAATTTGAAACTATTCTTGAAAACCTACATCCTATTCATCATTATATCCAAGAACCATAGCCATGTGATTGTTGCTTGCTTGCAAAACACGTTCTTTGAAATACTCCAACATTCTCTAGTAAGATCTTGTAACTATTCACATAAATTTGGAATTTCCAATTGCAAAAGTGATTCAATCATATGCTCTTTTGGTACACTTGGTGACCAGATTTCTCTACCTCACAACATGCAAGATTTACCTTTGGAACATAGCGCTCAAAGATATTGAATTCGGCATAAAACTTAACATGCATTTGAAAAATAGCATCAAATTTCCTTTCATATCACCACCATGGCATAGCCATTTACCTGTAGCACTAGGAGAATGCTTATCATTGTGCACCCCCTCTAAATAGGCACCCCCAAAGAGTATTTATCCCCAAAAAACAAATCACAAACATATGGACCATAGTCAAAAGCAATTGCATCATCAAACAACTGTAGTGTAGGCATAGAGTCCTTATCCCAATCAAACGCTAATGCTTGAATCATATGTTCACAACAAATAACGTGTGCATCAATGGTAACATTCTCAACTTATAAACAGTTCAAGCAATTGGTATTCCTTTGTATATTAGTCATAGAACCTAGACATACAAACATCATGCAGAAATTCCAAAAAGAAGTTGTAAATACCCAATTTAGATTAACAAACTCTAATATATACTCATCCTTTGCATGTAGAAATGTATCATCCTATAGAATACACTCATCTTCTAGAGTTAGAGTGGATCATTAAGACTAGCATTCACGGTGTTAACATGCCAATGACAAAGTTAATTACACAATAGAGATAGAGTAGAATGTAGGTGCAATACTAGATTGATTGATTTAACATGAAAGTATATACACAAGGCTCATTATATAGAGCTGGCTTAGGTATCTTATCAGGCATCACTGTGTTAAGTATGGAGCTTGATTTACCGTTGTAATTTTCTGTGGTAAAAGCGCACATTTGTAAGGCCCCCATTATGAGGAGAAGCCATCGTGCGTGAAGGAAAATCACTCACCGGAAACCAAAATTTTCACAGACAAGAATCAGGGGCAACTTTAGAGGCCTCGGTCTCCGCCCCAGAGACTTTTTTTTTGCCAGAATATTCCTTTTCGCCGGAATACTATGGCCGGACGGTGGTCGGAAAACAACCGGTCGGTTGGCCGGTGGCCGGTAGTCAATGGCCGATGGCCGGTGGTCGGAAGTCAATGGCCGGTGGCCGAATTCAAAAGCGGACTTGTCTTCTCAAGGACGGCCACACATGGGCGGATTGGAGGGTCCGATTTGGACTTATTTGCACAAGGGCGGCTACACATGGCTGTCTCTCATAAGAGAGGGCAGCCCTTTTGGCTTTTAAAAGGAGGCCATTTCTACACACATTTGATAGTGTGAAGTTGATGCAACAAGGTGATTGTGAGGTGGTGAGAGTGAAGCAAGGCGCGAGCTCTATCAAGGGTTTAATCCCTTTGTAAACTACTTCTTCTTTTGAAGTGCTAAAGCCATTGAGTGGCTGCTTTCCCGTGGACGTAGCCCACATTGGGTGAATCACGTATATCGTGTGTACTCTCTCTCTCTCTCTCTCTCTCTCTCTCTCTCTACTCTATAATCTCTTGTGTGTGAAATCTATCTCTCTCCATTAAGTAATCTACTAAAAAATCTATTTAGCTACGTCTTATTTTCTAACAACTGGTATCAGAGCAAGGTTTGCTCGTAGCTAAATTATCTCAAGGAAAGGATTCCTTGAATTGAGTAGGGATATGGTGGAGGAAGGGAAGCTCAAGATTGAGAAGTTCAACGGCAAAAACTACCAACATTGGAAGATGCAGATTGAAGACTATCTCTACCAGAAGGACCTCTATTTGCCACTAGGCAGTCTTGCGAAGAAGCCCGCAACAATGGCAGATGAAGCATGGATTGTCCTTGATCGAAAGGCACTGGGAACAATCCGGTTAAGCTTGGCGTCAACGGTGGCCTTCAATGTTTCGGAGATGAAGACCACGGAGGACTTGATGAAGTCACTTGACGACTTCTACGAGAAACCATCGGCATCCAATAAGGTATTTCTTATGAAGTGCTTGTTCAATCTAAAGATGGCAGAGAATGGTTCAATTGCAGAACACCTAAATGACTTCGTCAACTTCGATCAGTGAAAATCAATTTCGATGACGAAGTGCGAGCTCTCCTTATACTATCATCTCTACCGGATAGTTGTGACAGCCTTGTGATGGCTGTAAGTAATTCTATCTCTAGCACAAATACTCTTAAGTTTGATGATGTTGTGGGTGTTCTCCTAAGCGAGGAAATGCAAAGGAGAAGCACAGGAGAATCATCAAGTGTTGCACTATCAGTGGAAACAAGAGGAAGGCCTAAAGAGAGGTTCAAAAACCAAAAGGGTCGTGATCGCTCAAGGCGGAGCAAGTCACGCACAAAGTCAGTTCTTGAATGTTGGAACTGCGGCAAGAAGGGCCACGTCAAGAAGGATTGCTGGTCCAAGAAGAAGAAGGAGACAGAGTCTCAAGACAACAAGCCAACATCGGAGGCCAATGTGGCAGGTAAAGTAGAGCAAGATGCTCTAATTCTCTCATTAGACAATGTGTCTAATTCCTGGATAGTAGATTCCGGGGCTTCATTCCATGCGACACCACACAAGCAACATTTCCAAGATTACACCAAAGGTAATTTTGGGTATGTATACTTGGGAGATGATGAAGCTTGTGAGATTGTCGGCAAAGGTACAGTTTCTGTCAAAACTGCTAACGAAAATGAATGGAAGCTTAAAGATGTTAGGCATGTTCCTTCTCTTCGCAAAAATTTGATCTCTACAGGACAATTGGACGATGAAGGTCACAACATTGCATTCGGAAACAAACGGTGGAAGATCTCAAAGGGATCTTTGGTGGTTGCCAAGGGAGAAAAAGTCGGTACACTTTACTTGTGTACTGTTAGCATGCAACCTTTAGCTTGTGCAACAACTACAAAAGTTGACAGTGCGGTGTGGCACTACCGACTTGGGCATATGAGTGCCAAAGGAATGCAAATCCTTCAAACAAAGAAGCTTCTACCAGGTTTGAAAGAAGTGGACTTAGAGTTCTGTGAAGATTGTGTTTATGGTAAACAAAAGAGGGTAAAATTTCAAAAATCAGGAAATGAAAGAAAAAATAAAAAACTTGAGTTGGTTCATTTTGATGTTTGGGGTCTTGCAAGTACACCATCACTTGGTGGCTCATTGTACTATGTAACATTCATAGACGATGCGAGTAGAAAAACATGGGTTTATGTCATGAAGAATAAATCCGATGTATTTTCCATATTTCAAAGGTGGAAAGTCTTTGTGGAAAATGAAACAGGTACCAAGGTTAAATGCCTCAGATCCGACAATGGAGGCGAATATTGCAGCCAAGCTTTTGAAAGCTTTTGTGCTAGCAATGACATTCGGAGGAAAAGGACAACCCCAAGGACACCTCAACAAAATGGGATTTCGGAAAGGATGAACAGGACAATCATGGAACGAGCACGAAGCATGCGGCTACATGCAGGTCTACCGCTTGAGCTCTGGGCGGAAGCTGTAAGTATGTCTGTGTACTTAGTCAATCGGTCACCCTCAACGACATTGGATGGGGGAGTTCCAGAAGAGGTATGGACAGGTAAACCGGTGAATTATGCATTTCTCAAAGTGTTTGGGTGTGAGGCTTTCATGCACATAGATAGAAGCCTAAGATCAAAGCTAGATACAAAGTCCAAAAAGTGTTTCTTCATGGGCTATGGAGAAGGAGACTTTGGGTATTGCCTATGGAATCCTGAAGATGATAAAATCTTAAGGAGTAGGGATGTAATTTTTAATGAACAAAATATGTACAAAGATTACTTGGAAAGAAAACAAACAAAAGAAACAGGTGATGAGTACATGGAGCTTGAGGACGGTGAAGACTCAAGGACTGCAAACGGTGACAATGTGCAACAACATCAACCAAATGAGGAGCCTCAACCTATTCCCCAAAGATCTACAAGAGCAATTAGACCTCCAGAAAGGTTTGTTCCTTCCTTCAACCATCTCTTGGTCTCAATGAAGAAGAAGCTATGCAACATGAATCCAACTGAACAATGGACGAAGAGCATGCAAGTGGAGATGGACTCACTACATCGCAACCAAACATGGGAGTTGGTTGAGTTGCCTAAAGGTAAGCGGGCACTTCAAAACAAATGGGTGTACAAGCTGAAGGAAGAAGAAGGTAGGAAGAAAAGATACAAGTCTAGGCTTGTGGTAAAAGGTTTTTCTCAAAAGAAAGGTATTGACTTCAATGAAATATTTTCTCCTGTTGTAAAAATGAACTCAATTAGACTTGTCTTAAGCCTTGTGGCTGCTCATGATTTAAATCTCGAGAAAATGGATGTAAATACGTCATTCCCTCACGGTGACTTAGAGGAGGAAATCTACATGCTTCAACCAAAGGGGTATGAAGTAAAAGGTAAGGAGAAAATGGTTTGCAGATTAAAGAAGAGCTTGTATGGTTTAAAGCAAGCATAAAGACAATGGTACTTGAAGTTTGATCGATGGATGTTGGATCATGGATTCACAAGATGCAACTCGGATCACTGCATCTACACGAAGAATTTGGGAGATGGGAAATTCATCATCCTAATGTTGTATGTTGATGACATGTTGATTGCAAGTGCTAACATGCAGGACATCAAAGACCTAAAAGAGGAGCTGTCCAAATCTTTTTCAATGAAAGATTTAGGTGCTGCAAAGAGGATACTTGGTATGAAAATATCAAGGGATAGGACGAAGAAGACAATAAAGCTATCTCAAGAAGATTACATCAAGAAGGTACTAGAAAGGTTTGCAATGCAAAATGCAAAACCAGTTTCTACACCTTTGGCTGGTCATTTTAAACTAATGAAGGATATGTGTCCAAAGACACAAGAGGAGATAGCCTATATGTCTAAAGTTCCATATGCTGCAGCGGTAGGTTCTCTAATGTATGTTATGGTCTGGACAAGGCCAGACATTGCACATGCTGTGGGAGTTGTGAGTAGGTTCATGGACAACCCAGGTAAAGAGCATTGGCAAGCTGTGAAGTGGATACTTAGGTATCTAAAAGGGACAACAATAAATTCTTTGTATTTTGGAGGAACTGATATTTTTCTAGAAGGGTATGCTGATGCAGATATGGCAGGTGACAAAGATACTCGAAGGAGAACTACTGGCTATGTGTTCACGGTTGGAGGCACAGCAGTAAGCTGGGATTCAAAGCTGCAGAAAGTGGTTTCACTTTCTACCACGGAAGCAGAGTATGTAGCAATGACGGAGGCAAGCAAAGAAATTCTGTGGCTTCACAGATTCTTAGAAGAGCTTGGATTCAAACAAGACAATTGTGTCTTGTACAGTGATAGCCAAAGCGCTATCCATCTTGCAAAGAACTCAGCCTTTCATTCAAGGACAAAGCACATTGAGGTGAGATATCACTTCATACGCACTCTCTTGGAAGAGGGACAACTAACTCTAGGAAAGGTGCATACAAGTGAAAATCCTGCAGACATGTTTACAAAGGTGGTCAACAAGGAGAAGTTGAGCTTTTGCTCATCTTCAATCGACATTCAAGGATAAGAAGCCAGAATGGAAAGCAGTCATAGGTTTGGTTTGGAGATCAGTCTCCAAGTGGGAGGTTGTTAAGTATGGAGCCCGATTTACCCTTGTAATTTTCTGTGGTAAAAGCGCACATTTGTAAGGCCCCCATTATGAGGAGAAGCCATCGTGCGTGAAGGAAAATCACTCACCGGAAACCAAAATTTTCACGGACAAGAATCAGGGGCAACTTTAGAGGCCTCGGGCTCCACCCCAGAGACTTTTTTTTCGTCGGAATATTCCTTTTCGCCAGAATATTATGGCCGGATGGCGGCCGGAAAGTGGTCGGAAAATAACCGGTCGGTTGGCTGGTAGTCAATGGCCGATGGCCGGTGGTCGGAAGTCAATGGCCGGTGGCCGGTGACCGAATTCAATGGCCGGTGGCCGAATTTAAAAGCGGACTTGTCTTCTCAAGGGCGGCCACACATGGGCGGATTGGAGGGTCCGATTTGGACTTATTTGCACAAGGGCGGCTATACATGGCTGTCTCTCATAAGAGAGGGCAACCCTTTTGGCCTATAAAAGGAGGCCATTTCTACACACATTTGATAGTGTGAAGTTGATGCAACAAGGTGAGTGTGAGGTGGTGAGAGTGAAGCAAGGTGGGAGCTCTATCAAGGGTTTAATCCCTTTGTAAACTACTTCTTCTTTTGAAGTGCTAAAGCCATTGAGTGGCTGCTTTCCCGTGGACGTAGCCCACATTGGGTGAACCACGTATATCGTGTGTACTCTCTCTCTCTCTACTCTATAATCTCTTGTGTGTGAAATCTATCTCTCTCCATTAAGTAATCTACTAAAAAATCTATTTAGCTACGTCTTATTTTCTAACACACTGATGGCATCATACAAAGGCTCCAAATCAGCCTATACAAGTTTCAAACTTTGGGCGACCTTTTAAGCCACTTTAGGGGTACATTAACTAACTATGTGAGTCCACACCCTCTAGTAATGACTCCCATGGGTACCCACACCCTTGAGTACCTTTTCCACATGCTAACACATGGTTCTATGCCACCTATGCATCCCAGTAGGATAGAGGAGATACACATGCACCAACATTGGACAAAGCTCTCCCAAAAACCCCCCCCTTGGGGTTTGGTCTATGATAATAGAAAATAGATATGCCAATCTAGGCTGACCAATCAAATCTTTTTCCGAAAGTAGTACAACTTTTAAAGCCTAGCAAGTACATCTTAAAGCGGACTTTGGAGCTTCAAGAGTATGAGTTTGAGTTTAAAGTGGACCAGTTTGCTAAAGCTCACCTAGCCAACATAGTGGTACACAAGGGAGCGGAGTTGCCGTCTTGCCTAAGAATTGACAAGGATGATCATGAAAAGGAAGTGGATATTAAAACTGCTTATACGATTATTTTTTATGGTGCATACATGAAAGTTCTTCAAAAGGCAAGTGGTGGGATAATCATTAAGAACTCAAAAGGCGATGTAATATTTTCTAGAGCTTATGATCTTGATGAAGGTGAAAGTAACAATGAGGCTGAGTATCTCACACTTTTCCTTCGGTTGAAGCATTGTGCTGATTTTGGATTGAAGACGGTCATTGCAAAAGGGGATGCGTTGCTAGTCATGATCGGTTGCTTGGTTTGTTGAATGTTAAGAAAGACAGTTTGAAGAAGTGGTTCTATGTTATCAAGAAGCTTTTGAATGAGTTTGAGAAGATACAGTTTAAGCATGTTCCTTGTGAGCAGAATAAAGAAGCTGATCAGTCGGTTAGGGACAAGTTGAATGCCTTGGTAGCTCCTTTAAAGGTCAAGGAATCCTTTTATGTAGGAGGGAATAACTACAAGATGTAGAAGTATTTTTTGGTAAAGGGCAATGTCCAGAGGGCATGTCAAAGGCTCGATGTAAGAGAATATTTGCAAAAGCAATAAATTGCACATTGCTAGGTGAGGATCTCATGTTTTATGGTAGATAACATTATGAGGAAAGTGCGGTACAAAGAAGAAATAGGCTTGATTTTGAAGCACTACCATGAAGAAATAGGCCACCAAGGTAAGGATCAAGTTGTCCTTTGTAATTTGAGAGCGGGTTATTGTTGGTCCTCTATGATGAAAGATGCTTGTTTCTGGTGCAAGTCGTGCCATGAATGCCAACTGTTTGCAAATCAAAAGCTTTTGGTTGAGCCTTAAAAAGCTATAATGTTCTGATGCATTTGCAAAATGGGGAGTGAATGTTGTAGTCCAATGACAAGGACCAACAATGGAAAAACGTATATCCTTGTGGATGTGGACTATTTGAAAAAATGGGTGGAAGCAAGAGCTATAAAATATGTAAAAGCAGGAAGAGTCACCTCTTTTTTGTATGAACAAGTGTGTTGTAGGTTTGGAGCCCCTATGGGGCAGGTTTGGAGCCCCTATGGTGCAGGTTTGGAGCCCCTAAAGCCTGGTCCATGATCATTTTTTATCATGGACCACGCTCTAGGGGGAAACTTGTTGGTGCTCTCATGGAGAAATTGAAAATTCAGCATATAAATTCTTCTCCTTACTATCCACAATACAATGGGTTGGTTGAGAGCTGCAATGGTCAAATTGTGAATATGCTATCAAAGTATGCTAGAGATCATACTAAAGAGTGGGACTTGGATTTATGAAAGTGTTTCTGGGCTTATGGAACTACGTATAGAGTGTCAACACACTTTACACAAAATGAGCTTGTTTATGGAAAGGAAGCACTTATGCCCATATGGGTCCAATTGGATGCCTTGAAGTTGTGTAGGATGCAAGGTGCACATAATGACAAGCTGCATGAAAGAATTCTGTTGCAAATGAATAGGGAGAAAGCCAATGATTATTATCTTTAACTAGCAAAGACAAGGATGGAGAAAATGAATAAGATGCTGTAAGAGAAAGAGATTAAAGAGAGAGATCTAGTGATGAAGTATGACTCTCGCTTTGATTTCACTTTTCAAAAGAAGTTGAGGGAAAAATGGTTGGGACCATACAGAATGAAGCATGTATTTTTGAATGACACATATGAGTTGGAAAGGCTCTCTGGTGAACGTTTGTGCTATAAAATAAATGGTTATAGACTGATGAAATATTTTGCAAGGGATGTGGTCCCAGATGCAAATAGTCTCTTGGTTGAGCATAAATGCTCTACCTAGAGGGTAGGCAATGATGATAGACCGCTTTTGGCGTGTACAAAGTAGCGTGTATATGCATGGGTATATGTATAAAAAGATGTAAATACATGAATTTGGGAGCTTTGAAAAGTGGTTTCAAGTTTTAAAAATGATGGAACTTGTACACATTGTGAATAGTCAGGTTTGTGTGCCGACATTCGAGCACACACACGTCCATGGACAGGGTGTCAGTGCCTTAGATATGGGTCTCAAGTGGCTTCTTTTTTCTCTAAGGAATGAGTTTGAGATTTTTAGAATGTAAATAATGCAAGTGGGAGGTTTGGGCACCCTTGTCCTGCCTAGGAAGATTGGCACATGCAGTAACTATTTGCGGTGCCTGACCAGTGGTTATGCATGCACCACCATATAAGTGGTCAAAAATAGTATGTGAGCATGTGGAAATTATTTTTGGGTATTAATGACTAAGAATACAAAATATGGTGGATTTTGGAGTTTGTTTGGTACTTTTCGCGCGAAAAAAGCTCGCTTGGGGTCAAAATTGGCCAAAATTGGGGCTGAAAAGGTCGAAAAATGTCCAAAAATGGTGTGAAAAGGCTTCAAATTTCCACATCACTCATATTTTTCAAGATGAAGGAGAATTTTTGGAGTTCAATTTTGGCAGTTTCACCTCTTTATGTGTGGGAGGCAGCAGGGTTCCTATAGGTGGTCTGGTGCAGTCGCGCATTTGCGTCCTGTTTTCGAGTGTGTGGAGGAGTGAATGAGAGTTTCTTCTCTTCAATTTTCACTTGGGAGAGTCTGTGAAAGTTTTGAGGTTCCATGAATGTGCGTGTGCAAGGAATTGAGGGAAGAAGGTGCGGCTTTCTACAAGACTATGTGACCCTGTTTCGGTGCCATTAGGGTTGGGGCTACTCCAAAGAGTCCAACAGAGTGGAGTTTGGTAAAGCTTTTGCAATGGTTTGAGAGAGGCCTTTTGTGGTTGGATTTTTTGTGTTTTTTTTTGTTTTTATTGTATATTTTGGTCACCATCAAGCATGATTTCAAGCGTTGATCAACTTGACTCACCTTGTAGTGTCTGCGGGTAGACGAGGGCTTGTAGGTCGAGGTGTTTGAAGTTTAAATAGGGATTTTAGGGAGCATTTTCATTTAGATCTTGAGTGGTGGTGTGTGTGGGGCGGAATTAAGTAAATTCCTTATGTTGTGTTGAGTTGTCTGGGTGTGTGAGTGCATGTGCACACAACATCTTTTGCTCCATTCACGAGACTTAGGGCTTTTGAGAGTCGGGTAGTGCAGGTTGGAGATGGGGCTCAAGCACGTGCGGGCAAAGCCCCGCGAAGAGGGTAGGGGTGGGGTTAGGGCATCAGATAGCACACCGAGCCGCAAAAGGTTTTCCCTAGAAGGTGCATAAGCATGCATGGGAAATAGCCCAATAGACCCAAAATTTGGCTATATGCTACAATTGAGCGCATTACTCCATGTTCGCCCGGGTTTTCGGTACGTTGGCCCTAGTTGCTACCCAAAACGAGGTAGGAGGTTTGACCCCTCAACCTTGCAAGGTCCCCAAAAATTGTGCATTCACCTTAGACCATGCCGCAAAAGTCGGCTCCTTATCAAGGGTGGTCAATTCTTTGTTATTAGTTCCTTTCGTAGCAGAGGATCACATACTAGGGAGCTCAAAACAATTCCAAAATGAGCATGCATGGGCTCAAATTGGAAGCTACAAACGGGGATCTTAGTTCACATAAGTGAATTGTAGAGGGTTAGTAGAGGTGAGCTTCAAAAAATGAGATGCGCACACACACACACACACACACACACACACTCAAAGATAGTAAAATATTAAGAGATCAATGATGGGGCCAACGATGTTTGATTGGGGAGCTTGAAGACTCGTCAGAGAGGGCTTGGAGAGCACTACCTCCACACAAAGCTAATGCATCAATTTGACGCTTGGAGTGAACTCGATTGATGCCGCAAACTATGAAAAAATAACACTAAAAATGTGACGTAAATGCAAGTGCAAGAACACAATAATTACTAATTAATGACTCCTACTTCTCTTTATCTAAACCCACCTAATCCATGGAGGGTAGTGGCCTCTTCGGTCTACCGAGGACGTGCCCACACGTGGATAGGTTAGGGCTTGATTACTAAGATGTGAAATTAGGGATATTGATTGGAGAATGCTAATCTTACTTGAGCTTTGATACCACTTGTAGAGTGAGGGTGGATCATTAAGACTAGCATTTCATGGTGTTAACATGCCAATGACAAAGTTAATTACACAATAGAGATAGAGTAGAATGTAGGTGCAAAACTAAATTGATTGATTCAACATGAAAGTGTGTACAAAGGGCTCATTATATAGAGCTGGCTTAGATATCTCATCTGGCATCGTTGATGACATCATACAAAGGCACCAAATCAGCCCAGTGACAAGTTGCTAACTCGTGGGTGACCTTTCAGGCCACTTTAGGGGTCCATTAACTAACTCTAGGTGAGCCCACACTCTCTAGTAATGACCCCCATGGGTAACCACACCCTTGATTACCTTTTCCACATGCTAACACTTGGTTATGCTCCACCTATGCATCCCACTAGGATAGAGGAGATATGCACCATCATAGGACAAAGCCCACAATTCCAAACACATCAATCACTACTTCTAGCTTTTCTTGAACTTGGTCCCAAATATCTATGTAGCTTGATACACTTTGAAACTATTCTTGAAAATCTATATCTTGTCGATCATTGTATCCAAGAACCATAGCCAGATTATCAACTAGGCTCTCCATGGATGGGTGCCTCCTTCTGCACATGCTTGGTAGCCTTCTCATGCTCCATTGAGCCACCTCTTATGAACAACAACAAGGCCCAAAGGGGTGCTTCTATCTAATGCTAATCATTAGATTTCCATGTGACACTTGTTGGTAGCTTAATCAGTCTCCAAGAATTGGATTTCATCACCTTACTTGCCTAGAAGCATAAACTTAGTCTCTGTCAGAGTACAAAAATCTTAAAAGGTTATAGCTTTATTCAAAAGTTATTGGGTGTATGGAAATGGTGTCATGCCGCTTTGCGGGCACAGGGTGGAAGATGCAAATCTGCATACATATTCAAGGTTTTGCCAAACTTATGACGAGTGTTAACAGCTGTTATGTCAGCAAGAGGGCGGAGATGTATACTTTATGTGGTTTTCTAGACCAAGAGTGCTCCAGAAAGGGCCAATTATGATGGCACGTGAAGGAGATTCAAGGTGAGGTTTTCTAGCTTGGGGATGTAGAGCTTGAAGTGCTGAGTCAACTGGTCCAGATGGCTCATCAAACAGAGCTATAGAGTGCAAGATATTTGTCTTTGAAGTTGGAAGTGATTGCAAATCCGAGACGGATAGGACAAGTTATGCCAGGTAGTCTAAGCTGGTTTGGAGCTGTGGGTGTGTAGTGCTTGATTCACGAAGCATGTCGATCTTTTCAGATGGTCGATTGAAGTCCTGGATGCCAAGATACGACCGATCAAAGCTTTGTCGGGAGCCAGGTTTGTGCCGGGTTGTTCACCTTGGTCGGTGTGCCATCTGATGCTTTTTGAAGCCCGACAAGTTTCACAAAGGCAGTATGCAGTGTACGAAGCTAGAAAAAAGTGATGACATCTGAAACAGAGTCAAGACGGACAAGCTATAACAGTTAAAACTTGACAATGGTGATTGACTGGGAGGAATCTGGCACTTTTTCCCTTTTTGGATGGCTCGGTCGGTGGATCGGGTAAATTTGAAGTCGGCAATGGGAAGTTACAATGGGATGTTGCGGCTCGATCACCGGGTTTGGGTGCACCAAGTGGCAGGCGGCACTATTCGAGAAAATAAAAAGGGGCAATAAAATTCACGATGATATTGTTAGTCAAGGGCTGCTTTGTTGACTCATATGTCACCACTCAGCAATGTCTTGGTCGATGTGGATGCCAAATGTGGTTCCATGCTTGATGTATAAGCCTAATGTGGTGTTCAAAAGGGAGATCCACCCATTATAAAGAAGGGCCAAAAGGCCGCCCACCCAATGAATCAAATGGCCGCCCATTGTGACCTTAATGAGTGTGGACAAGGGGGGGGGGGGATGAAGGATAACATGGTGAGGGCAGTGCACGCAGCAAGGGGGGAGACAAATAAGTTGGAATTGGGCCGTTGCAATGCTTTGATGCTCATGGCAATGGAACGAGAAGCAACGAGCTCGACGAGACGCCCCTGTTTGGTATTATTCCCAGCAAACGTTGTGACAGTGTCTGAAATTGGCCATGCAACATCAACGGCGTCCGTTCCCCCAACAATGATGCCGTCGTTGTTAAAAAGGGGGAGGATATTTTTAAGCGAGGGTATTGCATGAAGGAGAAAAATATGCAAGACAAGGAGGGGAGTGTAACGCTCTCGAGTGGGAGAGCTGGGATGGGGGAAGAAGATAAGAAGAAGGCACTCGAAGCCAAGAGCATTGTTAAGCAAGGGGGGAGGAAAAGATCATGGCAGGAGAAATAAGGGAGCTCGGAGGAGCAAGGAACTCCAAGCAAGGCTCTCGAGTGAGGGGCTCGGATGACCAAGGAAGGAAAATGGCCGTCCATTGTGACGTTAATGGGTGTGAACAAGGGGGGAAATGAAGGAGAACATGGCGAGGGTAGTGCATGCAGCGAGGGGGGAGGCAAATAAGCTTGCGTTGGCCATTGCAGTGCCAGACGGGCATGGCAATGAAACGAGAAGCGACGACCTCGGCGAGGCCCCCTTGTTTGGTATTATTCCTGGAGAAAGTTGTGTTATCCAAAATCCACCATACCACATCAACGGTGTCTATTCCCACAAAGATGGCACCGTCGTTGTTAAAAAGGGGGAGGCTATTTTAAGGGAGGGTATTGCATGAGGGAGAAAAACGGGCAAGCTAAGGAGGGGAGTGGAAGGCTCTCTAGTGGGAGAGCTCGCACGAGGGAAGAAGGGTAAGAAGAAGGTACCCGAAGCCAACGGCATCGTTAAGCAAGGGGGTAGGAAAAGCTCACGATAGGAGAAATAAGGGAGCTTGGAGGATCAAGGAACTCAAAGCAAGGCTCTCAAGTGAGGGGATCAAATGACCAAGGAAGGAGCAAGGAGTATTGCAAGAGGGTAACAAGGATAATTAGAAGAGGGGAGGAACGAAGGGAAGACAGGGAGGAGGGAGAAGATGTGGACTCTCTGTCTTTCTCTCGTATAATCTCTCTCCCTCTCTCTCTCTCTCTCTCTCTCCACCTAGAGGCATGAAGCATGAAGGGTTAATTGAGGATAAAGGGGATTGAGGTTGCATGAAAGGAGGGGTGTTTAGGAAGATACCGTGACTTGGAGAAGAAGGTAAGAAGATAAAATCTTGCTTTCATTCATTCATAAATACTTGACAAGTGAACAAAGAAGCGTTTGGACAGCACAAGTACAAATAGAGAAATTCCAAAGCTTGGATCAAGGCCAATTTGTGATCATTGCGGGCTGGGGTGCATGCCGCCATCATTGGCTTGAGCATGTGACGGACAAGAATCAAACTTATGATTTGTTGGAGGGCCAAGCAGGGAGGTTTTATTTTCTTTGAAATTTGTTAGGCAAAAGAGCTATACAGGGTGAAATTTACATTGGCAATTATGGATTGTTTCCACCAAGGGTTGATTATCTGAACAGGGGTTTGCAAATCAACAAGCATACCAATGATGGCGGATGAAACTGATTTGTATCAAGGGTTTCATATACCAAATAAATGGAAGCATCTATTGAATGTTGGTGTCAATTAAAGGGGATATCTTGTCTAAGTTGGTTTTTAGCCATTAATTATGTTCGGATCTGTTATATTCTTCTACAATTCTCTCTAAGCATCTCTATATCGTCTTATTAATACTGTATTGGCCCTAAGCGCACTAGTTTCCCTAACCCTTCAAAAGCTTAACTCCTTCTCAAAAGAATTAGATATTAATCTTAAGTAGGTCACCAAACGTTTATAGACATAATTCATGCAAAATCAAGAAAAAGTTGTGTGCCTTTCATGAGAGAATTTCTTTTGGAGAAATTATAATTCCTCTTTCTTGGAAAATAAAGTTAGTTCCAAAAACAATTCCATTACTTAGTTGCCTTTGATTTATGGCATTACTTTTTTAAGAGTAATTTAGGTAAGAGTATAAAAGTAACTTAAAAATCAATAAAAGGTTTATGCAGGAGATTAAGGGATAAGTAAGGATATAAGTCACCATTCAATCATGCATACTATTTAGATAATTATGACCTTCAGTCACCTATGTTTAAAGAGAGTTATTTCTACTCTCTCTATGACATATTAGTCTAGTAGTCTAAGCAACTTGAAATAGTAGAACTTAAAATAACATCTTGGTTACTTGTGTTAGCAACATGGTTAGTTATGATTAGTAATGAACCATAATTAGAGGGAACAAAAAATTTAAGAAGTTCTTTCTTCTTCCCAAAAAAAAGGCTTTCTTATGAAAAATGTGAGAGCTTAAGCATGAACTTAAATAAACATGAAAGTACAATAGCACAAAGAGAACAAGAAACCATTATCTTGTGTGTATGGTAGACAAGGATTTCATTAATGTGATCACAAACATGTGAACACGTTAATAACATTGAGTGATCACGTTTCAAAATACGTAATCACGTTAAATATTCACGTGACTTCCCCTTAACCTATAGGAATCATCCAATTTGGTAAGTTCATTATTATTTTTTCATTTCTTAATGCACTCAATTTAGGTCTCACATAGTTTCCAAGTAAGCTCATGAGGAAAAAACATACCTTGGTGGGGTTTTGGTGGGTTGCCATGTCACCACTTATTGGCTTTTTTGTGGTCATGTTAATTGTAATTATGTGAATTATGTCATTATAAACATTGTGATCACAAGAAATTTCACATAAACATTTGAACATTAAATCCCTGATGGTAGAGTCTTCTCCTCAATTTGGGAGAGTATGGAAGATGATATTATCAGTCAAGGGATGCTTTGACTGGTATGTCACACTGAGCAATGCCTTCGTAGGTGTGGATGCCAAATGTGGTGCTATGCTTGATGTATAAGCCTAATGTGGTGTTCAAAAAGGGAGATCCACCCATTATAAAGAAGGGCCAAAAGGACACCCGCCCAATGAATCAAATGTCTACCCATTGTGACCTAATGGGTGTGGTGGGGGGATGAAGAAGAACATGGCAAGGGCAGGCAATGAGGGGGGAGAAAAAAAAGCTCGCACTGGCCGTTGCAGTGCTCGGACGCGCATGGCAATGAAACGAGAAGCGACGAGCTTGACGAGGCGCCTCTGTTTGGTATTATTCCCAGCGAAAGTTGTTTTGTTCGAAATCCGCCATGCCACATCAATGGCGTCTGTTCCCACAATGACGGCGCCATCGTTGTTAAAAGGGGGGAGGCTATTTTAAGGGAGGGTATTGCATGAAGGAGAAAAACGGGCAAGACAAGGAGGGAAGTGGAAGGTTCTCAAGTGGGAGTGCTCAGATGCAGGAAGAAGGGTAAGAAGAAGGTACTGGAAGCCAAGTGCATCGTTAAGCAAGGGGGGAGGAAAAGCTCACGGTGGGAGAAATAAGGGAGCTTGGAGGAGCAAGGAACTCCAAGAAAGGCTCTCAAGTAAGGGGCTTGGACGACCAAGGAAGGACCAAGGAGTATTGCAAGAGGGTAACGAGGATAAGTAGAAGAGGGGAGGAACGAAGGGAAGGAAGGGAGGAGGGAGAAGATGTGGACTCTCTATTTCTCTCGTATAATCTCTCTCTCTCTCTCTCTCTCTCTCTCTCTCTCTCTCTCTCTCTCTCTCTCTCTCTAGAGGCATGAAGCATGAAGGGTTAATTGAGGATAAAGCACTGTTCGGGAAAAATCATTTTTCAAAACATGCAAATTTCCTTTCCTTGAGTTTGCCAAGAAGAAATTTAACAAAATTAGGGGTATTTTTTGGTTTTTACACTATTTTTCTCTATTTTGAGGAATTTTTTTTCCTTTTCCCCTTGCTCTCAACCGGAATTTTTGAAATTGAAAACGACACGATATTTAGGTGAGACACATTTTTCTTGAACACTGGAATAGAGGGGATTGAGGTTGCATGAAAGGAGGGGTGTTTAGGAAGAGACCGTGACTTGGGGAAGAAGGTGAGAAGGTAAAAGCTTGCTTTCATTCATTCACAAATACTCGACAAGTAAACAAAGAAGGGTTTGGACGGCACAAGTACAAACAGGGAATTCCAAAGCTTGGATCAGGGACAACTTGTGATCATTGCGGGCTCGGGTGCATGCTGCCAACGTCTGCTTGAGCATGTGACGAGAAAGAATTGAACTTATGATCCGTTGGAGGGCCAAGCAATGAGGTTTTTTTTTCTTTGAAATTTGTTAGGCAAAAGAGCTATACAAGGTGAAATTTAGGTGGAGATTATGGATTGTTTCCACCGAGGGTTGATTATCTAAACATGGGTTTGCAAATCGACAGGCATACCGATGACGGCGTATGCAACCGACTTCTATCAGGTTTCAGATACCAAGTTAATGGAAGCATCTGTTGATTGAGGTGTCAATTAAGTGCTGATATCTTGTCTAAGTTGGTTCTTAGCCATTAATTATGTTTCGATCTTTGATATTCTTTTGCAATTCTCTCTAAGCATCTCAATATCGTCTTATTAACACTAAATCGGCCCTAAGCGCATTAGTTTCCCTTGGTTTAATTGCACCTCGATTGCTTCTCCGTCTACAACTAGAAGCCCGACGCTTTCACAGTTAACCTTAGAGAGACGCACACTCCGACCACGGAGAGAGATCACTCAGTGATATCCATTCAATTGGATGATAGAAATTCTTCCCTAAAATCTATAGCCCACTCGAGACACAAACACCAATACCACCATGCTTGAAAGCTACAACCTTCACAAGAGCCTAACAAGAGCTTGTTTGCCAAAGAATGAAGCTATGGAAGAAGAAGGATGAAAAGGGGTCAACAAGAAATGTAGCTTGACACCTTAAGCCATGTTACTATGATTTGGCCATAGGTTGTTTGGTCCCAAAAGCTTTTGGGCAGTGGCCATTCATTGAATGCGCATAAAAATACCCAAAGCCTAAATGCCCAAGCTCAAGTAGTGCCCAACGTCGTGCTCAAGAACCCTAAGCCAAGTATCAAAAAGCCCAAAGAGCATCTTAATGGTTAAAAGCAATAATTTGGAAAACCTTTATCTTGAATATATGAAAATCTCTTTAAGCTAATTCTCAAGCAAAACATTAGCATTATTTCTCTATAAAGTCCAAGTGAAATTTATCCTTTTTTGGCATGTCCAAAGGACAAGGCTATAGCGTTGCCTTCTCTTTTTGCTGACTAAAATGGGAAAAAGGTTGAGTTGTATTTTTAAGCATTTTTTGATAGGTCAAAAATATTGATTGGTTGAAATAAGATAGTGGACACTCATTGAAATGAATTGTGTAAATCTAATTATGGACATGTCTGGAGTTTTGAAATATGAAATAAACTCTAGTATATCAAGGAAAAGATTTTGGGTTGCCCAATGCCTTTGGAAGCATGAAAAGTTGACAGTCTTACATGTTAAATGATAAAACCTTAGAGGTTCCACAAATCCCAAGAGTCACCTTTTCATTTTGAAATATGAGAAGTTCTTTTATCCACCTTTTCATTTTGAGAGTATGGTTCACCCCTTGAAACTTGAGGTAATAGACTAAAGTTGTCATTTTTGTTAGTTAAAACTTTATGGAAGGAATTTATCATTTAGGGTTTTAACCTTTAATTTTTATTTTTTTTTTGAGATTTTAAAGCTAAGTTTAGAACTTAAAGATGTGGAACTTTTAAAGTAAGGTCTCTAATGATCCAATGAGGACCTAGAGTTTTTTTTTATTAGAAGGTAAAACTTTGAATTAAAGAAAGCGAAAATGTTACATAGATCCACAAGTAGGGGGAGGGTCACCCTAGACGCTAGAGTTTTAGGACTTCTAAACTTCTATACTCTTTATAATGCAGCTTAAAATTTTCAAGGAAGGAGATGGCGTCCACGTGTCACTCCCTGGTTCATTTCAAAAAACACCTTACAAAACATCTAATCTAAAATGCAAAAGTAAAGGGTAAGATTGTAAGAACTAGAGTCTTTTCAGAATGTAAGAAGAGCCTTTTTAGAATGGAAGAAGTGACAAGCTTTTTCAAATGTAAAGTCAAGACACTTTCTATTCCACATAAAATAAACTAGCTTGCACGACCCGCCTATCGGAGGGTCTCGCTCGCTCTTACTATGACACAAATTAAATTAATGACACACATGCCAGAACTCTGAGCGGCTCTCTCTTTGGATGAGTGTTGTCACACACACACACACACACACTCCTGTATCCAGTTCTCGTGGGTGGTCCTCTCTCTCTCTCTCTCTCTCTCTCTCTCTCTCTCTCTCTCTCTCTCCATATCAGGTGTGGCTGGATGCTGCCGGAGCATATCTGTCTAGCTCTCCGATTTCTCTGTCATCATTAAAGTCTCTCTCTCTCTCTCTCTCTCTCTCTCTCTCTCTCTCTCTCTCTCTCTCTCTCTCTCTGTAAGGTTTCCAGTTTCTGAAACCTTAAAGGTTTTATAAAGCTTAATCAAACTGATATGATTATTGAAAAAGCAATGTAGAATTGTCCGACCATGGCAAATCTTGGTATTTTTGGAATCTTAAGCACAGCAAACCCCGGGCTAGAAATTTTCAGAATTGAATTCCGATAAAAACTGGCGTAGTTATGACCCCTGGAAGTTTACACTGTGAATTGAGTAAAATAGAAAAATTGAAGGGTTACAGTAATCATTTAAGCATAGACTTTATTAAAAGTCTCCCAGATATTTATAAGATATTTACCAATTAAGCAAAAATAGGTCAAATTATAGCAAAATTGACATTTTAAAAGCTGGCAGGTAATGGGAGGGTCATCACTGACCTGCCAGGGACTCATTTAGCAACAGGGGTCGTTTTTTTGACTTGCTGGGGGCTGCTTGAACTTCAAGCAACTGCCTTTTTCAGCCGGTGAGAGCTTATGAGTGCCAGAAAACTATAAATAGGACCCCTAGCTTCACATTTTAGACAGACTCGGAGCCTTGCTACTCTCTCTCTCATCTAGAGAGAACACTACGCAGAAATCATTAGAGTTTAATCTCTAATTGATTAATCCTAACGGATAAGAAGTTATGATACCAAAAAGGACCCGAGCAAATCCTACATCTGATGATGAGGACGTAGCTCCAAAACTAACTAGAGCATCGCATGACGTCGAAGCCGGGCCTAGTAGTAGGCCTACGGAGGAGAGTCTTCAGGCACCAGCGCAACAACAGATGGCCAATCAATCCCAGGTGGGTTTTCCATTATTCAATTAAGTCTTTAATCAATTTAAGTTCTTTTATAAGTTAGCATTGCATACGTAAGAAGGATAAATTGGCTGAAAACGCAAGGTAACTTCCAGCGTACATTTGTTTATAATGTAGGAAAGAATTGTTTGGGTTAAAACTGGTTGAATTAGGAAAGATATGTTTGATCATCCTTAAGACAGCTTGTCTCAAGACACCTCCGACTCCTTGATATAAATTGATGATAATGATTGGCTTTCTAGCCACGGTTAAGTCGGTTACCCCCATGAACGATGAGTTTCTACTCCGTGTCATGTCTTGATGTTTCTACATAAGTTAGGATACCGTTTTTTTTATCCTAGGGGAGCCGCCCGGTTGTATGGGCAACTGGTTTGGTGTATGGGCACCCGGAACCTTGGGTGGGGGTTTATCCACTCCGGAATTGAATAAGGAATGGGTGCCGTTTTTTCACCCTTAGGTGGTCTTGAGACAAGAAGAGTATTGGTCATGGTTATTATGGATAATGTTTTGATTGACAGTACCCTGTCTTAAGTTTAAAGATGTTTGTTTTCTGAAAGAATGCTTTCAATGCTGTCTTCAAGGAATTACTGTGATGGAACGTTAAAAGAAACCATTATTTTAAATGTTAAAACAATAAGATAAATGAATCTTGTGTGAGTGCGGGGTGGTAAGTGGGGATTGACTAAGGTTGTCAATCATGGAAGGGTGGACCTGATTAGTCAGGTAACTATCCATTCCCGTGCAGTAAAATGTTTTAGAAACTTCTCACTTGGAAGAGGAATTCACCAACGGCTGTGCCCTCACATATGTTAGGGGAAAAAAGCGTTGGCTAAGGAAACCACAATCTGAGTGATGAAGTTATAGGGCCTAAATAAGATTTTTTTTGTAGGTTGTTTGAATACATTGTCCCGTTTCCGCTGCGAGACAGGACTGGGTCTGCTTCTAAGGCTATAGACCCAAGCCATTGTCAATGGTAAAGGTCTATTCCTTGGATTTTTCTTGTTTAGAGACTCCGATTTTTATCAGACCTAGAGACCTGTCAAGGATCCCATCCCGATCTTGGTATAGGCGGGTTGGGGACGTTACAAGTGGTATCAGAGCATGTGTTAACTAAAGTCTTGGACCTAGGGAAAAG
This sequence comes from Adiantum capillus-veneris, assembly GCF_014529385.1. NCBI lineage: Eukaryota > Viridiplantae > Streptophyta > Polypodiopsida > Polypodiales > Pteridaceae > Adiantum > Adiantum capillus-veneris. Next base: position 64,889,590 of record NC_140942.1, on the reverse strand, counting down.
TTTAAGGCGTTAAGTTGAAATAAGTAATCTTTGACAAATCCAATTAAAGACGTATTTAATTAAAAAGAGGGAGTGAAAGGAAAAAGAGAATTATCCCTATCCTTGCAGTAAAATTTCCATCAGGCCTACTTCAAATTCCTGGATTTCAACATTAGGTTTATGAGGGCTTGCCTATCCCGAGACTATTCAATGCGAAAAAGCGTGATGAAATGGCTGGATAATAGATTTTCTACTCGTAAGATAATCCCACTAGTAGTCCATCTTGGGAGAAAATGGAGAAAATGAAGCAGGCAAGCAAAGAATGTTATCTCCCTCTTGCACATCATGCTATCAAAATGAACGAGTTCTTTGATCTACGCCAACTAGGACTTTCATTAGAGGAGTACTACATTAAGTTCGTGTCTTTACGACGCTATGCTCCCCAGATGACCATGGAGCAACAAATTGCCGTTTCTATCAAGGCCGCAACAAACCCCAGAGTACACGTCTCGAGGCCATGAGGCCTACATCAATACAGGATGCCCTTCTCAGGGCTAAGCCTCTTGCAGCCGAAGGAACCAACTCCATAAGGAACTATAATGGATTTAGTAACTTTAGGGGAAGAGCCAGGGGAACTTTCAACCAAGGATACCAACAATGTAGACTAGCTGCAGTAGTAAACCTGGAGCAGACCATCCCAAACGTTAGGTGCTATGGATGCAATCAAATAGGGCACTATAGAAATAGTTTTCTAGAAAAACAAAACCCTCAAATTACTGCTAGAGCCATTCCTCAAAATCAAGGAGATAATCTAGGAGGAGGTAGAAATAGAGGACGAGGTAAAGTAAGAGTAAGAGGAACCAGATGTTATGCAATCATAGGAGAACCAACCCTATGGATAAAAAAAAGATAAAAGAGCCACTCGCTTGGCCATAGTTAGCAATCTTAGAGCTTTGTAAACCACTATAAATCAATAATGTAAAAACTTGAGTTACTTATATATTATAATGGAATACATGATTTTCTTCTCCAAGATTACTTAATGAATCTAAAGTTAAGTTGGTATTTAATCAAGAAATTAAGGGTTGATCTAACAAATGAGACCAAAGTTCTCGATAGTATGAAAAGAATTTGAATTTCGAGAATGACATAGTTATCAAGAAACCAACTCACATTCTTTGTGCACACGATAGCCTTCCTTGGAAAAATAACATAGACTTGAAAGTATTAAGGTACGAGACTAATAGGAAGTCCAAAAGAACTCTTGGTATGATACTTCTTAAAACCCTTTACATATTGTTGGTCAACCAGGTTAGAGCACAGAGGGGGTATCTCTGGTGCAATAGTACAAGCTTGTGCCGAACGCAGATTGCTCAGAATGGCAAGAACACGCCGAGCGCGTTCAGATTGGCAAAGCTGAAATACATGATACTTGTCGAACGCTGATTGCTCTGAATGGTCAGTTAGATCGAGCGCGTTCATGTTGACAAGGTGAATTTATGGATCTTTTATGGAATTGATTTAACCTGGTTTTTGAGATGATACAAATGGTTTGTAAAGGTTTTTAAGATGGGCTCAACACTAAGAGTTTCTCGAGAAAAGTTTGGCTAGCAAGTAACTCCAACCAGAAACTGGAAAGAACTCTTAGAATAATCAGTAACATTTGATAAAGTGGAAAGGTTATCCCTTCGAAGATGCCACTTGTGGAGGATGAATTTCTCTTCTCAAAGATTTTCCCAATTTCGGTTGAGATGAGGACATCTCAAATTCTTAAGTTGGGGTGATTGTAAGGTTTCCAGTTTCTGAAACCTTAAAGGTTTTATAAAGCTTAATCAAACTGATATGATTATTGAAAAAGCAATGTAGAATTGTCCGACCATGGCAAATCTTGGTATTTTTGGAATCTTAAGCACAGCAAACCCCGGGCTAGAAATTTTCAGAATTGAATTCCGATAAAAACAGGCGTAGTTATGACCCCTGGAAGTTTACACTGTGAATTGAGTAAAATAGAAAAATTGAAGGGTTACAGTAATCATTTAAGCATAGACTTTATTAAAAGTCTCCCAGATATTTATAAGATATTTACCAATTAAGCAAAAATAGGTCAAATTATAGCAAAATTGACATTTTAAAAGCTGGCAGGTAATGGGAGGGTCATCACTGACCTGCCAGGGACTCATTTAGCAACAGGGGTCGTTTTTTTGACTTGCTGGGGGCTGCTTGAACTTCAAGCAACTGCCTTTTTCAGCCGGTGAGAGCTTATGAGTGCCAGAAAACTATAAATAGGACCCCTAGCTTCACATTTTAGACAGACTCGGAGCCTTGCTACTCTCTCTCTCATCTAGAGAGAACACTACGCAGAAATCATTAGAGTTTAATCTCTAATTGATTAATCCTAACGGATAAGAAGTTATGATACCAAAAAGGACCCGAGAAAATCCTACATCTGATGATGAGGACGTAGCTCCAAAACTAACTAGAGCATCGCATGACGTCGAAGCCGGGCCTAGTAGTAGGCCTACGGAGGAGAGTCTTCAGGCACCAGCGCAACAACAGATGGCCAATCAATCCCAGGTGGGTTTTCCATTATTCAATTAAGTCTTTAATCAATTTAAGTTCTTTTATAAGTTAGCATTGCATACGTAAGAAGGATAAATTGGCTGAAAACGCAAGGTAACTTCCAGCGTACATTTGTTTATAATGTAGGAAAGAATTGTTTGGGTTAAAACTGGTTGAATTAGGAAAGATATGTTTGATCATCCTTAAGACAGCTTGTCTCAAGACACCTCCGACTCCTTGATATAAATTGATGATAATGATTGGCTTTCTAGCCACGGTTAAGTCGGTTACCCCCATGAACGATGAGTTTCTACTCCGTGTCATGTCTTGATGTTTCTACATAAGTTAGGATACCGTTTTTTTTATCCTAGGGGAGCCGCCCGGTTGTATGGGCAACTGGTTTGGTGTATGGGCACCCGGAACCTTGGGTGGGGGTTTATCCACTCCGGAATTGAATAAGGAATGGGTGCCGTTTTTTCACCCTTAGGTGGTCTTGAGACAAGAAGAGTATTGGTCATGGTTATTATGGATAATGTTTTGATTGACAGTACCCTGTCTTAAGTTTAAAGATGTTTGTTTTCTGAAAGAATGCTTTCAATGCTGTCTTCAAGGAATTACTGTGATGGAACGTTAAAAGAAACCATTATTTTAAATGTTAAAACAATAAGATAAATGAATCTTGTGTGAGTGCGGGGTGGTAAGTGGGGATTGACTAAGGTTGTCAATCATGGAAGGGTGGACCTGATTAGTCAGGTAACTATCCATTCCCGTGCAGTAAAATGTTTTAGAAACTTCTCACTTGGAAGAGGAATTCACCAACGACTGTGCCCTCACATATGTTAGGGGAAAAAAGCGTTGGCTAAGGAAACCACAATCTGAGTGATGAAGTTATAGGGCCTAAATAAGATTTTTTTTGTAGGTTGTTTGAATACATTGTCCCGTTTCCGCTGCGAGACAGGACTGGGTCTGCTTCTAAGGCTATAGACCCAAGCCATTGTCAATGGTAAAGGTCTATTCCTTGGATTTTTCTTGTTTAGAGACTCCGATTTTTATCAGACCTAGAGACCTGTCAAGGATCCCATCCCGATCTTGGTATAGGCGGGTTGGGGACGTTACACTCTCTCTCTCTCTCTCGTGCACCTATGTACTCTCTTTAGTTCACATTGTAGAGCAAGTGGACGTGTCACGTCGAGTTCAGTGGCGAAAAAGAACAAAAAATACCTAGTAGTATATTTATAATTGCCTTCTCACATTTACACTTGCGTTGGCACTAAACAGGTTTTAGAACAATTATCATGTTGTCGATAAGCGAATGAGTTCACCTTGATGGTTTTCATAGCAATGCAATCCATGTCACCATGACTAATTATCCCTAACTCTCTCATGTTTTTACTCACGCTAGACTTGTAAAGACCTTGGATACATTCACTTCTTCATCCTCCCATGATTTCTAACTATCACGCTTTTGCTTTGCAATTGCTTTTAAAGTTTTTGTTTTAAATACATGATCTCATACAGGTGAGAAGAGTACATGTTTCTAGAATTTTTGAATAGATATAATAGCTGGTTGCGAAAAAGGTTTCATAGTCTGCTGTTAATGTGGTTATGTATTTACACAACCATGTATGTAGGTGTGTTGGTTATAGAATTACGTGTTTTTCGAGGCCTCTGTGTGTGTGTATCATTAACTTATATAATAATAGACCTAAGGTATGTGATGCCTTAAGAGAAAAAGTTTATGACATGTAGCACTATATGAGAACAATAGGTATCAAGAATACATCTTCTTACTTTGCAAAAATTTCTAAAATATCATGTAGAACCTTTACCAAACTCTTTGCACTAATATAGATGTTCATGCAGTATGGATGTTTATATCACGTGAACGCACTTGCATAAACATACATGCACATTCAAAACTAAATAGGGCTTGCTCACCAGCGGATGCAAAAAGAGGACCTTCATGTGTAGGAGACGTCTTCAATATCTTTCCTGCGCCACGGTTAAACGAAGTATGCATGCTGGAACATAATGAAAGGGGGTGTGTCGCTAAAGCTGTCAGTAAGGTGCATGGGCGTGTTGGGCAAGTAGTTGCCAATGCTTCCCTTTCTACACTTTTTTACTGGCACATGCATGGAATAGGTGCATGTGCGCATGCACACACACACACACACACACACACACACGTTTGGATAAAGGTTCTTGCCACCATCCCCTACTTGCCTTTTACTACAATGTCTGTTGTCCCAAGTGTTGCCCATGTCGACTTAGCGCATGCATGATCATGCCACATATATTGCCTTTGCAAGCAACACACATTGAGAATGCTGCTAAATATTTTTTGTTAGATGGCATCAACTTTAATAATCAGTTGCTATTGAGGGAAATTATGTTGCTATTGTATAGTATTCAAGTTTGCAACCTGGAGAAACTTGTAAGCATTCTTTGCACTAACGCACGACACTACATCATGTAGATCATCACCAACATCAACAATATTATAACACTTATCATCTTCCCTTAGAGAATGGGGCTCAAAATTTGCTTTATTATAGCTACTACGTGAAGCACCTTTTGGGTTTGGTATGACATAATTTATGGGGTTGCCTCATTTAGTTGCAGTAGCTATGTGTTGGAGTAATATAGTGCCTTTAGTGTATTTTTGAGGACAAAATTCAAAATTCTCGGTTGATTTGGAGGATCACCTTGACGAAAATCGACTGAATTTGGAGGATTTTAGTGTAAAACCTGATCAAAATCCTAAAATTTTAACAGAAAACCGGGTGATTTTTAATGGGTTCCTTTTTCCATTGGTTCACATAAAGTTTTTGGTGAGTACTAGTTCAATGTGTAGGGTTTTGCAGACAATACTTGTGATAATATTGCTAGGATGACTGTCGACGATGTCTCCCCTATAATGCACAACTTCTTGTTCTTGAGCACATCGTTTAGCTTTACTAATGTGCTTGTCGTATCATTGGTGGGGGTCTCCTTTCATAGATGTGTAGCCACCTGTATTATTAATGTGGAAGGTTGCAATTGAAGTCCAATACATTGTTGAGGGCAGCTTACGATGTCATGCAGCTCCGCGTCCATGATAAGAAAAAGAGCAGAGAAATGCAAGCTAAACTTCTTTGAAGCCTACTTGATTAATGGTCAGTGAGGGCTTGTTAAAAGGCCAAGTCTAATGATTAATGTATGCCAGATGTGGCTTTAAAGGGCCAATTGATGCCTTAATGATGCCAAAAAGGAGCATGATTGAAGTGAGCATATATGTGAGTTTATGATCTAGAACTGGAGTGCTTGAAGTGCTCTACCAGCCTATCTTTACGGCTCGTCAATTGGAGCTACGGTGAAGAAGTTATGGCAGTTTGAAGTTCAAGTCGATTGCAGATCCGCACCGGATTGGACAACTGCAGCTGAGGTGACAGAAATGAAATGACTGCATGGGCCTGAAGTGCCCACTTTGTGGAGAGCGTCCATCTTTTCAGATCAACAATCGGAGTTACGGTTGCCAAGATATGGGCAGTTAAAGATTCACCGGGGGTCGGTTCCGTGCCAGTCCGGTCCGCTCGATCGGAGTGCCGTCTGAGAATTTTGGCTACCTCTGCAGGGTTTGTATGCGTTCTATGCAGTTTGAGAAGTCTACGGCTTGGCAGGCAGAGTCTGGTGTCAGTTATCGGCAATGCTGAGCTGGGTTATTTTGGCATTATTCGAGATGTCGGAATGGACAATAAAAATTCACGATGATATTGTTAGTCAAGGACTGCTAAAGAAAGTTGTACTGCTTGGCATTGCTTGGTCGGCATGTATGTTTAATGGAATGCCCTTTAAGAGCCGCCCGAAGTCGTGATCATTGGTCACCCAGTCAGTATGTATGCGTATCAAATGTGGTGCCCTTTACTATGAAGATGTGGCCGCCCAAGGCAAAGGGGGCGCCCTCCCTTAACATCGTAAGGTGAGGCCGCCCAATGCCCAAGGGCAACCAAATTTTAAGGTCGCCCATGATGAGGTCCAAAGGCCATTGGCCGCCCAATTAAAGGGCATGGCCATGGACACCCAATGGGGTAAATAGTGTGAAGCCGAATAGAAAAATAAGGTGAAGCATGGCGTTCAACAGCGAGCAGGGCGCAGGGGAGGAGGAGATGGGCTTACGCCCCCTTTTGGTCATTCTCCCGGCGGTTTCCGCGCTACCTCCTCCAGCCAACTGCCACGTCATGATGACGTGTCTCGCGCCACATCAGACTCACGGCGCCGTGATGGATGGGCCGGGGCAAAAATAAGGGTTTTTAAGGCATTGCATAGGGGGAAGAACTGGAACGAGGGCTCAAGGAGGAAGGATTTGCAGGCAAAAAGAGCTTGAAGCAAGCAAAGAAGGGCGAACTCTCTCTCTCTTGATTGGCAAGCCAACGAAGGTGTAGAGAAGGAGCCAAGGCGAGGAGAAGGGAGCTAAGGCGAGGTCTCTCTCTCTCTCTCTCTCTCTCTCTCTCTCTCTCTTTCTCTCCATCTCCCTCTCTCGGCCATAAGCAAGCAAGAGCTTGAGAAGCTACCAAAGCAAAGAGAATAGGGTTATGAGAAGGGAAATTCAGGAAGCTTGGGAGGTGAAAGAAGCAAGGCTCTCTCTCCCTCTCTCGGCCGTAATCAAGTGAAAGGCAAGGCGGGAGAGGAAGCAAAAATGAAGTCTCTATCTCATCGAGCATAAGATGAGCAGACATGATCAAGAAGGCAAGGAGAAAACGAGGTTAAGCAAGGAAACGCAGCACTGCAGAAAGCTCTTGAGTGCTATGTAAGTAGGGAAAGATAAAGTTTACAGAATCTAAGGTCAGTTGAGACAGATAAAGCGACAGGAGGAAATTTCCATCATCGTCATCAGCTAAAGTTTGATTAATCATTTTGTTAAGGCCGGAGTCGTTAACGGCCCGGTTAATCTTGTAAAACGGGAGCTTAAAATCCTAGTTATCAGATGATCCAAGTGACGGTGCTGCTCACAGCCCGCCTTGGCTAAAGATTAAGTTGTACTCAAGCGTTAATCAATTAATTGATGATTACGGTGATTCCCAGATTCAGTTACATCTATTATTCTTGTTCTCTCTCTTTCACACCTCCCACAGCCAGAGGCCCGGCACCTGCCCGGCTCACGTAGCGAACACATATCCCCCGACAATGACGATGGCGCTTGCCTGCACAACAAAGGCGGGAGACCCACACATATGTAATTGTTGACCTTGTAGATCGCCAAGCTTTGTTACCGAACATAGAGTAGTACACCTTAGCCACCTCACTTCCTACTGTGTACCTGAGGATTTTGTTACTTGTACGTCTTCGTAAATGCATCTTGTAGGCTTAATTTTGTGCCTCCTGCTCATTCTACATAGTACTATAAGTGTTGTGCAACCGCATGACAAAACAGTTATTACAGCCTTTGCCTTCACTAATTATCCCACCACAGTTTCTCCATCTCATATGACCTACCGTACTCACCTCTTTCGTTGCCTTGGGGTGATCATCTCCGTGATGGATGTTAGCTAAAGCCCACCTGCAAATGTGACCACCTCCTCGGCCCTTCTGTCCTTGATCGCCCCTTGCTGCTCTCCGCGATGTTTCAGGACGGGCTGCGAAACTGATGGGTACGATGTGCTTTCTTGGAAGTTGGAAGAGTTTATCCAAGAAGCTAGGTGTCTCGCTCTCTCTCTCTCTCTCTCTCTCTCTCTCTCTCTCTCTCTCTCTCTCTCTCTCTCTCTCTCTCTCTGTCTCTCTCTCTCTCAAGGACGTCTCTCTCTCTCTCTCTCTCTCTCTCTCTCTCTCTCTCTCTCTCTCTCTCTCTCTCTCTCTCTCTCTCTCTCTCTCTCTCTCAAGGACGTCGGAACTATAGATTGGGAAAATTACCAAAATACCCCTCTAGTTTGTGGAAATTCCGAAAATACATACCCTTGTATATATTTTGGTTGGATTGATCAAGATTTTCTAATCATTATGCTTTTTTGACAATTGAGATTCGTTTTTGAGTGTGTAGCATGTAATTTGTAACACATTTGTGCCGTAGCTATGTGTTGGAGTAAAATAGTGCCTTTAGTGTATTTTTGAGGTCAAAATTCAAAATTCTCGGTTGATTTGGAGGATCACCTTGACAAAAATCGGCTGTATTTGGAGGATTTTAGTGTAAAAACTCATCAAAATCCTAAAATTTTAATAGAAAACTGGGTGATTTCCAATGGGTTCCTTTTTCCATTGGTTCACATAAAGTTTTTGGTGAGTACTGGTTCAATGTGTAGGGTTTTGCAGACAATACTTGTGATAATATCGTTGGGATGACTGTCGACGATGTCTCCCCTATGATGCACAACTTCTTGTTCTTGAGCACGTCGTTTAGCTTTACTTATGTGCCTGTCATATCATTGGTGGGGGTCTCCTTTCATAGACGTGTAGCCAGCTGTATTATTAATGTGGAAGGTCGCAACTGAAGTCCAATACATTGTTGAGGGCAGCTTACGACGATGGCGCTTGCCTGCACAAACGAAGGCGGGAGACCCACACATATGTAATTGTTGACCTTGTAGATTGCCAAGCTTTGTTACCGAACACAGAGTAGTACACCTCATCCACCTCACTTCCTACTGTGTACCTGAGGATTTTGTTACTTGTACGTTTTCGTAAATGCATCTTGTAGGCTTAATCTTGTGCCTCTTGCTCATTCTACACAGTACTATAAGTATTGTGCAACCGCATGACAAAATAGTTATTACAGCCTTTGCCTCCACTAATTATCCCACCACAATTTCTCCATATCTCAGATGACCTACCGTACTCACCTCTTTCGTTGCCTTGGGGTGATCATTGCCGTGATGGATGTTAGCTAAAGCCCACCTGCATATGTGACCACCTCCTCGGCCCTTCTGTCCTTGATCGCCCCTTGTTGCTCTCCACGATGTTTTGGGACGGGCTGCAAAACTGATGGGTATGATGTGCTTTCTTGGAAGTTGGAAGAGTTTATTCAAGAAGATAGGTGTCTCGCTATTTCTCTCTCTCTCATAACAGGTCTTGAGTTCAACTCCTCGTCCGCTAGATCTTGTAATTGGTGACCTTGTAGATTGCCAAGCTTTGTTACCGAGCACATAGTAGTACACCTTAGCCACCTCACTTCCTACTGTGTACCTGAGGATTTTGTTACTTGTACGTCTTCGTAAATGCATCTTGTAGGCTTAATGTTGTGCCTCCTACTCATTCTACATAGTACTATAAGTGTTGTGCAACCGCATAACAAAACAGTTATTACAGCCTTTGCCTCCACTAATTATCCCACCACAGTTTCTCCATCTAATATGACCTACCGTACTCACCTCTTTCGTTGCCTTGGGGTGATCATCTCCGTGATGGATGTTAGCTAAAGCCCGCCTGCAAATGTGACCACCTCCTCGGCCCTTCTGTCCTTGATCGCCCCTTGCTGCTCTCCGCGATGTTTCAGGACGGGCTGCAAAACTGATGGGTATGATGTGCTTTCTTGGAAGTTGGAAGAGTTTATCCAAGAAGTTAGGTGTCTCAATCTTTCTCTCTCTCTCATAACAGGTCTTGAGTTCAACTCCTTGTCGGCTAGATCTTTATGGGCTCTTGGGATAGTTTCCTACGACATTAAAAATCTCTTCTTCTTCTTCTTCTTCTTCTTCTTCTTCTCTCTCTCTCTCTCTCTCTCTCTCTCTCTCTCTCTCTCTCTCTCTCTCTCTCTCTCAAGGACGTCGGAACTATAGATTGGGAAAATTACCAAAATACCCCTCTAGTTTTTGAAATTCCGAAAATACCATTGTATATATTTTGGTTGGATTGATCAAGATTTTCTAATCATTATGCTTTTTTGACAATTGAGATTCGTTTTTGAGTGCGTAGCATGTAATTTGTAACAAATTATCCTGCAATTGTGTTCGAAAATAATGAAGCAATTCATCTCCAAAGCCTACATAACCAACTCAAATTTTGTTATAGCATCTTGAATTGATAGACAATCAATCTTCTTATGAAAAGCTACAAAGTTTTGTTATCTTTCGAGAAATCTAATCTCACAACCAGGGGTTTTTTGGAAATCTGGAAAATACCCTTGTATATATTTTGGTTGGATTGATCAAGATTTTCTAATCATTACCAACATCAACAATATTATAACACTTATCATCTTCCCTTAGAGAATGGGGCTCAAAATTTGCTTCTATTATAGCTACTACGTGAAGCACCTTTTGGGTTTGGTATGACACAATTTATGGGGTTGCCTCATTTAGTTGTCGTAGCTATGTGTAATTGGAGTAATATAGTGCCTTTAGTGTATTTTTGAGGACAAAATTCAAAATTCTCGGTTGATTTGGAGGATCACCTTGACGAAAATCGGCTGTATTTGGAGGATTTAATTTAGTGTAAAAACTGATCAAAATCCTAAAATTTTAATAGAAAATTAACTGGGTGATTTCCAATGGGTTCCTTTTTCCATTGGTTCACATAAAGTTTTTGGTGAGTACTGGTTCAATGTGTAGGGTTTTGCAGACAATACTTGTGATAATATCGTTGGGATGACTGTTGACGATGTCTCCCCTATGATGCACAACTTCTTGTTCTTGAGCACGTCGTTTAGCTTTACTTATGTGCCTGTCATATCATTGGTGGGGGTCTCCTTTCATAGACGTGTAGCCAGCTGTATTATAAATGTGGAAGGTCGCAACTGAAGTCCAATACATTGTTGAGGGCAGCTTACGATGATGGCGCTTGCCTGCAAAAACGAAGGCGGGAGACCCACACATATGTAATTGTTGACCGTGTAGATTGCCAAGCTTTGTTACCGAACACAGAGTAGTACACCTCAGCCACCTCACTTCCTACTGTGTACCTGAGGATTTTGTTACTTGTACGTTTTCGTAAATGCATCTTGTAGGCTTAATCTTGTGCCTCCTGCTCATTCTACACAGTACTATAAGTATTGTGCAACCGCATGACAAAACAATTATTACAGCCTTTGCCTCCACTAATTATCCCACCACAGTTTCTCCATATCTTAGATGACCTACCGTACTCACCTCTTTCGTTGCCTTGGGGTGACCATCGCCGTGATGGATGTTAGCTAAAGCCCACCTGCATGTGTGACCACCTCCTCGGCCCTTCTGTCCTTGATCGCCCCTTGCTGCTCTCCATGATGTTTCGGGATGGGCTGCAAAACTGATGGGTATGATGTGCTTTCTTGGAAGTTGGAAGAGTTTATCCAAGAAGCTAGGTGTCTCGTTCTTTCTCTCTCTCTCATAATAGGTTTTGAGTTCAACTCCTTGTCGGCTAGATCTTGTAATTGGTGACCTTGTAGATTGCCAAGCTTTGTTACCGAACACATAGTAGTACACCTCAGCCACCTCACTTCCTACTGTGTACCTGAGGATTTTGTTACTTTTACGTCTTCGTAAATGCATCTTGTAGGCTTAATGTTGTGCCTCCTGATCATTCTACACAGTACTATAAGTGTTGTGCAACCGCATGACAAAACAGTTATTACAGCCTTTGCCTCCACTAATTATCCCACCACAGTTTCTCCATCTAATATGACCTACCGTACTCACCTCTTTCGTTGCCTTGGGGTGATCATCTCCGTGATGGATGTTAGCCAAAGCCCACCTGCAAATGTGACCACCTCCTCAGCCGTTCTGTCCTTGATCGCCCCTTGCTGCTCTCCGCGATGTTTCAGGACGGGCTGCGAAACTGATGGGTATGATGTACTTTCTTGGAAGTTGGAAGAGTTTATCCAAGAAGCTAGGTGTCTCACTTTCTCTCTCTCATAACAGGTGATCTTGAGTTCAACTCCTCGTTGGCTAGATCTTTAAGGTCTCTTGGGATAGTTTCCTACGACATTAAAACTCTCTTCTTCTTCTTCTTCTTCTTCTTCTCTCTCTCTCTCTCTCTCTCTCTCTCTCTCTCTCTCTCATAAGGACGTCGGAACTATAGATTGGGAAAATTACCAAAATACCCCTCTAGTTTGTGGAAATTCCGAAAATACCCTTGTATATAATTTGGTTGGATTGATCAAGATTTTCTAATCATTATGCTTTTTTGACAATTGAGATTCGTTTTTGAGTGTGTAGCATGTAATCTGTAACAAATCATCCTGCAATTGTGTTCGAAAATAATGAAGCAATTCATCTCCAAAGCCTACATAACCAACTCAAATTTTGTTATAGCATCGTGAATTGATAGACAATCAATCTTCTTATGAAAAGCTACAAATTTTTGTTATCTTTCGAGAAATCTAATCTCTCAACCAAGGGTTTTTTGGAAATCTGGAAAATTTGAAAGGCATTTTGACAAAATAGTGGGGGTATATTGGGAATTTATAAAATTTGAGGGGTATTTTGGGAATTTCCACAGAGTAGTAGTTTTCGTTATATTATTTTGGCCTCAATAGTCTCTCTCTCACACACACACACAGTTTCTCATGCGCGAACAATATGCAGACGGGGATATTCTCTCTCTCTCTCTCTCTCTCTCTCTCTCTCTCTCTCTCTCTCTCTCTCTCTCTCTCTCTCTCTCTCTCTCTCTCTCTCTCTCTCTCTCTCTCTCTCCGTTCGATGACTAGCTGGACCGGGCCTGCAATCTCATCGTCGATCGCTCTCTCTTGAAGCATTCATTGCAGAGCATGAGGATAACTTTCAGTTGGTAGTGGCGCTCACTGTGCAGTGCGTGTGCGTCATGTGTGTTTCGCACGACTTGTGAGAATCAGAGCACACTCGCCGTCTCCCCTCAATCAGGCGAGTATGGCTGAGTTTGGACGTCTGAACTCAACAGAGTTTGACACATGGCACTGGAAAACCAGTTTGCTTAATATGTAGTATAGATGTTGAAGTTTGATTGCACATAACAAAAAGGGGATAAATTTAGTGGAGGTTTTGTTACTTAATGCGAATTCACTTTTTGAAGATATAACAAAAAAAAAGAAAAATTTTAGTGATTTTTTTTGTTTAATGAAAATGTAATTTTTGAAGATATATTTGGTTTTATCTTTTCAAGGGGCTTTTTTTAAGACCAATATTGATATGTTTTAGAAAATATTGGAAGTATGTATTTTTTTAAAGAGCTTGAGAAAAAAAAAAGCTCGCCTAACATCGACTTGGGGTTCTCTCGCTTTGAGGAGATGCATGACATGCAAATGCAGGGATCGTTATCCACATTATTGACCGAGAGAGAGAGAGAGAGAGAGAGAGAGAGAGAGAGAGAGAGAGAGACCACCACATTGCTTTTGTGTGTGTATGTGTGTGTGTGTGTGTGTGTGTGTGTGTGTGTGAGAGAGAGAGAGAGAGAGAGAGAGAGAGAGAGACCATCACATTGTATGTGTGCATACACATGTACATTTATGAGGGGGAGAGAGATAAATAAATATTTTACCGTTGAGCTCACGCATTTTCAAATTTTCAAGATATTATGTTTTGGCATTAGTGTATTTTTTAAAGGATAGCTAAATTTTCTCGCCTGTAGAAAATGGATTAAATGCGCGATAAAGACCAACCCTCACATTAACACCCCAAATGGGTAGAGAGATTTCCAATGAAATCTCAAAGATCTATGTGATGGTAGAGAGAGAGAGAGAGAGAGAGAGAGAGAGAGAGAGAGAGAGAGAGAGGCAGACCAATCATAGCCATCTATATTTTTCTTTTCAAAAAAATGAAAAAAAGGAGTTCGCTTCTCCTTTTTAAATCTCCACCTGGGACAGTCACTTCAACTAGAGGGTTTTGGGGAGGGGGGGGGAGCATAGAAACTTTGAATGTCATAGTTATTGTATTGGAAAGATAGCAAGATGCCTCTCTGTGACAAATGTGACAAACTCAAGACATATGAGACAAATCTTTCCTTCAAGCATATGTGTGTGTGTGTGTGTGTGTGTGTGTGTGTGCTCGTGTGAGTGTGTGTGTTTGTGTGTGTGTGTGCGCGCGCGTGTGTGCGCACTATGTGTACATATAGACATAATTGGAACATATCATGATGTTTCAAGACCTATGTAACAAATCTTCGCTTCAAGCATATGTGTGTGTGTGTACTATGTGTACATATAGATATACATATGTATTACATACATACGTACAAGGATAGAAGCAAGTAAGAGAGTGGAGCAAAGATATTGAATCCAATTGCGTTCCTATCATTGAAGCCAAATTCTAGAACTCACTTCATTTATTAAAAAAATTATTATTATTACATTGAATTCTCTTAGATTTCATCTCTTCACACCATGCTAACTTATCTAATCTCTATAATCAAGCTTGATAGCATTGCTAGATCAAGGTAGACCAAATGAAGGAATCTCTCTCTCTCTCTCTCTCTCTCTCTCTATATATATATATATATATATATATATATATATATATATATATATATATCTATATATATATATATATATATATATATATATATATATATATATGCATATATATATATGTATATATATATATACACACACACACACACACGCCCCAGTAGAATTAGAGCACTCCTAAGTTTGTTGAACAAGGGCTAGCACCTCATGAAATATAACGTCTATGAGAAGCTTCCAATCTTGGTATCAAAAGAATGCTTTGCAGCATCTATTAAGAGGTCGTGTCATGCATCACTTTTATAAATGCGATAGACTATACGTGTAGGAAGAGAGTATTGACAGTGTTCCACTTGGAAGAGAAGATAACTCTATGAGAATAGAGGCACTGTTTCCTTGACCGCAGAAACGCTCGGTCACATACTAGTAGAACATTAAAGCTTTTAAAGTGGGATTTACAACTTAAGGGTCTACAGTTTTAAATTTGTAAAAACGGCTCTAGAGCTTAAAAATGTAGAATTTTTAAAGTGGGGTGTAGAGCATAGGGATCTAAAGCTAAGGGTGTAGAGCTTAAGGGTGCTTTTTTAATTCAATTTTATGTGCTTATTTTTTTTTTTTAAAGCTTAGAGATGTAGTGATTTTAAAGTGGGATCTACCCTCACATCAAGGCCTAAAATTGACGCCTATTTTTTTTGTCAAGGGCTATTTTGCCTATCAAAACAATCTCAAAATTGTCTGTCAGTTTTTGCATTTATATCTTTAAGTTAACGTTATATATGGCAAATTATATAAGTTAATTGCATTACACAAAGCATATGAAAGGGGGCTTGAAAAATTGTATGTCAAAAAGAAACTTTTATCATGCCTGGCAGGCCTTGTGATTTTATCACTTGTTAATATCTTCACAACCCGTTCAAATTTAAGCTAAGATTCACTTTTTTTCAAACACTAAGCCAAACACATTATTTTCCTCTTTTCCCCTTGTGGAAGTAGAGCGTCAAGACAAGGTTCAACCTGAGATCCATTTTCTTTACATCAAAACACTACGAGTGTACAATTTTGATGTAAGCCTTTATATCATATGTAAAATCATCTTTGGCTATTCACTTAATGGAATTGTGCAACCGCATGGAAAAAGAGCTTTTAAGAGGGATGTCCATTCACATTTTATGTAGACATCTTTGAGTATAGAGTACAACAGTGTGGAGTCAAGAGTTGAGCACATTTTTCAATTCACTAGATCACTTCACACTCAAGGTTGTTCTTCTTTTTAGAAGAACAAGTATATAAACCCAAGTTTCCAATGGGATGAAGAAGAAACATTAATATAAGATAACGTATGAAATGTTTGTTAAGTAAATTGTTGGGCTTTCAAAACTAGCAAAATTTGACGTGTACATAGGACTATAAAAAATAACTAAATTTTGAACATATGTCAAGTATAAAGTATAAGTGTCTAGATGAATTGCTTGTTTATATTCAGTTCTACATAATGCTATGCCTTCTATTTGCAAGTATAGGTGATTGTTGCTTGAGTCAAATGATTACTTTATGCTTTCCATCTCTATTCAAACTTGAGCATTTCTTGAAATCCAAGCATGAAAACATATGTAGTTCATCTCCTATTAACATTGATGGGAATCAGCTTGAAACTCGTGAATTTTTTCTTAATGCTAATAATATTCAATGTTTATTTTGTTATTTTGTTGTTGGATACGTTTAATTTTTGTTAAAATTTTTATGGATATCAAAATAAATGTTTATACATTTTTAGTTTCTTTTATTTGTTAATTTCAATATTTTTTCATAAACAACATTGGTTGTGTGTTTTTTGTATATTCTTTATCAACTCCTAAGCAAATTTGTATGCATTTTGAAGAATTAGCCCTTGATAATGCAACATATAGTTGTCCATGTCTAAATACTGGTGTTGATAAATATATTTTCATTTTAAATATACTTTATTCTTGAGATTTATCTATTGTCATTGCAACAACCAACTATATCTAGGAAATTGCCTTCGTCTCATTTCAAATGATAAAGTCATTGAATTTAGAATGAACGTTATTCTTGGCAAAAAAAAAGTCTCCAATGTGAGTTCGTGTAACAATTTCAACTTCAAGAACTCTTTTGAAGAAATTTTTACAGATCATTCACGTTCCATTGCATACACCTCTTTGGGGATTTTATGTTTCTTGATAATTTTAGAGGTCCATTCTTTTCAGCTGCAATTTGTGAGGTGGATATCCTCCTCCAAGATTTAAGCTATTTAATTCTCAATTGTGATAAGGTTTGTATTCTCATCTTGTTTTACATATTGAATCTGCACTAAGATATTCCACTACATCTCCGTTCATGAAATCATAGACATCAAATTTACTTTATGAAATCCATTATTTCTTGGTGCAAGAATAGCTCTTTTCTTGAAGAACTCTTGAAAATTTTCTCTATTATTTACACCTATTTGAAACAAAAAAATGATTGTTATCTAGTTGCGAGTACTATATTCAAATGATAATATTTCAAACAATTATAATAATATTTGTACCTTTGTATAGCCAAGAAATCATCTTTCTCACTTCTTTTTTTTCAATCAATATTTTTTCATCAATTTTGATTGTTTCTTAATTAGTGTTGTCTATTTTTTCATTACCAATATCAAGAATTCATAACCTAAACGGCTAAAAAGATGTCCTAAATATTTTGATCTCAAAGTAACCGCTTCTCCCCAAGCAAAATCTCCTATATCTAGAATAGTATGTTTCGTTGCCTTGCTCTTCTAGATATGGGAGAGCCTTTCGTAATTTAACGACCATGATACAAGTTCCCATTTATGAGGCACTCAAGCGTACAACCATTGTAGGACTCCACTAAGAATATTTTCTTTTCATGATTTTATTACCATGATGAGCACTAAAAGTTCCCATTTCTACCCCATTATGAGGAACTCAAGGGTACAACCATTGTGGAAGCATTTGGTGATAATTTTGCAAATGCCAAAGAGCTCTCAAAACTATTGATGTGCATTCTAGAGAAGGTAATAGGATGTGAGCACTTGTTGAATCAAAGGAAATACTAATCCCAACTTGCTTATCTATAAAAATGATTTGAGTGTAGAACTTTTTTTAATTTTGGCTTTGCTTTGTTGGTATTCACTTATATGGCTTGCTAGATCATTGTCAAGCAAATGTACAACACCAACTCACATTCTTTGTCCTCAGTAACATTGTTGAAAATTTAAATTTTTGTGAAAGTTGGATTTTGAACAATATAATGGACTCTTTCTCTCCCCCCCCCCCCCCCCCCCTCTCTCTCTCTCTCTCTCTCTCTCTCTCTTTTCTCCCCCCCCCCCCCCCCCCCCCCCCAACATGTACTTAACATGGTCTCTTTGCTGAGTGTAAGCATTCTTAGCATAATAGCATATGCGAGCATCTCAAAGCATACCCAGGTGAGAACCTAGTTACATCAATGAATAAATTATTGTGCACCATTGCCTTACAATACCAAACTTATAATTACTGATTGACAGTCTTTTGAACCTCGTTGTACAGGTGTTGCAAGAGAGTTGGGCTTCCACATTAACATGAAGCAACAATAGCGACAACATGAGTAGCCATGGCGGAGTGTGCAATCCTCAACATGGGAGCTTTCATTCCCCTGCTTGGCTTCAGTACCGCCTCTTTTGACCCAACGTGACTCATGCTAAAAAGAAGGCAGCCATTTTTGCAGCCTTAGAAGTAAACACCCACACCTAGACCCTCACCCACATGAGACACGCCCATGCATACTCACCCACACATATTTTTTATTTAAATGCTTTAGAGATATCAATAGCCTCTTCTTTCTTACTTTTAGAGGGTTTTCAGTAAAGAAATTCTGTAGACAATACTGCCATCCTGCATATGTGTGTGTGTGTGTGTGTGTGTGACACACAGACACACCCAATATGTGCACTCTATAATGATGTCAAAAGTCAATTGAATGTATTTTAAAAGAGAAGTTAAAAAAGAAGGAGAAAGCTGTTCACCTTGGTCTGTGGACATATGAATGAGCAGAGGGTGGTCCAATCCGAATCCAGCTGAGCAGAGCATGAGGCACAATAATGGCTCTAGCAATCTCAAGATCCAACATTAAGCTAGTCGACCATCTCCGACCAGGAAGGCTCTGAGTGCGTGCATGACAAAGAGATTGACAGGTGGGTGCACACACACACACACACACACACACACAAAGAGAGAGAGAGAGAGGGAGAGAGAGAGAGAGTCCATTATATTGTTCAAAATCCAACCTTCACAAAAATTTAAACTTTCAACAATCTTATATTGTTTGTCAGTTTACCTGTAGCGCCCACGTTGCACTTTCTCGGAAAGCCTCTTTCAATTATAGCAATTAGACAACACTAGTTTTGGGATTTACTCCACATGTGGAGAGTAAATGTACACATGGACTTAGAGCCTGGTCGCATGAACCCGATGGACGGCCAACCAGCTGAGCTGGACGCGCAGTCCAAAAACAAAGCGCTGCCAAACTCACCGACGGACGCATGAACCATCCAGCGCACCCACTTTATTTAAAATTAAGTTTCGAGCTCGCTCCACTCTGCCGCACCGCAGGTGAAACAATAGGAGAAAGAGGATTGGGCTCGCACGTGCTCGCTCCTCTCTGCCACAGGTGAAGGAGGTTGCTTCTCTCTCGCAGGTGAAAGAGCATCGTGCTTGCTCCTCTCTATTGTAGGTGAAACAATGTTGAGCCCTGTAGCTCCTCTCTACTGGCAGTAAAACAGCTCCCACCCTTGCTCCCCCTCTTCTCCTATTGGCAGATCGTGGCAAGAAAATCAAAGCAGGTCTCTTACCTCCTTGGGGATGTATCTTTGCCTTTGAAATGCAAAAGATTGCAAGCAAAGCTGCCATAATTTGGGAATCTTATGCGTAGTGCAATTTGTCATGCAGTGAGAATCTTATGCATGCGGTAGAGGGTGTATGCCAAAGCTTGCAGTATGCTTAACATTTTGGTGGTATGGAAGTGTGGCATGCATACTTTCGTCAAGATTTTTGTGGACCGTATGTAAACTTGATGTAGAAGCGCATAATGCTTTTGTTGGTGTTGTTGCGATGATGCCTCTCACTAGTGGGTGTGTTGCAAGGCAATGTGTGCAAAGGAATTGTCAGCTAGCACATAACAATGTATCTCCTCTTTGAGTGTGATGAGGTATTGCATGCTGAGGATTTTTTCGTGAACATTGTTATGCTGTATCTCCTTGCTGGGTGTGCTACAAGATAATGTCTAGCAGTTGACATGCTTTGATTATTGGATGTGCCTACTAACAACAACGGATGAAGGAATGTGCATGCTGAGATTGTTATGATAAGTGCTATGTTGGTGATTTTCTTTGGAACGTTGGGTTTGGGTTGTTTAAGGCAGTAGTTGGAATTCACCATTGGCATCAAATTGTTTTGATTTGTGAGTTATGTTGGGGTATATGTGTGATTGTTGATCTTGTCAAGCATGGCCTCATCGCATCGGCAAGTGCTCTTTACGATCATGTGCGGTTTAATCTCCATGCTTTTATTGTTGCTTCGGCAAAGGCAGCAAGCAAGAAATCGTCTTGAGACTCAGCAATTGCTACTTTTTAATGGTCGCAGAAGGTTGGCCTGCACACGGAACAGAGATTGTAATGTCTTCATTGCTTTGTTGCAAATGTATATTGAGCACTTCTGTTTAGAGTCCTTCATTGCATGACATGCAATTTCAGAGTGGTATGTGAAACCCCGCACACTTAAGTGGTGGAATTATTACGTCGGTTTTGTTCGGGCTGATGAGAAAAGGTTTAAGAGTATCTTTAGGTTGCCATTATCACTCTTTCAAAAGCTGGTGGATCTCCCTAAGGATCAATTGCAACACAAAAATATACCGGCATCATTTGCAAGTATAAAAGGCAGAGTTCTTTCTGTCGAGAAGCAAGTGACCACAGGGGTATTCCGTTTGGCAATAGGTACTTCAACCATGGCCATTAGTGAATTGTTTGGTGTTGGAAAGTCAACAGTTGTGGAGACTATAAACAACTTTATCATTGCATTGCTGGTTCATCAACGCAAGTTTATAGCTTGGCCTAACAACTTGTCTCTTATCAATAACATCAAGGCAGGATTTTTTGCTAAGCAAGGTTTACCAAATGTGTGTGGGGCTATGGATGCTACACACATTGTCATGGAGAAGCCACAAGGTGAGTTGGCCTTGGATTGGTATGATCGTAACAAGAACTATTCCATGTTGGTCCAATGTGTAGTGGATAGTGAGATGCGGTTCATGGATGTTTTTGCTGGTTTTCCAGGTTCTGTCAATGACTCTAGGTTGCTTCAAAATTCAGCATTCTATTCTTGCGCAAACAGCGGTGTGATTTTGAATGGGCCAAAGTATGTGAGTGGTGTTTTCTCCATTAGAGAGTACATCGTTGCAAATGGCGGGTATCCCTTACTTCCATGGCTTATGAGGCCTTATAGGACACCCTCTACTCCGACTGAGAAGCTTTTCAACTATAAGCTTTCATCTACAAGAATTGTGGTAGAACGTGCCTTTGGCTGGCTTAAAATGAAGTGGAGATACCTGCATGGCAAAGTGATGAAACCATATCCACACCACCTGGCAAGAGCTATTATTGTATGTTGCATGCTTCATAATATGTGTTTGGATTGTGGGGAGGACATAGAGCAGCCTACATCAAGTGTCGAGAATCACAATGACATCATCAATGAAGAATTGACATCAGATGCTGAGGCTATGCGAGACTCATTGGAAAAATTTATTCACCCCTTGTAAAGGTGCACAATTGGAATGTTCATCGTTGGTTATGCTAAGCTTGTTGGTACTGCACCAAGCATTCTCATTTTGTTTGCATTTTGTCTTCAGTTTAATTTGTTACGACGGGCTGGTCCGAGCATGACACCATATTTATGCGTCTCAAAGTATGCAATTAAATATCAGCTATACGGAGTAGTCTCATGAGTTATCAGCTCTGTATTTTTGATGCCACTCTTTTCATGGTGATATGGTGTGATATGGCGAGTATAAGCCATTGTTAGTGCTCAGATAAACTGGGAAATTTGTTCCTCATGTGGTAGGTGTGGAGTATAACAACAGTTTTCTTGGCAAGAATTTGGTTTCCTTGGCAATGAAATGCTCGATACTCTGTCTATATTGGCTTTCATGTAGAAGGGCTGATTTCTCTCAAGTAAGAGTTGTAGGATCTTTACTCAAAAGATGGGGGCACCGTATTTCCAGGAGGCTGGTGGGTTGCTATTGCAAGCTTTGTTGGTACGTAGAATGGGCAATTCTCAGCCAGTATATTGCTATGTTGCTTTCCTGCTCTTTTGTTTTTAAGTCAGAGCTAGCAAGAAAAATTTTACACATATATTCAATTTTACAAGTGTCGATCTGGGCTGCACATATTCTTGAATTGAGCATTCCAGGACCACAAGGTGTGAGAAATGCAAGAATTAAAAAAAAACTTATTACACCAACATTGGAAAATATAACACGTACCCTTTCCCAAGTTTGTGTAAATTTAATGAAGTCCTGCATTTCAAGAAAAACACAGATTGGCTGTAATCATTTCAAGCAAAACAGAGATTGGTTGTAATAATTTCAAGTAAAAAATGGAGAGATTGCACTCAGTGAGGCTTGCTTCTCAGAAAATTAATGATGTACTATCTCAGATATCCACAAAAGAGCAGCAAAAAAATTATTATACGCATCAGGAGGAGACCGACAATATTTACATCACTTGAAATTGGCGAGCAAAAAATAAGTTTCCATTACATTATCAACGAGATAATTGGCATACACATCGAAGGTTGGAGATAACACAAAATATCATCCCAATAGGCGTACAAAATTTAGCTTTTGCTGCTCAAAAAGCCATGTCTCAAACACCAAAATTTTCTAACAATCCAGTACACATTTCTTGAGTTTAGTATAAGACTAAATACCATGCTGGCCACTCAAAATATGATAATATTTAGGGAATTTTTTAGAAGCTGTGCTTTGATGCATGCACTGCAAAACACTTAAATGCATCCGCAATTTGTTTAAGTGCTTCATTTGACTCCTCCTCTAATGCCAAGCATTTCCTATTGAGTGTCACTACCTCCTCAAACTCAGCCTTCGTGAGCTCGATGACCTCATCATCATGCTTTGATCTTCTTGCGTCTACATTATCCATGAATGAAATCAGCTGCTTAGTTGTGCTCTCAAGTTCTTTCTTCAACACCGTCATCTTGTCGCCTCTCTTGCGCTTTTTTCCAGATAAGGACTCCTCCTCCATGAAAGCTTTGTCTTCTTTCTTGTTTAAACCACAAGCTTTATTGGGTGATGCAAAGGAATCTCCTACATATAGAGACACGACATGCATAACATTAATGAAACATAGTGAACAATAAGC
Organism: Adiantum capillus-veneris; assembly: GCF_014529385.1. Taxonomy (NCBI): domain Eukaryota; kingdom Viridiplantae; phylum Streptophyta; class Polypodiopsida; order Polypodiales; family Pteridaceae; genus Adiantum; species Adiantum capillus-veneris. Next base: position 64,866,299 of record NC_140942.1, on the reverse strand, counting down.
AATGGTAGCAACAAGAAAATCCACACCTAGCCAAGTTAAGAAAAAGAAACTCACCCAAGTTATCCTTCATAGTATCATAGACAATGTCATCAGGGTTGAGTTGCCTCTCTTTCCCGACACGATCAAGCATAGTAGTGTATAACTCCTCTGAAAAGGTTCGTGGGAGCTTCATTTCTTCTCGTTGGTTTGCGGACAATTTCCAATAGCTATCACAACCAAATGGGATATGTCGTTCATAGTCGTGCACCTTCTTGAATAAAGCTAAAATTCTATCCCAACGAAAGAGACATTGATCGGCGGAACGAAGCACTCCTCGTTGGACACAATATTTTGAAATAAAATCCCATCGTTCATCTCCTTTTTTGAAAATGACATTCAAATTACCATCTCTCATGTCTTCAAATAGCTTGGTGCGTGCATCCAATAAAGTAGCAGTTTCTTTAATTGTCCAATTGCCTGATGCATAAAACATGTTCCTAGCTTTGGATGGGCTTTCCTCCATTGCATTGAGCTTCACCAATCACCTCTTTGGGAATGTTTGTAGGCATTGGCTGGTAATTCAACTCTGGAATATTTGGGGAATTTTTAACGATGGGTGGTGTAGGCTGAGATGTAGTTTCTATTGCTCTCTTTCCTCTTCGAGCCTTCAACTTGCCCTTTACTTGCGCCATTTGAGGTGGAGTCACATTAACAATGTTTGCCAAAGGAGTCCGTGTAGTTGTCGCAGCCTTATTTAGCGTGTACGGAGTCTTGGGCGATTGCATGAGATCCACTTGAGAGAAGCAATGCTGCAATTGAGAGCAAGGAGTCTTTGGAAACTGCTCGAGATCACCCTGTGAGAAGTAGGGCTGCCCATTCTTATCCGCAGGCTCCAAAAAAGACAAGCTTTGAACACCCCAAGTTGGAGAATATTGGCTACACAGCACGGTTTCATCATCTTCACACCACTCCGTGTTAAGGTCTGGAGTGAAATTTTCCATCTGCAAGCACTTGTAAACATTGCAATTAGAGTTAAATACAGATTTTCAAAGCCATAATATATTGTAGATCTCTAAAGATTCATAAAAACAAAACCAGCTGAAGAGAATGAAAGCTTTCACCAAAAAAGAGAAACAGGTTTTGTGTGTGTGTGTGTGTGTGTGTGTGTGTGTGTGTGTGAGAGAGAGAGAGAGAGAGAGAGAGAGAGAGAGAAAGAGAGAGAAGCTTCTGTAGGTGTGTGTGTGTGTGAGAGACAGAGAGAGAGAGAGAGAGAGAGAGAGAGAGAGAGAGAGGGAGAAGGGGGTGAACTATTCGGTGTGTGTGTGTGTGTGTGTGTGTGTGAGAGAGAGAGAGAGAGAGAGAGAGAGAAAGAGAGAGGGAGAAGGGGGTGAACTATTCACCTGCAGAGCTTGCAAGGAGTTTGACGCCCACACAGAAAGCACCAGAAATTTGTTACACGGTGTGTGGAGTAGACTGCATATGTTGAAGTCCAGGCAAAAAGTGGCCTTTATATATTATTTTAATGAGGAGCAGGCCTCCCGCCTTACGAATAGGCGTGCAAATCTCACTATTGAAAAAACTGGATACTGCTTAAACACCAGCATGGCGGTGAATGACAATCATGCATGCGATCTCCTGCCAACCACCCTTGTAATGTTTTAGCCCTGCTGTAAAAGCTGGATAGTTGCTTCATGCGACCAGGCTCTTAAACATAGGACGCCAAAGTTGGTTATCATGTCTCATTGACAGGTCGAATTGCTCATCATTCATTTGATTGATTTGCACTAGTTTGCTTCAATAAAAGCCATAACATCACATGAACGCACACTGACCAAGCTCTCTTGGGAAAGGGAAACATACCTAAGATCTCTCTCTCTCTCTCTCTCTCTCTCCTCTTCCTCTTCGTAGGAAACCAAATGGATAATTCCATGTCTCTTCTCTCTCTCTTTCTACTCTCTCTCTCGTACACGCGCACGTAGATCACACACACACACGTCCTCCTGTGGGGGATCTTCATGGATACGATCCATCCTGACATCTAGAGGTCAGCATCCTCATTTCAAATTTCACGCCCTTGGTCGTTTATATCTACGTAGTGTTGAGCAGCAAGGGGATTTAGCCGACCGCACGAGCAGCGTATAACTCACCGATGAGCTCCCCCGTCGACATGAACGTTTCTATGAGCGAAAAGCCAGAGCTTGCCAATTTGAAGAGGATCCAGCAGTCCACCCTCCTGCAACTCTCTGCTATCACTACTCACGAAATCATTACCATCGGCCTAACCACCAAGGATTTCAACAAGCGACTTGGTCCTCTTGCTGCTGCTGTCGACTCTAAACAAACCAAGGCTGTCCTTGCTGAGGCCTATGCTCAAGGCATCATCAACCCGAAGAATATTGAGCACAATGGAGCGCCTGCCGTTCCCTTGCATGCTAAAGACCTGCTTAGCTTATCAGACGCTCTGAAAAGACAAGATTTTTTCAAAAAAATATTGTTGAGGAAGAGGAGGGACAAGTTCGCCATAGATGCCCCTGAGGGCTGTACTGCATCGGACATGGCATTATCCCGGTTTGTCTTGCTAGCACGAGAGGCCATGCAGAAAGAGCTTGCACACTTGCTCTACTGTACTGGAGATTCATTCGAGACAGATGTCTCTGACGAAGAAGCTGAGCAGATTGCTCAAAAGAGCGGCAAGCGCACTAGGGCAAGAGGGAGAAAGATAAAGACAGAAATCAAGGGCAGGTACGTCTTTGTTCAGCAGCTTCGCATAATTCTGAAGACGCAAGATCCGCCTCAACTGCACGTCATGCCAAAGATCAGCGATGCTCAGCGTCAAGACATCCTTAGCTTTGCCAGAAACCATGTTTCATCTCTCGAAAAACGGCATGCAGGCAATAATCGCAGCGTTCGAAGAGCACGCGAGCTCCTTCAGATTTCTGAAGATGTTAACGATACGTAATTCATGAGGCCGTGGGTAACGCAGTCTTGGCTCTTAGGTCTAACAAGCACGTCTGGCCCTAGCACTCTTTTTTTGGGTACTTCCTTCTCACTTCTTTGTAAGTACGCTGGTTTGTGTCGCTGTTCTTTCTTTCTTATCCGAAGAACCAATTTGTCAGTGAATGACTCGAAGTTCTTGTTGCATTTTTTTCTTTTGGCAAAGTTGCTATCCTAGAAATGTGTGTGAGAGAGAGAGATCCTAGAAATGTGTGTGTGTGTGTGTGTGTGTGTGTGTGAGAGAGAGAGAGAGAGAGAGAGAGAGAGAGAGAGAGAGAGAGACCCTCTATACAACACCCCCAATGCAATAGAATACCCAAGTATTTCGTTGTGGGTGTTGTATAGAGGACCTCTATACAGGGTCCTCTATACAACACCCCCATCAAAATAGAATGACCAAGTATGGATAGGACTGCAACCTACGAGATAGTTTTATTAAATTTTATATGCAACATAGAAATGAAAACACACCGCCTTCAAAGGATAGCATGCAAAAACACAATATAGTTTCTTAGAGATGGATATATGATCATCAAAATACCCACTAAATCCTTATATCACCCCTTCTGCAAAAGACCCGCAAGAGATCACTAAAGGGAACAGTTGTGAGATGCCTTCTTTTGGCATGTTGACAATGGAAATGGTCATGGACTTTGTCTTGCCATAGGAATGTAGATTGTTTGCAATAACTCTCCTTGTATCGTCTAGATGTATAGTGCTTAATCCCATGCTTATAAATACACCCTATATAAATCATTGCAAAACTCTCTCTCTCTCTCTCTCTCTCTCTCTCTCTCTCTCTCTCGCAATAACTCTCCTTGTATCGTCTAGATGTATAGTGCTTAATCCCATGCTTATAAATACACCCTATATAAATCATTGCAAAACTCTCTCTCTCTCTCTCTCTCTCTCTCTCTCTCTCTCTCAGAATTGAGGAGGACCTTCTAGTTTATAAATGGGGAAAAAACACATTAATACTTCCTCTATGGTGTTTGGCAGATGCAGTTTACGGGCGCCCTCCTAGCCGGCCACACCTTCTCTGAGTCTAAAAATTTGATCTAACCCATATCATTTTTCTCGAAAAGCCTTGCAAAAGCAACATTGTGATTTTTGAGCAGAATGCTGTAAATTATAAGATGTGTTTTTTGTCATGAGCCTAAAAGCTTTGGAAGCCAACCCTTGGCCATATGAAAAGCCCTAGGTATAAAGCTCAAAACCCTTAGTCTAAAAACATACATTGTAACATTGTCCAGAAGTTGGAGGAGGTATCTCTACATACGATTATGAGCAGCTACTCAATAGCAACTTGTAACTGATTTTTCTCTTCATATTGTGAAAATAGAATTTTTTTCGAAGAATTGCATTGTGTTCCTTGTCTCTTGCAATTGATTTATCATTTAAGTATAATTATTCGCAGTTTTGATGTGGCTCGTAGCTACCTGTTTGTGAGCTAAATCTACAGATTTAAGTGACAAAATGGTTGTTTTTGACATTTCTCTCAAAGAGGATTTTTTCCACACCATAGGGCAACGTATCTGGACTGTTTTGTTGCAATTTTTTTAGAACTTGAACCATGATGGATTGGAATTATGGTACCTTGTTAGATAACCTCCAGACTTTGTAGTTTAGTGCCCTTATGCCTAATACACCTTTCTCTAAAGTTTCATAGAAATTCGAGTTTATTGGTTGACAAAATCGCCACATAAGTTGATTTCCCATACTAAAGTGATAGTTTGCTAGTTGTGTTGATAGCTTAGTTCATTAGGTTCACTTCTTGAGGTTGACACCCTCAAACACTATAAGAGGAAAAATCTTGAACCGTTAACATTGTTGTGGATTAACGAATGAAAATGGAGAGAGAGAAGTTTGCATGTGTGGTAATGACCCCGACAATGAATGCGATACTGGTTTTCCAACAACGATAGTGGCGGTCGCAGATATCACGCTTATCACCATGTCGATTGTTGCGTTTATTACTGCCTCACAACTCCTCAAAATTAAAGGTGCTCATTTGGGCCACCTTATTTTGGGTGGCCAAAATGAGCACCTTTATTTCTGACCTACATAAAACATATGAAACATCAATTACATTTTGAAAAGTGTGCTTATAAAAAAAAAAACTTTGAAATTGCAAATTACACCTTATCTTGATGATTTAAAGTATAAAAGAGCAATAACTTTAAAAAATTACAAGTAAAATCAAAATTCTAAATGAGTTTCATATATAGATGATCGTAGAATTTTTTGTTCCATATTTGCACTTGTAAAAGATGACTACAAAAAATTATCTATCTATCCAACTGCTCTTTCTCGTCCTCCTCCTCCTCATCCACATGTACATACGTTTGATCACTCTAACTCTACAATAAACAAAATCAAATTAAACAGATTAATAACTCAAAATAGTTAATAAAATATTATTTATCCACACTTATTGCCTGTAGAGATCCGATTTTGCTGAGTAGAATTGCTTGTGAGAGATGTGATGGTTCTCCAACAACCATCACCAACTATCAAATTTTGTGTGCTGCTATCGATACTTGAACATCTCTCTAGTCGAACTGGTCAGAGTGATATATTCAGAAGTTAATAATATCAAATAAAAGTCATAGACTAAAACATTTTTTGAATTGATTTAGGATCCAATTCCAAAAAAACTAACATATTTGTCCTTTTAAGCTGCTTTGCCTCCAGAATCATAGTGTGTGGGAGTTTGTTTTGCCCGAGCATCGTGCTATTGATTGTGGGATGAGCCCTTTGTAGCTTGTTCGTCCTTTTTCTGCATTACCCACTCCCACTCCGCATCTGCCATGTTGCTGTCGTGATAATTCTTGTCTAGATTTACAACCTAGATGGCTATTGTGAGCTGTACACTTTATTGCTTGTTTTTCAACAAAAAAAATGATATACCCCTCCAGCCACTGTGCTAAAAAATGAAAAATAATTTTTTTACCTCAAGTACATAAGAGTATGAAGATGATGCCAAAATGCCTTGTCCTATGTTGTACCAAAGCTGACTTCATCGCCATATTTTACCCTGTAGTAGCACCCATGCATGTATGGCATGTGTGTGTTAGTGTCCTCATCCTCTGTATCAGAGCATCACGCTCCAAAATAGGGAATCTTTTCTCCCCTCCACCACCAAAACAAGCAAAGCCACATGATCCCCCACCACTCCGTCTCTCACGATGCTCGCTGCTCTGAGAGGAGCGTCGGTGCAGGCTGTCAAAATAAGTTTGTTGACCACCTGTGGGTTGTTGACGAGGCTTGGGTGAAGCAAGAGTGGAATTGGAATAGTGTGGGGCCCTGTGATGGAAGGGAGGTGGGGTCCTAAGATGAAGGGGATTACGTCAATAAGAAGGGAGCATAAAAGGAGTTGCATCGTAGAAGGAAGTACTATTGATGTGAGTCTCTCAACGTTTGGAGTCCCTCCATGGCTCCCCCATGGCATGGTTTGCTGAGAAAGACCATAGTACACAAGCTGCTGTGGAGTGTAGCGACCAAACAATCCCTCCATCGAATGGAGGTACTCCTCTCACAAAGACAGTGCGCGTTGGAGGTCTAGATCTACCACTAGCAAAGGAACCTAATTAGATTGACTGACACCTCCATAGGTGTGAGAGGGTTGTTAGGACTAGGGTAAGACCGGGCAGACCAAGGGCCACTGCCAAAGGCCAAGACTCACATGCGGTCAAAGGGTGCCAAATCAAGTAGGCTAGGAGCCTATATATGGTGAGGTTGGGTGGAGAGTTGCATGATTGACTCCCTACGGTCTCACTGGTATAAGAGCTTGGGAGAGAAGGGAGGATATGGAGAAGCATGGAGGCATGGCCTCTCAATCTATCTCTCCTTCTCAAAGAAACGTGGAGGCGTAGCCTCTCTCTCGACGGTCTCTCTCTCTTTCTCTTTCTCGAGAAGAGTCCCATGGATGGATCAACAAAGGACATGGATGTGGGAGAAACCTCTTGCATGTGAGGGGGATAATTTTTATCACTATGGTTGGAGCAGATAATGCTTGTAGATGATGCCCCTCGCGTGCACCTTGCATTGCTACCCACAACTTGATTTTTCCCACAAATTTTCTAGGGTAGGTGGCCTAACCCTCCCCCCCCCCCCATTAAGGGTTTTGGACAACGACTGCATTGATCAGCACAAGTGTTTCACTACTTCTTGCAAGTTAACAATACACAAAGCCAATTGGCGGCCCACAACAATTATAAAAGGGCTCAATAGGATTTCTTGGCACGGATGACTGGGCAAATGCTGCCAAAGAAACAGATTTGTGCAATTCTAGCCATGTTTCTGAATTTTGCGTTGTTGAGGAGCCACCAGTGATGCAAATCTTGAGGCTAAGAAAGTGTGACCTTGCTCGCAAGTGCAACAATGTTGACTACAATGTGATAAAAAATAGGGGTCAAGCAAGGCTTTGATTGCAATATCATGCTTAGGACTAAGGCGAGGCCTCCATGTAATTTTTTGCACGGATAACCCATTGATGGCAAAGAAATATCCTTCAACATGGAGCGTTCTCAACATGAAGATTTTGGAAAGGCTACGAGAGAACATACATGCTAGATGTTGATAGCAAGGGAATTCAAACTACGACAAGATTTTATGTAGTTGAGCAAGGCTTGATTTTCAACAGGGCATATCCACAAGGATACAAAAACCTTGGCATGCATGCTCATGCAACATGCAAGAGATCAACAACACTGCAAGTCCAGTCGAGTGATTGAAAAGGTATGCACATATTTTCAATTTATTTGGCAGATTTTTCATAACATGCTGCATAGCCCTGTCATGCAATAGAGGAGAGTGCACTTTAAGCACTCCAAGCACAAGCACAACTTGTGACCATTATCATAAGCATTAAAATTTTGTTGCATACATTATTGGCAAGGACCAATGACTAGCACTACAAGAGGCTATTCATATTAGCGACGCTCACACAGTGACGCTCAAAAAAAAATAAAATCCCGGCGTCGCTATGAGCGTCGCAAATTTACTTGTAAATTTGCGACGCTCATAGCGACGCCGGCTGGGCTAAAAAAAATAACAGAGAGCGCCCAAAAACTCAGATCTCAGATCTAAGTTTTTCGGCACCCTCAAGCAAGGAGCAGGTAACGCTCTCCCTCTCTCTCTCTCTCTCTTTCTTCTCCACACACACACACACACACACACACGAGGAGAGCAAGGAGAGCCAGGTATGCTCCTTCCCTCTCCTCACTCTCATGTTCCCTTCCCCTCTTTCTCTCTCCCTCTCTCTCTCTCTCTCACACACACACACACACACACATAGTGTTTTTTTTTAAGAGAGAGGAGAGAGAGAGAGAGAGAGAGAGAGAGAGAGAGAGTACAAACATAAACAAAAACGCACACACACATACATAAACAAAGAATGCACACACACATTGAGAGAGGAAAAGAGAGAGAGAGCATGCATAAACAAAAAACGCACACATTGAGAGAGGAAAAGAGAGAGAGAACATGCATAAACAAAAAACGCACACATTGAGAGAGGAAAAGAGAGAGAAAACATGCATAAACAAAAAAACGCACACACATTGAGAGAGAAAGAGAGAGAAACTATCTTAACGTCGTAGAAAACTAATTAAAATTAAAAGACCTAAAGATCTAGCCGACGAGGAGTTGAACTCAAGACCTATTATTCAATAGGGAAATGGCATAACCAATCTATCATACTTGGCATGGGTGATAGAAAGGTTATACCATTTATCTCTTTTTATTGGCACACACATCCACACACGCGCACACACACAAGAAGAAGAGAGTTATAACGTCGTAGGAAACTATCCTAAAAGACGTTAAAGATTAGGTTAGATGTAGACTTACGTTAAATTAGATTTAGGTTTATTTAAGTTAAATTAGATTAGATTTAGGTTTATTTTTAGTTAGATTTACGTTTATTTACGCTAGATTTAGATTTACGTTATATTAGATTAGATTTAGGTCTCCATAGACTGCGATGCCTGCATGAAGCGGGTGAAGAAAGCCCTCAATGGAATATAGGGTATTGCTGCCTTCACTCATGGTGGGCTCCGTCGATCCAAAATTAATGGTGAAATGTCTTCAGAAGATAGGGAAGAAGGTGGATCTTCAGGGCGGCAAGAGTCACTACATCCCCGGCAATGACCATCTAGACAACCTCTAGTCATTCAACAACAACTTCAAAGTTAGTAACAAGAGCAAGAACGGTCCAAAGGGCCAATTGCTGTCGTCAGATGTAGATGGAGATGAGGCAGAGTCACCGCCAGAAGTAAACTCTCACATCTTTAGTGATGAGAATGCCAACTCTTGTCGAGTTATGTGATAAATTATGTGTTAAATTAGTTTTAAGGTTCTTATAATCCCTGTTAGTTTAGTTCTTTGTTTTTAATATATAATAATTTACGTTAGATTTAGATTTATGTTGTATTAGATTAGACTTAGGTTTATTTAGGTTTACCCACACACACACACACACACACAAGAAGAAGAGAGTTTTAACGTCGTAGGAAACTATCCCAAAAGACGTTAAAGATTAGGTTAGATGTAGACTTACGTTAAATTAGATTTAGGTTTATTTTTAGTTAGATTTATGCTTATTTACGTTAGATCGAGTCCACGCAAGAATTACTTACGGTTTAGGGTTTAGAGTTAGACGAACAGTGAAAAGATCTACTGTGAAAAGATGTTAAGATGTTGTGAAGTGCTACAGCTAGAGAAGAGGCGAAGGGGTTTTGTCCACTACATGCAGTATCATGTAGACGTGGGTCTGTAGATTTCTTGTACCCACAAATATAGGTATTGACCAATAAAGACGAGATTATAACCCGGTGGTTCTGATCTCCGTGCACCTCTAGACCGAGGTGTGCGGGGATTGGACATGACTAGAGAATGTGAGGTAGAGAGAGAGAGAGAGAGAGAGAGAGAGAGAGAGAGAGAGAGAGAGAGAGAGATAAGACGAAGAATGCCAATAGAATATTAAATTTGTTGTCCAGGTTATAAGATTTTTATCCTCATTATGAGTAGTGACGAGGATGTGGGACCGTCCAACCGAAACACCTATCTCTCAACGAGGGTCTTATGTCCTTGTAATCAATGCAAGCATGCTGTGCGACGGACAAGACGTGTTTCTTTGCAGCACGTTCGCGAATTTGGCGAGTTCGATCCATCTATTATAGATCGAGTTGTTGCCAATTATAACTCGTCGGACTCTGACGCTGGCCAACAAGGAGCAATCTTGCAACCCAATAGACGTGTTCGCAGGCGCTTTGGTCAAGCAGCATATGTGAGGCCACAAGATGTAGCCTCTGATAGCTCGGGGGATGATCATGCAGAGCACATTCCCAACGAGGCAATGTTTGAGCCCGAGATTGATGAAATGATCGAGACGATCATGGATTCAGAAAGGCTTATCTATGATGATATGAAAAGTGAAGCCGATACGCCATTGTATAATGGAGCACGTATGTCTAGATTGAAAGCACTCCTGGTTCTTCTCAACATGCAGGCAAAGTTTGGATGGAGTGACACTAGCGTCACAGCGCTTTTCAGGTGATCTACAACTAGTTTACTTTAATAAAACTCTAAATGTATAATGATCTGATAGATTTTTACACGATTGTATCGTATTTTTATGTTGTGTAGATTGCTTAAAGAGCACATACTACCAGCTGACAATGTGATGTCAGATTCCCGAGATGAAGCAAGAAAGATTTTGCAAAACTTGGGGATGGATTACAATTCTATCCACGCTTGTCCTAATGACTGCATTCTTTTCAGAGGGGAATACATATGTTGGAATTAGGATTGCAGAGAAACACACACAGCTTGGAGAAGACGAAGGAAGCTCAAGGCACACAATAGAGAGTGTTTTACTTAGTGTGCAATGGAAAGATAGATAGCCCTAGAGTGATGGGCGTATATACAATGCACGGGGGAAAAAACCTCCTAAAGAGGGAAAAAATGCCCCGGCGGTCCTAGTGTGTTCACACACATCACTACCACATGTATATGGTAACAAATCCCCCCTGGAGTGATGCGGTGAACGAGAGCTGGCACATGAGTAAAGGGAAGTGCCATGCCCTGAGGACAGGATCAGTCCACAAAGGGGAGTAAGCCCAAAGCTTTGCTGAAAGCTTCAAGCTTCTCACGAGACAATGCCTTTGTGAAAAGATCTGCAAGGTTGTCCTGTGTTGGCACATAAGCCAAGCTGATCTCTCCTGCTGAGAGCCTCTCCCTGACATAGTGGTAATGCACCTCAATGTGCTTTGTGCGAGCATGAAAAACTGGGTTCCTCGCAACTGCCAATGCGCTCTGACTGTCAGTGTAGATAGTGTTGGCAGTGTCCTGTCCAACACCCAAGTCAGCCATAAGGCGTCTGAGCCATACACACTCAACCGTAGCTGTGAAGACTGCCCTGTACTCAGCCTCACAACTCGAAGTGGCCACAGTAGGTTGCTTCTTGCTCAACCATGATATACATGAACTGCCAAGCATGAAACAAAAACCACTTGTGGACACTCGCGTGTCAAAACAACCAGCCCAATCTGAGTCCGAAAAAGCATGTAAGTCTGGCGGCAATGATCCCCCCTTGGGATAAAACAAGCCAAGATGTAAAGTGCCACTAAGGTAGCGGAAAATCCTCTTGACAGCCTGCCAATGCTTAGACCCTGGGCTATGCATAAATCTGCTGACCTGCGAGACTGCAAACTGAATATCTGGCCTCGTGTTGCATACATAAATGAGGCAGCCAACAGCAGTTTGGTAAAGAGTGACATCAGCAGGATCGCCAGCATCATGTAGACTCAACTTCAAACCTGTTTCCATGGGAGTGGCAATAGGTTTGCAATCCTCAAGTCCAAACTTACATAGCAATGTCTCTATGTAACTTTTCTGACACAAAGCAATACCACCATCACACTGCTTAAACTGTATACCCAAGTAATGATGCAACAGCCCCAAATCTTTCATCTTGAAAGTAGCATTCAAATCAGCCTTAAATTCAGCAATATGTCTCTCATTTGGTCCAGTGATCAGCAAATCATCAACATAAAGAACCACAATGAGAAATACATCATCCTCACGCTTTACATACAATGTGCTTTCTGTTGGACTGTTACGAAAGCCTCGTTTAACCAAATGAGTGTCAGCTTTCTCATACCAAGCACGAGGAGATTGCTTCAACCCATACAAAGCCTTCTTACATTTGCACACTTTGTCCTCTTGTCCTTTTATGACAAAACCGCGAGGCTGCGTTACATAAACTTCCTCAAATATGTCACCATTCAAGAAAGCAGTAACAATGTCTGATTGATGTACATCCCAACCAAAATGAGCTGCCAATGCACATAGAAAACGCACAGTAGTCATACGACAAGTGGGAGCAAAAGTCTCTTCATAATCTATGCCTTTTTGTTGTGCATAACCCTTTGCAACAAGTCGAGCCTTATGGCGATCGATCTCACCATCCGGCTTGCGTTTCAACTTGTAAACCCACTTCGTACCAATGGCCTTTTTGCCAGGAGGCAAATCACATAAAGTCCATGTGTCATTCTCTATAAGTGCATCATATTCTGATTTCATGGCAGCAATCCAATTTTCTGAATTCTGTGCTTCATCAAAAGACAGAGGCTCCTCAACATCATGTAAACTAGACACAGCCAAAGCATAACAATCTGATGCATCAGATGCATGGCGAGAGCCTGAACGAGTACGACTAGATAAAGGTGCATCCAATTTACTGTCACGCAAAGTGTGCACAGCCATTTTGGCATACCTCTAGCCTGCTCATTTTCAGCCCTTTCCTCATCAAGTACATCATGTACATCTGCATCAGTAATAGGCTGTTCTAAAACATTTTCAAAAACCCCCATAGGCTGTACATTTGCCTCATTGGAACTTACATTCGTATTTCCACCACTGAAAAGAGGCAACAAAGTGTCATAAATGTCCTGTGAGCTTACATTACTGTCTCTAGTACATGACAGCAAGGGTTGAACAGTATCTTCCACAAACACTACATCCCGTGAAACCAAAATACGTTTTGTTTGCGGATGATACAACCTGTAACCTTTGCTTTCAGCACTATAACCAACAAAAATACATTTGACAGCCTTATCATCCAATTTCCTGCGCTGCACTTGTGGCACCAAAGCATATGCCAAACAGCCAAAAACACGCATGTGCTCAATAGAAGGTTTTCTATCATGCCATGCTTCATATGGAGTAATAGACTGCAAAGCTTTCGTAGGACACCTGTTAAGTACATAAGTGGCACACATGATGGCCTCAAGCCAAAAAGAATGCGGCAAAGCTTGACTTTTGACCATACATCGTGCCATTTCCGTTAGTGACCTGTTTTTCCTCTCAGCAACACCATTTTGCTGAGGTGTATAAGGCACTGTACATTGGTGTTTTATCCCATGACTAGCCAGAAATGCATTAAATTCATGAGACATATACTCCCCCCCTCGATCGGAACGGAGGGTGCCCATAGTACATTTTGAGACATTTTCAGCCATAGCCAAAAATTGTTTGAAGCACATAAAAACTTCGGACTTTGCTTTAAGCGGAAATACCCATGCATGCCTGGAGTAATCATCAATGAAAGTCACGAAGTACAGGTAATTGCCCAAGGACGGAGTTTGCATGGGCCCACAAACATCACTATGCACAAGCTGCAACCTGCATGTGGCCCTAACTGAACCATCCTTTGGAAACTTAGAACGCTGCATTTTACCCAGAATACAGCCTTCACAAACATGTTTGATAGGTGCTTCAAGAGGCGGCAAAGAAGCAACCATATCAGATTTCTGCAAACGCAGCAAACTGGCAAAATTCAGATGACCAAAACGTGCATGCCAAAGTTTTGCATCTGAAATAGCCCTTGAATCTGCAACAGCATTTGCAAAATTTTGTCCACACTTGTCATACAAAGTGAGCTTATACAGCCCACGGCACAAAAGCCCAGATGCAACAATTTCATCACCAAAACTGAGATCATGAACTGTACATCTGTCATCCACAAATTTGACTACAAGTCCAAGTCTAGCAAGTGCGGATACAGACAATAGATTCTTCTTGATCCCAGGTACATAAAGTGCATCAACAAGTGTGAAGGAACTGCCATTAGCAGCAGTGAGCACAATCTTTCCAACTCCCTGAACTGGATAAGAGGCGTTGTTGGCACAAGTGATTGAATTCCCATGAGGGACAGACTCGAGAGAGGTAAACAATTCACGATGTGAGGTAATGTGCTTTGTAGCACCACTGTCGAAATACCACACATGTGAATCTGCAGCAACTGACAAGCATGCATCATGGACAGCAGGATTGTAAGTGCACTCTGCGCTAAAAGCCCATTCTGCATCAACATCAGCATCACAATCTCCTTTCACAGAAGACTCAACAATGGCTGCATTTGTAGTGGAACCAGCATTTGCAGTGGAACCACCCTCTTTCTTCTTAGCCTCTTTGGCCTTCAACTTAGGACACGACTTGATCAAGTGATCATTGGCTTTACAATAATGGCAACGCATCTTCTTTTTGCCCTTATCACCAGAATTGCCAGACGAAGTGCTGCCAGCAGAAGCATTAGGAACAGAATTTTTGCCACTCGCAGCAGAACCATAAGAAGTGGCTGCATTACTGTTACCACCCTTTCTTTGAGAAGCAATAAAAGCCTGTTCAACTGCACGCTGCCTAGTCCTGTTTTTTCTAGAAAGTGACTCTTGCAACAGCAATGTGCATAATGCATCAAACTTGACAACTTCAGGATTTCCTTGGGTCATCAGTCTCCAAGTACTAGCAAAAGTCTGGTAGGAATCTGGTAAGGCATCAAGAACAGTCTGCACAAGGGAACTGTCAGAAATGACTTCACCTGCAGAAATGAGTTGCTCATTGATATCCTTGACACTAGCAAGGAAGGTGTCCATATCATCTTCCTCATGCATAATCTTCGACTCTAGCTCTTTACGCAGCAAAGCAATTTTAGCCTCATTGCGGCTTGCATAAAGACCTGCTAGAATATCCCAAGCCTGTTTTGCAGATTTTGCTGAACGGATGTGAGGAATAATGGTGCGCTTCACAGACAACGCAATCAATGCATGAGCCTGCGCATCCTTAACATCCCAACGAGCTTGTTCTGCTGTAGGCAAAACAACTCTAACAGCTGCAATCCTTGCAGCAAGACCTGCAACATCCTCAATATCGCCTACATCTTCAGAACCAGGACGTACATCAATGCCCTGCACAATGTTCCAGACACCTTTTGACACAAGAACGTGTTGCATCATATAAGCCCACATAGGGTAGTTGTCCCCATCCAACCTGTCCTCAGCAGCAAACATCTTGAACACATCTGTGTTGTTGTTGTTAGCCATGGTAAATGCTGCACCTGATGTGAAAACTGCCCGAAAATAGGAGAAATGGAGCGGGAACAACTTGTGCTATATAGCACAAACTGTAGAAGACTATAAGGCACCTATTATGCAGAAAACGGCACTGACAGAAAATCTGCACAAAATGACGAAATAGCCTGTGCAGTACTGCCTGTAGTGGAAACGGAGGCCGAAATGAGCCCAAATCAAAATTCTGAGCAGACCGAGCTCTTCGATCTCCCCCAAAATATTTGTCGACCTGCGAACGCTTGCCAAAGCTCACTGAAATTGGAGAAAGTGAGCAGGCGTGTGCTGGAGCAGCTGGCGACTAAGCCCGGGAGGACGTGACCTGCTCTGATACCAATTGTTGGAATTAGGGTTGCAGAGAAACACACACAGCTTGGAGAAGACGAAGGAAGCTCAAGGCACACAATAGAGAGTGTTTTACTTAGTGTGCAATGGAAAGATAGATAGCCCTAGAGTGATGGGCGTATATACAATGCACGGGGGAAAAAACCTCCTAAAGAGGGAAAAAATGCCCCGGCGGTCCTAGTGTGTTCACACACATCACTACCACATGTATATGGTAACAACATAGACATGGAGAAGTGTCCGAAATGTGATTCCGAAAGATATCGAGTAGATCTCCACGGGACAAAAATTCCA
Source organism: Adiantum capillus-veneris (assembly GCF_014529385.1). Classification (NCBI taxonomy): domain Eukaryota; kingdom Viridiplantae; phylum Streptophyta; class Polypodiopsida; order Polypodiales; family Pteridaceae; genus Adiantum; species Adiantum capillus-veneris. The sequence goes on along the minus strand of NC_140942.1, from coordinate 64,850,277 downwards.
CAAAAGGTTTTGCGACATTTTCCTCTGCTTCCTCGCATCAAGCATTTCTTCGAATGTAAGTCCATGGCTGCCCTAGCATCATGGCATGAGGAGAATAAATCTTCGGATGGTGTGCTACGAATTCCTGCAGATTGCGCACCCTGGAAACGTATAGATGGAACATGGTCGGATTTTGCCAGGGAAGCTCGAAATTTGCGCTTAGGCCTGGCTATGGATGGTGTAAATCCATTTGGTCAAAGATCAACATCTTACAGTGTATGGCCCATTGTCATCGTCAACTACAACATTCCCCCGTGGTTGACTATGAAGAAGGGGCACCTATGGCTAAGCTTGATTGTGCCAAGGTGATATAAAGTGGAGAATATGGATGTCTATCTTCGTCCACTATTGGAAGAGCTACAACAATTGTGGATTGGCATAGAGGTGGTGGATATGGGCCGACACACAGGATGACGGAATGCTTTGATCAGAGGCATTCTAATGTGGACCATGCATGACTATCCCGGGCTAACAGAATGCTCAGGTGATCTATTGACACTCCTCACTCAGACACTGTAAATCTTGTTTTTTCCCATAGTTGATCTATTATCATGTGTATACATGCAGGGCTTCAAACAAGCGGATACAGAGCATGTGTCACATGTGGACCTAGACTGAATGCACGTAGGGCGCCCTCACTGAAGAAGCAAATCTACGAAGGTCATCAAGCGTATCTTCCAGAGAATCATGTGTTACGCGACGGCTTTTTGGGAAGAGAGCCACCAAGGATGTCTGCACAAGCATGGTTAGAGCAGAAGGAGATGTGCGATGACGGATTGCCTCCAGGGATGAAGAGACTATCTCTATGGTACGAGTTACCATATTGGCCCCGACTCATGATCAATCACTTGCTCGATCCAATGCACATATTCAAGAATGTGGGTAATCTACTATGGGACCATCTGACCGGCAAGAAAGATACTTTGGGATCCAGAGTTGACCTTAGAAATGTGGATCGTATGGAGCAATATTGGCTGCAAACAGCGTCTGATGGATCGATAAAACTCCCTAAAGCACCATGGATTTTCACAGGAGCCCAAGAACGCAACGTAAAAGAGACCATTCGATCTTTGCGGACCCCCACTGGCGTAATGCACTTGCTCAAAACGTGTTTTACTAAAGAAGGAAAGCTTACCGGTTTGAAGTCACACGATTGGCATAAAATGTGTCAGGTACGTTCATAGTGGACTTTAATATCATTGCATAAAATGTGGACTTTAATATCATTGTTGCACATACTTTACAGTTTATTTTACCGGTTGCCATTGAGGGATGTTTGTCTCTCGACATCCGTAACACAATCTACAAACTTGCAAAGCTGGTGCAATGGATCTCACAAAAGGAGATCAACGTAGACTCCATACCATTTGCCAAACTAAATGCTGTGGAGCTTGTGTGCATGTTTGAGAAACATTTTCCTACTACCATGCTAACCATTCAGGTGCATCTTCTTGTTCACATAGTTGATGAGGTGGATATAGCTGGCACAGTTCATTCCAGATGGATGTTCTTCTTAGAACGTTTCATGAAAACGCTTAAGGGATATGTGCGTCAAAAGGCACGTCCGGAGGGTAGCATGGCAGAAGGTTGGTTGGTATCAGAGTCCCTAGTGTACATTGGAGAGTGGCTAGACAGATTTGATAAAGCCCGGGACACGTATGGCGAACCATAGATGATGAGCGCATACCTGGGATTGTCATGTGCAATCTCGGTTTTGAGAAGAAGATGACGGAAGATCTAGAGGCTAAAATCAACCGATTTTGCATGCTTCACAATCCAGTGATGCAAAAGTGGATTTCACAATATGAGGATGCAAAGCAAGAGCGACAAAGGGCACGGGCACGAATCGAGTGGAGACGGGGAAGACGACCACCGATGCACTATCCGACGGGTCTGGAGAGCCTACTAACATTCATGAGCTTAAGATGGTTGCACAACCAATTGAAAAGCGCACAACAATGTGGTGACGAAGTGACTGAGGAAGAGTGGGAGTACTCTCGGGGTTGCACGACCAAGGTAAGTTTGCAATGTACGACTAGCTAGTGACTTTATTTCTAAACGTTTGAACGGCCACTCATAATCTTTGTTCGTTGTAGTATAAGTCATACACAGCAGCATGGTGTAAAGGTCGACATTTTAGGGTGGAACGGATCGACAAAAAGCGTTTTACTCAAGATTGTGGAATCATGGCAAAATTTGAACAGTCTAGTCGACGACGTTCCTCTGATGCAGATCTTGTGGTGGCGGAACTCACTTACTTCGGCACGCTACAAGACATTTTGAGGATCGCTTACAGAGGATTTTTTGTCGACTTGTTCGACGTGCAATGGTTCAAGATAATCATGGAGGGTCGCAACGCTACTGTGCGTAGAGGAGAGTCTGGTTTTCTTGAGGTGGATTCTACTAAGAAATGGACTGACCTAAGAGACACTTTCGTACTACCCGAGCATTGTGAACAAGTAAGTATGTAAATAGTTAACATCCCCCTTTTACAAGTTATGTGCTTGAAAGCTCTCATGTAAGTTATGTGGCTCTGGCAGGTAATATTTCATCCTACAAAGTCTACATCAAAATGGTGGTACGTCATAGAGGTAGCCCCTCGTAGTGCAAGGACGTATGAAGGCTGCCATGTGCCAATCACTACGGCATCAATGGAGGAGATCAGAGAAGATGCTCAATCAGAAGCCGTTGCGGTGGTGCCAGACGAGCATCAAGATGCTACTACTCTATATGGGGTGCATGCAGAGGATCTACAAAATGAAACAGAGGGTAAGTGTTTAAACGGAGAGCTCTATATAGATATTGGAAGTTATGCTGAGTTATGCGAGGATGAGAGAGAGATCTCTTAAAGCCACAAATATTGTATTTGAACAATTTTGCTCCGTGTTGTAAAAGCTCTGGCTCTCTAAGTACCTTCCATGTTGATTGAAAATTCTGAGTTTTCGACTTGCCTCTTCTATCACTCAATTCATTGCGTCATTGTATTTATATGCGTCATTACGTCATTGTATTTAATGGTCTTTGCGTCATTGTCTACTCTATTCATTCAATATTAAGTTTAAATATTCGTGTGTTTAATGCAGGTATGGATGATGAGGAGTTTATTTCTTCTTTGTCACCGCAGCAGAGACAGTGGTACGTGGAGCTTCATCGCTCTGGCACATCATCGCGCGTTCCTACTCCATCCGCATCTCCCTCTCTTTCGGAGCATTTGGCACGCTCCGAAGCTTCGGCATCGACGAGACGATCTTCACACTCGTCTAGACACCGGCGCTCTAGTGGTGGCGGTGGCGGTTGTTGTGGGGATTCCGCCACCGATTCCCACACCAGCCACAGCATCGCCATCTACGCTAGGTTTTGCGCGGATGACTGTTCCTAGCAGCTACACACCTCTACCTACTCCGCCAGGAGCCACCCCACTCGACACTCCTAGCTTCGAGGCCCAGACGCCGGTGGAGACACCTGACGTCCGTACCCCCATCGACACGCCGCTAGAGACCCCTGTCGGGACACCCAGGTTCACACGTCACCGGCCAGAGGGCTTGCCTTACTCCGTAACTTCAGCGGCGGCATCATCATGGATGATGACGGCAAGAAGGTGATCTCGCGCATGCGTGGTCTTTGCTCTCAGCTGTTTAGACACTACATACTAAACAAATGGAGTGAAGTACCAAGTGATTTAAAAGACAAAGTCATCAGCATACTTCATGATGAGTTTCCCGTTCCAACACGGGATCAGCGCTTCAATGAAGACCTGATGAAGATTTGAATGCGCGAATACTGCAAACACAAGCGTTCCGAAGTGCAAAAAGCAATCAAGCATGGGTGGAACAGGTCAGATTGGCTGGCCAAAGAAGATTGGAAGAATGCGAAGAAAGCAGCGCGCAAGAATCCCGACAAGTGGAAGCAACAAAAGGATGCAGCCAGAGCGCGAGTAGAGGCAGGGAGCTCTCACCACTTGGGGAGCGGTGGATGGGCATCATTTGAGGCCGATTTTGTAAGTATTTTTGCATTGCTCTTTATGTTCGATAGTTTAGGGTTTATGAGTTTTTTAATTCTAAGATAATGAAATCTTTGTATGTTTTGACAGTGGTCGATGACAGGACGTGATCCCACACCGTACGAGCGCGAGTACGCAGGCAGGAAGGGCTTAAACACCCTGATGGACATTCTCAATTCTCGCGGCGGCATGGTTAGTATTAGGGTTTACTCTTTTCTATTTTTTGTATTGTTTTATAAATGTCGTTATATGTTTATACTTACTGAAAGCTGTCTTATTGTCTTTTTTTGCAGAATCCGACAGATACGCCGCTTGGACGCGATGAGACGTCTGACTAGACGACGTCAGTTTAGCCGTAGCTAGATAGCATTAGTTTAGGGTTTCTCATAGCTTATGTATCATGAGACGGATTTTATATGTCTTTTTGAACCATGTATATTATTACATTTGTCACCGCAGTTCATTTTGCCAATCAATTCTTTATGCCTATGATGTTGTACAATTGTCATTATTACATTTGTCAATCAATTCATTTTGCCTATGATATGTACAATTGTCAATTTTACGCTTGTCAATTTTGCAAACAATGCGTCTTGTGGGTGACTATTTTGGGTCTATTATCTACCCTTGCACTTTTTTTAAAAAGTGAATCAAGTACAATATGGTTGATGGGTGGCAGGGCATTCAAGGCCCTGTCACCAAAAAAAAATTCTCTCGGGCGTCGCTATAACCGTCGCTATTTATGGCTCTGGAGCGTCGCTATAGACTTCTGTGTAAAAGTCGCTATAACCGTCGCTATGAGCGTCTCTATATAGCGACGCATATAGAGACGCCTATAGCGTCGCATATAGCGACGCTCTCGTAGCGACGGTTTTAGCAACGCCGGGGGTTATAAAAACCCAGTTTATTTCCGTCGCTAACAGCGTCACAAGAGCACACAACCTCTTGTAGTGTAGTTTGCAAATTGAAATCAAGCACGGCTTGAGTACAAACCGCTTCTCTACCATCTCAAAAATATTGGCACAGTCTATTGATAGAATTCATGGCGGGTGAAAAGTTGCTCAACGTGGCTGACCACTTGTTAAAACTTGAGAAGTTGACAGGGGTTTCTGTATTTTTTTTTTCTAGATTTGCATTTTTTCTAGAACATGGTTACTAGGAAACATTTACCAAATTTTTCATCAATTGAGACAAATTTATATGGTCAAGGACAATAGTAATCAAGCCAAGCAGGTGCAAAGTACATACCTTGCAAGTATCACTTTTCTTTTCATTATGTTGTGCAATTTGACAAGGTCAAAAATCAAAGGTACATTACAATACATGCTTGATCGACAGAGAATGGATCCATAAAGTTTGTTGGCCATAGATTTCATTGCTCAATAACAAGGCCTTCTACAGCAGGGCTCCATATTTATGTATATGCATTGAGTGACAACTTGACAAGAAAATGCTTCTTTGGTCAAGAGGAGATTGGAAGTTAGATGATATCTGATAGCCAACCTTCATAGCTATCTCTTGTAATATTGGGCAATATATCTCATGATTCTCAATTAGTTACATGATTCGGCAAGGTTGATTCTCTATGAAAGTTTGGCACAGTCAAATCTCTTTTGCTTTGGCATTTTAGTGTCAACCAGAGTCCTTGTTGGCTAAGAGCACCCAAGTTTTGTTCTTTTTATCCTCTAGATACACCTATATGAAGCAAGGCTTCAATTTAGTCATTTTGCATCAAGACTTTCCACGTTTGGAATATGCTATGAAGCATACAAACTAGGGGGGGAATGTTAGGGAAAACTAAGGCGGGTGATTCCGGAGGGTGTTCATAGCGAGATGCAAGTGCAACAGAAAGCTGAACGAGAGAGTAGAGAGAGAGAACTCAATACTGCTTGCAACAAAAAATAACATGCTTATTGATTGATTTATTTGTGTGTAAAGACCTTACAATATAAATAGGAATTTGGCATGCAAATTGCACATAGACCAAACTTTTATCTGCATGCCTTGCGAGGCTTGTTCCCATGAGTATACCGACAAATTAGACAAACTCAGGCTTGAATACCTAACAGGGACTTGGCAACAACAGTGCACGACAACTAGCCACAACAAGTGTTGAGGCCGAGCAACAACTGCTACAAGTTTTCAGATGTAGACTTTAGTAGGAATCAGTCGAGTTATTCCATCCTCATCTTGTATATCATTTTCTACCTAAAATCACTTTTTGGTGCCCGATGGGCAATGTACATTCTCGAGCCATCTTTTTGTAAATCTACTTTGCAATGAATCCATGGACATGAATAAAAAATAATGACTTTGGATTCACTACCATCTCATACTTTTTGTATAGTCTCATAGTTTTTATCTTCACCCCTAGATATATGTGGAAAAGCCTCATTTTTGGTGACACAATCATTGTAGCTTACTTGAGAGCTCGTGGTGAAGAACAGCCTATGCTTGCACACTCACTACGCATTTTATTCTCACTACGCATTGTATTGGTAAGGGTAGCTAGTGAAACTTCGTGGGTTGCTTCTCTACACTCTTGTTAGGGAAAGCTAAGGCGGGTGATGCCGGAGGGGGTTCATGGAGAGATGCAGATGCAATAGAAATTTGAACGAGAAAGGAAAGAGAGAGAACTCGATACTGCTTGCAACAAAAAATAACATGCTTATTGATTGATTGATTTGTGTGTAAATAACTTACAATATAAATAGGAATTTGGCATGCAAACTGCACATAGACTAAAATTTTATTTGCATGCCTTGTGAGGCTTGTTCCCACGGGTATACCGACAAATTAGCCGAACTCAGGCTTGAATACCTAACAATCCCCCCTCAAGCCCGAACTAGACAGACCTTCTCATGATACCTCGAGTTTTTGGTATACTCAACAACCGTGAGTTTTAGGTTCTCTCACAACCAAGGATTTTTGGTGTATCCATATGTTGGAGCCCAACTTGTCCAACTGTTGTAATGAGCCCACCTTGTAAAGCCTATCAAATTCCCATTTTTATGTCAAAGACGTCTTATCATTTTGATCCACTTGTCTGGTTATGTAAAGATTAATCAGTCAGTTAGGACCCAGATGTGTTTCCACTTTGTAATTATGATGAAGAGAACCCCATGTACATTTTTGAGCTAAGGTGACTAAAGTCACCTTAGAACCAATTTTTAAATAACATTTGGATATTAATCCTGTGTCGTACAAGTCAGAGAGAGAGAGAGAGAGAGAGAGAGAGAGAGAGAGAGAGACAGAGTATCTTATCCTCTTCCCTACACACTTCTCCCTCATCGGATTCACGACGTGACCACACCATCGCGGTAGCCTCTCCGAGAGCTACGCGCCCATGCCACGCATTCACATTTTCGAGCTGTTTGCGATCGATCCTTCCTCGAGCTTGTTTTGCTTGTAAGTAGCACAAACAGTGTCTGTTTTCAACAATCAAGTGCTTTATGGAATGAGAGAGAGATTAGCTACACATAGATACTCATAGATTTAGGTTTCACACACTTTTGGATTATGACCTGTGAGTCTATTGTGACTGTATTCGAGATAACTAGGGTTCAAATATGGTGAGATTAGACTTATAGGTAAGTATATCCTATTGAGAGGATGGTGCCTAGTAATTTTGATGCGATTCCGAGTTCATTTGAGGTGTAAACGGTCTTGTGAGCGTTTAGGGATAGAGTGGGTTAAATTCTACAAGGGTTAATGATTGATGCATCATAGAAGTGCGTATGTGTAGATTGGTCTTAGCCTGACAAGCTAACGAGATTGCCTCCGTGCACCTATGAGTTAGTCGTGTCATTGGATGATAAGTATGTTGTCTGTGTCGTGCTTGTGAGCATGAACAGGGGAGTAGTTTTGCCCTAAAACATTGGCGCCGTTGCCGGGGACACAAGACCTTAAGTAGGGAGATCTACATCCCTCGTGTGATGGTTAGCTTACTTTAGTTTCGACTAGACAGATCTTAAACTTTTAGAACAAGATCAAGGATAGAGTGTCCTGAGGTCTAGTGGATAGCCAGGAAGCCTGTGTCTTGCCGAGGGTCTGTGACTAGTTAGATTTAGTTAAGTAGGATAATGTGGAGCTATGGTTTTTTGGTTTTGAGTGCTTGTTATACTTGTGTAGAAATAGAGTAGAAAAACGCTGTAAAAACGCAAAACAAACAAAAAGAAGAAACAATAAGGCTGTTTGCTTGCCTTCAAAGCAAAACCCACACCATATACTCTTTAAGGGGGTGAAAAGAGTAGACATTGGAATTTATGATCCAACACTTGAGAAAACATAAAAATTGCGACCAAAACCAACAAAAAGAAACAGGTGATTTTCATAAGAAAACACTAAGTGAACCTAAAGAGGCCAAGAAGAGATATAACCATTAGCCTAGGGTAAACTGACTGTGTCATGTGATACGACTGATATTCACAAGCTTAAGATGAAGTGTCATCGAATTTGCATCACTTTAAGTGCATTTGAGTTGTGAATTGCCATAGAAAAGTAGAATTTGTGAAGTGCTTGAGTCCAAGGTCAAAATAAGTCCAAACTTCATAAAACTTGAGGGATAGACTTATAAGGGCACAGAGAACACAACTGTCCAAAAACAGACAAAAAATCAAATCCCAATTGCTCTCTGTTGAGTCTATCATGATAGACTGATGAAGTTGGTGATTGACTAACAACAGGAAAAACCCTTTATACCACAGGGTTAACACTAGGTTGGTAATCGGACACTTTTATGTCCTGCTAAGTGACCATTTTCCTTGAATTATGTCAAGAGTTTCAAAATGTATTTTGAGGTGCTATCTGTCTAGAAAGTTGTCTCATGAGCTGAAAAAAACTCGACAATTTTTTGGAATATCAATTCCATCCTTAACCTTGTCCTTGGACAACATTTCACAACCTAAATTGTGTGAAAAAACAGGTCCTGTTTTTGGCTTTTTTCAACTTTTTGCAACTATACCACTCTAGAATTCATGTTTATGAGGTTTATAATGCTAGAGAACTATCTTTAGTAGTCCTCAACATGTCCTGATGCTTCTAGGGAGAAATAAATGTTAAAGTTGTAAGTTATGACCAAATTACAAAAATTGTCAAATCTTGTTTTTTAGCCAATTTTAGCTCTTCTATGATTTTTTTGGTGCCTTTCATGATATCCAAATGTAGTTTTGATTTTCTATGTCACATATTGTGACATAAACCTAATATTCCTTGAGTTTTGGGGCACCTAATACCCTATTTTGCATAGTAGACAACGATGGTTGATTTTTTCAATTATAGAAGAAAACAAAACATTCTAGTATATCAAGTATAGCTTTTTCAATATTTTTAGTTTCTTGTGACAACTACATGCATTTTGTAGATAGTAACCATATCTAGTCATAAGGATCAAATTTGGCTAGATATTGAATAGTTTCTATGGGATTCTACAACTCATAATGTTGAACCCAGTTTTTTCATGTTTGCTGTATTTAGTACTTCATCTTTGTCCCCAAGATTCCCCTTGGTAAGAGATGTATTATTATTTTGACATGATCCATGGCTCCTTATGAACCTAAAGAACAATAGGGAACTAAGAAAACATGCATATATTATTTGTATTGAGCGTGGCTATAGAAACTTTGATGATAGGTTTGGAGAATGGTAAAAATTAAACTTTTTTGTACCTATTTCTTTTGTCAAAACAAAAAATAGTGGTTAGAAGCAATCATATGTTTTGATCACCAACGCATTGAAGTTAACTAGGGAATTTATCTCAAGTCCTACAAAAATCCCTAATCTTATTTTTATGCAACAAAACGTAAGAAATGACTGTTTTGATGAAAATGTACTGGTCCATCAACTTTGGAGGCTTGGTGTGACCAAAAGATGAGAAATTTTACAAGTTTCCTATTTTTTCCATGTGTAGTAGGCCTTGAACTATAACCTCATAAAAGGATTTTACAAAATGAGTGGATCTATTATGGTTTTGGAGGTTTTTTTCAAAACCCTGAAAGGGCACTTTTATGTCCTGTTAGGTTACCAACCTAGTGTTAACACATCAATACAAGGGTACTCACAAAAATTGAGTGAAAATAAACACCATCTTGACCACAAAACTTCAAAACTGGTGTTCTAGAGTCTGAATTCAGAGATAGAGGCAAGAAGGATTTGACCAAATGTCCAAACAATGCAAAAACTTGTCAATGCACTACACAGGGAGTGGGTGAACCAGCTGTGGAGATAACTTGAGAGAAATGCCAACAGTGGAGAACATACCGAGTCTATCGCGATAGACTAGGGAAATTGCTTGCTGAGGACCTTATCTTTCAAATTTTCCCTAGGGAGAGCTTTGATAGAGCCTATACAACATACACATTAAATTTCAAGGCATTTAGATCACTGAAAGTGAATCTAAGGCCCAAATAGAGAATCAAGCTCTGACCAAAATACTAAAATTGGACCAAAACCCAAACCAAGTGTCCAAACTTCATAAAACTTGAGGGATAGACTATAGAGGGTAAAAGGAACTCAAAGGTGAAGTCACAATTTTAAATTGACTTATGCTGAGCAATTTGTCAGTCTATTGCGATAGACTAGGAAAGTGGTGATTCCGACATATTTTGCAAGTTGTGACTATACTGCTAGGACATACTCTCCACATAGATCCCAGCCATCATTTCATATTTGAAATTGGACCACTAGAAGAGTGACTAAGTGGTTATTGTACATACTTGAAAGATTTTTCGTGGTTCAAGAAAAACCCTTGTGAACAGACTAACCATACTTGTGTAGATCCCAGAAGGAGATCATCACAGAGCCGCACAGGAAGAAGGATTACAGGTAAGCTTTAAGTTTGCAACCTAGCTTTCATTCTTATGTATTTAAGGTCGGGAGCCTTTGTTAAGTCAGGAGCTAAAAGTGTCAAAAGTCAAGTAAGCACCACGTCCACCGAAGAGAGTGTAACTCAGACAAGACCAGACCCATTAGCACCGATCATTGGAGAGGGTAGTGATACTGACACTTCGTCAGAGAATTCCTTCTTCATGATGGGGAGTCAACAGCCAGGAGGTTCCTACGGTGAAGGACCAATGCCACGGGGAAGCACCTCCCTACATCCTTTAAACGAAACCAAGTTCACTATAATCTTGTTGGAAGGAACAAACTCGAGGGGAGCGGGGAGCCTTAGTAATTTATTCTGACTATCCAGGACGCAAGTGTATTTGTATTAAAGAAAGACCGGCTCAGATATTGGAGATAATTTGAGTCTATGATGATGGAGACAAATTCGGAGACGAAAAGGGGAACCACTATCTGATAGTTAGTAACCCTGAGGATTACAACAGATATGGAGATAACGTGGCAAAAGGGAAAATGGTTTCAGAAACCCAAGAACCGCCTCCTAACATTGATCGACCTGGAGTGCTTTTTATGTATGATAAGAAAACAACCAGGGTCCCAACCTATAATGAGAATGTGGGGATTTACAAGCATGAAAGCGAGGGAATAGTCTCTTACTTTCGATGCAAGGAACCCTACCCAAACGAATTAAGAAAATACAAGGTTCTTTACTTATTCTCTTATGAAACTGCTATGGGGAAGGATATTGTTTTTGTTGACAGGTAGGGGTGAGAATACAAACGTATTCTCCTAGAGGAGGTTGAAAAGGCAACAGTTCTGGGAGCATCAACCTATGCCCCCGACGAAGTACCAAGAGCCACCTACACTCCTAGCAAGTCGACAAATCCCTTTTCAGAAGAGTATGACGCTACCTCACATTCTACCCGACAACCGACGTTCAACTACCAGGACCAACTAGCTACTCAGCCATCATTGCAGGCATGGATTCCATAGAGTGCTACATTAGAACAAGACCAAACCCGAGAGGGTTATCAAACCGCACGAGGGCTAAGGGATTTACAAGAACCACCACTCTATGCGCAGTATCAAGGAGAGTGTAAGCCAAAGACTCAGGGGTCAACAGAGCCTGGAAGACCACCCCTAGAACGAGTTCAAAGAGATGAACCATCTCTTGCAAGAACTGTTAAAAATTATGGCTTAGGAGCACCATTGGGAGAGGAACCTGGCCACTACAGAAGACCAGAGGAGGTATATCGACTAGGACGTGGAGATCCAATGATGAAATTTGTAAACCATCGTAGAATTAGACCTTCTCAAGTGCAAAAATGGGTAAACAAGAAATACACGGGAAGCAGGGATCCGAGAGATCATGTAGCAGCCTTTGTGCGTGTAATTAGAGCTGAAGAGGTGTTAGACTTCCATACACAATTTGCAAGGTTTGGATTAACCTTAGAGGATGATGTTGCTACTTGGTTTGACTCTGTGGAGCGAAGAGACTTTGAGTCTATGGAGGAAGTGTTTGATGGGTTTATCGAGGAATTCTCACAAAGGGGGATAGCTCATAATACAATCTCAGAAATCCATAAATTCAAACAGAAGATGGAGAATCTGTGTGAAAGGCAGCCCTACGATTAAAAAGATATGTTAAGTTCTGCCCCGTGGGAGAACTACCAACTCAGTCCAGACTTATGCTTATATTTATCCAGGGACTAAGGAATGCAGATCTCCAGAAGGACTTACATATGAAAAGGAGCACGACGTTGAACGAGTTAACCAAGGAGGTTCTATACCTTGTGGACAATTGTGCGGTCTACAAAGAGGGTGAGTTCAAGGATCTCGACGATGATTCCTCCTCGCAACAAAGCGGAAGCAAGTCTGCTAAGACAACACCTAAAGGAGAAGTAGCTGTGAGCCAAGAGCAGCTTGTAGAGGAAGTGCTTAAAACGATTAACTTGTATTCCAAACCACAAGCTAAACAACCAAAATGGTGTGCGATTGAACAAAAATGGACAAACCATGGGACGGAGGAATGTTATTATAACAAGGGATTTGTGAGAGAATGACCATATGCTCCGCAAGCTCAAGCGACATCCCCTCAAGTCCCACCGATACTTAGATATCAAACAGGAAACCTACCAGGACTTGTAGGTGTAGAAAGACCACAACCAGTGTTGGGACAACAACCACCCCTACCAGGATTACGACCAGTCGGCATAAGATACACACCAACAGTAACTGAATCAGAAGAGAAGGCTTTGGTGCCTATGCATGCATACTATGAAGATCCCAATGGATATGCGGCAAACTCTGTCTATTATCCACCGGAAGAACCCTCCACACCAGAACCCTGGAGCATGATAGGAAATACAGGACCACCAACTGCTGTACAAGCAGTGGGAGAAGGAAGATATAACTTGGATGAAAGAACATTGTTGTTCATAGCCAACGGAGGCATGAGCGGGCAGAGGCTTGCACACCAACAAAGAGGAGCTCAAGGAGCACCTCAACAGCCTAAGGGACCATGCTACAAGTGTGGTGGAGACCATTGGCTGAGGGACTGTCCTCATGATGAAATCATTAGGGTCAACGCATATTGCACCGAGTGTGGAATTACTCACTTGATCCCTCATTGCCCTACGAACCTAAGAAAAGGAGCAAAAACTACTTTGAATACGCTGGGAGCTCTGCCTTCCAGTGGAGGGTCAGAAAACGAAACTCCGATTCCTGTTAAGGTCTTAACGAGAGCCCAAACAAGGAAAAATGACAATCAGCCCAAGAGTAACGATGAAAATCAAGAAGAAATCAAGTCTGACAAGTCTAGCGTCAGTCGTGATAATCCTTGGAAAGAACGAAGAGCGAAAATAAAAGCTAGACGTGAGCGAAAACAGAAAGCTGTAGAAGCTGAGCTAACAATGGCTCAAGAGCAACTTAAACAGCAAAGAGAGTCTGACTCTCTAAAATCAACAGAGGGACCAAGAAGCGCAAGCTCAGGAGGGTCTGTATTGGTAGGTAAGGTCATGAACCCTTAGATGCAATCTTGCAAGCATATGAAGCAAGATTGAAGAACAAACAGACTCTAGAGCAAAGGTGGATGACATATCCATATCCAGAGATAGAAAAATAGAGACTAGAGATGTGCAAGCAGCTGATTGAAACTACACAAGCTGATTGAAACTGCACAAGCTTTACTAGAGCCTCCACCTATGGAAGTGGGAGATAGAATAATCAAACCACCAAACAATGAAACATCTCTCAAAACTGAACAAAGGATACCTGACAAGATAGAAAATGTTAAATCCTTGCCTGATGTAGAGGATGCAAGAATCGTGCCTAATAGCACTGATGAATCGCTGAAAGATTTTCCACCATATACACCTATTGTGGAAGAAAATTGGCCTGAAGAGCTATGGGAAACGGTGAGAAAAGCTCAAGAAAAATATGAGACAAAAACAGTCGAGTCAACGCCTTTCTCGGAGTTGAACTTGAATAAGCCTCCATGGGATATAGACGTTAAATCATTTCAAGGGGATAATGGTTCAGTTGCATCCGAAGATAGCAGACCAGAATCACTTAGAACATTGCCGCCATACATGGGAGACTACGAGGCAAGGTCAAAAATTCAAAGGGTACCTTCTCAAAGAATAGGAGGGTCAAATCAATTGGACACTAAAATCTTGACAGAATTGTTGACCACTCCGGTCAAGTGTACAATCACATTGGCAGAATTGTTAAAAATTAGGCCAAGCATGTGGACGGAAGTGGGCAAATGTCTTGAAAAATTTGGTATAAGGACGCCTCTTAAGTTCTTCGAAACTGAGCTTAATGACACAGAACCGAAGAGAGTCAACACTAGACCAATGCCACTCAACAAGGTCGGAGAGTATTGTGAGGGTGAAGACGGCAACACTACTCTACCAGTTGAGTATAACGGCATAGAGACTAAGGCCATACTTGATAGTGGAGCTGGCATTGCCATTGCGACCAAATTGCTATGGGAAAAATGGGGAAAACCGGCAATATGAACAACTAGAATGAAATTGCAACTAGCGGATGGGCACATAGAAACGCCTATAGGATTGCTTGAGGAAATTGTGGTATCTTCATGTGGCATAGAGTACGAAAATACATTTGCCATAGTAGATTTCGGCAAGAAGAACAATTATTAAATTATCCTTAATAGGCCGTTCATGAGGCAACTCAAGATGGTGCAGGACTGGGGGTATGATTATTTGTATCTAAGACATGTTGAAACCACTACATGTGTAAACATAAAAAATCATAGCTACCATGATGTCACGAGAACACCTATGGAAGAATTTGACTCAGCCACCATTAATGGATCAGAAGTCCTAGCGTGGATCTATAAGAAAAAGGAGATATGGATGTGCGGAGCATCTCAATGTAGTGAATTTGACCACAATGAAAGGACACTAGAGAGGGTCTTGGAAGACGATGCCTATATATGAGAACCCTTTCTAGAAGAGAAGCTCGAACCCCTAGAATGGTCTCAAATTTTGGCTACATTGGATGTATGCGTCAATGAAGTCACTCCCACCAAATTTTGAGACGAGAATGGCTACGATATCGTACCGTACTACATGTTGAGCAAAATTGTGGAGGAAGACGAGAACGATGGAGATACTGAGAATACGAGGATCAATAAAATGGAAACAAAACTTGAGATTAAGATAGTGGGCTATGTGGACATCCCCACTAAAGAAATCGAGCAGGATGGAGAAGAATTTTATGATTCTTCTGATCAATGTGAAAACAAAGATAATGCGGATGACGAGAAGTCGGAAAATACGGAGGAAGACAACCATCAAGATCAAGACAATGACGTCTTCTACAATTTCCCAAACCAAAGTGAGAGACGCCAAAAAAGATACAAGAGTAGGCGACACCATAACAGTCTACCAACTAGGCTGAGACCTATGCCGGAGTTCAGGGGTAAGACACATTTCCTTATGAACATTCATGCTGTTGATTGTGCTAAGGACAAAGTGTCAGGAAGATTTCTTAAGGTTGCTGAAGACTCAGGTTTTAAGTCCAGACTGTTGAAACCTAAGAAAACCAGCAAAGCAAAAAAAAGAGTTGCAACAGAAAAATTGGATGTCTCTGGCGATCCAATTATAACGAAAGTTGAGCGGAAAAAGAGATACAATGATTTGAAACAAAAGCTGAAGAATGTATGGACAACTGAAATGGAAAGTAGCGATGGAACAAACGCTAGTGATGGGATTAAAAGATAGATGTACCTCCTCACTATAGTAAGTACACCATTCAGGAAAGAAAATTGGTGGTTCAGCAACCAATGAGAGAGACTAAATCAAACAAGTCCTACGATGGGCCAAAGAACGCCAAGAAAATAGACCTAGCAGAGCCAGGAGAAAGTCCTCGACTTGCTTACATTGCCACAGATCCAAGCCGGGAAGAAGAGGACTTACTTATCAAAACGCTTAAGGAATTTCATGATGTATTTTCCTGGTCGTACAAAGATTTGAAGGGGGTGGATCCTAACATTTGTGAACATTCAATCCCTCTGAAGTCTGATGCAAAGCCAAGCAAACAACGTCCATACACGTACAATGAGACATTCGCCAAAAGGATAAAGGAAGAGATAGACAAACTTATGGAGGCTGAATTTATTTTTGAGATAGAGCACACGGACTGGGTGTCGCCGATAGTGGTGGTACCTAAGAAAAACGGGAAATTACGAGTGTGTGTGAATCTCAAGAAGGTAAACGCAGCAACAATAAGGGACAACTATCCTCTTCCTATCACGGAACACGTCCTGGAACGAGTAGCAGGCAAGCAAGCCTATAGCTTTATGGACGGATTCTCAGGTTATAACCAATTGGGGGTCAAACTAGAAGATCAATACAAAATAGCGTTTGCAGCAGAATGGGGCATATATGCGTTTAGGGTAATGCCATTTGGCTTGACCAATGCTCCAGCCACATTTTAGAGATTAATGACACATGCTTTTAAAGAATACTTGTGAATATTCTTGGATATTTACATGGATGACTTGTGTGTCTATTCTCTATTGAGAGAAGACCATATAGATCATCTTAGAAAGGTATTCGAAAAATGCAGAACGTATAGGATTTGCCTCAACCCAGAAAAATGTGTATTCATGGTACGACAAGGTAAAATCCTAGGCCACATAGTATCGGCTAATGGAATTACCACTGATGAAGACAAGGTAAAGGTGATCATAGAATTGCCAAGACCAAACACTGTACGAGAGGTACAATCATTTATGGGACATTGTGGATACTACCGATGTTTTATCTATATGTACGCTGTAATAGCAAAACCCTTGTATAGTCTAATCACGATCTTCATATGGACCAACGAATGTGAAGAGTCATTTCAGAAACTAAAAGATGCACTGGTATCTGCACCAATTCTAAAAGCACCAGATTGGTCAAAGATCTTCCATGTACATGTAGATGCTTCGGCATTTGCAATAGGCTGTATATTAGCACAACCAAGGGAGGGTAATACAGATTTTTCCATCTGTTATGCTAGTAGACAACTCAATAGTGCAGAGCAGAATTATACCACCACTGAAAGAGAAGGATTGGATATGATATATGCGGTAAAGAAATTTCTGCATTACTTACTTGCGAACAAATTCACATTTTTTGTGGATCACCAGGCACTCTTGTACTTAGTAAACAAACCTTGTAACACGGGACGAATTGTAAGATGGTTCATTGTGTTGCTGGAATTTGATTTTACGGTAGTAGTTAAGAAAGGAAAAACTCATCAAAGAGCAGACCACCTTTCTCGATTACTACATGGCGAAAAAGCTACTGGGGTAGATGATGATCTCCCAGACGCATACCTGTTTACTATAGAGATGGTACCGAAATGGTCAGAGCAAATTATTCCTTTGTTGACATATAGAATGAATCTTGACGACAGACACACGGTGGTAGACGTTAGACAAGCACAAAATTACACAATGCTTACGGGAAGAATGTACCATCATGGAAACGATGGGATTCTAAGGTTGTGTATAGGCCCAGAGGAGTACGACGCGTATCTAGAGGAGGCTCATACACAAACAGGGGGATTCCATCGAGGAAATCAAATGACCTATGAACAATTAAGAAGACTTGGAGTGTATTGGCCAGGAATGGTAGGCAATGTAGCTAATTACATCAAGAAATGCAACTTTTGCACATCCAATACCACTGTGGATTATGCCACATTATACCAAGTGACAGTAGCACCCGCATGGAATCATGCTATTGTGGAATATTTGACTAATAAGGAGTTGCTAGGAGATTGGTCTAAAGCCAGACAAAAGGCTTTACAAATTGAAGCGAATAGGTATACCCTCATTAGTGACCAATTGTATAAAAGAGGAACTGATGACCAGTTGAGGTTAGTTCCTCATGAAAATGACTACTTTCCATTATTGGAACAAGCTCATGTAGGCATAGCAAGAGGTCATTTTTCAGCGGAGAGAACCGTAAAAATCATTATGGTTGTAGGCATATGGTGGCCGACCATGATTCAAGATGCAACAGAATTAGTGAAAAGGTGTGATGAATGTCAACGGACTAAGATACTAGTTAAAAGAGACGAAATGCCTTTAAGACCAATAATGAGTGCCCGAGCATTCGCTAAATGGGGATTGGACTTTGTTGGTCCTATTACTCCACCAGCGTATCGTTCACAAGCACAATATATCATAGTGGCCACGGATTACCTGACCAAATGCGTGGAAGCAAAAGCCACAACGAAAGCAGACGCTAGAACTACGGCACAATTCTTATATGAATATGTGTTTACACGTTATGGCCTTCCAATCAAGCTGGTGAGTGATAGAGGGACACACTTTGTAAATGAAGTTATCCAACATCTCTTAGATGAGTTTATGGTAATTCATCGCAAATCTGCACCCTACCATCCACAAGCCAATGGTCAAGCAGAAGTGACCAACAAAATATTGTGCACAGTTCTTACAAAACTGGTCAGTGAAACAATAACGGACTGGGATCAAATGCTATATTCGGCATTGTGGGCTTATCGAGTTGCATATAAAACAACACTTAATGCTACATCATTTAATATGGCATATGGGTTAAATGCAATATTGCCTATTGAATATTTGATTCCCACACGAACGGTAGCCACACAGTTGGACTGGACGGGGCATGATCTTTCAGAACGATCAGCGGACCTTGAAAAATTAGATGAGTTACGACTCAATGCTGTAGCAGCCATATATGCAAAAAAAAGACAACAGAAAGAGTTTTTTGACAAACATGTCAAAAACAAGGACTTTAAAACGGGCGACTATGTCTTAGTATACACCCTTAAACAACATGCCAAGAAGCTAAAGAAAAGGGGAATGGGGCCTTATTTGATCCAAGAAATATCGTCCAGTGGAGCAGTAAAACTGTCGACACTAGATGGAAAAGAAATGCCGAACTGGATTAGTGGGTGTCGTTTGAAAAAGTATCATCTACCTTTAACACCGGAAATGTTGTTTCAATTGCATTATGCCAAAGCCTATAGACAGGAACAACAACAAATTCAGGACCAGGCACAACAAGAAGCCAAGGAACTCATTGCTAAGCGAAAGCAGTTTCTAAGGATAATAAACATGGTCACACCAATGATGACTGACGAATATCCTCTTTTGACATTCCGAACAATCGAAGCAGATATACAAAGCGAAGAATTAGCAAAGACAATAACAGACTTTATGGCTCAGGATGAAAGCACCATTGACAACTTGGAAAATACGTGGTGTAGTCCTTACATAAAAGCTTATACAGGCACAGAACAAGTTGAAATCTATGCATTGCTTGACACTGGAGCAAAAATGAGTGTCATCAGCTTTGAGCTCTTTCAGAAACATGGACCAATGAGGAAATTACCAGAGACACACAGGTTGAAAGTAGCATCGGGTGATGAGGTGACCACGTTGTGGTCTATTATATTACCAATCAGTGCAGGCACACCCGTACACTACCAAGTTCCATGTACTACCACCAAGTAGATCAGCAATGCCGTGTATCTTAGCAGTGTCATGGATGAAAGCTAACATGGTATTCATTGATTTGGATACGAATGAAGCACTGTTCAGAAATGAAAACTTTTCAGAACCCTTCTTATGATATGATCACTACATGTCAAGGTGGAGACAGGAGTCAATACATTCCGCAAAGCATTGACCAACAACAAACAAAGTTTACATGTCAATAAATGTATTATCAAAAATCAACAATCATGCAGGGAACCAGGCAAGTTTGGGTACGACGTACAGATCTAGCCGAGGCACAATTTCATCAAGGGCGGAAATATAAAGTTTGGCTCAAGCAAAACAGCTTAATTCCTGTAAAAAAAGTGGACAAAAGAACAGACAAAACACCCAAAGCCATCAAAGCTTCAAAGAACAATTATCAACCAGTCGAATCCGCAACGGACTATATTGGTATGGCAGCCAAAATTACCAATTTAGAACATGCCAACAACACAAGTATGGATGCCAAAGAAGACCAACGAACAATTGTCTACAACTGTCAATGACAAGCTAAATCATCCAACCAGCACGCGGAAACAAGCAGAATCCACAACAACAACTACGAGGATCTGTACAACCAAAGTCATCCAATGGAAACGAAAGAATGTTCCACCAGAACATGCAACAAAATATACAACAATACCGACTTTAACGGAGACACAAACACAAATTCAAAAACCGTGAAAAACAATCAAACAAAGAGCGGCAGATTTACAACTTCTTCTTGCAAAGAAAATCTACCAGCCAACTCAGGCTACCACAAGAAACCTCAACGACAAATGCCAATAAGCGAATCGCTTATACCTTCCTCTTACACCACATAAATTTTCTCTAAATGCATTGATTGTGCATGCATATAGGGCTACATTACAATGCTTGCATTAGCACGAGTTCACGCCCATGCATAACACATACCCTTGACGATACCCTGTCGTCCTGGAGGACTCCAACTAGGAGGGGGGGAGGCATTCCAAATGCGGACTCACGTCATATATTAGAGGGCAATGTTTGTGATTAATTTTTGAACCATTTTTGCGTTTTATTGTGTGATTTTTGGGAAAAGAATATTCCCTCATAATTAATCAGAATGGGGGACCAAATGATCATATATGAGCCCCTAGGGATGTGTATATACTATAAAGAGAGTCAAAACTGGCCAAAAACCGTCGAAAAACAGCAAAAAATAGGCCAAGGTTGACGATTAAGGGTGAGAATGTACATAGACGAGAGAAAAGTGAGCTACAAAGTGTTTTGATTTTCATTGGTATTTTTATAGGTTAAAATTGCTATTTTTCAGGTTATTTTGGGATTTATTTGCTTTATTTTAGCCATTTTCTAGCAAAAAATATAGAAAAAAAATCCATAATCCAGATGGAAACACAACAGAAGAGACGCCTGATAAGAGCAAGGTAAAGAAGACACAGAAAAAATAAGGACTGCGAAGGTGACAGGGCAAAAATGACCACCGTCATGACGGGACCTCCAAAAGGAGAAATTTGCAAAAATTGTAGAACTAGAGCAAACAAGGTCCAAATCAGGAAATTTGCGAGCCTAAACCTCATCTCGCAAAAATTTATGGCCACAGGTAAAATATGGGAAAATTTTGTGTCGGAGTCTCGATTACATATAGAGAGGCTAGGCTAGAAATCTCTCATTTGAGTCATTTTTCATTGTGAGAGAGAGAGAGAGCTCCCTACAATAGTTGAGACTTCTAGGAGATCGTCCATCACGTACAGTCACCAGATCGACATCAAATATGAGAGGTATGCTCATCAACACTGAATCTAAGTGTTGTTTACTTCAGTTAGTCGCAAAACCTCGCCAGCACCACCATCACAACCTGTGCACACATACTGTGGACTGGTTGTTAAGAAGACCTAGAGGCCACCAAATGGAACCAAAATTGAAAGGCACAATGCCTATAGCTTAGGAATCAAGCCTATGACCTCGGAAGGCGTGAAGGAAGCCGCCCAGAAAACCCTAATTTCACAGGACCTGCAGAAGGGCAGCTGAACTAAAGTGATCGGAAATGAGCCAAAACTCATAGGCAGCAAGCCAATAACCTCGACTAACCAACTGAATGGTTAGACCAAGAAAAACCTCTTCCACTATGGCAAATGCCAGCAACAGGCCAGAAAGATGTCCAAATGGTCGTTCTTGGTGATGTAAACACCAAAAGAACAACCGACTGCTTTGACGGAAGGTCAAAAGGAAATGAAAGTCAGCTGAGTCATACAATGACAAAAAGGAACGGCGACCATCACCTAAGTGGTCTACTCCGACTCCAAAACCAGCTAAGTGTGCAAACATGGAGTACACTTTTCTAAATTGATTAAAACTTAATGTGTGTGTCTAGGAGAGCCTACTAACACCATTGTGGTCAACTAACATAAAAAAACTTGTAAAAATGACTAGATGCTGAGTCTATCGCGATAGACTTGCTATTACACTTAGAAAAGTAAAATTTTGATTTTGACTTCATGAGGGGTACTAACAAGGAATAATGACCACAAATATCAAATCAAAGTGCAAAATTGCTCTCTCTTGGCCAAGTAACTGAGTCTATCGCGATAGACTTGCTATTTTATCTTTGGGGGGAAGGCTTTTCAAAATTTTCACAAGATAGACTTGGGGAAGCATATGGAGGCAGTACACCAAATTTGGTGACAAGATGGACTCATATGGCAAGCCGAGATAGACTTGACAGCAAATCAAAGTTAGAATAGGACATCTCAATGGCAGACAGTTAAAATTCACATGTGAGAGGTCAAGAAACCTTACATCAACTAGGAGAAGGCAGACAGATGATCATAGAGCCAAAATATGACAAAATGACACTATGTCCTAGTCTATCGCGATAGAATAAGCAGAGTGATACAGAACCATCTGATCAAAAATTGGAATCAACAGTTGGCTTCAGCATGATGCAAGAGGACTACACACTAAGTTTGAGCCCAAAAAAAAAATGAAGGAGATAGAACAACAAAAAATGAAGGAGATAGAACAACATCTCCTTGGAGGGAATCTGAAAAAATGGAAGTTGATCCAAAAAGGGGTCACTTGACATTCATTTGAGGTGGAAATAGGATCAGATCATGTGCAAGACATGAGAAACCAATTGGTGGAGTCACAAGTGGAAAATATATCCCTTGTCAAAAGATAGCTAGTCTATCGCGATAGACTGGGCAGAAATTGCAAATGAGCTGATTTTCAGTTTGTGACTATAGGGTGACCTTACATGCCCTATGCACATACACCACACAAAATTTCAAGGCATTTGGACTTTTTCTCCTTCATCAACAACATTAAATTGAAGCCGTCAGAGTCAGACAATGAAAGAGCTTGTCTATCTACTAACATTTTACCTTAACTGATCTTGGGATTAAGAAGGCTCATCTAGATGCATGATTAAGTGGTAATCAATTTAGAAGAGAAGTACTATGTTTGTACATTAACCATTATTTGTGAATACAGGATCCATGGATGCTTCTCCGGGAAAAAGAAAAGGCAAGAACCTGGCAATGGAAGGTGCAATATCCTATGCACTTCTACCCAATTCATTAAAGCCAGCGGCCACCTGGATACCTGCAGACGTGCAACAAGTAGCAGCCTTTCAAATCTACCAAGGTTCCTATGTGGATGACAAAGGAAATTTAGTGGATACAGTAATGATCCCCAAGGAAGCAAAAAATTACCTGAAAAGATCACCGCAAAGGTCATGGCTGAAAAAAGTTGGCTTGTGGAACTTTGTTTCACTACCACCAGTAGGGATAGATTTCAAGAGGGTACAACACCTAATTGAGACTAGCCAAGAAGATGAAACTTGCAAGGTGGCAGACATGGATAATGAGGTGATGGAGATTCAGATCACAAAGGAAATCATCAAAGAGGCATTGAAATTGTCTCATCAGGGAGCCAACATGAGAGAAAGAAGGAAGAACCTCATAGTCTACCTGCAAACATCCAAGCTGCCTTCTTTCAAACTCATAGCAAACCTGGAAGTAAGAGAACTGACACAGGTATACAGTCAGTGTTTGTTGAGCTACAACAAGAGAGCGCCTAGATACACTACACCACACGGGGTCATCTCAACAACACTAACCTGGGCTATGGGAATGACACATGAGTTCTATATAGATCATGCATCATATCTGTTTGAGGAAGTGAAAAAGATATGGTAGGACATGCCAAATTACATTGCAGGAGGAGAAGTCCTCACCAGAATAATATACCAGGCCATAGGCGTGGCAGATCACAAAGACGAGTATCAGCCTCTACTAACACCATTGGAGGACGCAGGCTGGAAAGAGTAACCAGAAGTACACAGGAAAAGATGGAAGAAGAAATAAAAACTGAAGAAGAAGATTTGAGACTAAAGAAGTGGAAAGAGGAAATGGAGAACAACACCATATTGCAGAAGGTAGAAAAAATGGAAAGAATGCTAGAAGGCTTTGTACTCGAGAGATCTCTACGAGGCAATGTAGACGCCACTTGGAGACCTTTTAGTAGCAGTTACACATTGAGAACAAAGAATAAACACAACCTAGCTTTTGAGTTGGACTGGTTTGAAAGGTACATCCAAGAAAGGAACTCTATGGATGAACCAGAACTGCTACTTGAAGAGGAGGATCTCCAAACCTTGAGAGATCAGTTAAGGCCAACTTCACGAGATCAGGAAACACCACCTCCATCTCCAAGAGACACCTCCATCTCCAAGGCCAGAGACAAGTGAGAAGCAATCAACCCCACCTGCTGACTCTCCTTCGCATTCAGAGAGCTCACATCATAATGAGAGGGTTCATACACCACCCAATGAAGAAGAAGAAGAAAGAACAGATGGTCACCCAAACACTGGAACGGTATCACACATTGATAAAGGCAAGCAAAAAGAGGTGGATATGACAAAAGAAAAATCTTCCTCCTCTCAATAAATTGAGTTGGAAGCTACTATAGACCTGGATTTACAGTCAATGGAGACCCTACTAAACCGAACAAGATTGCACAGTCAACAGTGGTTAGCCAATCAGAATAGGGCAAACAAAAGGAAGTTAGAAACAACCCATCAAGAAGTTCTGAAGTTGCAAGAGCAAAGAGATGACACCCTTAAACTGATCAGCATCAGAGATGCTGAGATCTTAGGGCTCAAAAGCAGAGTAAACCTCCTCGAGGAAAATTTACAGGAGTCAAAAAATTTCAATGCCATTTGTGAAGATACAATCAATGTATTTCTTGAAGATGTCAGTGATAGAGATGAGCAAATCCAAAGGTTAGAAAAAGAAAAGCAAGATGCCCTGGAGACAGTCAAAAGTTTGCAAGTCGTAATCGATGACTTACAAATTGAAGTGAAGGATTTGAGAGCAGTAACAGATATACAAGCAAGGGAGATAGAACCATCAAAGAAAGAAAAAATGTTGCTACCAGCAACATTGGTGGTCCAACTGCAAGAAGAAGTGGCGGCACTGAAGAGAGAGCTGGAATTGGAAAGAAAATAGCGCTTAATGATAGCCGAAAGTGCACTTAGAGCAGAGGATCAATTACAAAGGCAAATCTTGGACTTACAAAGTGAACAGCAAGAAGGACCAGCTCATGACAGTGAAATAGAAAGCATTGTTTCCAAGTCCCTCAGGGAGGAAAATGAAAATTTGCACATCAGGCTAAAAGAGTTAGAGGAGTCTGCAACCCAAAAAGGAGATGGAATTTAAAACTCTCCAAATCAATAATAGAACAATGGCTACGCAAATTGCAAGTCTCCAAATTGCAAGGCAACACCAAGGACAGGTATGGGTGCACCTGGAGCAAGCAGCCATAGATTTGGCTGGATTGGCAGAAATATATGGGGGCGAAGATGACTATAAGGAAGAATCAGATGACCATGAGGCCCCCGATACACAGACTGATCAAACTGGCTCCAAAAACCAAGAAGAAGACGAAGATTCAGTCGAAAAATTTGAAGAGCAGAAGCTCGCCGAACAAATGGAAAAGCAATAAGAGATGATGTGGTACAAGGCCATGCAACTCGAGAAGGAGATGTTACAAGGGCTCTCCAGATCAGGCAAGACAGCGGAAGAGCTACGGGAAGAATGGAATGCCCCGATGTTACCCTATGCTCTACTGAAATATGAAACTCTGACACATCAACGACAGCTCGCAAAGGAAGAACAAGTGTCAGTATTTGAAGGAGAATTACAGGATCAGGAACAGCAAAACAGGATAGTAGACAGCCAGCCAAAGTGGAGGCGTCAATGGCTTTTGGATCACCCTAACAACCTGATCCACTTAGTCAATGCACCGCCTGAGCTGAGGAATGATAGGACTTTTTTCCCAACACCCCGAAATTACACTTACAGCCAACATAAAGCCTTACAAAGCAGAAATCCTACATGGTTGAACTATCCAGTATTGCCAGGGCCTGCCGAAGGAGAGAGAATATCTGGTTCTTACATGGTGAAAACCCTTCAGGGTGCCATAGCAGAATTCGGAGGCTCTCCCAACCTATCCTGCAAGATGCTATGTAAAATAGCTCAGACTTTTTTGGCCTGTCTAACAGTGTTCTCGGAAAGCTGGACTTCAGAGTACATAAATACAGAAAGAAGCATATCAGAGCTGTCATATAATCTAAGTGGGCCACCTACAGAGCCAGTGTTGTATGCCTACTTCAGACGGCTAATATTTCTACCAAGCTACCATCTCCAAACATTCGAAGAAGCATTTTACACCGGCTTCTTCATGTACAAATCCAAAATTGTTGGCCCATTAATGGCAAGCGAGTCTATGCAATATGATGAGTTTCTACATCAAATCAACCAAGAAGGAATACAACCACACTGAAGACAAAGACGATCATGTCGTAGTAGACATGAACTAGGAGGGGGGGAGTGTTGGAGCCCAACTTGTCCAACTGTTGTAATGAGCCCACCTTGCAAAGCCTATCAAATTCCCATTTTTATGTCAAAGACGTCTTATCATTTTGATCCACTTGTCTGGGTTATGTAAAGATTAATCAGTCAGTCACGACCTAGATGTGTTTCCACTTTGTAATTATGATGAAGAGAACCCCATGTACATTTTTGAGCTAAGGTGACTAAAGTATAAAAGTCACCTTAGAACCAATTTTTAAATAACATTTGGATATTAATCCTATGTCGTACGAGTCTGAGAGAGAGAGAGAGAGAGAGAGAGAGAGTCTTATCCTCTTCGCTATGTGCTTCTCCCTCACTGGATTCACGATGTGACCACACCATTACGGTAGCCTCTCCGAGAGTTACGTGCCCACGCCACGCATTCACATTTTCGAGCTGTTCGCGATCGATCCTTCTTCTAGCTTTTTTTGCTTGTAAGTAGCACAAACAATGTCTGTTTTCAACAATCAAGTGCTTTATGGAATGAGAGAGAGATTAGCTACACATAGATACTCATAGATTTAGGTTTCGCACACTTCTGGATTATGACCTGTGAGTCTATCGCGATTGTATTCGAGATAACCAGGGTTCAAATCTGGTGAGATTAGACTTATAGGTAAGTATATCCTATTGAGAGGATGGTTCCTAGTAAGTTTGATGCGATTCCGAGTTCATTTGAGGTGTAAACGGTGTTGTGAGCATTTAGGGATAGAGTGGATTGCATTCTACAAGGGTTAATGATTGATGCATCATAGAAGTGTGTATGTGTAGATTAGTCTCACGCTGACAAGCTAACGAGATTGCCTTCGTGCACCTACGGGTTAGTTGTGTCATCGGATGATAAGTATGTTGTCTGTGTCGTGCTTGTGAGCATGAACAGGGGAGTAATTTTTCCCGAAAACACCATAACCTGGTGCTATGATAGTAGAACCCCCCCTTGAACAAATTGGGTGTAGGTCAAAAAATTAGCTACCAAAAATGGAGTTTTTGGTTTACTGCCAAAACTTGGGTTTTAGGTGTACCCAGTAACCTCATGAAAGTGATAACAAAAAATGGGCTAAGAAAAAATACTTTGGGAAGTCTTACCACTTGATTTTCATGGCAGTGTCTATAACCCGTACAAATTTGATATGATGATAACTGTCAAGCATGACAATAACTGACAATGTAAAAGAAAAAGCTTTGATTGGAAAGTTTATGACAAAACAAGACTATAACACTGAACTAAGTTGTAAAAACTTGTATTTGCAATCTCGAAGCAGATCTGGATGTTCAACATCTGTTGATGTACCTCTATGTTCTTGAAGCAAATCTTCTTTGAAAAGGATAGTTTGACAGCTGTCGTAGTGATAGAGCTTGCTATGCATGCATTTGAATCTTGTCCAATACTGACATAGACTTAGAAAGTTAAATTTGGAATGACATATTTGAAGTTGTTGAGTTATCAAATCGTCCATCTATAAGCTTAACTGCCTTTGTACTTGCATTTTAAATGCTTGTCCGAAATACAATTGCCACCCACTAGCAAACTTAGTCCATATGCTCTACAGTTGAGACTGCAATACTCTGACCGATATGCCGGAGTACGGGGTGTGAATGGCCTTATGTGTGAATTATCACTTTGTGTGGGAACCCTAGGTTCAATAGGGGTGATTTAAGAAAATCCTTTAAAAAAAACGAGTCTGCAGCCTACAGACACAGCGCTGCTTGTTCTCTGAAGCACCAGAAAACCGCCATAGGGTGGCCTTGACGAGTCTTGGCCGCCTTGCCAGTTCCAGGAGCACCAAGCCTGAGGCTCTAATGGGCACGCAATCTTCTCAAGCTCGCATCCGGCCTGCTGTGAGTCGACTTGAGTGCCTTCTACAGCGCCCTAGCCAACTTGGCTATGAAGCAACAACACCTGAGTACTAGAGAGCGCCAAGGATCACCTGCTGCAACGAGCACCAAAGCTCTGATACCATATGTTATGGAAAGCTAAAGTGGGTGATGCCGGAGGGGATTCATGGCAAGATACAGGTGCAGCAGAAAGTTGAATGAGATAGGAGAGAGAGAGAGAGCTCGATACTGCTTGCAACAAAAAAAACACGCTTATTGATTGATTGATTTGTGTGTAAAGACCTTACAATATAAATAGGGATTTGGCATGCAAACCGCACATAGACTGAACTTTTATCTGCATGCCTTGTGAGGCTTGTTCCCACGGGTATACTGACAAACTAGCCAAACTTGGGCTTGAAAACGTAACAATTCTTAGCATTATGTTGATGGTCGCCATGCTGTGTTTGAATGTGTGTGTGCAGCAGAATGAGAATTCTTGGTTCTAGGTAATTTTGTGTGCTTAATCATTCATTATGGTGTTTTAATGATGTTCTTGATGAAACTAAACACGGAGAGAGGTAAGTAGGCCTTAGGCAAAGAGAAACAACCCCTCATTTGTCATTTTTTGTTGCGGTTGGGTGTGGCAACAATTGTGATTGCTCACCTACCCGATGGTGACTATTGTAGGTTTTGTTGTTTGGAATCAAATGCATAGTCTAGAGGCCTCATATCTTAAGTTTCATGTCTTTTGGGCTTCGTTTGACATCATCACGACTATTTGAGTGTTAGTTATACCGCACGGGAGACTTAGAAATTTTGATTATTTCCTCATCTTACACGGTCATGACACCCCTCTCATCAGTGCATTGTCGCTTAGGACTTTGCATTTGATGTTTCTATGTACTAGTCGGCTCAGCTACTCCCTCAGATTGGCATATTTATGTTGGTTTGAGTTCTTGCTATGCTACATCATCCGATCACGATGGTGATTCGCCAACATTAGTGCCTCTACATTATAAGAGGAGTTGTCTTTAACCGCTAACATTGCTGCAGAAAAACAAAGGAAAAAGGAGAGAGAAAAATTTGCAGGAGCGGTAATAAGCGCGACAATTGACGCAATAGTGGTTTCTCAACAATATACGTGGTAAGAGTGGCGGCAATATACCCGCAGCTATTATCGCGTCAGTTGCAGCACTACCGCGCATATTGCCACTACACGTTAATTCAGAGGCACATATGGTGGATCACTTTGACTCTACATAAACCCAAACCAAATTAAACAATGATCAACAACTCAAAACAATTGATGCAAAATTACTTGTTTAAACTTAAAGCTTGTAGTGGTCCAATCGCAGCGTTGAATTGCTCGCAAGAGATGTGGTTGTTTTTAAACAACCATCGCCAAGTATCAAATTCTGTATGTCGCTGTCGATACTTGACCATCTCTCTGGTGGGTCGAGAGAGAGTGATATTTTCTTAAGTTAGCAATAACAATACCAAATCATCAACTATAATCTTTATAATCACTGATCGATGTTATAATTCAATTAATCTTACATATTTATCCTTCGAAGCTCCCTTGCCTCTTGAGTCATAGTGCATGGGAGTTTGTCTTGTGCGAGCCTCGTGTTGTTGTCTGTATGATGAGCCCGTCGCAGCTTGATCGCTCTTCTCTTGAATTGTCCACTCCCACTCCGCGTCTGCCATGTTGCCACCGCAATAACTCCTATTTGGATCTCTGACCTGGTTGGCTGCTGCGCGCCGCACACTGGACTGCTTGCTTTTTAGAAATGTCTTTATGTAGCCCTCCAACCATTTTTGTGAAAAACATTGTTCGGGGGCGTTTGGAAATCTAGCTAACAGAGCGTCCTCAATGCACCGTGCATGATTGGGCAAATGGTCTCTAAACTTTATAAAATAGTTCTTATATGTTGAATGTATAAGAATTTGTAGATGGAGTCAAAATGACCTGCTCTGTACTGTGATGAAATCCACCTCCCCGCCATATTTAACCCTATAGTAACGTCCATGCGTGTCTAGCACGTGTGCATCAGTATCCTCGTCCTCTGCGTCATGGACAACACGCTCTGAAAGTGGGGACTTTGTTTCTTGCCAAACATGCAAAACCACAAGATCCACTTCCGCTTCGTCTCTCACAACGCTTGCTGCCCTGAAACGAGCGTCAACGCGCGCTGCTCCATCAACAATGTTCTGGTGAAGCAGGAGTAGAATGGAGTGGCATAGGACCCTGTGATGCCATGGGAGTGGGACCCTGCGATGCAAGGGGAGTAGGACCCTGCGATGGAATAGGAGTAGCACGATAGAAAGGGAGAGTAGAGGGAGGTGCCGTCGGTGCGAGGCTCTGAAGGTAAGGAGTCCCTCCTTGACTCCCCCATGGTGTAGTCTGTGGAGAAATGCCGTAGGTTGCAAGCTATTGTGGAGCGTAGCGGCCAAACAAATCCTTCGTGGAACGGAGGTACTGCTCTTGTAAAGAGATAGACTGCTGTAAGTCAGGGTCTACGATCGGTGGAGGAATCTGAGAAGGGTAGGTGTAGGATGGCCATGCCTGCAAATAACCAAAAAAAACCTATGACACTCATGGTTTAGGGCTAACTACGTAGAAACATTCTTTATTTCTTTGCTTGTTCTCACCGACTCAAGACTCGGGTCCATTAGAGGTAATGTCCACCCCGGGTGGGAGCCCACCTGGGATGTGAACCAACCAAAAGAAGAGCCAGCTGGCTGCTCCTCACTAGTTGGTCTCTTGTCTGACATCTACATTACAAAGAGCAATATAAGATTAATCTTTCTACCCTATTCACTCATCTATAAATACGTACACAAGTATATTAGCACACAAGCATGTAGATACATATACATACTAGTAGACCTAAGTAGAGGCTAGTAGTGCCAAAGGTCAACTGCACCTCTTTAGATATCATCATAGTACCGTGGTAAAACCAAAGGTACATTGCAGTAATCCATGCATGACTGGATCAATGACCGCAACGCCATGATGAAAAAAGGAATATACCCAAGAGGAAGCGTCTAACCTTCGGGTGATATGCTCCCACACTTAGTGCCTACATACATGCATAAACAAATATATATGTACACACATATATATGTTATGGTTGTAAATGTAGCCATCGTTTTGTGTTGGCTGCACCTAGATTCAACATCTAAGTGATCAATTGATTATAACATTATAATTCTAATGTAACGCAATAAGTAATTCCATTTCTCTCTCTCTCTCTCTCTCTCTCTCTCTCTCTCTCTCTCTCTCTCTCTCTCTCTCTCTCTCTCTCTCTCTCTCTCTCTCTCTCTCTCTCTCTCTCTCGATCGTGCAGTTAACTACGAAGCGGAAGCTCCTTCCCAAAGATTATATATATTATCACACAAATACGTAAATACATATACATACTAGTAGACCTAAGTAGATGCTAGTAGTGCCAAAGGTCAACTGCACCTTTTTAGATATCATCGCAGTCTCAACCGTGGTAAAACCAAAGGTACATTGTGATAATCCATGCATGAGTGGATCAATGACTACAACGCCACGATTAAAAAAGGACTATACCCAAGAGGAAGTGTCTAACCTTCGGGTTCTATGCTCCCGTACTTAGTGCCTATATACATGCATAAACAAATATATATGTACACACATATATGTTATGGTTGTAAATGTAGCCATTGTTTTCTGTTGGCTGCACCTAGATTCAACGTCTAAGTGATCAATTTGTAACATTACAATTCTAATGTAATGCAATAAGTAATTCCATTTCTCTCATTGAGTCTCTCTCTCTCTCTCTCTCTCTCTCTCTCTCTCTCTCTCTCTCTCTCTCTCTCTCTCTCTC
Organism: Adiantum capillus-veneris; assembly: GCF_014529385.1. Lineage (NCBI taxonomy): Eukaryota > Viridiplantae > Streptophyta > Polypodiopsida > Polypodiales > Pteridaceae > Adiantum > Adiantum capillus-veneris. The sequence continues at coordinate 64,817,772 of NC_140942.1, read as the reverse complement.
TCTCTCTCTCTCTCTCTCTCTCTCTCTCTCTCTCTCTCTCTCTCTCTCTCGCTCTCGGCCGTGCAGTTGAGCTACGAAGCAAAAGCTCCATCTTAGAGTCATGCCTGCACCTCCATGTAAAGCAAGCACTTCGTTCAACAAAGCGTCCTCGCCTTGAAGGTAATATTGGTGCTGGTTGCTCAGGTATCCCATTATTTTCATCCTTAACTTATTTCTCTCTCTCCCTCTCTCTCTCTCTCTCTCTCTCTCTCTCTAAGGCAAGCGTGTTGAGAGCTTTGGTGACTTGAATCTTGAGGATATGTATACGTATTGCAAGAACTTCTATGATCAACCCAATGTTGATAAGATGGAGTGTTGTAGCTCCCTTCTGTTTATGCCTCCCTTCTTTACCATTGAAGATGTATGTTGTGCGCTTGAGAAACTTGCTACCCGCAAGGCAGGGGATCTTCAAGGTATCAAGGCTGAAATGATTAAATGGACAAGCAAGAATATCACATATTGGATATGCGATATGTTTAACCTTGCACTTCAGCATGGCATGCCTCATGATTGGAGTGAAAATTGGATCAAACCTTTGTACAAAGGAGGAGATGTAAACATATCGCATATTGGATATGCGATATGTTTAACCTTGCACTTCAGCATGGCATGCCTCATGGTTGGAGTGAAAATTGGATCAAACCTTTGCACAAAGGTGGACATGTAAACAATGTGAACAACTACCGCACTATAATGGTTGGTTCTTTGATGGCAAAGTTATTTGGATGTATCATGGAGATGGAGATAAGTGAATGGGCTGAAAATAACGGCGGCAAACATTGTCGAGAAATTTGCGGTCTCGTCGGGAAAGCATCGGGCTTATGGTTGTGAGAGTTTGTGAGAGAACTCAAAAAAACTATAGGAAGGAGTTAAACCATAGATGCCATGAAGACTAGGGTTTGGAAAGAAGTGCAATAAAAAAAAACCCACTTTTTCTCTCTTGCACTCACACACACAAAGAAAGAACACAAAAGAGAGTGTCAAAACAACACAAAGATGAAAAAATCAAGGCTATGGCCATATCGTATCATGGGTAATATGAAAGGGTTAATAGATGAGTTAATGGCATTTAATCTTGGCTGACCAAATAGGCTACGAATTGTTCTTTGGAATGGTAGTTTTGTGCTTACCATAATATATATATTTTATCTAGTGATTGGGATTAATTGTGTGTACAAATCCTCTTGGTTCATAGCAAGATAACTACGCTTATGTCAAAAGAAAATTTATAGTCTATGAGAGGTAGTATAATGGGATCCGGTGATAAAAATATTTCATTGAGCCTTTTTGGGCCAAAGAGAAACACTATACATTGTTGAAAGTGTATTTTACGGCTAATCCATACGTTAATTCTAATAGATCGTACAAAGTGAAAGCGATAGAAATTATCATCATGTGGGTTATTCATCTAGGATAGTATGTGAGAAATGTAGATATGAGAGAAGTGAAGAGATGAGAAGTTTCCCTCCCAAGACTTATTCTTGCCCGTAGGCAATAAGGATACTGCGGGGAGAGATGTACTTGTAGCAAGGAGAACCTAAAATTTGCAGAGAGGATGAATTACTAAGAGTGAGAGAGATAGGTTTGGTTAAGGATATGAGATTAGATATATATATATATATATATATATATGTTGGATTATAGATGAAAAAGAAAACAACAAGAAATGAAGAAAACATCAATGTAGAACACATCTTACTTGACAAACCCTTCGACACCATTATTGATGGAGAGAGAAGAAGAGGGGAGAACTCCACTTTGATTGATACGCCAAGTGCAAGACCTTCTTTGATTAGAGTTGATCTTCCAAGGTTAGCTTGTTGCAAGAATGGCTAGTCTTCTTCTAGGAGAAAGTTTAGGCTAGGCTTCTGTTAATGGCTATGGCATTACTACTCACTCCCTCATGAATTCCTCTCATCAATGGCTTGAATGCCTGAGTTATTTTCAAGTAAGAAGAGTTTCCATTTTATAGGTGAAGGGAACCCCCAAGGGTTTACACAAGAAGAAAAGAGCCAGTGTGAACAAAAACTGGAAAAGTTGGAAATGAGTTGTCCCTGCATGATGTGCGCAGACTGGGGTTCAGTATTTTGATCATATCTCCTCAACCGTGGCTCCAAATAAAAAAGTAAACATATGGGCAAAAAATTCAGCTCATTAGCTACGATTTTCATTTTAAAATTGTTTTCCATTTCTGGCAGCAAAAGTCTTCCTGTGGTCCCCGTAGCTTAGACTTTCATTTGATTCCAAAGGACACCTCATGCCATATGAAAGCATGACATTTCTCCTTGACAAAGCTTTGTAATCATGCTTGCAATAATGCATTAAAATAAGTGTATCTTTGAAATCATGCCACCTAGTGTCCCACTAGGATTTGATTCCCCCCTAGTAGCTATTTAAAAAGAAATCTAAAATATATATATAAAATACATAGAATATATATATATTGGATTTTACCCTAGATATAGGATCTAGCTAGGGTGTGAGATGATAATGAGATAGTAGAAATAAAGAATCAATGCTTTTTGCCCCAAGTTAAAGAGGCGGAGCTATTGACGCTTTTCCCATAGTATTTTCTGATGGTAAAGTAAGAATAGGTTACCCTTGAGAAAAATAATAGGATGAGATAGAAGGCATATTATTATACTTAAATATGCATATGTACATTATAGAAAATATACTATGCATCTAAAAAGTTACAAGATAACTCTTGTAGCATGTGTTCCCACTATGTACGTGTCACAGCATGACATCCACCCCCTCTAAACCTGCACATCCTCCGGCATGTGCCAGCCCCATGGTAACTTGTGAAAGCAATTGTATTCCATGTCATCCCATGACCTCCTCGAGGATCATATGGGTAACTCAAAAACTTGTAGTGTACTAAGCATTGAGATTCTCCGCATCTTTTAATTCCTCTCAAATCATAAGGAATTGTTATATACATCTGTCTCCAAAACATCTGTAACAAATCTCCATTATGCGCAAAATCTTTATGACGAAGAGACATAAGTTCCTCATCTTCCTCTTCAAAAAACACTTCCAGGCTTCCTGTAATATACTCGAAAGATTTTTGAAACTGCACTTCAACCTTCTCACCAACCTGTAATCCATATGTACCTCTTTCGCATAGAAGTTTGAATCTGCATCTTCCTTCTCAAAAGAATCCTCTAGATAGCCTTTCTCAACATCGAGAGAAACCTCAAAAATATGCATGGTAAACCTCTTATCAATTCTCTCACCTTTTACCAAATACCTCTCCAACTTTACATCATAAAACTTTGCATACCTCTCAAATATGGTGTCTAATTCCCTTTCCAAATCATCCTGGTAGGTATGCTCCCGGTCACTTGTAACCGACTGCTCAAAAACCTCCTTGGAGTTAGTCTCTGACACAATATCTTCACCCCTTCTTCCTTTTTGACCCATCCCTAAATTATCTTCAACTGAATCATGTCTCCACTCATCTAGGGAGAACCCTTCTTCATTACATGACTCTAGTGTCAGCATAGAGCTAGCATCCTCTTCTTGCTTCAAGGCATCACCATGTATACCCTTCATATCCATAGAAGATAGATGCTCACAAACCTGCTTGCAATTTATACCCTGTGACACAAGACCTAAATCCCTTTTATGCCTTAGATATTGTTTGCATACCTTCAGGCTACTGAAATTCTTAGAACCCTGTATAGTAGGCACTTTATGGCAAGCATCTTTATTTGCATCTTCACACAGATAAGAAATATCACCCCAATCACAGACCATATCCGAAGAGGTTTCTTGCTCTTCTACTCTATCCTCTGATGTCGCTTCAACCTGTATAGCATTCCCAAACACTTCTCTATCTTTGATTTGTGAATCTTGAAGATTCATAGCTTCATCCACAAAACCCCAATCCTCATGCAGAGAATCTGCATCTGTCATTCCTTCCTCTACCATGGAATTGTGAAAGCTTGCTGCATCTAGCTCTAAATAAGGCACAATTTCATGAGTCATCTGCATCACATCTGCTACCCCATATATACAAGACATACATATTACTCTGTCAATGCACTCCTCTTCTTCCACCTCGTCTAGCTCAGGTACTTCACAATCCGCAATGCTACTAGCAGAGATATACTCACAAAAGAAGAGATATTCAGTCACCCCCTCTAAATTAGCACTTTCGCAGCTAGGCATATCCATTTGGATAGTACCACATGCATCAAACTCGCATAGGAAAGCATTGATAATGACTTCTTCATCTTGGTATATGTCTTCAGCATAGGCATCCGGCTCTTCTAAACTTGGTAAAAGTTCCTGGATCTGCTACAAGTAGATTGTATCACATCACTAATATAGCCGTCTTCCACCTGTTTTCCCTTCACATCCTCTGTCAAAACCATAGCATCCTCATCCTTATATATACACTCATGTGCATCTTCAAACGAATCAAAAGGAGCATCCAAATCATCTATCATAGCCGACGAGTTTGCATCATCCTCTAAGTCGCTTTGATCCGTTTCAGGTGCTTGGATAGCATCATGAGAGTCATTATCTTGAGATACGAAGGTTACAAGACCCAAACGTGCATAAATAGCTTCCACTATGTCTGTTTCATCTGCATACAATAAATTTGCATCTTGCAAAAGATATGCATCTATTACTGCTTCTAAATTAGCCTGTATGGATGTGTTGACACTTGCATGGCTTACAGGAGACACCAACTCTAGCTGGTCACATCCACTTCCACTCTTCTCCATCTCTTGGTCTTGATGTTCCAAGAATACCTGTGTTATAGCTGTAGAAAACTCACCCCAGTTGCTTGCATATACACTTGCATAGTCTTGAACTTGGTGCTTGAAATCATCACTCACAAGTTCAACAAATGCTAGAATCATCCGAGCAGCTGGAATTGCTTGAAGCCTCATTTCTATCACGTAGCACTCAAGATATCCTTTTGGATCATAGCCTTCGAATATATTAAGCTCATTATATACGGATTGCATAGCGCTTTCAATCGCTTTTTGAATCCTGTCTTCTTCTTCAAGCCATTTTCATCTGTCTGCAAGCTCTTTCATTTTAGCATATAGCTGCTCCACTTTGCTAGCCATCTTTACGTAATCTCACCCCGGCTTGTTCACGTCGGGTTCACCAAAAATATGTCAAGAAGTTGGCGGTCTTGCCAAGAAGGCACCGGGCTTCTTGCTATGAGAGTTTGTGAGGAAGCTCAAGGGTTATGAGAAAGAGCTAAGATGTAGATAACATAGCTTATAAAGCTAAAGAAGAAATGTAGCCAAAGAAGCCGCTCACTTTTCCTTACAAACACACACGTGATGGAGCGAACTCATGAAAGATAGTCAGAACAAAACAAAAATGAAAAAACATCGAGATTACGATCATATCGTATCATGGGTAGGATAAAAGGGTTAATGGATGAGTTAATGATATTTAATCTTTGTTGTCCAAATAAGCTACGGATTGCTCTTTGGAACTGTAGCTTTGTGCTTACTATAATGTATATGTTTTGTCTAGCGATTGGGATTAGTTGTGAGTACAAATCCTCTTGATTCATAATAAAATAACCACATTCACATCAAAAGAGAAGTCATAGTCAATAACAGGTAGTATGATGGGATCTGGTGAGAGAAGTATTTCGTTGAGCCTTTCAGGACCAAATAGAAACACTATGCGTTGCTGAAAGTGAATCTTTCGACTAATCCAAATGTTGACCCTAATAGATTGCACTGAATGGAATTGAAAGAAATTACCTCTATGTGCATTATGGTTATTCATCAATGATATACTTAGTATTGATGGGGGCTTTTCACAAGCCAAGCTCCCATACCCCTCTTCTCTCGTCCCCACCCCATGAAAACCCCCTCTTAGGGAGGGAGTGATAAAAGGCATTGGAAAAAGTAAGAAAAAATAAAGTATGATTATGTAAATATATAAGAAAGGTAAAATAGGCCACCTCATGCCTGCGGGGTAGCCCATCCCCACCTTGCCTCCTTTTTCTTCACTGTTGCCCCGCCGTGTGTCCCTTTTCCTCTCCTCCACTCAAAAGGTCAACCCCCTCTCTCTTCCCCTTGTCCTTTCTCCTTTCTCTCTCCCCTCAAGCTACCCCACCTCTCACCAATAATGCATTATAACTCACCAATAATGCACCAACTCACATGCAACTTACCCTATCTTCCAAAATAGTATACCCCACCCCCTCTTTCTCTCTCCTATCATATCCCATGACCCAAATACTCCCCTCTCTCTCTAAAGGGCTCCATGTCTCTTGTCTTGTAGCTAAATAACCTCCCCCACACTCACACACACTCAGTTTCACTGAAAAAGGTGCCCACAGACCCATCCCCACCCGGTGGTTACCTGATTTTTCTTGTGTTCACACACATCTGCACACAGATTCACCTCTGAACACACTCCCCTCTCTCCCCTCTTGTAATTACTTTATTCTCCATGTCACCTCTCACTTTTTTTCATCAACCCATCTCTCTCTCTTAGTCTCTCTCTCATGAGACTGCTGTTCTCGCACATATACACACAGCCAGACAAGTGGGGCCCACAGTCACATGGCCTATGTAGATAATGATTTCTTCATTTCTAAATTCTAGAATTTCTCCCCCCTCCTCCCCTATATAAAGAGGGGTCACCATCACACAAAAACACACAACATCACCAAAGAACACACTATGCACTGTGTGTGCCTAGTGCACACACACACACCCACACCATCACCATCACCATCACCGCAATCACCATGCTTGTCTTGAGCATGACCTCTACACCCTTGGCTATGGAAGATGAAGGGCAACTAAATGAAGGATGATGGCCATAATCCTCGTGCGAGTCTTCGCCATCAACTCCCACCTATCCGCCATGTGCTCTACCACTCTCTCCCTTCTCGTTCCCCTACCCTATGCTCCCCATTTCATCGCCTAATTCTCTAAATAAAGCTTGAGGTTTTGTGAGTATGTTTTCTTGCAAAGTTTTTCCCATGTGAGGTGTGCGGAATCGCCACCTAGTCTTGTGTTTTGGAGTGATCTTGTGTATGTGTGAAGGGTGTGCGGATTCGCCATCCTTTTGTGGTGCCTAAGTACTAAGCGGCTATACCCCCTCCCTCACTCTCTCTCTCTCTCTCTCTCTCTCTCTCTCTCTCTCTCTCTCTCTTACTTGATCTCATTCCCTTTCCTCTTCATCATTACTCCCAAGCATCCATCTCTCTTGGATGAAAACTTTGTTATGGTGGTGTGTTGTTTGCGTCCTAGCCGCTGAAGCTAGGTGGTGCCCCCTGTTTGCTTTACCATGACCGGCTCGAGGCGCGCCATTCGGTCCCCGGTGTTTTAGAGGCCGTCGGGGTTCGAGGTTCGCTTTGCTCCCGTCATTTGGTGCCCCCACTGAGGATCTTTTCATGAAACCCTTCAGTTTACAAGACTGAAACCCCTAAACTATTGTGAATGGATGAATGGCTAGCAGGATTTGCTAATTGGACGACAGAAGAAGAAGAGCTCCAAGAACAACTAGACGAACTCCGCATCTCCATCGAAGCTCGAGTGCCAGGTGTAACGGTAATCGATTTGCAGTGGGAGAGTCAACCAACACGCCAAACCCAGTGGATATACATAGGCCAAGTGCCAAGAAGAAGAAGGAGAAGGTTGAAACCATGTCCGCAACCTACAACCAACCCACAACAACAAAATGGAAGGAGCTTTACACAATAGAGAATCAACACTATTCTACTTTGAGAATCGGGTAACTCAAGTCACCGAGGTAATTATCACAGTCAGTTTTCAAGTCGCACCTGATGCTACAGCACAGATAACGGAATCATTGGCTCACACTCTCACTAGAGAAACTAGGGATCTACTGAGTTTGTTCAGGAAAGAACACCACCCTCTCCCACAAGCTTGGACAGTGACTAAGCACCTCTAAGCTTCACATGAATCAGTGCAACCTACCTCAAGACAGATCACACATACCAACACGTGTACGCTCAATCAAGGTAATACTGGATTTGAAGGCTCACTACCAGCACGTCATTGACACCATGCTGGGTGGGGAGCAATTTTTTGAGGTTCTGGCATCAAATCAACCATTTGTCTTACCTTTGGTACAAGGCAATGTACCGTTTGAAGTTTTAATCTATGTCCTAGTATAAGAGGGTATACACGCCTCCTTGTAAAGAAGAAAAAAACTTTTGCAAGTTAAGCAGTGTGTCTTTCTAGCTCTCTCTCAGTAATCATGGCAAGTGTAGCATTTCCAACATTTAAAGGAAAGAAGGGGGAGGATTTGGTAACAGACTTCCTAGATGACTTTGAAGTAGCATGTGTAGTGAGCAACAAAGATACGGATGAATCCCGGGTTAGAATCTTTAAGCATCTCATGAAGCTAGAAGCTAGATCATGGTACAATGCACTTCCATAAGCAACCAAGGATGACTGGGAACCCTTAAAAACCGCTTTTAAGAGGCGCTTTGGGGGAGGTACCACTTCAGAAAAGTTGTGGGACAAGTTGAGAGACTTGAAGCAGGAGGGTCTTTTAGAATATGCCACCTATGAGTCCAAATTTGTGGATTTGTGGGAACGGTGGGTTGAGTCACTGGCAAGGGGGGAAGCCGCACCCGATTTCCTAAAAAAAGATCGGTTCACGCATGGCTTATGGCCGCTTCTCAAGGAGAAGGTGAAAGGTAGATTCCCGGCTACGTACGAGTTAGCCGTTGAGATTGCTCGCCTTAAGGACAAGAAGCTGCGAATGAAAGCCAAAGAAACCGAGTCAACAGAAACAACAACATCACGTCGACCAGCAACTACGACAACCACCATTCCACCACCACCACCAGCTCTTGGGGTAAGAGATGACCAACAAGATATGTTGGCCCATATTACTGACCAACTGCAGAATTTGTCTGTCCACTTAATACAGCAAGGGAGGAGTCAAGAAAGAGATCAAGACCCTGGAAGAGCACGAAGACAAAACAGGGAGTATCATTGCTGCAACTGCGGAGAAGATGGTCACGGTATGTACTATTGTCCCAAACCACGACAAAACTATAATAGAGGAGGTGGGAGGAACCAATTGTCACCCCCTAGAGAAAGAACACCCCCACCCCGAGCACCAGCCCCACCAACACAAATTCTACGTCCACCCCAGACACCACTACAAGCATCCATTCCACCTCTTCCACCAGCCCCACCACCTGATCACCCTGTAAACATCATAAGGCTAGAAGAGAAAGGAAAAGCCGTAGTGGTGGATCCACCCAGAGCAAAGGAGAGGGACAAGGGTAAGGAGAAGGTAACCTTTTTAGAACCACTTGAAGCCATGACTATGAAAAGAGTTAGGAGGGAGAAAGCTACACAATCAGATGATGAGAGAAGCATGAGAGGAGAAACTAGCAAGAGGCCATCCAGGCCACGACGAAAATTGGGCATCACCGACTTCCAGCTAGGAGAAAGTTCTAAGCCCTATGATCTAACATTGGATGTGGCAGAACACGGACCGAAGATTACATGGCCACAGCTGCTACATCTTGTACCTAAAGTAAGGCGACAATGGTCTAAAATGGTAAGTACAAGACGCTCCAAAACAAAGGTAGCCGGAGCAATTTCGGGATGCAACATGGATGACATCCTTCCAATTGTCGACGTAAACATACAAGGAAAGAGGGTTGGAAACACCTACATTGATGGAGGTGCACAAATCTGTGTAATGAGCGAAGCTATGATGCTTCGATTAGGGCTCGAGGTTGACAGGCCTTCTCCATGCAAGGCAAAGATGGCAAACAACGCAAAAGTAAAGTGTGTGGGTGTGGTAAGTGCCATGAAAATAAAAGCTTTCAACACTGAAGTAGAGGTAGATGTTTTTGTAATGCCTACTAAGGGGGAGGGCTATCCACTAATTTTGGGAAGGCCATGGTTGATGGCCATGAAGGCAAAACAGGACTGGGGTACTGGCCTTCTACGCATGACCGGTAAGAAAGGGGAGACAATCTACTACGACATGAGGATTGGCAAGCAGAAGCAAATGAATCTGGAAACATCGGCAGATGAAACCACTAGCGAATCTTCCAGTTCTGAGGAGGAGACTACATCCACCGAAGAAAGTGACAGTTCCATTGATGTGATGGGTATCATTATGAAGGATCCACAAAGGGTAAGCACAACTGGTGATCCATCACCAAAAGGGAAACCCAATGAAGAGGAGAGAAAATCACTTGGCCTAGGAGGAAGTAGGTTGAAGGGTATGTTGTCTACGGAATTAACACTTGAGGAGAAAGATAGTTTTTTGCAAATGTTGATGGGATTTCCTAACCTGTTCATTGACAACTATGAAAGAATCACAGGCATTACAGTGGTGGAACATCATATTAAGTTGAAGGAAGGGGTAAAACCAGTTGTGCAAAAGCTACGACGACTGGGGGTCATACAAGAAAAGGCACTCTTGGCCGAGGTAAGGAAATTGCTGGAGGCGGGATTCATCTATCCTGTAGAAAACTTAGAATGGGTGTCACCCGTAGTGGTGACGCCTAAAAAGAATGGTAATTGGAGGGTCTATGTTGACTACAAACCACTAAATGCAGCTACAAAGAGAGACCACTTTCCTCTTGGATGAAATTCTGAATGAAGTAGCGGGTTTTGAATGCTATACCGTCTGTGATGGTTATTCTGGATACTTTCAAATACCCATAGCCTTGGAAGATCAGCTAAAAACCACTTTTATCACGCCATGGGGTTGTTTTGCATACAGGGTTATGCCATTTGGTCTCACAAATGCACCTGCCACATTCCAAAGATATGTCACATATGTTTTTCAACCGTTCTTTGGAACATCCATAAGAGTGTTCATTGATGATTTTTGTATATATAGCTCCCGTATTTCACATTTAGAAAAGGTAACTGAAGGTTTGGCCAGGTTGCAGAGCCTAGGTGGGAAATTAAATGTGGATAAATGCCACATTGGGGAGAGTAAAGTCATTCTACTAGGCCATGAAATTTCAGCAAAAGGTATCAACGCCGACCCAAGTAAGGTGTCCGCACTCATAGCCCTACCTTCACCAACGACCGCACGTCAACTGGTCTCTTTTCTACAGAAGGTGAGGTACTTAAGTAGATTCATACATCTACTATCACAACTTGTTCTACCACTGCAACAACTCACTCAAAGATCAACTTTCACTTGGGACGAGGAAAGCGAACATCACTACAACAAGGTAAAGGAGGTCTTAGCCACTCTGCCAACTATCTCATCACCTAAGTGGGATGAAAAAATCTATGTCACCTCAAGTGTTGGTGATGACTCATTGGGGGCTGTGCTACTCCAAAAGGATACGACGACATCTTTCATGAGGCCAATCTACTTCTCTAGTCGAATGATGATAGCATGAGAGAAAGGTTTCACCCATGTGGAACACTTAGTCCTAGCTCTTAGATTTGCACCTACAAAGTTTAGGTCATATTTTCTGCCTAAGAAATTTGTGATTCTAACCACGGATGAAATATTTCCCTATGTTGTACAACACATGGATGTGTCTGCTAGAATTACTAAATGGCTAATTCGTCTGCAAGAGTTTGACTACACGGTACAGGTAGAAAGCACGACAAGGGCAAGTTTGGGGGGACTCATGACCTACCAAGTATTTGAAGGGAAGGAGAAGCAATCTAAGGAAGGAAAAGTCCGATTACTTCCAGTACCACCGATGGTAGAAGGAGCATACTCTCTCTACTTTGATGGAGCCTACAAGCGAGCATCCGACAAAGCAGCTGCAGGCATAGTGGTCTTTGATGACAAAGGGACAAAGGTATTTTCATTGGGCCAATTGTTAGATTCACATTCTAACAATGAAGCTGAGTATGCAGCACTAACCAAGGGTCTACAATGGTGCGTCTCACAAGGTGTACAACGCCTTAATGTATTTGGGGATGCTCTACTTCTGGTAAGGCAAGTAAATGGAGCATGGACATGCAAGAATCCTAGTTTAAGGACTCACTTCAGTGGTGTAAAAACCTTGTTGGGTAATTTTGAAGAAGTTCAAATACACCATATCCCAAGGGCTCAAAACCAAGAAGCAGATGCCCTAGCAAGTGAAAGACTACAGGAAGTGGTGGTTGGAGCAATAAAGCTAAAGCTCCCTCTATTTCAAGGCAGTGATGCCTTGCCTGACATCATGCATTTTTTGGAAACAGGAGAATTCCCATCAGATTTAACAAAGGGACAGAAGCAATGGCTGACGCGGAAGGCCACAAGGTATCGACTCATCAATGATGGTTTGTACTGTAAGGGTAAGGACCAAATACTCAGGAAGGTCCCTCTCTCTCAGGAAATCACGGGAGTAATTGCTAGTTGTGACGACGGGGTTTGTGGTGGTCACTTTGCCCTAGACATAACAAGTAGGAAAATCTTGCAGGCAGGCTTCATATGGCCTAGCCTCAACCGTGATGTACACCACTGGTGCAAAACGTGTAAGTTGTGTCAAAAGGCCGGCACTAGGTCACTTATGCCTGAACCACAGACACCTATTCTCTCATATGGCCCATTGAAAAATGGGGTATTGATGCCATTGGGCCATTACCTAGGGCCAACTCAGGAAAATTCTACATTATCATGGGGGTCGACTACATGACTAGATGGGCAGAGGCTACAGCCACCACTAGAATCACAGCGGTAGAGGTAGCTAAATTTATCTACGAGCACATATGCTGTAGGTTTGGCACACCTTTAGAGATCATCTCTAATAGAGGGCCAGGTTTCAGAGCAGACTTGGTAGGAGAATTGATGCAGAAACTATGCATTACAAGGATTTGAGAGATCACATCATCAACTTGGAAAAACTGCAGCTGGACAGAGAAGAAGCAATAAATTATTATGCAGCACAAGTAGAGCATAGACGGCTTAGTTTTAACGAGCATCTCCGGAAAAAAGAATTGAAGAAAGGAATGTTGGTTCTCCGCTACGACAATCGCTTCGACACGCGTAAGGATAAGAAACTCCTACTCCGATGGGAAGGTCCTTTCATCATCAGGAAAAAGTATGCCAATGGAAGCTACCAGCTTATGGAGGCTGATGGAAAACTTCATAAAACCAGGGTAAATGGTTAGCGACTTAAACCTTATTTTCTTCGATTTGACCAGGCTCCACCAATTGACATTCCAGATGAGGACACACCATCAGCCACCACCTCTGACGATAATGATCAAACAGATGAGCTAGAGACATGAATGCCTCTAGCCAAAAGGGGAGGGCTAATGATGGGGGCTTTTCATAAGCCAAGCTCCCATACCCCTCTTCTCTCGTCCCCACCCCATGAAAACCCCCTCTTAGGGAGGGAGTGATAAAAGGCATTGGAAAAAGTAAGAAAAAATAAAGTATGATTATGTAAATATATAAGAAAGGTAAAATAGGCCACCTCATGCCTGCGGGGTAGCCCATCCACACCTTGCCTCCTTTTTCTTCACTGTTGCCCCGCCGTGTGTCCCTTTTCCTCTCCTCCACTCAAAAGGTCAACCCCCTCTCTCTTCCCCTTGTCCTTTCTCCTTTCTCTCTCCCCTCAAGCTACCCCACCTCTCACCAATAATGCATTATAACTCACCAATAATGCACCAACTCACATGCAACTTACCCTATCTTCCAAAATAGTATACCCCACCCCCTCTTTCTCTCTCCTATCATATCCCATAACCCAAATATCCCCCTCTCTCTCTAAAGGGCTCCATGTCTCTTGTCTTGTAGCTAAATAACCTCCCCCACACTCACACACACTCAGTTTCACTGAAAAAGGTGCCCACAGACCCATCCCCACCCGGTGGTTACCTAATTTTTCTTGTGTTCACACACATCTGCACACAGATTCACCTCTGAACACACTCCCCTCTCTCCCCTCTTGTAATTACTTTATTCTCCATGTCACCTCTCACTTTTTTTCCATCAACCCATCTCTCTCTCTTAGTTTCTCTCTCATGAGACTGCTGTTCTCGCACATATACACACAGCCAGACAAGTGGGGCCCACAGTCACATGGCCTATGTAGATAATGATTTCTTCATTTCTAAATTCTAGAATTTCTCCCCCCTCCTCCCCTATATAAAGAGGGGTCACCATCACACAAAAACACACAACATCACCAAAGAACACACTATGCACTGTGTGTGCCTAGTGCACACACACACACCCACACCATCACCATCACCATCACCATCACCGCAATCACCATGCTTGTCTTGAGCATGACCTCTACACCCTTGGCTATGGAAGATGAAGGGCAACTAAATGAAGGATGATGGCCATAATCCTCGTGCGAGTCTTCGCCATCAACTCCCACCTATCCGCCATGTGCTCTACCACTCTCTCCCTTCTCGTTCCCCTACCCTATGCTCCCCATTTCATCGCCTAATTCTCTAAATAAAGCTTGAGGTTTTGTGAGTATGTTTTCTTGCAAAGTTTTGCCCATGTGAGGTGTGCGGAATCGCCACCTAGTCTTGTGTTTTGGAGTGAGCTTGTGTATGTGTGAAGGGTGTGCGGATTCGCCATCCTTTTGTGGTGCCTAAGTACTAAGCCGCTATACCCCCTCCCTCTCTCTCTCTCTCCCTCTCTCTCTCTCTCTCTCTCTCTCTCTCTCTCTCTCTCTCGCTTACTTGATCTCATTCCCTTTCCTCTTCATCATTACTCCCAAGCATCCATCTCTCTTGGATGAAAACTTTGTTATGGTGGTGTGTTGTTTGCGTCCTAGCCACTGAAGCTAGGTGGTGCCCCCTGTTTGCTTTACCATGACAGGCTCGAGGCGCGCCATTCGGTCCCCGGTGTTTTAGAGGCCGTCGGGGTTTGGGGTTCGCTTTGCTCCCGTCAATGTCTACTACAAAAGAAGGGTCTATCTTACCTGACTATAACAAAATGCATACAAAATATGTTAATAAAGTTAAGGGTGTCATGGAGGAGATATGCCATAAAAAAACCATTGATCGACATAATGTTTGATTTTGTGTCAATGTTTGGCTATACCATAACACTACATGGGTGGACTAGCTGCCATAAAAAAACCATTGATCGACATAATGATAATTTTCTCAAAGGGCTCAATTATTTTAGGTGATTGATACCTCTCTAGAAGAGAAAACAATTAGCTTTTTAACAAGGGTGTATGAACATACTATCCACCGTGTATGGGGACCCAAATTGTCAAAGCAATCATGTGACCGACAATGCCTCTAACTACAAGGATGCATGATCGGCCATTCAAGAGAAGTACCCTGCGATCACATGGGTATCATATGTATGGCTTATACATTGACTCTTGAAAAATATTGGAAGAATGCCATTTGTAAAGCAGGTTTTCCTAGATGCCAATCATGTGGGGAAATTTATCAGGGAGCATTACTTCACCTACACCCTATTTGGGCCAAGTTACCTAACAAGACCATCCAAATCTTCTATGAAATTTTCTTTGCAACGGCATACTTTTGGATGGTTACACATCGTTAAAGAAACATTAAGAGAGTCTATCAGTGAGACGATGGGAAGGATGCTCTCAAAGTATCCAAGCTATCAAGATGCTACCCAAATATGTGTGTCTCTTATCTAATCATTGGGTTTTTTGGCATAATATAAGGAAGGCATGTGGTATTATCAAACCATATGTGGACCTCCTAAGGACTATTGACACCAAAAAAATTGTGATTGATAAGGTGTACTAGTTGATGTCTGAAGCTATTAGACAAATAAAAGAATTTAACCATTTTATTGCTAGAGAAATGGCACAAGTAGTAGGGGCTACTGAAAAAAGTTGGAGTCAAATGCATACACGTGGAACGGAATTTCTTTTGGATTGCAAATTTCAACTACATAGTCTAGGCTCATGGAAGACTTCAAAAAAGGTATGCAAAGAGTTGTTCCCCATGCGACGAGGGAGAGAAGCATTCGACCAATGTTTTGATTATGCTAATAGAGAAGGTAGCTACAAAGATACATGACTCATTGAAGCAATCAAGAAGCATTCAAACCCATTATGGTGGATAAAATATATGGGAAATACAAAGTGGAACTCTAGCATGTGGCCACTTGAGTTTTATCGCAATCAAGAAGCATTCAAATCCATTGTGGTGGATAAAATATATGGGAAATACAAAGTGGAACTCCAGCATGTGGCCACTTGAGTTTTATCGCTACCTCTAGTGGCAGTTGCGAATGCAATTGGGCTACCTATGATTTCATTCACTTCAAGCATAGAAATTGTCTTACTCTTAAGTGTGCAAGATATATCATATATGCTTTTTGCGACATGCATTTAATTCATGCCTCTTCATCAATTGCAATAAAGGGAAAGCATTACTACTTCCACCCACCACAAACCCATGAAACTCTTACCTCATAATGATGAAATGTATTGGGAAGTGGCATCAAAGAATTTTGACCAAGATGAGATTGATGATCTAGTGAATGTGACTGTACTCAAAACATTGTAATGCCATGCTCATGCTTTTTCAAATAGAAACATTGAGCAATCTCTTTACTTGTGAAAATTTCAAATTCACACAAACACAAATTGTCAATGCAAAAATCGAAGCCTGATAGAGAATTGTACCATGAAAGAGAATAGCATAAAGGAGAATATAGATAGGTTGAAGGTGATTATTTTGTCTTGGTATCTGTTGGGTTAGACTGGCCTCATTCAATTTCATAATCATTTGTGCTTGTAGGAAGTCCACATACTTGATTGCCAACTCAAATGTGGCCGTTGTGTTATGATTTTGCAAAGAACAACCACATTCAAATTGGCAGTCAAGTATGTGGACTTCCTACAAGCGCAAATGATGTGCTCAATTGAATGAGGTGAGCCTAATCCAATAGAGAGTAAGCCCCAATAATAATATAGTGGGATATCTCTCATCCTTCTATTGCCTCTACAAGTTTTTACTCTTCTTATCATTAGCAAATCACTTATCTCAATACAATTGTCATTTGGCCATAATTCTATGAAATATTTCTTTACTATCTTAGTTCTGTACTCTTGCAAACATAAATATAAATATTGATTACTCTTTGATTTGTTAATAAATTAATTAGTCTTGAAACAAATACAAATTGATATAATGAAAACTGAAGTACATAGACTTGTTTACAAATTTGATTTGACCATTTATATAAATACTTGTGATAACAAAATGGGGGCTTAGTGGCAATCACAAGTAGGTGTTTCACTAAAAGAAACATAAGTAGTCTTTTTTATAAGAGGCTCTCATATGGCTTAGCGCTCATACTCATTAGTCAATAGCTCATCGATGCCAAAGATATCATTCTTTGATGCAGTTTTTGAGGAAAGGCCCATGTTTGACCTTGTATTGTGCCATGGTAGCCTCAAGTTGTGCTATTCATACTTCTTTCTATGCAAGCTTGGAATCATGTAGGCTATAGAGAAGATGCACCAATGTGGCCCCTTGGGTGGCCAACTCCAACATCTGATCATGTTCCTTTGGCAATAGCACAATAGGCCACTTTCTTTGGGGGGGGACGGTGTGATGTTGTAAACTTAAAATTTCATGGTTACCTCTTTTCATTGTATACCAAGATTACCTCTTTTCACTTGATTCAATTGTTTACCATCTCTTCTTGCAGTGTAGTTGTGAAAGGGTTTTTCACTGGTTTCCCTGTAACTTTTGACCTGTAACTCGGATTGACATGCTTCAAAAGGCAAAACTAGCCTACTAAAAGAGCTTGACTTGGTTTTGGCATTTTCTCCACGCCCTTAGGTAAGGATTTTCAAATTGGGATGGTCCAAGAAGCTTTGGATCTTCCTTTTCATAAAGTCTTCTAGTAGGCCCTTCCCTCTTGTATGTATCCAAGAAGGTATGCATTATTGAAGGGTTATATTATTAAATAAATGTGAAAAGAAGAAAATAATTTATATATGGTAGGGTATAGCTGAGATATTAGAAGAAATATACAAATGCTTTTCCCCCTAGAAAAAAAGAGGCACAATTATTGATACTTCTCTTGCAATACTTTCTAATAGTAATGTACATTTATATTACTTCAAAGGTAATATAAATTATTGATACTTCTCTTGCAATACTTTCTAATAGTAATGTACATTTATATTACTTCAAAGGTAATAGTAATGTACATTTATATTACTTCAAAGGTAATACTAAGGTATGGTAGAAAGCTTTTATTTATGCATATGAGTATTATATGAAGTATACTTATGCGTCAAAAAGTCACAAGATAAATCGTTTAATGCCCGTTCCCACTATATACGTGCCACAACACGACAACGTGCGCTAGGCCAAGCAGGTTTTTGAAAGCATCATAGCACTATTGATCACATTGTCATTGCGGTTTTGTGGATTTCAAGAAAGCTTTTGACACGGTACCGCAAGGAAATCTTTGGAGACATATGCAAAGCCTTCAAGTGCCGAGAGAATTTATGCATGCAGTCTTTCGCATCTACCAAAAAGTGATATGTTGACTACGTATGGGAGATGGAATTTCAGAATTTTTTGCAAGCACCATTGGTGTCAAACAAGGATGCCCACTTTTCCCAACCCTCTTTGGGCTACTCATTGATGAATTGGAATGCATGGTTCTTGATTTTATGCAACAAGAAGGCATAGAAGAGGTTAAGATTGGAAATGTGGTGATCATGCTTTTGCTTTATGCCAATGATGTAGTGCTCTTGGCACATACCTTCGAAGATGCACAAAAGCTTATGAGTGTCTTGGAACGCTTTTACCTACATAGCGGGCTGATCGTAATTGGATCCAAAACCAAGGTTATGCTTGTGAAGACCCTCAATGATGAAAATCCATGCATTGTATACAACAATGAGAAACTTGAAGTGGTAGATAGCTTCAAGTACCTTGGCCTTGAGATTCCATCCAATCATAGATGGAAGATTCCATCCAATCAATGCAAAGAGTTGTGGAGTACATGCTTAAGACACAATGTAGCCCTTTGTATCGACTTCCTAGAATCGCATATGAAGCAAGTCAAAAGGTCCAAAAGACTGATGCAAGAGCAAAATACTAAGTTCAGGGTGGATGCTTGACATCCAGAAATGGTTTGGGAGATGGGATGCATGTCACTTGGTCAAGGATTAGTAGTGGAAAACAAAAGGGAAAGAGGGGGGATGTGCTTTTGTATTTACCTCTTTCTTTGTAGTACGGTTAAGCTTTGATTAGGTTGAGCTTCCAAAGATGATGGCGGAATACCCCTTCGCCCAAACTTGGACGAAAACCTCTTCGATGAAACTTGGGAAGCTTGGAGAATGAGAGAGGGAAAAGGGAGAGGGAGGGAGGGAGGGGGGGGAGCTTGGAGAAGGAGAGAGAGCGAAGGGAAAGGGGGGGGTGGGGGAGGGGAGGGGGGAATCTTGGGAGCGATGGCGGAGAGCAAGAACGTAGAGTATGCAGCAAAAACACGGCATACTCTGCCGTCTTGCCTATTTTAGGCGCCAGTTATTACCACGGATATTACCGTACCCATTATCGCGATTATTACCGCCTATATTGTCGCAGCCGGTCATTTCAAACGGATACATGCAAATCCGAGTTATGAAGATTTTAAATTTTTTATGGATACTTTATTTTGTAGTACTTTTAAATGTTTATTGATTGCATTTTTTAAATTCTCTTTTAGTTAAAGATAATTCTAACACTCATTGTCATTTATTACCTTTGACTTTAAGTATATGTAATTTTTCTAATGGAATTAAGTGCTTTTATAATTATTTATTTTTAAAGACACATGACTAAATAAACAACATTTCGTGTGTGTAAGACATCGATTGGGATGATCATGGTTCCTCTGGAGGCCATGAGCGCGATTGTTGGCTCAAGGAAAAACTACCTTGTCCTTGCACCAAGTGCAAAAGGGCAATCCCTCACTTGAGGCACATTACTTTGGAGCACGTGGAGAACGAAAGGCTTTGGCATCCTCGAAAAAGCGCTCAGAGAAATGATAACACGACTCATCCATCACTTAAGGTGCCCCATTGGTCTGTGTTTGGTGGTGGTGCACCGGTGCGCAAGGCCAAACGGCAAAGGCAAGAGCGATTGGGCAATTTGGGTGCACTGCACAGTGATCCTTCTGTTGGCTCTACGTCGGCAACTCCTATGGTGTCTTCGTCGCACTTTGACGTAGAGGATGAGCGCGATGTGTGTGAGGAGGATTGTCAGCCCTGCACTAAACGGGCTGCCGAAACAGAGAATAGATTGATGATGAGTGCTCTAACACCTCTTTACGACGTTGCACGGTACTCTACGCAACGTTGATTGGAAGTCCTCAACTTGCAATCAAAATTTGGTTGGAGTAATGTAAGCCTCCTGGTTTGGTTGAATAAGAGGTGGTGTGAAAGAAGAAAGTTGAGACTCTTGCCATCTCTTATCTTTCATTGTTATACTTCGATGGTTCTTATCGAAGAAGTCATGATGCGGCTTCAGGAGGCATTGTCATATATGATGCACAAGGGAAGCTTTAAGGAAACAAGGGTTGAAACTTTATGCAAAGAGTAACAATGAAGCGGAGTACATGGCTCTTAAAGGTGATTTACACATTTGCTTACAATTGGGAATTAGACGCTTGCAGATCAAAGGACATGCCTTGTAGGTCGTGAAGCAAGTATTGGGAGTATGGAAGAATAAGAATCCTAAAGTAAAGAATTTATGCTTCAAGGTGAAATCATTGCTCAAAAAGTTTGAATTATGGAGTTTCCAACATATTGAGAGGTCTCAAAATGAAGAAGCCTAAGAAATGATCACTTGTGTGTTCGTGTTGAAGGCAAATGCCCCTTTATATCATGGGAGGGAAGTGTTATCAAAGGAGATGGATTTTCTATTGACATGTGTCCTACCTGAAGGTTTACCATCCTCCAAAAATTATGCGTTTATAAGAAAAGACAATAAATACAAAATGCTTGATGATTTGTTGTACATTAAAGAGTTCAAGCATATATCATATTGCAGGGAAAGACAATCCAATGGCAGATATGCTATCTAGGGCAAGGTATGAAGATGAACACGACATGGTTATTGAGGGAGATGATATAGGCACAAATGTTTACACTATTGATCATGCAAAGAGTAGTCATGCATGTTTTGTGTCTTCACTTGAGTCTTTTTCAAAGGAGCTATATGAGGATTAATGGCTCTTGATAGGTCGCTACTTAAGTCCTCTGCAGAAGCAGGATGATTGGACTTAGCAAGAATTTAAGAGGATAATAAGAAAAGCATATGAATACTTCTTGAGGGATGGCTACCTATGGAAGCATCCTAAACGAAGAGATGGAACACCATTGCGCGTAGTATGCGATAAGGTTACTCAACAACAAAACATCAAAGAGTTCCATGAAAGTTTATGGGTGTTAAGGCGGTTACGCCGCTAGCGAAAGCTAAATAGCGAGAACTCAACCAACAACAGAATTTGTCAGACGAGGACGGAGCTTGACCCGCAGGCGCATGGAAACAACTAGGTGGGTGTCAAATCACCTACTCGACCTTCTAATGACAATCACTACTAAGGAAATCAAATCTAAGTTCTAAAATACGCAAGTGACTGAAATCCGTACTACGAACGAATGCTATACGAAACAGGATCTAGAATCATTGAATCGATCTCAAACTCAAGGGGAAGTCTATACACTAGGTAAGAACAACACCCTAAAGACTTGAACTGCAAACTCAACCTATAACCACTCCGTGCGGTAAACGCGTATGAAGACAGGCCAAAATATACAGGTGACCGAAACTTGACCCCGATGGTACTAATGTGTAGCTCTACTCGTTGTGGTTCTATAGATATACTGCACGCTCAATTCCGACACACGAGTTGGAAGAAAACTCACACCGAAGCTCGTAGGAACTTACCACACATAGAAGCCGATAGCGCGCACTCTTGGTATCTGTGCGTAGCTCTCGCCGTTGCTAACACAATGGCGGTGTCACTTCTCCAATGGCGGCTCCATAGCTTGCGTAGCAAGTAGATAAGACTCTATCTCTCTCTCTCTCTCTCTCTCTCTCTCTCTCTCTCTCTCTCTCTCTCTCAGACACAGTCACAGCACTCCAAAACTCACTTTTATTAATAATCTCCTTTAGGTTACAAAAACTTTGGCTTATATACCTCAGCCTTGGAGGTGAGAACATCTCTAACTTATTACATCAGCAAGTGAAATTACTTCGGGATTACAAGCTGGAAACTCAATTGAGTCCCGTTACTTAATGAATGGCTCAAATCAAAATTAATGTCGGAAAGACATTTATTACAATCAATGGTTACAAAATGATGAGTGTGAGCAAAAATGTGGGTGTGATCCTCTGCTGGCTCAACACTCCCCCCCTCCACGTTCATGTCGTCCCTGACATGACTTTTATGCTTGGTCAATAAAGTCCTGTCGTCTTGAGCATCTGCAAATGTGATTCGTATCATAGGTTGCCGATGGTCAAGGTTGGGCCGAATATTTTTCTTTCGTGGGTGAAAAAGCCGGTGTAGAAAGCTTCTTCGAATGTTTGCATGTGGAAGCTAGGCAAAAACATAATCCTTTGGTATAGGAGGTGTAACACTTTTGGAGAAGGCTGCAATGAAAGATCGTACCTCATATCAGTCACTGTGTCGGCCGTCGATAGTAGACTCGAGGTCGTGGCTTTATCTAGCGCGAACACTTCAATGCAAGCTAAGAGAGTCCTGCAGATTTTCTTGAGCATCTGACATGAAAGGTCAGGAGAGCCAGTAAAGATCTTGATGGTGCCCGTTCGGGTTTTCACCATGTAGGCTTTACCTATTCTCTCTCCTACCTTTGGTCCTGGCATCCTGGGATAATTAAGCCAATTTGGCTTCTTTTCTGCAATCCTGCCATGCTCTTTCCAGTTTCTGACTCTTGGCACCGGGCAGAAGGTTGCATCCTCCAGAGCTCCTTTGGTGCCTCCACCAAGTAGATGAGGTAGGCTAGGTATTTGTTCAGCCAACCTTTCCTCCATCTAGGTTGTGAATCTAATATCTTCTTTGATTGTTCCTCCTTTGTGATGTCGCCCCTTCGTAAAGAGAGACATACTGCTCCTCCTCTATTCTCTTTTTCGTCTTTAGCACTTCAAATTTCATCAAAGGGAAAGGCAGGCTGGGTTGCATCCACTGTTCATGGAGCACTTTTGTGTCTAGTCCCTGAAGTCTAGTGGAGATTAGGAGTCTCCTCTCCCATTCCATTTCCGCCTTGGCACTCTCCTCTGTTGACTTTTCTATTTGGTCATGGAGCCTTTGTTCTTCTTCTTCAGAGATTCTTGAAGTCGAGGCCACCTCTTGAGCTAGGGCTGGATCTTCAATTGTGGTTGCCTCTCCAATTTCTGGTAGCTCTATGGCTGCTCCACCTGATTCTTCTTGTGGTGTCTCTGGCTCTCTTCTTTGTTGCTCTTGTAGATCTTGGAGTTGTTTGTGGAGGGCCTCATTCTCTGTCCGTAGTGTTTGATTTTCTAATGTGAGCCTCTCCTCTGCGGCCAATGATCCCTCCGCAATGTGCAACCTTTGCACTTTCTCTAATCTCTACTCTCTTTGTAAGCTTTGGACCTGGTCTTCCAAAGTTGGTATGATAGCTCCCTCTTGTTCGGTTCCTGCTCTACTAGCTCTAGGGGTAGTCCTGAGTCTAGTGATTGTTCTTTATTGGAGCTCGACTCTCTCCCTTAGCTCAATGAGCTCATCCTTGGCCGCCTCCAACTCATCCTCTATCCGCTCCCTTGCTTCCTGTGCACTTGTTACTTCTCTTGAAGCCTCGGCTAGCTGGAGTATCAAGCCGTCTCTCTCGTTTTCCGCGTCATAGAGTGATGCTTTATGAATTTCAGATTCAGTCATAGCATTCTCTAATTTTCTCTGCAACTCCGCTTCCCTTTGTTTGGCTGTCTCAATCTCTACTTCCTTTGCCTTGGACCTTTCTTTTATCTTGTTGAGCAGTTCATGCACCATGTGCATGTCTTTTTCATCATCATCTGTCAACTCTAAAGCTCTTTCCTCCACCACCTCCACTGGCTTTGGCTCTTCTAGTACTTTCGGTTCGTCCAGTTTCTCTTCACTTTCTTTTTTACTCTTTGTTTTTTCCTCCGTTCCTCTCCCTTCATCTTGTTTTTGTAGGGTGATCCCATAAACTGCCTCAAGGGCCTCTTCTTCGGTGTATCCTATCTCTACCAGATCCTCATAATCATTTCTCTTTTGCTGAACTGGATCTATCTTCTTTTCTTTGGTCTCGGCCTCTGGTGTTTCCAAATCATCTGTGTCCACCTCTACTGTGGTCTCCTCCACAATTTTTTCCGTATTCTTAGGGCTTGGTACATCAGTCATAGAGGGATATCTGTCCTCATCTTCCTTGGCTTTCCCTTTGTCGGCTTGCCCATCTTTCTCTTGAGGCTTAGTAGACTCATCTACTTTCCTTTTCCCCTTGTCGTCTTTTTTCAGCTCAGCTTTTAATTGTTGTACCTCCTCTTCAGTGTATGGCTCGACAGGTTGCTGCTCCAGAATAGCCTTTGACTCCTCATAAGCTTTAATATATTGATCGTATTGATCAATATGTGGCCTGGCTGAGCTAGTTCCGACTTTAGTGGGGTCTGGCACCCACTTTTCTTCAAAGTCACCCTTTAGAGCTCTTTCTTCTCTAAAGTGCTCCACTAGTCTTTCCATTCTTGCCGCTTTCTGACTTTTGGTTTGCTTGGGAGCAACCTTCTTCTTTACTTTCTTCTTAAGCGGCTCATCCACATCCTCTGCAGGTTTTGAAACTACTTCTAGTTTCCGGCGTGCTCTTGTGGATGCCCTCTTGGATACTTCGGGCTGTTCTTCCTCCTCGTCGGCTTCTCTAAGCCACTCATTTTGGGAGGGAACCTTTGGCCACTGATCTCTAGCTCCAATAGCTTCATAAGCTATTCTTGTCAGAATTTCCGCTCCTCCTATGTACTTTGGCTTCTCGTTGTGCATGGCAATTACTTGCTCGTGGATGTGTTGAGCGTAATTCACCTCTTTTGGCATATTGCTCTTTAATGCCCATGTGATGGTGGTCGCAATGGCATGGGGTGGTGTCGTATACTTTTGCGGTCTTTTACTGCAAACATGAAGAAATTGGTTGTACAGTCGGCAAAGGGTTGCCACTCTTGGGTCCGCCATATCTCCATAGGTTTCATTTTGCTTCTTGGGCCCATAGACCTCTATGGCCTCCCTTCTTTCCCTGACCGAGCTCCCTTTGTTGTGCAGCTTCAATGTGTCTACAATGAGCTGTGGAGTGATCTGTACTTCTACTTTCTCTCCATCCATGGCTTTCAATGTGGCTTTTCCATCCTTCTAAATGGATGTTGCCAACTCGTACACTCTTCTTGTATCCACGCCTGATGGTCTCGAGGTGAAGAAACTGTGCAAGTCTGCCCTTTCCAGGTACCTGCTGATGTCTTCTGACCTGCTATAATCTACCAATTCCTGTGGGATCATCAGTACATCCACCGCTTGCCCTTGAGGATCTCTGAAAGTCCCCTGGTAGATCTTTATTCCCTCTTTCTCCAATACTGCTTCCTCCACCCAAGTTTTGGTTGGCTTGAGGGTTTCTGCTGGAATGTCAAAGGGTTCCGCTTCTGCAAGAGCATCTTTGATTGTCGGTCTCTTTCTCTTCGTTGCCGATGACTTGGCGGAATCCATGGATCCTGTAACTCCAATTTCAGAAGTTAGCGTCTTTTTAGTACTGAAAGCCGAAGTGAAGCTTTTAACTATTCAAATGACTTGAAAATTGAAACATGAGCTATTCAGGGCCTAAGGATGCAAGGTAGGTGAAAAAATATGCAAAATGGGCTCAAATTCATGCTGGAGACATCATACGCGTATGATGTCTTTTGTGTCAAAATGACTTCATATTGGTTGTGCTTGTAGCTGATAGTGTATACATGATTATCATATGCTTGGATTTGAGTTTGGATCCCATTTGGTCAAGTTTTGACCAGTTTAGTCCAGTTCCGACTCTTGGCAAAATTTTGAAAGGGATTTGAATTTTATGATCCAAATTGGATAAAACTTGGTGGTTCACTTTCAAATGGCATGTAGATCACTTCTGTTTGGTGGTTGAAGCCCTGAGGTGCCAAAATCACATAGTGAGACATCATACGTGTATGATGTCTTTTAGTGTATTTTTGGATCAAATTTCTCTATAAGCTTGGATTTGGCTTTAGATAGGCTTATTCAGTGGATTTATGAAGTTTGGATAGATTTTGGGCTAAAAATGGCTCTGGAGACATCATACGCGTATAATGTCTTTTTCATCAATTTTGCATGGGATTGGTTATGTGGACTCCCCATGTACTAGTGAAGGACTGTTTCTACTCAAATCTTGGTTTGGACTTGAGTATGTTGGATTTGGGCCAAAAATAGGCTTTAGGTGAAGGATTTTCCCTCAATTGGGCTAATGGGGTGATCCTCTTGACCAAATGGTTCCAAATTTCATATGTAGCATGTATTAGATATATATAATGGATATATGATGACAAATGAGCAGTTTTGGCTCTGTAAGTGCAAATAGACATCATACGCTGTCGTGCTGTGACACGTACATAGTGGGAACGCATGCTACAAGATCTATCTTGTATTTTTTTAGATACATAATTATATTTCCTATAGTGTACATATGCATATTTAAGTATAATAATAAGCCTTCTATCTCATCCTATTATTTTTCTCAAGGGTAACATATCCTTACTTTACCATCAGAAAATACTATGGGAAAAGCATCAATAGCTCCGCCTCTTTAACTTGGGGCAAAAAGCATTGATTCTTTATTTCTACTATTTCATTATCATCTCACACCCTAGCTAGATCCTATATCTAGGGTAAACTCCAATATATATATATATTCTATGTATTTTTAATACTTTTCTTATATTTCTTTTTAAATAGCTACTAGGAGAGAATCAAATCCTAGTGGGACACTAGGTGGCATGATTTCAAAGATACACTTATTTTAATGCATTATTGCAAGCATGATTACAAAGCAATGTCATGATTTCATATGGCATGAGGTGTCCTTTGGAATTAAATGAAAGTCTAGGCTAAGGAGACCACATGAAGACTTTTGTTGCATAAATGGACCCTATTTTGATGAATTTTTTACACAAGGTTTCAATCCGAATTGGAAAATGATTTTAAAATGAAAATCGTAGCTAATGAGCTGAAGTTTTTGCCCATATTTTTATTTTTTTATTTGGAGCCACGGTTGAGGAGATATGATCAAAATACTGGACCCTAGTCTGCCCACATCATGCAAGGACATCTCATTTCCAACTTTTCCAATTCATGTTCACACTGGCTCCTCTCTTCTTGTGTAAACCCTTGGGGGTTCCCTTCACCTATAAAAGGGGACCTCTTCTTCCTTGGAAAGAACTCAAGCATTTAAGCCATTGATGAGAGGAATTCATGAGGGAGTGAGTAGTAACGCCTAATTTTACTTAGCCATTAACATAAGCCCAAGCCTACACTTTTTCCTAGAGGGAGACTAGCCATTCTTGCAACAAGCTAACCTTGGAAGATCAACTCTAATCAAAGAAGGTCTTGCACTTGGTGTATCAATCAAAGTGGAATTATCCACTCTTCTTCTGTCTCCCATCAATAATGGTGCTGAAGGGTTTCAAGTAAGATGTGTTTTACATTGATGTTTTCTTGATTTCTTGTTGTTTTCATTTTCATCTCTAATCCAACATATACATATATATGTATCTAATCTCATCTCCTTAACCAAACCTATCTCTCTCATTCTTAGTAATTCATCCTCTCTAGGTTCTCTTTGCTACAGGTACATCTCTCCCCGCAGTATCCTTATTGCCTACGGGCAAGAATAGGGCTTGGAAGGGAAACTTCTCATCTCTTCACTTCTCTCATATCTACATTTCTCACATACTATCCTAGATGAATAACCCACATGATGATCATTTCTATTGCTTTCACTCTGTACGATCTATTAGAATTAACGTATGGATTAGCCGTAAAATACACTTTCAACAACGTATAGTGTTTCTCTTCGGCCCTGAAAGGCTCAATGAAATACTTCTATCACCGGATCCCATCATACTACCTCTCATAGACTATAATTTTTCTTTTGATGTAAGCGTAGTTATCTTGCTATGAACCAAGAGGATTTGTACACACAATTAATCCCAATCATTAGACAAAATATCTATATTATGGTAAGCACAAAACTACAATTCCAAAGAACAATTCGTAGCCTATTTGGTCAGCCAAGATTGAATGCCATTAACTCATCCATTAACCCTTTCATATTACCCATGATACGATATGACCATAGCCTCGATGTTTTCATCTTCGTATTGTTTTAACATTCTCTTTTGCGTTCTTTCTTTGTGTGTGTGTGAGTGCAAGAGAGAAAGAGTGAGTCTTCTTTGATTGCACTTCTTTCCAAACCCTAGTCTTCATGGCATCTATGGTTTAACTCCTTCATATAGTTTTTGTTGAGTTCTCTCACAAACTCTCACAGCCATAAGCACGGTGCTTTCCTGGCAAGACCGCAAATTTCTCGACTACGCGTATGATGTCTTTTGTGTCAAAATGGTGCTTTTTTGTTCCAGATAGCTTTTAGATGTGTTAATCAACAATCCTACAAAGTTTCAATGAGTTTGGAGTTATTTTGACAAAATTAGGACCAAAAATCAATTTTATGGCCTACTTTGCGTCTTTTTGGTTTTCCTTGGGTTTTCTAACTCCAATTCTCATGATACTTGGTTCATAGGATGTGATTAACATGTGGAATGAGGCTATGCACTCAAATGTTGAAATGGATGTGAAATTCATGCTGTGAGACATCATACGCGTATGATGTCTTTTCTTGAAATGTTGGTCTTTTTGTGCAAAGAATGCTTTGTGCTAGTGCCCTAAGCCCTGCTAACTAGTTTTCAACTTAAAAAGTCATCAGTTTAGCTAAAAAGCCCCCTTATAGGCATTTCATTCTTCGAAGTCGTCTTTTTGCCTTGGAGTTGAATTTCTTCAATTTTTCTTCTCGAGAGTTGCATTTCCAGCTCATTGGATATGTTGTGAAGCCATCTATTTGGTTGAACTTGACTTTGGCTCCCCGTTCTCCATCTTTCTCCTTTTGGTTGCCCGAAAGCGTCTTTTTTCACCATCGGTAAGTGAATCAGCTTTCTTTTGGGTTTTGCTTGCAAACATAAGTCATCCATGTATATTTGAAGCTGCTTGTGAAGTATCATTTCATTCGGTCGTCAATTTCAACCGTTAATATCAAAATGACGCTTTGTGTGTCTGTCGTCGAATCGGTTGTTTTGACCCACTTTTGGTGGTCCAAACCTGGAGATACTCCATGGTTGCATTGCCCTCGATGTTGTTAAGCTTCCTGAGAAGTTTTGTGTCGTTTCGACAACTTTTTCCTGTTTGCCTCTTGCAGGCTCTGTTGACCTAGGGTTTTTCCAGTCGTTCTTTCTCGAGCTTTGAGTGTTAGAAACCCATCTTCTATACTAGGGTAACCCACCTATAATTTCTTGCAAGGTTTGGTTAGGCGGTTGTGCCACTACTTAGCATTCTACCTCATTCCCCGTCTGCTCTTGTTTCTTGGTTTTGGTCAGTTTTCGTGACAAAAGTTAATGATAAGCATCAAAAGCTTATGGCAACGAGTCTACCTCTCATGTCTGGTGTCCTCTGAGCTCTCGTAGCATTCGTAGAAGGCTGTAGAAGGTTGGATGCTCCTGTGTGCTCTTTGCTCTCTCCAAGAAGGTAATAGTGGAAATGAGCTTGAAAGTGATGTGAAAAATACTTAACTTCGGACTTCCCGGATCACTTGTTACCAAATTTGACATGTGCTCCTATCTCGTCGTGAAATGCACTTTAGGATTTGAAATTTCTCAATTTGGACTCCGTTTGACCTGTTTCTGAGAAATCTGTCCACTTTGCCAAAATTCTGTCATTTCGGGCTTTCCGCAACTTTTCCCGAATTGTACTCAATTTTTACCATGGGTTGCCCTTGTCTTTAGGATCATCACCATCTATTTTTTTCTTTTTTCTGATCTCGTTTCACCTACTTTTTTATTTTTCTTTTACTTTTATCAAGAAAATCATAAAAAATAAAGGAAAATAGCAAATTGAAGCCAAAAAATTCCAAACATACACAATAAATAGCTGGTAACTCTGTGTATATGAATATACACTTATTTGTGATTTTTGGACTTGGATTACCATCTTTTTCCACTTTTTAGCTCCAAAAACACTCTTATTTAGTGATATTTACACGTCTAGAGACCCAAATTCATCATTTGATCTCTTCTTGTTGCAAAACAAGGTATATAAGGGCATAAATATTATCAATATCCGCAATCAAACATAAAAATTACAAAATCATATAAGACACTGCCCTTGTAATATAATTTTTTGTTTTTCTTTGTTTTTTTCGCTTGTAGATACTTTGTAGCTCTTGTATACCTGTATACCTCCCCCCCTCCTAGTCTGAGTCCTCCCGGACGACTATGAAGTGTCTGTGGGCAAAGCATTGTAGTTGTTTTGGTCATAAGTTCCCAATGCAATTGTAGAGCGATGATACAACAGTCTTTCCAATAAAGCTGCTCTTTGTTTGATTGAAGGATTGGTGGTCGGGTTTTGGGTTGGTTTTGGCACTTCGGTAGTAGAATCAGTAGATGGATTCTTCTTTACCTTGTTGTTCTTTTTCACAATCCAAATCTACTTCCGCTTCGCTTGTGCTTGCCATAAACTCTTTGCAACCCAAACCTGCTTTGTTCTTTGTGTTCATTTCCTCGCCTTGAAATACCTAGGAGTTTCCATGGATTGTACTGAAGGGAGTTCCTGTTTACAAATCCTTGGGATCCAAATTTGCTTGCTATAGCTTTGTGCCGTCATGAATTTCTTTGGAATCCAGATCTGTTTCACTGTCCTTGATTGTTTGGAATCACTCTATTGTCTGGTATTGAAGACTCTGTTTTCCACCTTTGTGTTCTCTGGCACAACCTTTTTTGGTCTCCATACCAACTTTGACTCCATTTTTTCCCAAGGTTGAGCTGTTATATTATTTCTTGTCTTCCTTATCCAATTTTGAGAGTTCCTCGTCGAAGAGCAATCTAGTTGTATAGAAACTTTTGGTTTCCATTGCTTCTTTTTTTTTCTCTGGTTGTTGTTTACCTTTGTTCTTGGATTCTTCCTTTGGAGTTGGCTCTGCTCCTTTGGTGAACTTAACTGATTGACTTTCACCTTCGTATTTGATAAGCACTGATTTAGAACTCCAGTCAATCATTGCATTGTATTGCTTCTGCCATGGTTGTCCTCGCAATAATGGATGTTGTGTAGCTTGGTCTTCAACCACGTAAAACATATGAGGATACACATACTGGTTAATCTGTATATGTAAAACTGTGCATCCGACAGTTTTGATTGAATTCTCAGAGTAACTCTTTACCTCTTGCTTGGCAGTTTGTAATTTAGTGTCATTTGTCAATTGTCTATACAAACTGAGTGAAAGTAGGTTAGTTTGAGCTCCTGAATCCAATAGTGCTCTCGCTTTGATTTGGTTGGTTCCTACTTTGCATTCAATGATGGGTTCTTCTTTGTCATTATCCATTTCTGTTATACTGACTGTGTTTATTCGTATTGCTCCTTCATTGCGCTGTTTCTGACGTAGTAGTCTTCTTTTCTCCATTCTTTCCTTCGCCTCGGCTTGCGCTTCCTCCACAATCTTTTTCTTTTTCTGGACACGCAGCTTTTCTTGATGTATTTTGAGAAGCATGTCTTGGGTTAGCGGCAAAAGATACTTTTTCACTCTGCATCCACTAATCCAATTGGGCATTTCTTCTCCGTCTAATGTAGCAAGCTTGACGGCTCCACTTGGTGATAGATCTTTAATCACCAGAGGTCCCATCCCTCGCTTTTTAAGCTTCTTAGCATGCTGTTTCAGAGTGTAAACTAGGACATAGTCCCCAACCTTAAACTCTTTAGTCCGTACATGCTTATCAAAAAATTCCTTTTGTCGCCTTTTTTGAGCGTAGATAGAAGCTACTGCTTTTAGGCGAAGCTCGTCTAACTTTTCCAGGTCATCTATTCTATCAAAAAGCTCGTGCCCTATCCACTCTAGATCCTTAGCCACCCTTAAGGTTGAAATCAAGAATTCTATTGGTAAGATAGCATTTAGCCCAAAAACCATGTTATATGGGGTCGTTCCTATTGATGTTTTATATGCTACCCTATATGCCCATAATGTTGAATGCAACTTCTGGTCCCAGTCAATTCTCGACTCAGATACAATCTTCGTAAGGACCGTGCATACGGTTTTGTTTGTTGCTTCAGCTTGTCCGTTTGCTTGTGGATGATACGGGGCTGATTTCTTATGGATTACCATGAATTCATCTAGAAGGATCTCTATCACTTCATTTATAAAATGTGTGCCTCGATCACTCACAATTTCTATTGGCAATCCATATCGTACAAAGACGTATTCATATAGAAATTGTGTCGTGGTCCTGGCATCTGCTTTTTGAGTTGCCTTTGCTTCGACCCACTTTGTTAGATAGTCTGTAGCCACAATGATGTATTGTGCATGAGTCTTATATGCAGGAGGTGAAATGGGTCCGACATAATCAATCCCCCATTTTGCAAAATCTCTTGCCCCCATCATTGGTCTAAGCGGCATATCATCTCTTTTAAGTGGTACTTTGGTCCGCTGACAGTCATCACACCGTTTAACGTATTCCTCAGCGTCCATATGTAATGTTGGCCACCATATTCCTGCGGCTAAGACAAGTTTTGTTGTCTTATCACCTGAGAAATGGCCTCCACCTACTCCTCCATGAGCTTGCTCTAGGATTATCACATACTCAGACTCTGATGCGCAAATCCTAAGCTGGTTGTCTTTACCTCTCTTATAGAGTTGATCTCCTATTAAAGCGTAATCTCTAGCTTCTGTCTCTACAGATTTCTGACGAGCTTTTGACGTTCCTTCTAGGAAAGTTCTATTTGTGAGATATTCAACAATATACCGACTCCATTCCGGAGCGATCATTATCTGATATAATGTCGAATACTCTACTGGCGGTTTTGATGAATATACAATACATACAGTGACATATTCATGTACGCTTTCTTTCATTCCTGGCCAATAGACTCCCAATTGTAACAAATTCCTATATGTGTTCCTTCTTGAACAATGAAATGCACATTCCTGAACATGTGCTTCGCGCAGATATATATTATATTCCTCAGGATTGATGCATAGTCGTAAAACATGATCATTTCCCAATTGATACAACCTTCCTGCAACCAATTGAAGATTCTTGGATTGCTGAATAGAAATATGTTCCTGGTTGTATTCTCTTCTATCAAACTCTCCTCCATAGGTTAATAAGCTAACGACATTTTGAGACCACTTCGGTATCATTTCTATGTAGTCATCTACTCCTATAGGGTCTTCCCCATTCGTCAATCGTGAAAGATGATCAGCTCTAAGATGTGCTTTTCCTTTCTTTACTACTACCGTGAAGTCAAATTCCAGTAAGATAATGAACCATCTCACTATTCTCCCGGTATTGCATGGTTTATTCACTAGGTAGAGCAAGGCTTGGTGATCCGTAAAAAACACAAACTTGTTGGCTAGAAGATAATGCCGAAATTTCTTCACAGCATATATCATTCCTAATCCCTCTCGCTCTGTTGTGGTGTAATTCTTCTCTGCATTGTTGAGCTGTCGACTGGCGTAACAGATAGGAAAATCCATATTTCCTTCTTCTGGCTGAGCCAGAATGCATCCTATTGCATATGCCGAAGCATCTATATGCACATGGAATGTCTTCTCCCAATCTGGTGATTTCAAGACTGGAGCAGTAATGAGTGCCTCTTTCAATTTCTTGAATGATTCCTCACACTCCTCTGTCCATTCAAAGTTCACTATTAGCCTGTAAAGTGGTTGGCCTATTATAGCGTACATGTAAATGAATCGTCTATAATATCCGCAATGTCCCATAAATCTCTGTACTTGTTTCACATTGGTTGGTCTAGGCATATCCACTATAACTTTTATCTTCTCTAAATCCGTGGATATTCCATTTTGTGTCCCAGAATTCTGCCCTGTCGGACCATAAACACACATTTCTCAAGATTGAGACAAATGCGATATGTCCTACATTTCTCAAATACTTTTCTTAGGTGTTCTAGATGCTCATCTCTCATAAGAGAATGTACACATAAGTCATCCATGTATATTTCTAGAAACAACCTTAAGTATTCTTTGAAAGCATGCGTCATCAGCCTCTGGAAGGTTGCGGGAGCATTGGTTAGACCAAAAGGCATAACCCGATAAGCATAAATTCCCCACTCCGTTGCAAAAGCTGTTTTATGTTGATCTGCCGGTGCTATGGCTAGCTGGTTATATCCTGAAAAACCATCAAGAAATGAGTATGATGTTTTCCCTGATACACGCTCTAGAACATGATCAGTTATCGGCAGGGGATAATTGTCCCTGATTGTTGCAGCATTCACTTTCTTTAAGTTGACACACACTCGGAGTTTTCCGTTCTTCTTGGGTATCACCACAATCGAAGATACCCAATCAGTGTGTTCAATCTCGTATATGAATTCAGCTTCCATTAGCTTATCTATCTCTTCTTTGATTCGCTTAGCAAACGTATCATTATATGTGTATGGTCTCTGTCTGCTAGGCTTTGCATCTTGTTTTAGTGGGATTGTGTGTTGGCATATCGATGGGTCAACTCCCTTTAAGTCCTTATAAGACCATGCAAACACATACCTATGCTCTCTGAGAAGACTCAAAAGTCTCTCTTCCTCGCCTGGAGACAAATCTGTGGCTATGTACACCGGTCTAGGTGTCTCACTTGGAGCTGCTAAATCAACTTTTTTTGCATCCTCCGGTCCGTCATAAGATTCCTTCGCCTTTCTCTCTCGAATAGGTTGGGTTAATACCACCTTCCTATCCTCTATTGTGAATTTCCTGTAGTGAGAGGGAACATCCATGTTTTCCTTGATTTTGGCATTTTCTTCCTCTCCACTCTCAATTTCTGTCGTCCAAACTTCTTTCAGAGTTTTCTTGAGCTCTCTGTACTTGTTTCTACGTTCTAACTTGGACTCCGTGTGTTCTCTGTTGCGCTTGTTCTTTTCTGATTTTTCTGTTTCAGTTTTCGTTTCATTGCTTTGAACTTGATTTCTTGAGCTTCTTTTGTCTTTTCGTAAGCTCTTTTGATCATTGCCTCTCATTCTTCCAGAAATCTTGTCCCTAACACAATCTTCCGCCTTTACTAGCATTAGGAATTGATTTTTTCCTCTTATTCTAGGCATCGGATTGGTTCTAACCCCCTTTGTTTTTCTCTTTGCTCTATAGCGTTTCTGGCGTTGTTTAGTTTGGTTCGAAAAATCATAAAATCTGACATCCGTTATAGTTTCTTCGTTTCCGCTTGAATTGTCCGTTGACTCGTTGTCTGCTTCATTTTCCCACTCTGGATGATAGGGAATGTCGTGAAACACCTCTTCTTCATCTTCCTTTTCCAGTGTATCGTTCTTTTCAGTTTCTTTTTCGAGTACAGTTCTCAACATGAAGTACGGAACCACGTCGTACCCGTCCTTGTCGCAAAATTTTGTTGTGGGACCATTCGGAATTGCACAAACATCTAGGGTTGCTAGAATGTGTATCCATTCTAATGGTTCAAGTGTGTCCTCTGGAAAGGGTTCTCCTATATAAGTTTTGTCTTCGATAGCCCTTTCTGAAACATATTCTTCTCGCCTCAAACTTCCACATTTCGAGGCCCCACACATCCATAACTCCTTGGGCTTACCTAACCAAGCTGGAAATTCGGATCCCGCCAAAGTAGCTGAATCAAACTCCTCTACCGATGTTTGGTTCACATCTTTGTAGCTATGGTCTTTTAGGTTCACACGTGTAGTGGTTTCCATATTTCTCAGGTATATGTGATCGTAGCCCCAATCCTGGACCATTTTCAACTGTCTCATGAATGGTCTTCCCAGTATGATATCATAGTTATTCTCCTTGCCAAAATCAACAATAGCAAAAGTATGTTCGTATTCAATGCCGCAAGAAGTCACTACGACTTTCTCTAATAACCCCATAGGTTTCTCCATGTGTCCATCTGCTAATTGGAGTTTCAACCTAGTCTTCCTTATTGCTGGTTTCCCCCATTTTTTCCAGATTTCTTTTGTAGCAATGGCTACCCCATCTCCACTGTCTAGTATTGCCATCGTGTTCACTCCTTGGAATTCAACTGGTAAGGTTGTATTCCCCTCTTCACCTTCGCAATACTCTCCGACCTTGTTTAAGGGTACAGGCTTAGCGTTCTTTTGTGGTTTGCTCAGCTCTTGTATACCCTCTTGCAGTCTCGATGTTGGGTCTTTTATCCCAAATTTCTCCAAGCATTTCCTACAGTGGTCCACATATGTGGTCTTAGCCTCAAAAGCTCAGCTAGAGTGATAGTGCATGTCACTGGTGTTGACAAGATCTCTATCAATCCTTGCGAGTCCATGACTTTTTCTGATGAAATTCTTCGTGAGGGAAGTGCTCTAATCTCAGATTTTGCTTCAAACTCTCCTAAGTATGAAGGTAAGGTATTCAGTGAATGAGGTTTTCTCTCCATTGTTCTAACAGATCCCCCATCTCCCCAGTAAGATTGCAGATCCAAGTCCACTTGAGATCCTGCCTCAAATTCCACTATGGGAGGATTCCTGATGTCCTTTTCCCAATTTGTCTGATTAGCTTGGCAACTTAGCTCGTTTGCAAAGTTTGCCTCTCTCACTTGTTTCCAAAATTCATTGTAATCCTCATCTCTTCTGTAAGACCTCTGTATGACTGGATGAAATTTCTCTATCTCCTGATCGGTTGTGTTCAGTACTATGCGGTCATCCTTGTGTGTATCTTCAGACTTTTGTGCACTGTGAGTCTTTTCAGCTACCCGTGAAATGATAGTCTCTTACTGATTTGGGTTTTCCGTTCCACAATTGTTTCTCTTGGTGGTTCTAATAAGGCTTGTGCAGTCTCGATCATTCTCTGGCACATTTCAAGTCTCTATTTTTCCAATTCCGCGTTTGGGTATGTCATCCACCTCTGTTCTTGTGTTTGGTTGTTCTTTAACCTAGCTTCGTAAGCTCTCATCAATGCGTCCAATGGTTCGTGTATTTTGTCGACTAGCACTGATCCCCCTGAGCTTAAGCTCGTTGTTTCCACTACAAGAGG
Source organism: Adiantum capillus-veneris (assembly GCF_014529385.1). Classification (NCBI taxonomy): domain Eukaryota; kingdom Viridiplantae; phylum Streptophyta; class Polypodiopsida; order Polypodiales; family Pteridaceae; genus Adiantum; species Adiantum capillus-veneris. Next base: position 64,780,562 of record NC_140942.1, on the reverse strand, counting down.
TTGTGTGCTCTTGTGACGCTGTTAGCGACGGAAATGCACTGGGTTTTTATAACCCCCGGCGTCGCTAAAACCGTCGCTAATAGCATCGCTACGAGAGCGTCGCTTAGATGCATCGCTATAGGCGTCGCTATATAGAGACGCTCATAGCGACGGTCATAGCGATGGTTATAGAGACGTTTACACAGAAGTCTATAGCGACAATCCAGAGCCATAAATAGCGATGCCTGAGAGAAATTTTTTTTGGTGACAGGGCATTGAATGCCCTGCCACCCATCAACCATATTGTACTTGATTCACTTTTTAAAAAAAGTGCAAGGGTAGATAATAGACCCAAAATAGTCACCCACAAGACGCATTGTTTGCAAAATTGACAAGCGTAAAATTGACAATTGTACACATCCTAGGCAAAATGAATTGATTGGCAAATGTAATAATGACAATTGTACAACATCATAGGCATAAAGAATTGATTGGCAAAATGAACTGCGGTGACAAATGTAATAATATACATGGTTCAAAAAGACGTATAAAATCTGTCTCATGATACATAAGCTATGAGAAACCCTAAACTAATGCTATCTAGCTACGGCTAAACTCACGTCGTCTAGTCAGATGTCTCATCGCGTCCAAGCGGCGTATCTGTCGGATTCTGCAAAAAAAGACAATAAGACAGCTTTCAGTAAGTATAAACATATAACGACATTTATAAAACAATACAAAAAATAGAAAAGAGTAAACCCTAATACTAACCATGCCGCCGCGAGAACTGAGAATGTCCATCAGGGCGTTTAAGCCCTTCCTGCCTGTGTACTCGCGCTCGTACGGTGTGGGATCACGTCCTGTCATCGACCACTGTCAAAACATACAAAGATTTCATTATGTTAGAATTAAAAAACTCATAAACCCTAAACTATCGAACATAAAGAGCAATGCAAAAACACTTACAAAATCGGCCTCAAATGATGCCCATCCACCGCTCCTCAAGTGGTGCGAGCTCCCTGCCTCTACTCGCGCTCTGGCTGCATCCTTTTGTTGCTTCCACTTGTCGGGATTCTCGCGCGCTGCGTTCTTCGCATTCTTCTAATCTTCTTTGGCCAGCCAATCTGGCCTGTTCCACCCATGCTTGATTGCTTTTTGCACTTCGGAACGCTTGTGTTTGCAATATTCGCGCATTCGAATCTTCATCAGGTCTTCATTGAAGCGCTAATCCCGTGTTGGAATGGGAAACTCATCATGAAGTATGCTGATGACTCTGTTTTTTAAATCACTTGGTACTTCACTCCATTTGTTTAGTATGTAGTGTCTAAACAGCTGAGAGCAAAGACCACACATGTGCGAGATCACCTTCTTGCCGTCATCATCCATGATGATGCCGCCGCTGAAGTCGACGGAGTAAGGCAAGCCCTCTGGCCGGTGACGCGTGAACCTGGGTGTCCCGGAAGGGGTCTCTAGCGGCGTGTCGATGGGGGTACGGACGTCAGGTGTCTCCACCGGCGTCTGGGCCCCGAAGCGAAGAGTGTCGAGTGGGGTGGCTCCTGGCGGAGTAGGTAGAGGTGTGTAGCTGCTAGGAACAGTCAGCCGCACAAAACCTGGCGTAGATGGCGATGCTGTGGCTGGTGTGGGGGCGGGCAAAGAAGGGGAGGGTAAAGAGCCTCGTCGAACACGAGGCGGTGTGGAGGCATCGGCGGCGGAATCCCCACAACAACCGCCACCGCCACCACTAGAGCGCCAGTGTCTAGACGAGTGTGAAGATCGTCTCGTCGACGCCGAAGCTTCGGAGCGCGCCGAATGCTCCGAAAGAGAGGGAGATGCGGATGGAGTAGGAACGCGCAATGATGCGCCAGAGCGATGACGCTCCACATACCACTGTCTCTGCTGCGGTGACAAAGAAGAATAAACTCCTCATCATCCATACCTGCATTAAACACACGAATATTTAAACTTAATATTGAATGAATAGAGTAGACAATGACGCAAAGACCATTAAATACAATGACGTAATGACGCATATAAATACAATGACGCAATGAATTGAGTGATAGAAGAGGCAAGTCGAAAACTCAGAATTTTCAATCAACATGGAAGGTACTTAGAGAGCCAGAGCTTTTACAACACGGAGCAAAATTGTTCAAATACAATATTTGTGGCTTTAAGAGATCTCTCTCTCATCCTCGCATAACTCAGCATAACTTCCAATATCTATATAGAGCTCTCCGTTTAAACACTTACCCTCTGTTTCATTTTGTAGATCCTCTGCATGCACCCCATATAGAGTAGTAGCATCTTGATGCTCGTCTGGCACCACCGCAACGGCTTCTGATTGAGCATCTTCTCTGATCTCCTCCATTGATGCCGTAGTGATTGGCACATGGCAGCCTTCATACGTCCTTGCACTACGAGGGGCTACCTCTATGACGTACCACCATTTTGATGTAGACTTTGTAGGATGAAATATTACCTGCCAGAGCCACATAACTTACATGAGAGCTTTCAAGCACATAACTTGTAAAAGGGGGATGTTAACTATTTACATACTTACTTGTTCACAATGCTCGGGTAGTACGAAAGTGTCTCTTAGGTCAGTCCATTTCTTAGTAGAATCCACCTCAAGAAAACCAGACTCTCCTCTACGCACAGTAGCGTTGCGACCCTCCATGATTATCTTGAACCATTGCACGTCGAACAAGTCGACAAAAAATCCTCTGTAAGCGATCCTCAAAATGTCTTGTAGCGTGCCGAAGTAAGTGAGTTCCGCCACCACAAGATCTGCATCAGAGGAACGTCGTCGACTAGACTGTTCAAATTTTGCCATGATTCCACAATCTTGAGTAAAACGCTTTTTGTCGATCCGTTCCACCCTAAAATGTCAACCTTTACACCATGCTGCTGTGTATGACTTATACTACAACGAACAAAGATTATGAGTGGCCGTTCAAACGTTTAGAAATAAAGTCACTAGCTAGTCGTACATTGCAAACTTACCTTGGTCGCGCAACCCCGAGAGTACTCCCACTCTTCCTCAGTCACTTCGTCACCGCATTGTTGTGCGCTTTTCAATTGGTTGTGCAACCATCTTAAGCTCATGAATGTTGGTAGGCTCTCCAGAACTGTCGGATAGTGCATCGGTGGTCGTCTTCCCCGTCTCCACTCGATTCGTGCCCTTTGTCGCTCTTGCTTTGCATCCTCATATTGTGAAATCCACTTTTGCATCACTGGATTGTGAAGCATGCAAAATCGGTTGATTTTAGCCTCTAGATCTTCCGTCATCTTCTTCTCAACACCGAAATTGCACATGACAATCCCAGATATGCGCTCATCATCTATGGTTCGCCATAGCGTGTCCCGGGCTTTATCAAATCCATCTAGCCACTCTCCAATGTACACTAGGGACTCTAATACCAACCAACCTTCTGCCATGCTACCCTCCGGACGTGCCTTTTGACGCACATATCCCTTAAGCGTTTTCATGAAACGTTCTAAGAAGAACATCCATCTGGAATGAACTGTGCCATCTATTTCCACCTCATCAACTATGTGAACAAGAAGATGCACCTGAATGGTTAGCATGGTAGTAGGAAAATGTTTCTCAAACATGCACACAAGCTCCGTAGCATTTAGTTTGGTGAATGGTATGGAGTCTACGTTGATCTCCTTTTGTGAGATCCATTGCACCAGCTTTGCAAGTTTGTAGATTGTGTTACAGATGTCGAGAGACAAACATCCCTCAATGGCAACCGGTAAAATAAACTGTAAAGTATGTGCAGCAATGATATTAAAGTCCACATTTTATGCAATGATATTAAAGTCCACTATGAACGTACCTCACACATTTTATGCCAATCGTGTGACTTCAAACCGGTAAGCTTTTTTTCTTTAGTAAAACACGTTTGGAGCGAGTGCATTACGCCAGTGGGGGTCCGCAAAGATCGAATGGTCTCTTTTACTTTGCGTTCTTGGGCTCCTGTGAAAATCCATGGTGCTTTAGGGAGTTTTATCGATCCATCAGACGCTGTTTGCTGCCAATATTGCTCCATACGATCCACATTTCTAAGGTCAACTCTGGATCCCAAAGTATCTTTCTTGCCGGTCAGATGGTCCCATAGTAGATTACCCACATTCTTGAATATGTGCATTGGATCGAGCAAGTGATTGATCATGAGTCGGGGCCAATATGGTAACTCGTACCATAGAGATAGTCTCTTCATCCCTGGAGGCAATCCGTCATCGCACATCTCCTTCCGCTCTAACCATGCTTGTGCAGACATCCTTGGTGGCTCTCTTCCCAAAAAGCCGTCGCGTAACACATGATTCTCTGGAAGATACGCTTGATGACCTTCGTAGATTTGCTTCTTCAGTGAGGGCGCCCTACGTGCATTCAGTCTAGGTCCACATGTGACACATGCTCTGTATCCGCTTGTTTGAAGCCCTGCATGTATACACATGATAATAGATCAACTATGGGAAAAAACAAGATTTACAGTGTCTGAGTGAGGAGTGTCAATAGATCACCTGAGCATTCTGTTAGCCCGGGATAGTCATGCATGGTCCACATTAGAATGCCTCTGATCAAAGCATTCCGTCGTCCTGTGTGTCGGCTCATATCCACCACCTCTATGCCAATCCACAATTGTTGTAGCTCTTCCAATAGTGGACGAAGATACACATCCATATTCTCCACTTTATATCGCCCTAGCACAATCAAGCTTAGCCATAGGTGCCCCTTCTTCGTAGTCAACCACGGGGGAATGTTGTAGTTGACGATGACAACGGGCCATACACTGTAAGATGTTGATCTTTGACCAAATGGATTTACGCCATCCATAGCCAGGCCTAAGCGCAAATTTCAAGCTTCCCTGGCAAAATCCGACCATGTTCCATCTATATGTTTCCAGGCTGCGCAATCTGCAGGAATTCGTAGCACACCATCCGAAGATTTATTCTCCTCATGCCATGATGCTAGGGCGGCCATGGACTTACATTCGAAGAAATGCTTGATGCGAGGAAGCAGAGGAAAATGTCGCAAAACCTTTTGTGGAATTTTTGTCCCGTGGAGATCTACTCGATATCTTTCGGAATCACATTTCGGAAACTTCTCCATGTCTATGTATTCCCCTCTGAAAAGAATGCAGTCATTAGGACAAGCGTGGATAGAATTGTAATCCATCCCCAAGTTTTGCAAAATCTTTCTTGCTTCATCTCGGGAATCTGACATCACATTGTCAGATGGTAGTATGTGCTCTTTAAGCAATCTACACAACATAAAAATACGATACAATCGTGTAAAAATCTATCAGATCATTATACATTTAGAGTTTTATTAAAGTAAACTAATTGTAATAGATCACCTGAAAAGCGCTGTGACGCTAGTGTCACTCCATCCAAACTTTGCCTGCATGTTGAGAAGAACCAGGAGTGCTTTCAATCTAGACATACGTGCTCCATTATACAATGGCGTATTGGCTTCACTTTTCATATCATCATAGATAAGCTTTTCTGAATCCATGATCGTCTCGATCATTTCATCAATCTCGGGCTCAAACATTGCCTCGTTGGGAATGTGCTCTGCATGATCATCCCCCGAGCTATCAGAGGCTACATCTTGTGGCCTCACATATGCTGCTTGACCAAAGCTCCTGCGAACACGTCTATTGGGTTGCAAGATTGCTGCTTGTTGGCCAGAGTCAGAGTCCGACGAGTTATAATTGGCAACAACTCGATCTATAATAGATGGATCGAACTCGCCAAATTCGCGAACGTGCTGCAAAGAAACACGTCTTGTCCGTCGCACAGCATGCTTGCATTGATTACAAGGACATAAGACCCTCGTTGAGAGATAGGTGTTTCGGTTGGACGGTCCCACATCCTCGTCACTACTCATAATGAGGATAAAAATCTTATAACCTGGACAACAAATTTAATATTCTATTGGCATTCTTCGTCTTATCTCTCTCTCTCTCTCTCTCTCTCTCTCTCTCTCTCTCTCTCTCTCTCTCTCTCTCTCTCTCTCTCTCTCTAGTCATGTCCAATCCCCGCACACCTCGGTCTAGAGGTGCACGGAGATCAGAACCATCGGGTTATAATCTCGTCTTTATTGGTCAATACCTATATTTGTGGGTACAAGAAATCTACAGACCCACGTCTACATGATACTGCATGTAGTGGACAAAACCCCTTCGCCTCTTCTCTAGCTGTAGCACTTCACAGCATCTTAACATCTTTTCACAGTAGATCTTTTCACTGTTCGTCTAACTCTAAACCCTAAACCGTAAGTAATTCTTGCGTGGACTCGATCTAACGTAAATAAGCGTAAATCTAAATAAACGTAAATCTAACTAAAAATAAACCTAAATCTAATTTAACGTAAGTCTACATCTAACCTAATCTTTAACGTCTTTTGGGATAGTTTCCTACGACGTTAAAACTCTCTTCTTCTTGTGTGTGTGTGTGTGTGTGTGTGTGTGTGTGGGTAAACCTAAATAAACCTAAGTCTAAACTAATACAACATAAATCTAAATCTAACGTAAATTATGTTATATTAAAAACAAAGAACTAAACTAACAGGGATTATAAGAACCTTAAAACTGATTTAACACATAATTTTTCACATAACTCGACAAGAGTTGGCATTCTCATCACTAAAGATGTGAGAGTTTACTTCCGGCGGTGACGCTGCCTCATCTCCATCCACATCTGACGACAGCAATTGGCCCTTTGGACCGTTCTTGCTCTTGTTACTAACTTTGAAGTTGTTGTTGAATGACTAGAGGTTGTCTAGATGGTCATTGTCGGGGATGTAGTGACTCTTGCCGCCCTGAAGATCCACCTTCTTCCCTATCTTCTGAAGACATTTCACCATTAATTTTGGATCGACGGAGCCCACCATGAGTGAAGGCAGCAATACCCTATATTCCATTGAGGGCTTTCTTCACCCGCTTCATGCAGGCATCGCAGTCTATGGAGACCTAAATCTAATCTAATATAACGTAAATCTAAATCTAGCGTAAATAAACGTAAATCTAACTAAAAATAAACCTAAATCTAATCTAATTTAACTTAAATAAACCTAAATCTAATTTAACGTAAGTCTACATCTAACCTAATCTTTAACGTCTTTTAGGATAGTTTCCTACGACGTTATAACTCTCTTCTTCTTGTGTGTGTGCGCGTGTGTGGATGTGTGTGCCAATAAAAAGAGATAAATGGTATAACCTTTCTATCACCCATGCCAAGTATGATAGATTGGTTATGCCATTTCCCTCTTGAATAATAGGTCTTGAGTTCAACTCCTCGTCGGCTAGATCTTTAGGTCTTTTAATTTTAATTAGTTTCCTACGACGTTAAATTAGTTTCTCTCTCTTTCTCTCTCAATGTGTGTGCGTTTTTTTGTTTATGCATGTTTTCTCTCTCTTTTCCTCTCTCAATGTGTGCGTTTTTTGTTTATGCATGTTCTCTCTCTCTTTTCCTCTCTCAATGTGTGCGTTTTTTGTTTATGCATGCTCTCTCTCTCTTTTCCTCTCTCAATGTGTGTGTGCATTCTTTGTTTATGTATGTGTGTGTGCGTTTTTGTTTATGTTTGTACTCTCTCTCTCTCTCTCTCTCTCTAAAAAAAACACTATGTGTGTGTGTGTGTGTGTGTGTGTGTGTGTGTGTGTGTGTGTGTGAGAGAGAGAGAGAGAGGGAGAGAGAAAGAGGGGAAGGGAACATGAGAGTGAGGAGAGGGAAGGAGCATACCTGGCTCTCCTTCCTCTCCTCGTGTGTGTGTGTGTGTGTGTGTGGAGAAGAAAGAGAGAGAGAGAGAGAGAGAGAGAGAGAGAGAGAGAGAGAGGGAGAGCGTTACCTGCTCCTTGCTTGAGGGCGCCGAAAAACTCAGATCTGAGATATGAGTTTTTGGGCGCTCTCTGTTATTTTTTTTAGCCCAGCCGGCGTCGCTATGAGCGTCGTAAATTTACTTGTAAATTTGCGACGCTCATAGCGACGCCGGGAAATTTTTTTTGAGCGTCGCTGTGTGAGCGTCGCTAATATGAATAGCCTCTTGTAGTGTTCTTTGATACTCTTTTGTTTCGTTCTTTCTGGGCTCATCTCTCGTTTCCCGTTTTGACTCTCAAGTTTTTCTAATCTATCTTTAGTTTGCTTTAGTTCCTCAGCTAGAATAGCGTCTTCACGTTCTTTTCTCAACTTCATGCGTGCTTTTCTAGCTTTCCATGTGTTTCTCTGACTCCGCGGTCCTTGACTAACCACTTCAGTCGCTAACTTTCCATTCTCAGGTTCTCTAGTGGTTTTCTTAGCTTGAGCTCTAGTAACAACTTGAGTTGGTATCAGAGTTTCATTTTCAGACCCACTGCTGGTAGGAATAGTTTCTAGCATATTCAATGTCGTCTTTTGCACTTTGTTTGGATTCTTTGAACAATCCTCAATGAAGTGAGTAACCCCACACTCAGTGCAATAAGCGTTAATTCTAATGATTTCCGTATGTGGACAAACATTCATCAGATGGTCCCCTCCACACTTGTAACAGGGTCCTAGTGCCGGTCTTGGTCCCACTTGATTCGTCCTTTGTGGATAGGATGGTCTTTGTCCTGTTAACCCTCCATGAGCTATGAACATCAATGTTCTTGCATCCAAATTGTATCTCTCTTCATCAGAAGCACTTGTAACTGTTGCTATTCCAACATTCCCAATCATGCCCCATGGTTCTGGTTGTTTGGGTTCTTCTGGTGGGTAATACACAGTTGGAGACATGTGTGCACCAGATTCTTCATAATAGGCTTGAACAGGCACTAAGGCTTGTTCTTCTTGATTCTCTAAGGTTGGTGCATATCTAATGCCCACTGGTCTTGCTCCTGGTAAAGGTGGTTGTTGTCCCAATACCGGTTGCGGTCTTTCTATCCCCATAGGTCCTGGTACATTTCCCGTTGGGTATCGAGGTACTGGATGTACCTAAGGTGGTGCTAATTGAGCAGGAGGTGTATACTGACGCTCCCTTACATACCCTTTGTTGTAATAGCACTCCTCTGTTGGATGGTTTGTCCATTTTTGTTCAATAGCACACCATTTCAGTGGTTTTGGCAATGGTTTTTGGTATGGTTCCATCCTTTTTAGAGCATCTTCTATCATTTTCTCTACATTTGGCATGGTTGTTGTTTGAACATTCTTTTTAGTGGTAGTCTCGCTCGCTACGGAGGAAGAGCTACTGAATGCAAAATCTGTATCCGCTGACACCTCTCCATAAACCGTACAGTTATCCACTAAGTACAATGCTGCTCTCGTTACTTGCTCGAAACTTGTACAAGCTTTCAAGTGAAAATCCTTCTTGAGAGTGTCGTTTCTCAATCCTTCAATAAAGAGAACAGATAGTCTGTCATCTTGTGGTCGTTCACGTACTGGACATCTCTCAATGTATTGTTTGAAGCGAAGTGAAGCTTCCTTCAATTTTTCATGTTCTCTCTGTTTAAAAGCATATATTTGTGAGACCGTATTGTGCTTAATCCCTCGTTTTGAGAATTCCTCAGCAAACTCTCTTAGCAAATGGTCAATGTCATGGAATCCCCCTTTGTTCAGTGGTTGAAACCATGTCAATGACGTACCTTCTAGAGTAAGACCAAATCCCTCGTATTGTGTATGGAAATCTGTTATCTACTCAGCTCTTAAGACTTGCTTAAAGAGTGACACATGTGCATTCGGATCTCCTGAACCATTATACTTCTTTGGCATACACTTGGCTACTTGAGATGGTCTCATACGTCTATGGTCTGCTACCAATCTCATTGCTCCTGTGTCCCGGCTAAAGCTTTCTCTAGCATCATGGACTTCATGGGTTACCCTTGTCAGTTCCCTTGCCCTGAGTCTACTACTAGGAGGTAAATGTGATGGTTCCGCTTCGAACCTTGGACCTGGAGTGGTATACGTGGGGATTGGAACTGCACTACCTCGATTCGTATCCATTGACTCTCGTGAATGTAATGATCCCATTGGTCCGGGCTTCGAGTACTGAGGTTGACTGAAAGAGTCAGAAGCCTGAGTTCTTTGTCCTCCTGTCGTCATTGGGTTTTGCACTCCATTTGTTGGTGCTGGTCTTTGTGAGCTAGAAGTAACATAATACTGATGTAGTGGTCCCCCAAAGTATGTATATCCTTCTAATTCTTTCTTGCCCATTGTTGAGTATTGCCTCCCATACTTGTCGTAAGCGGCAATTTTCACTTCCGATCCCTCTGTGTAGGTAAAGATATAAAGTCTTTTTTGGTCTGTCAACTCTCCGGTGTAGGGTTCTTCACATCTATAATAGAGATCTTGCTCCCCATTATTATATTTGTATAGCCCCACATAGATGTTATCAGTGTTGATCCTTGTAGTTTCATTCTCTTTTCTTAACCTCGCATCAAGGAAGTTCATTATTGGTGCTTTCTCCTCGAGTTCTTCATCTACTTTGGCTTTGGTGCCCATCAATCCCCACTTGTCCACAATGTTAGGGTTTAGGACTACCAAGTACATGGTACCCTCGTCATCTAGATATCTATCTCCACTATAGCTCACAGGCACTAAGTCCTTGAACTCACTAGGTCTATCTTCTATCTTTACACAATAGCGGTCCATTCCATCTTTGTAGATCTTGGCACCTTGCTCATTGTCGTACTGATATTTTATGAACAATAGCTTCATTGTGGCGGAAGGGTTTGATGATCCCGCTGCCATATTTTCTCTGTTGTTCAGGTTCAAGTGTTCCAAGTGTTCGGTGAAAATCTCGTAAGGTCTCTCCGAAGAAGTATCAGAAATACTTCCTTCAAAGATCGGCTCTAATGGTTGCACCCAACTTTGGTTTACACTTCCCTCGGTTGATATGACACTTGCTTGTTCCCCTTGTTTTGGTTGGTTATTCTGGAGATTCCTGCTCGATCTCAAATTCATCAATTCCCCTAAAGGACTTTAACTTTTCTGTCTCGGCAATTTTTTTTCCCAAGTTTTTGTGGTCAGAATTGATCCAAACTGATTGATACTTGGTCAATTGTTTAATCTTGTCAGTTGGACAACTTCTGTTTCATCAAGTGAGAATTTTGTTGCAGTTATGCTGAAAAAGATATTATACGCGTATGATGTCTTTTTTCACAGATTTGGACTATTTTGGTTATGCTCACTCTCAGTAGCCCCCTTATGCTCTGTCCACTCACAAAATTCAGTTTGAACTCTGTTTGAGCAAGTTATGGCTAATTTAGGCTTTTCTTGGCAATTTTTCGCTTTTGACTTGTTTTGGGTCAATTATGATCCAAATGGGATGAAACTTGAAATATAACCTCTAGACAGCTGTTACAATGGATCTGTGTTGGCAAAGTATCAAAATATGTCCAAAATTAGGTCAAAGACATCATACGCGTATGATGTCTTTTTCATCAATTTGGGTCAAGACTTGATATTTATGCTTTCTACAGTGTTTGTAACAATCTTGTCAGGTCAGATATCAAAAATAAGCAGTGGATTTGCTAAAAGACATTATACGCATATGATGTCTTTTCTCCCAAATTTTGACTATTCTTGGTTTTAAGCCTTCTCCAATGTTTAAAATTGAGTTTCAAGTGTTTTTGTCTGGTTTGAATGTAAAAACAAGATCTGAATCCAAAATTTCCTATTCTTTGCGTTTCTTGGACTCCAGCTTGTCTTTTTGGGTTTCTTTGAGTGTTAATGCTCTTGTTTTAAGTTGAAATTAGGGTATAACCCCCCTTTTGAACACTCTGGTAAAGTCAAAAATTTCTGTTATGGTCTTTGTTTGGTCATTTAGACATCATACGCGTATGATGTATAAAGTTGCAGATTTCCAGTTTTTTGGCACAGAATCCTTCCTAAAGCTTTCTCAAGTGCTCACCAGCTCCCAGATACACAGAAAATTTCTCTGACTTTTGTTTATTGCAAGTTTCACTACTAACTCGACGGTTTAGTGATCTAACATGCAATCAACCATATCAAGCAAATACTCCAATGATTACTAGCTCTAGATCAGGATCAAATGAAGTCCTACCTAAGCTATTTCTAATCATAAAATGGGTTTGGTAATTGTGATTTTAAAGAGATCCACTGCCACTCATGGACTAGCAAATTCTTCTTCTATCAACAACTACTCAACACCAACAAAACAACAAACAAATCTAAGCTAAACTAAAAATACTGTCAACACGGAAAACCCAGGAATACCCCACTTCCTAGTATCTCTCGAGATCTTCGGAGTCCACCACTCCTAGATCTTTTCTAACTAAAGTATACAAAGTAGTTTATACGACTCACCTCGTAGAATTAGTTTAAGGTCACCTACTTAGGGCTCTCGTCCCCGGCAGCGGCGCCAAATGTTAAGGCGGTTACACCGCTAGCGGAAGCTAAATAGCGAGAACTCAACCAACAACAAAATTTGTCAGACGAGGACGGAGCTTGACCCGCAGGCGCATGGAAACAACTAGGTGGGTGTCAAATCACCTACTCGACCTTCTAATGACAATCACTACTAAGGAAATCAAATCTAAGTTCTAAAATACGCAAGTGACTGAAATCCGTACTACGAACGAATGCTACACGAAACAGGATCTAGAATCATTGAATCGATCTCAAACTCAAGGGGAAGTCTATACACTAGGTAAGAACAACACCCTAAAGACTTGAACTACAAACTCAACCTATAACCACTCCGTGCGGTAAACGCGTATGAAGACAAGCCAAAATATACAAGTGACCGAAACTTGACCCCGATGGTACTAATGTGTAGCTCTACTCGTTGTGGTTCTATAGATATACTGCACGCTCAATTTCGACACACGAGTTGGAAGAAAACTCACACCGAAGCTGGTAGGAACTTACCACACATAGAAGCCGATAGTGCGCACTCTTGGTATCTGTGCGTAGCTCTCGCCGTTGCTAACACAATGACGGTGTCGCTTCTCCAATGGCGGCTCCGTAGCTCGCGTAGCAAGTAGATAAGACTCTCTCTCTCTCTCTCTCTCTCTCTCTCTCTCTCTCTCTCTCTCTCTCTCTCTCTCTCTCTCTCTCTCTCTCTCAGACACAGTCACGGCGCTCCAAAACTCACTTTTATTAATAATCTCCTTTAGGTTACAAAAACTTTGGCTTATATACCTCAGCCTTGGAGGTGAGAACATCTCTAACTAATTACATCAGCAAGTGAAATTACTTCGGGATTACAAGCTGGAAACTCAATTGAGTCCCGTTACTTAATGAATGGCTCAAATCAAAATTAATGTCGGAAAGACATTTATTACAATCAATAGTTACAAAATGATGAGTGTGAGCAAAAATGTGGGTGTGATCCTCTGCTGGCTCAACAATGGGCAGGACATTAAGGTGTATAAGAAACATTTGCCAAGGTAAAAGAAAGGTATTGGTGGAAAGGGATGTACAAGGATGTGGCTGAGTTTGTGGAGTATTGTGTGATATGCCAAATGTATTAAAATGTACGGCATCTTGATGGACTATATCCTACTTATCCATTAGCCATGCATTACAAATGGGTTGTGGACTTGGTCACAATGCCTTTGGGACTTTGGCAAATAAGGTATTTGGTGCTTGCAAGAGAAGATTTGTCTAATCAAGTTAAAGGGTGTGCAATGAGGACAAAGAGTACACAAGCTTTATGTAAAATATAACGATAACTTAAAGATATAAATACAAAAAATGACAGGCAATTTTGAGATTGTTTTGATAGGCGAAATAGCCCTTGACAAAAAAAGTAGGCGTCAACTTTAGGCCTTGATCTGAGGTAGATCCCACTTTAAAATCAATACATCTCTAAGCTTTTTTTTTAAAAAAAAACATAAGCGTGCACATAGAATTGAATTAAAAGAGCACACTTAACACTAGGTTGGTAACCTAACAAGACATAAAAGTGTCCTTTCAGGGTTTTGAAAAAAACCTCCAAAACCATAGTAGATCCACTCATCTTGTAAAATCCTTTCATGAGGCTATAGTTCAAGCCCTACTACACATGGAAAAAATAAGAAACTTGTAAAATTTCTCATCTTTTGGTCACACCAAGCCTCCAAAGTTGATGGACCAGTACATTTTCATCAAAACAATCATTTCTTACGTTTTGTTGCATAAAATTAAGATTAGGGATTTTTGTAGGACTTGAGATAAATTCCCTAGTTAACTTCAATGGGTTGGTGATCAGAACATATGATTGCTTTTCACTCACTATTTTTTGTTTTGCCAAAAGAAATAGGTACAAAAAAGTTGAATTTTTACCATTCTGCAAACCTATCATCAAAGTTTCTATAGCCACGCTCAATACAAATAATATATGCATGTTTTCTTAGTTTCGAATTGTCCTTTAGGTTCATAAGGAGCCATGGAGCATGTCAAAAGAATAATACATCTCTTACCAAGGGGAATCTTGGGGACAAAGATGAAGTGTTAAATACAGCAAACATGAAAAAACTGGGTTCAACATTATGAGTTGTAGGATCCCATAGAAACTATTCAATATCTAGCCAAATTTGATCCTTATTACTAGATATGGTTACTACTTACAAAATGCATGTAGTTGTCACAAGAAACTAACAATATTGAAAAAGTTATACTTGATATACTAGAATGTTTTGTTTTCTTCTATAATTGAAAAAATCAACCATCGTTGTCTACTGTGCGAAATATGGTATTAGGTGCTCCAAAACTCAAGGAATATTAGCTTTATGTTACAAGATGCGACATAGAAAATCAAAACTGCATTTGGATATCATGAAAGCCACCAGAAAAATCATAGAAGAGCTAAAATTGGCTAAAAAACAGGATTTGAAAGTTTTTGTAATTTGGTCATAACTTACAACTTTAACATTTATTTCTCCCTAGAAGCATCAGGACATGTTGAGGCCTACTAAAGATAGTTCTCTAGCATTATAAACCTCGCAAACATGAATTCTAGAGTGGTATAGTTGCAAAAAGTTGAAAAAAGCCAAAAACAGGACCCGTTTTTTCACACAGTTTAGGTTGTGAAATGTTGTGCAAGGACAAGGCTTAACACTAGGTTGGTAACCTAACAGGACATAAAAGTGTCCTTTCAGGGTTTTGAGAAAAACCTCCAAAACCATAGTAGATCCACCCATTTTGTAAAATCCTTTCATGAGGTTATAGTTTAAGGCCTACTACACATGGAAAAAATAAGAGACTTGTAAAATTTCTCATCTTTTGGTCCCACCAAGCCTCCAAAGTTGATGGACCAGTACATTTTCATCAAAACAATCATTTCTTACGTTTTTTTGTATAAAAATAAGATTAGGGATGTTTGTAGGACTTGAGATTAATTCCCTAGTTAACTTCAATGGGTTGGTGATCAAAACATATGATTGCTTCTCACTCACTATTTTTTGTTTTGCCAAAAGAAATAGGTACAAAAAAGTTGAATTTTTACCATTCTGCAAACCTATCATCAAAGTTTCTATAGCCACGCTAAATACAAATAATATATGCATGTTTTCTTAGTTCCCTATTGTTCTTTAGGTTCATAAGGAGCCATGGAGAATGTCAAAAGAATAATACATCTCTAACCAAGGGAAATCTTGGGGACAAACATGAAGTGCTAAATACAGCAAACATGAAAAAACTAGGTTCAACATTATGAGTTGTAGAATCCCATAGAAACTAATGAATACCTAGCCAAATTTGATCCTTATGACTACATATGGTTACTACCTACAAAATGCATATAGTTGTCATAAGAAACTAGCAATATTGAAAAAGCTATACTTGATATACGAGAATGTTTTGTTTTCTTCTATAATAGAAAAAATCAACCATCGTTGTGTACTATGCAAAATAGGGTATTAGGTGCCCCAAAACTCAAGGAATACTAGCTTTATGTTACAATATGGGACATAGAAAAACAAAACTACATTTGGATATCATGAAAGCCACCAAAAAAATCATAGAAGAGCTAAAATTGGCTAAAAAACAGGATTTGACCATTTTTGTAATTTGGTCATAACTTACAACTTTAACATTTATTTCTCCCTAGAAGCATCACGACATGTTGAGGACTACTAAAGATAGTTATCTAGCATTATAGACCTCACAAACATGAATTCTAGAGTGGTATAGTTGCAAAAAGTTGAAAAAAACCAAAAACAGGACCCGTTTTTTCACACAGTTTAGGTTGTGAAATGTTGTGCAAGGACAAGGTTAAAGATGGAATTGATATTCCAAAAAAATGTCAAGTTTTTTTCAGCTCATGAGACAAATTTCTAGATAGATAGCACCTCAATATCCATTTTGAAACTCTTGACATAATTCAAGGAAAATGGTCACTTAACAAGACATAAAAGTGTCCCAGGATATAAAAGTGTCCCATTACCAACCTAGTGTTAAGATGGATCCAAAAAAATGTCGAGTTTTTTTCAGCTCATGAGACAACTTTCTAGATAGATAGCACCTCAAAATCCATTTTGAAACTCTTGACATAATTCAAGGAAAATGGTCACTTAACAAGACATAAAAGTGTCCGAGGACATAAAAGTGTTCCATTACCAACCTAGTGTTAAGCTCTACACCCTAAGCTTTAGATCCCTATGCTCTACACCCCACTTAAAAAACTCTAAATTTTTAAGCTCTAGAGCCCTTTTTACAAATTTAAAAGCTTTAAAAGTTATAAATCCTAAGACTCTAGCGTCTCGGGGTGACCCTTCCCCTACTTGTGGATCCATGTAACATTTTCACTTTCTTTAATTCAAAGTTTTACCTTCTAATAAAATAAAAAAACTCTAGGTCCTCATTGGATCAGCGGAGACCTTACTTTAAAAGTTCTACATCTTTAAGTTCTAAACTTTAAAAGTTTTACATCTTTAAGTTCTAAACTTTAAAAGTTCTACATTGTAAATCCCACTTTAAAAGCTTTAAAGTTATAAATCCTAAGACTTTAGCGTCTCGGGGTGACCCTTCCCCTACTTGTGGATCCATGTAACATTTTCACTTTCTTTAATTCAAAATTTTACCTTCTAATAAAAAAAAAACTCTAGGTCCTCATTGGATCAGCGGAGACCTTACTTAAAAAGTTCTACATCTTTAAATTCTAAACTTAGCTTTAAATCGTTAAAAATAAAAATAAAAAATCTTTAAAGGTTAAAGCTCCAAATAATAAATTCCTTCCATAAAATTTTAACTAACAAAAATGACAACTTTAGTCTATTATCTCAAGTTTCAAGGGGCGAACCAAATCCTCAACATAAAAAGGTGGGTAACACAAATTTTAAAATGAAAAGGTGACTCTTGGGATTTGTGGAGCCTCTAAGGCTTTATCATTTAATATGTAAGGCTGTCAAAGTTTCATACTTCTTAAGGCATTGGGTAACCCAAAATCTTTTCCTTGATATATGAGAGTTCATTTCATATTTCAAAATTCAAGACATGCCCATCATTAGATTTACACAATTCATTTCAATGAGTACCCACTATCTTATTTCAACCAATCAACATTTTTGACATGTCAAAAAATGCTTAAAAATACAACTCAATCTTTTTTCTATTTTAGTCAGCAAAAAAAGAAGTAATCTCTATAACCTTTGCCCTTTGTGCAGACCAAAAAACAAGTCAAATCCCCACCCCCTCCACTCCCTCCAATTTTAGCAAGAAAAAGAGAACAAGACAAAAAACCAAAAAACATCCTTTTCGTGCAGGTCTCTTAATGATTTTATCACTCGTTCAACTTCCAAACACTATTTTCTCTCTCTCTCTCTCTCTCTCACTCTCACTCTCACTCTCACTCTCACTCTCACTCTCACTCTCACACACACACACAAACACGCGCACACGCGAGTATAGGATCTCCATCATAGAGACTCCATGGATACAATCCATCATGACATGACGTAGAGCTGGGCCAACAACATCGTCACTTCACGCCCACGCCATTCTGTTTATTCTATATCTACAACGTAGCAGCCAGCTACTGTTGGGCAGCAGGGGAATTTTGCCAATCACAGAGCAGCAATGAGCACGAATGCAGCAGCTGCTATGAGCGAAAAGACAGACATAGCCAATTTGAAGAGGATCCAGCAGTCCCCCCTCCTGCAACTCTCTTCTATCACTACTCACGAAACCAATACCAGAGCCCACCTAACCACCAAGTATTTCAATAAGCGACTTGGCCCTCTTGCTGCTGCTGTCGACTGCAAACAAATCGATGCCGTCCTTGCTGAGGCCTATGCCCAAGGCATCATCAACACCGAGAATAAGCATAGTGAAGATCCTGCTGCCTTGCATGTTCAAGACCTGCTCCACCTATCAGACATGGCATCGGACATGGCTTTATCGCATCGGACATGGCATTGTCCCGATTGGTCTTGCTAGCACACGAGGCAATGCACAAAGAGCTTGCGTCATTGCAGCACTACCATGCTAAATTCTCCGAAACTGATTCCTCCGATGAAGAAGTTGAGCAGATTGCTCACAAGCGCAAGCGCAGGAGAACAAAAGAGATGAAGGTGAAGAAAAGAGCAAGGAGAGAGGCAGAAATCAAGAACAAGTACGGCTTTCTTCAACAGCTTCACATGATTCCGAAGTCATATACCCAATCGGTTGCCAGCTCTGCTCACCATCAACAGCGCGTTATCAATATCCTGCCAAAGATCACCAATGATGCATTGCGCGATGACATCCTCAACTTTGCAAGAAACCATGTATCAGCTCTTGCAATGCCGTATGCATGCAAGATGCGCAAGGTTCGAAGAGCACGGGAGCTTCTTCACATTGCTGAAGAAGAATTGAAGCCTTCATCCATTATTCCTGGGGGTTAAGGATGCAACTTGGGAGATCATGGAGTCCTGTGATATTGGTGTGTGGCTCCAGTTTTTACTAATCTAGAAGCGTTATTAGATTAAAAAAGTATCGCTCTCATTTTTGCTGCAGCAACACCATTGTTCCCCAGCTGTGTTTTTTATTTAGCTTCTTCAGCTGTTTGTAGTAGCTAAAAGCAAGCAATGGCAGTATTCTACCTAGTGCAAATAATTGTGTGAATTGTGCTTCTGTTCGAGCAATATGTGCACGTGTATATGTTCAACTTTTCTACACTTCACATGGCCATATCACAAGAAGTTTTGGACAAATTCTCACAATAATTCCCACATTGTGACTCACCTCAACATCATTAGCTCCTCTGAGGGAGGCACTGCATACCTAGCTAGGTACGATTGGGGGCGGTCCCACGAGGCCGACGGTCCCTTGCCCCCAATCATACCTAGCTAGATATGCGGTGCCTCTCGAGTAGAAGCTCATGATGTTATGCATTGTATGAAAAACACTTAAAAAGACTTTGTTTCCTACATGAGAAAATGTTTAAATCTAGTTATTGTGCATATTGATACAGCCATTTTGAAAAACTCACGAGTTTGCGCACGTCTAGAAGAGGAAGAATATTATGTTAGCATATGCACTTCACATGGTAGCCATTGAGCCTGAGTATTAGGAAACGACCGCATAGTGAGCTCTCCCACCAGAGGTTTGCTTATGTAGACCCCCACAACTTTCTGACATCGCCCAATGTGAGATTTTTTTTTTCTCACTAAAAGGATTCAACATCATGATAATTAGCTACCTCCAAGAAGGGAGCCAATGCCTGGCTAGGTACATTTGGGGTTAGCTAGCTAAGCATGCGCTCCCTCTCGAGCAATAGCTCATGATGTTGAATCCTATATTGAAAAGACAAGGTTTTCTTCTCTCTGTTGCCTTGATTTTCAAAAACTAATTGTAAGAGCACAATTGCTCCGGCTATATTATATTCATTCATTATCTATTCCTTCCAATGAAACCTTACCTCCTTGGATGTCTCTCTCCCCCTTCCAAATAGGTGATTCAAGACTTGAACCCTACCCCGCATCAAGTTATTGGAAGGAAGAGATAAGAAACCGGAAAGGCACTGCCCGGCATTGGTCCCCATGGGGACCCATTGTGGAAGGCTTGAGGCTTAATAGCCACTAAATAGAAATAGACAGGAATCTTAACAGCAAGGGCTTTTGTCAACGTGGATTCTCTTTGGGATTACCAGAAAGGAGATTGGAGCTCATTTTAACGTCTAAAGCTCTGCAACAATCTATCGCTTCAGGAGGAAACCCTCATCGGAAGACTACTTCAAAAAATATCAAACCTTACCCCTCCTCCCTGCTCCTGACCATTGGATTGGAAAGCTTGGAAATGGCCTGAAAAAGGTTTATTTTACTAGCCTAGGATGAAACCAATTTTTGAAAATCTTTTCTCTTCAGCGGATTGGTTAGATCACGTAACTCAATAGGGTCTGGTCCAAGAAATGGACTGCAAGAAAATGGAGACAAGTGATTGCCAACATCTGGAAGGCCAAATGCGACGAGAAAGACAAAGTGTTCCTTTGTAGAATTCTCTTCGGTTGCATCCCCATCAGGGACAAGGCTTAAGCAAGAGGTCTAGCAGAAGGAATAATGTATCAAATGCAAGCACCCGAACGAATGCCTCATGCACCTTTCTGGAGTTGTTCAAAAATCAGAGCTTTCATGGAAAATCCTTTCACGAAGGTTGTAACCTTTTCTGGCTGATTTTTATGCAACTCAAGCTCAACTGAGCATTTCTTTAAAAAAGTTACGATGACGTTTCGCATGTTGGGTTGAGCCATCCCACACAAACACCCAAGGTGCCCTTTGCACTTAACCGACCCCACGCCCCCCCGAAAACTCTTTGCCAACTATCCCATCGTCGTAACTTTTCTTTGCTTTCTACACTCACATTTCTACCGCCGTCGACGTCGCAACTTTCCTCTGCTTGTTGCCAAGAGGCTGATATCACCTCACATTCGGTTTTGTTTCTGATTTTATGCTATTTGGTACCCCTTACTACCTAACGATATATCAATTAATACTATCTTATTGGTATCCACTCTTTCAATGTGGTGAGATGGCTTCTTTGTACGGTACACAACCGTATGTTGGTATCAACCCTCCAATTTGAAGGGTTTAAACACACTCTCCTTTTCTTTCTAAACAAATTGGAAGGCATACAACTATTTCTACAACTTTCCTACAATTATTTTAAAGTGTAGCATTTTCCTAACTCTTGTAGAGAAGGGTGAGGGTGAAGCCCACTTGAAAAGCCTTCTAGTTTTACATTTGGTTGGTATAATGATTTTTCTATGAATATTAAAGTAGTCACCGAGCCCTCCAGGGGAGTAGTTAGATCCCTTGTTTACCGTGAGACAAAAAATACTACTAGTATGTGACCTGCGCGTTGTTGCGGCCAAAGAAACATCGCTTCTATTCTTGTAGGGATATCTTCTCTTGCAAATAAAACACTATCAATACTCTATTCCTACATGTATATTCTATCGCATTTCTAAAAGTAATACACTACACAACCTCTTGAAGATTCTAACAAACATAAATATATCTAAAATTATACAAAGCATTCTTTGATACCAAGCCTGGGAGCTTCTCATAGACATTGTTTTTCATAAGATGCTAGTCCTTGTTCAAAAAAATTCATTAGGAAAATTTTGGGCTCTACATGGGCCCTGTAAGGATCCCTAATTTCATGGGATTAAAGCTTAAATTGTCTATATTCTAGGAGACATCCAAGACCACGCATAGGGTAAGTGGTGGTTCTAGGCCTCTTAAATGTATCAACATGAGTGGGTTATAGTGGCCTAGACTTGACCTTTAGATTCTCCAAAATAAAATGACATTGTGAGTTTTAAATTTTCCAAAAATAAGCCAGCAAAGCATTTCATTGGCCAAGAATAAGGTCTTGGACACTTTTTACACATTTGGGGCATAGTCAAAGCTTTTAATTTTTTTTAAAATGCAGTCGAATGGTGAGACTGGCTGTGTACGTTGTGCCGCCTGAGATACAAGGCGCGTGGACCATGGAGCATCAGCCACGTCAATTCTATGGCCCACGCTTGAAGCGTTGTAGGCGGGCTGAGACAAACGGCAATTTATGATCCCACATGCGAACTCTTCAAACCATCCCAGGCAGTCACGCAATGAGTCGCTCCATTTCTGACATGAGATTGCGCTGCCACCCTTATGCTGCGAGGCGCCGAAAGCTTACTCCATTTACCCATTCAGAGGCGAACGCGTGGCCTCTCTCAACCTATACGAGCACGCACTTAAATCAAAAAGGACCCGACCCTTGTCCCTACAGTTAATGTCTACGAGCAAAAGTGGCCCCACTTCATTTTCTCACGTCCAAAAAAACCACTCTATGGTTTTCCATTGGGTGGATTTGACCTTGCATATCATTGAAACTAGGGGACAAGCAATGACAGGCCTAGCTTTCTCTAGCTAGTAGATGATATCCCAACTCCACTCTCATTGGCCAAGTGTTAACCCCCCCCTAATCAAAGAGGCCCATGTAGAGCCCAAATGTTTCCTAATGTAGGAGTGCTCTACTTCTATTGTGGTAGAGAGAGAGAGAGAGAGAGAGAGAGAGAGAGACTCCACCTTCTGGTGTATTTTGGTTTAGCAATGCTACCAATGTTGATTATATAGATTAGGTAAGTTAGCATGGTATGAAGAGATGAAAGCCGTTTGTAATCAATGTAACAATAAAGCTCTTTTTAAAAATAGAGTGCGTTCTAGAATTGGTTTCAACAATAGGAACACAATTGAATTCAATATCTCTACTCCACTCTAGTCTTACTTACTTCTATCCTTGCGTCTTTCTTATGAGAAAGACATGGTAGAAGTATACATCATAACTTCTTATATGGCAAGAAGACCATCTTTCTCTTGGTCTACCTAGAGTTGACAAAAGTGCTACCAAGTCAAGAAGTACAAACTAAGTAAGCCAGCAAGTTTTTAAAGATGAAGGACCATAATTGATACAGTGTGTAATTATGAAACTTTTCATGTCTAAAACTAGAGTTGTGAAAATATAAGGGCTCATAGTTTCCAATGTACCAGAAAAGCTTCAAGTTTCAAAGAGATGTGCTGAAATTATTTTAATATTAAGAATGTGATTACATCTATGCTGCTCTCTAGATGCTTCTCTTGAATCTCTATCTATGTTCACAAACATGGTAATGGTTTACGTCATCACCTAATCACAACAATACATAAGCATCTTAGTATGATAAGGTGCATACTATTTGTTCGTGTACACTTTCACATCATTTTCATCTTAAAATGTGATAGAAATGAAAGCAAAGTAAGGTTGCTCAGTTATTTATTTTTGTAGGAGTTTTGGCCATTATGCTAAACTTAAGGACGTGGTGTAAAATTGAGGTTGTGACACCATTGATCTCTATCTATCTTTATCCTCTAATTACAAAACCATATTCCTCTTTGAGAGAGCAGATTGTATTCAACCAGCTTGAGCCTATTTCCTTGCGCACAATCTATACTATACCAACCATTTGGCTTAACTGTTGCTCTGTTAAATGTGTAATTGGACATTGAGGCAATGTAGGACAGTCTCTTTTTATGTACACATTAGGTTTCAACAATAGGAACACAATTTGTTGGAGGAGAGACTCACACACCCATGAAGTGCATGCAAACACTACCTAGATCAACATAATGTCAATCGAGGACACAGATGACACGATAGGCACACGGAGAAAATCTCTTTAGCTTGTCAGGCTGAGACCATCCTACACATACAACACTCTGAAAGGCCAACTAAACCACAATCAAGAACCTCACTGCTCTCAACTACACCACCTAGCCACATACACACATACGGAAGGTAACTCACCTAATCATGCCAGATTCGTACGAAACTTAAGGAACACCATCCCCTCACTAGGATACACCTGTCCCTAAGCTTCTACACTCAAAACCCTCACTCTAAACCCATCTGCGGAAAACGCATAGGATGACAGAGCATAATTTTGAAAGTACCCGAAACTGAAATTTATGAGTACCTATGCGTAGCTTATGTCGCCATGATTCTATAGACTACTAGCACGTAGAAAACAGACATCGTTTGATACACTTACGGCCACAAATAGCTTGTAGATGCATCGGCGTGTGCGGTTCGTCTCACGTGGAATGCTTGGCATTGTCGCATAACTCTCCTCAAGCCTACAACAATGGTCTAGTCGGATCTCCAATGTGTTGAGCGAGCCGAGCGTAGCTAGAAGATAAAGCTCACGCTCACTCTCTTTCTCTCTCACACACAGTAGACGGCAGCGCTAAAGTTTTGATTATGATTAAAGCCTCTCTTACAAAATGACCTAGGTACCTTATATACTAAGGCTATCTTAGGTTTAACCAAAAATGGGGTTGAAAGGGTCAAATGGCTTTGTATTTACAATCTGGAAGTGCCATTGCACCCCGGCTTCTGAAACTAGAATAACTACTCATTACAAATGACGTTTATAGCCATAAACCGCAGCATTTCATAACTCGCAAAAGACAAGACTTTGGTACGAAACTTGAGTTATGTTGTGTTGTTGACCCAGCGGTCAACACTCCCCCCTTCCGCGTTCATGTCGTCCCCGACATGACCTGATTGTCGATGGCGATGTGGTCTTTGTTGTCGTTTTGGCTTCATCTGTTACACTGCTTGTAACTTTGTCGAACCACAACAAGAACTATGATCCATTAGAGCGGACATCTATCATCATAACCATTCATCTTTTGAGATCCTCTGATTACTTTTATGTCTGCTCTTCTTCAGTGGGGGCTTCTTTGTTCCTGTGCAATCATGTTGTTAGTGTTGTCTGCAGCTTTGTCATTGTAGGCCATTCTTTGACTCGCCATTGAGGAGAAGTATGCTATGATCTAAAATTGGTGCTCCAATTCATTCGTCAATTGATTTGAGTAGCATTTCCTTATTGTTGATGTAGAAGGAATATGTACAAGAGGATGGTGATAGGTGTCTTTAGATTAGGGCCTAAAACCTGGATGACCAAAGGGAAAAAACCCGGTGGGCCTTTGGTATACGCTCTTATTGGAGTTGAGCAGTTGAACGTGAAGTACATGTTCATGAAAGGTGAGTGCTTGGGTGAAACACGGAAAGAGTGTCTGATGCAAGTGCCAATTATGGGACACTCTATATGCATATGAGAAATTTGTCAACAAAAGCATGCAATGTGAAATAAGGAGACATTGATGGGTGTTTCGAGGAATAAATGTAGCACATGTGACATCAAAAGATGTCTCAATAGCTTCCACCTTTCCAGGAAGGGTTGTCGATGTAGAAGTTTCTCCATTCGTATCTCACTGTGCTCAGTACATGAGTGTCTTTTGGACCTTCTCCTTCACTTCACCAGACTTAAGTACTTAGACTTCGACTCTTTTGCTCACCTATACCAGCATGAGTGACACAACGTAAATATGCTCAACTCTTCCAGCTTGAGCAGTACCTAGAATAGCTAAGACGCTTAGACCATAGAGAATATTACTTGAAGCTTTGGGACTAACACCTCACTCATTTTGTGGCTTAGCTACTCGACTCTAACTTTTATGACTTGTCGGTTTCCTGTTGACACTACTTTGTGACAAGTTCTTTGGTTGTTGTAGTGGCTGCTGAGACATACTTCATGAAGTTTCATCGTTTCCCTGTACCTTCTTCTCTTTGTAGTGCTCAGGCCTCTTTTCAGTCTTTTCTTCATGTGGATTATGGATTTTTTTATTTTTTCTTAATAATAAGCAAATAAAATCTTAAAACAACTCAACAAAAGAAAAATCATTCAAATAGAAATCTAAATGCTATGTACACTATACACATGTCCCTAGGGGCTCATATATGGATTTTGTCCCCATACTCCTCTGTAACACTACTATGAGGGCATATACTATAAATTTTGTCAAAAAATTATCACAATAAAATGCAAAAATTCAATGCATCTCACAAAACATTGCCCTCTAATAGTCATAATGTTAGGTCCGCATTCAGAATGCCTCCCCCCTTCCTATTTGGAGTCATCCTTTACGACAGGGCATCGCAAAGGGTATGTGTTGTGCTTGGGAAATTAAAAGTTGTGCCTATGAAGGCCTTGTAATGTAGCCCTATTATGCATACACAGTCAATGCATGGAAAAGATTTATGTTGTGCAAGATGTGGATATAAGCAATTTTCTTATTTGCATTTGTTGGCGAGGCTTCTTATTCTAAGCAATGTATGGTCTTTGAAGCTACTGTATCGTTGCATAATTGAAGCGACTTGCTCTCTTCTAACTGTACTGCAATCGCAAGAAGAATTGTAAGAATTCAAGCAGCGATGCACTGACATCAGTTTTGTTGTTCTTCTTTGGGACCCATTTCTTTGCGAATATTGGTTGTTTTGTTGCTGGCTCTCGTTTGGGAACCCATACTTGCCCGTGCTTCGTTTGTGTTTGAAGAGACTTCTTTGGGATCCACCTTTTTGTTGT
Organism: Adiantum capillus-veneris; assembly: GCF_014529385.1. Taxonomy (NCBI): domain Eukaryota; kingdom Viridiplantae; phylum Streptophyta; class Polypodiopsida; order Polypodiales; family Pteridaceae; genus Adiantum; species Adiantum capillus-veneris. The sequence continues at coordinate 64,754,251 of NC_140942.1, read as the reverse complement.
GTGAGTCAACAATGGTCTTTGCTTCAGCCCTTGTACGCTTGGTTGGGGACGGGATTTAGGCTTTGAAAGTCGATATTGTGGTTGTTTTGGAATCCAAATGAATTCCTGACTTTTTGGTGCTTGAATCAACTTCTTTGGAGCCCAAACCTGAGTTGTGAAAGCTTGCAATTTTGTGATATTCTTACCCGTTCGTGCACGCTTTCCTTGTTTTTGTTTTTGTTTTGGTGTTGGATTTTGTGATTTGTCATTAGAGATCTTTGTCTTCTTGATCCATATCTGTTTTTGGCCGATCTGGCTTTTTGGTATCCAGATTTGTCGAGCTTTTTGGCTTTGACTTGTTGTCCTGTTCTTTTGACCTGTCATGGTTGTTGCTGAAGGGGTTGGTGATAGTGATGGCCTAAGTTGATGATAGGGGATGTCTTAAGATTCATCACTATCGCTGCTATCTTCAGCAAGGTTGACTTCTTGTACTTTCCCTTGATTTTTTGGCTGGTAGAGGAAAGTTACTGTCTGTTTGCTCGTAGGTGGTAGTTTCTTGGAGGACTTTTCTAGCCCATTGATTAGAGCATTGTTAGCTCGTTGCTTTGGTCGTATTCCTCCTAGCTGAGTCTTTGCATCCTTATTAGAGCCATGTATGAGGATGCTTGTGGTGGTTGTGTTTTCATCGAGGACTTTGGAATCCACTTTTGATGTACGTTATTCGTGTAGCGATGACATTGATTCCCGGGTCATTGATCTTCTTGAAGCTCGAAGTGTTCTACAGAGTCATAGAACTCATCATCTTCTTCATCTTTTGATTCTCCACATTTCTTTGTTTGCTCCTTATGTTGAGAGCTTGTTGATGTCTGGTTCTCTTCGTTTTCCTGGATTACACTTACTGCAAAATAAGGAACGACATCATTTACATTTTCATCACAAAACTTTGTTGTGGGAGCATCCTCCATGGTGCACACGTCCAGAGTAGCCAAGATGTGTTCCCATCCAAAAGGCTCTAACTTTTCTTCAGGAAATGGTTCTGGGATATAGTCCATATTCTCTATAACACGCTCTAGGATACATTCCTCACGTTTCAAGCTACCACATTGTGAAGCTCCACACATCCACAGTTCTTTAGGCTTACCTAACCAAGCTGGAAGTTCTGATTCTGCTACTGTGGCGGAATCAAACTCCTCAACCGGTGTTCTCGTCACATCCCTATAGCTATGGTCCCTCAATTTTATCTTTGTTATGGTTTCCATATGTCTCAGGTATATATGGTCATAACCCCAATCTTGGACCATTTTCAATTGTCGCATGAATGGTCTTCCCAGAATGATGTCATAGTTGTTCTTCTTGCCAAAGTCAACAATAGCAAAAGTGTGTTCATATTCAATGCCACAAGAAGTAACAAGTACTTTTTCTAGCAGTCCTAGGGGCTTTTCCTTGTGTCCGTCTGCAAGCTGCAGGGTCATTCGTGTGGATATCAAGGCAGGTTTTCCCCATTTTTTCCAAACCTCTTTTGTTGCAATGGCCACACCAGCTCCACTGTCAAGGATTGCCATGGTTTTTAACATTATTGAATTCCACAGGAAGGGTGGTGTTTCCATCTTCTCCCTCATAATACTCGCCTACCTTGTTTTAATGGCACTGGCCTAGTATTTAGTTGAGGCATTTCAAGCTCTTTGATGCCTTCCTCGATTTGAGTCATTGGGGTTTTTACACCAAATTTCTCTAGACATTTACCCACATTAGCCCACATATTTGGTCTTATTATGAGCAACTCGGCTAACATTATTGTACAGGTGACTGGGGTAGATAGAATATCTACTAGCCCCTTTGAATCGATGGCCTTGTTCGGAGACAGTCTCTGTGATGGGACTGCAACCACATCTGACTTGGTCTCGTATTGTCCCATGTAGGACGGTAGTGTTCTTAGCGAATGGGGTTGACTATCCATAGATTGTACAGATCCTTTGTCGCCCCAATACAATCGCACGTCTAGATTCATTTGAGATCCAGTCTCAAATTCCTCTATTGGTGGTAGAAACACTCCTCGTTCATCACTAGTCTTGTCTACTCGTCTTCTTAGGTCATCGGCTTCATTGGCCTCTCTGACTTGTTTCCACAATTCGTCAAGACCATCTATCTCTTTACAATCCTCAGGTATAGCTTGGTGAAATCCCTCGGAAGAGTTATCCGTGGTATTCAGTACTATCCTTGGTTCTAATGCTGGGTCTTTGAGGTTTGGTATGTGCTCATGACTAGAATCTGGCTCTTTTAGTTCCTGGTTTGGTGGGATTACTTTTGTAGGCATGACACGGATCGCATCCTCAGGTTTTGCAACTGGTGGTTCTAGTAAAGCTTGGGCTGTTTGAATCATTTTCTGGCACATTTCAAACCTTTGCTTTTCTAGTTCCACATAGGGATATGTCATCCACTTGTGTTCTTGGGTTTGGTTGTTTTTGAGCCTCACATCATAGGCTTTCAAGAGGGCATCTAATGTCTCATTAACCTTCTCTACCAACACAGATCCTCCTAAACTAGCACTTCTTGGTTTCTCATCCGTGGATGGTTCTTCTAGAGGTTTAACCATCTGTGTAAGAGAATGTGCCTCCTTTTCCTCATGTTGTTTTATCTTCTCCTGAGCTTCGGTAAGCTTCTCAGCTAGGGATTTTTGCTCTCGTTCCCTGCATGCTTTCATCCTAGTCTTTCTAGATTTCCAACTATTTCGTTTGCTCTTGGTTTTCTGACTAGGTGCATCTGTTTAGGTTCCATCATCTGTCTTTGGACTCATGTCACTTTCCGTGTTCTTTGTCTCTGGATTCTCATCAACTTTCTTTTGAGCTTGTGCTCTCGTAACCACTTGAACTGGTACGACATTTTCATTTTCTGAGCTACTAGGTAGCTGAACAATCCCTAATATATTTGTCGTGATTTTCCTGATTTGGTTTGGTTTTTTCGCGCAATCGGGGATCAAGATGCCACACTCAAGACAATAGGCATTTACTTCAGTGATCTCGGTATGAGGACATTGTTTGATCAAGTGGTTGTCACGACTTTTGTGACAATTTGTCTCTGGTTGAGGAGATTCTTTTAGCATTTCCTCTTGGCTATAAGCAAGCTTTGACCTAGATAAGCCGCTATTTGCAATGAATCGCAATGTCCTTTCATCCATTTCATACCTTCTTTCTTTCGACTAAAACCCAGGAGGTAGAGGTTGTACCGGCCTCTCCACTCCATGTGTTTCTCTCACATTTTGTTGCTCCAAAGGGTAGTACTCACTTTGGTTGCTATACCACATTGTAGCTGGTACTGGCGTTGGTTTATTTGATGCTTCCATCATTGGCATGTATCTCATGTCTACCTGCATTCTAGTACCTGGCAGTAGAGGTTGTTGTCCTAAGACAAGCTGTGGCCTTAAAACTCCTACTGGTCTTGGCGCATTCCCTGTAATGTATCTAGGTGGAGTAGGTGCTTTTGGAACAGGTTGTACATACCTCTCCCTAGCATTTTCCATGCTATAATAGAACTCTTCCTCCATATGGTTCGTCCATTTTCTCTCAATTTCACACCACTTCGGCTCTCCCGAATCAGACCTTACAAGAGGAATCAACCTCTTGACCAAGTCGTCGATAAGCTTTTCTTGATCAATAGGTGCCGTTGGCTTGGCAATGGACTCCCTTATCTGTGAAACACTGTGCTGAGAGGATGTGTCATCTCCTTGACTCTTTAAGTCCTTTTCTTTGTATGCCTCACAGTTATCCACTAGATAAAGAGCTTCTTTGATCAACTCATTTAGCGTCCTCCTCCTTATCATATGCAGATCCTTCTAAAGGCCCACATGTCTCATTCCCTGGATAAAGATCAGCATCAGTCGTGCTTGCGTAGGTAATTCCGCTCTCGGACAGAGCTTAACATATCTCTTGAGCCGTAATGATGCTTTGCGTACTGATTCATTCTCTTTCTGTTTGAATCTATGGATTTGCGAGACCTTGTTGTGAGCAATGCCTTTTGGTGAGAATTCTTCAATAAACTCCTCAAACAGCTCATCTAGGGTCTCAAAATTCCATTTTTCCACCGAGTCGAACCATGTAGCTGCATCATCTTCTAGAGTCAATCCAAATCCCGCAAACTGTGTCGCAAAATTTGAAACTTCCTCTGCTCTAATCACTCTTCTAAAAGCCGTTACGTGATCTCTCGGATCTTTATCTCCGGAGTATTTTCTATTTACCCATTTCTGGACTTGGGATGGTCTAACTTGTCGATTGTCTACAAGTTTAACCAGAGACTCTCCCAATCCTTCTCTCGTTATCGCTCTTGAAGGGAATCATGGTGGCTCTCTTCTTGGAATTCCTATAGGAATTCTTGTGTTTGGTGGAGGCATTTGTGGTCCTTCATTGACCAAATATCCACCTCTTTCTAGTACAGTCTGTGGATTTGTGCTTTCTACAACTCTGTATTCTCGTCCATACTTGTCGACAACTATAGATCTCCATTGACAGTCGACTCCGTATGTGTAGACATATAAGAGCTTGTAATCCGTTATCTCCTCTAGGTATGGATCTGAGCACCTATAAAGATTGACCTCATTGTCGTCAATGTATCTATATAGTCCTTCACTCTCATGACCAATCATCCAAACTCTCTCAACAAGATGGATCTTTATCAATTGCAAGTTTGGAAGATCCATTGTGGGAGGATATTCCTCTATCGTCAGGATCTCCAAGCTTGTGTAAGTTGCGTTTGAATCTAGAGTAGACATGATTTTTGGGCTTAAGAGCTTTTGCTTGGTTCAAGTAGACTTAGTCCACTGTGTTCAAGTGCTTTGGTTAGAGAAAAGTCCAAACTATGTCCAAAACCGCACCCGTTTCTTCACAATTCTCGCAAATTGTCGCTTTTAGACACCCCTAACTTGCGGATGTATTTTGAGGCCTCAAACGACGTTTTTTTCAAAGTTGAACTAAATGGTTTTCGTTGGCATACATTTAGTTCAAGTTTTGCTCTAAGATCTGTAGAGCCGCTCTCGGGCTACGTTTTGATATAAAAACTTTTCCGATCCGATACCGTTTGTGAAAGTTATGGCCAAAACAATGAAATGCAGTTTAGACTGGTCAAAATGAGTCCAAATTCAATTTTAAAAGAAGATTTGGGATCTCTGTGACACTGTGAACACTTCTGTATGGTCAAAATTACAGTTGGACCCTGAAATTGGCCTAGAGACATCCTACGCGTAGTATGTCTGTATGCTCAAAATTTAACAAAATTTGGTCCAAAGACTCCCCTTAAGTCCAGCAACACAATGGTATGCTCAGAATTTCATTTGGACCTAAAAATGGCCTTGAGACATCCTACGCGTAGGATGTCTTTTTGCTCAGAATGACTTGAAATTTTCACCCCAACTTCTCCTTGATGTGCTGATCACAGTTGTGTGCTCATAGGTTGGTTTGAAGTCTCCTACGCGTAGGATGTCTAACTGCTCAGATTTTGTCCACACTTGATCTCAAGATTCTCCTAATGCTCAGCAACCCAATGGTATACTCAAAATTGAATTTGGATGCCAATAGGTCAAGATTTGGGCTGCATAAGCTTCTAGTGCACTCCAAGAGTAGGATGTCTAACAATTCTTGTCTTTGCTTGGTAAATAGGCCAAACAAGGTCCAAATTCACTTTTGAAAAAAGTTTTGGAATCCTTGAGACACTTAGAACCTCCCTATATGGCCAAAGTAGAAATTTGACCACTTTTTGCTCTGTTTCAGCTCAAACTTGAACTATAGCTTCCCCTTGATGTGCTAAACTCACAACTATTTTTACTTTTTGATTCTGACACCTATAGGTTGGTCAAATGATCAAGAATCTGTTCCAAAAGCCAGATGTCTGTTCTGATGAATTCGCAAGTCAAATCAACTCCAAATTGGACCAAATTTGCCTAGGAGGCTTGCCTAAAACTATACAACACCCTGCTATGTCCACAGTTTGAATTTGGCCCCTCAATCATGCCTTAGACATCCTACGCGTAGGATGTCTAACTGCTCAGAATTGCCCCAAATTTGAACCACAGACTCTCCTTAAGGTGTTGATCACTGTGGTATGCTCAGAGGTTGATTTGGAGTGCTAAATCATGGTGAAGACATCCTACGCGTAGGATGTCTAAGTGCTTAGAATTGCCCCAAACTTGAGCCACAGCTTCCCCTTGATGCCAGCAACCCAATGCTATGCTTAGATTTTAATTTGGATGTCAAAAGACCCCAAAACTAGCTATCCTTGCCTTTTTCAGTCAAAAATGCTAAAGTCTGTTCAATCTTCACTTTCACTGACCCAAATGAGATGAAATTGATCACATGCACTCAATACAATATTTAGAACATGCCTATGGAGTCATTCTATGGTTTGGTCTCAACATTATGCCTTGGGCACAATTTGGGTAGGATGTCTAGCAATTTTCGTCTTTTGGCTTTGTTCTGTCAAAATTTGGTCAAATTTTCACTTTCCATGTGAAAATAGGGTAGAACCTACCTTCTAAACACACTGGCAACCTCAGATTTTCAAAAAATTGCCCAGATCACCCTGTAGACATCCTACACGTAGGATGTCTACTGCTGAGTTTTTGAGACTGAAGTGTCCCTGATGCTTCCTTATGCTCTCAGCAACTGCAAGTATGCTTCACAATTGCAAAAACATGCAAAAATCACTCAATTTAAGCCTTTTGTGAAATTTTACGTTTTTTGACTCTGCCTTTTCGCTTTTGGTCTCAACAAAAATAGGGAAAAACACCCAAGTCAATATGTTACTAGGGTAAAACCTACCCTCTGAACCCACTGGTAACCTCAGTTTTCCCAAATTCCCTGCCAAAAGTGCCCTGGAGACATCCTACGCGTAGGATGTCTACTGATGAATTTTTGGCAGAATTCATCCACAGGCATCCCCAAGTCTTGAGCACTACTTTTCTAGCATTCCTACCAGTTTGTATGCGAAATTTGACTCAGAATCTTAAAGTTCTTGTTTTCGCGTTTTTGACACTCCGTCTTTGGTCTTTTGGGTGTCAAGAGTTGGTCAAAACTCTAGTTTCAATGTGTACTTAGGGTAAATCCCCCCTTCTGAACACACTAGTGCAGTCAGAATTTTCAAATTTGGTCTCCAAAACCCCCTTGAGACATCCTACGCGTAGGATGTCTATGTTTACAGAATTGCAAGTTTTCTTCACAGAACCCTTGCAAATGCTCTTTTATATGCACAGCATCAGTCATTCATACAAAAATATCCACAAAAGCTTGTTTAATGCATTTTTACCCTCAAAAGCACACTTTTCCATGATTTCAAATGCAATCAAGCACTTTAGCAAATAATTCAGTGCTGAATAGCTCTAGATCAGAATCGAATCACTTACCTAAAGCTACTCCTACAAATCATATGGGGTTTTGCATCTATGAGTAGAAAAACGCTTCACTGCCACACACGGACTAGTAAACGCTTTTATCACCTTACAAATCACTCGACCACCAACAACTACTCTAATCCACAGATCCTAACTAAACCTATCTAGTCGTAGACCCTCGGCAAGACACACGCTTCCTGGCTATCCACTTGATCACGGAATATCCTCTTCCGGATCCACTTAAGAAAAACGCTTTCTTTAGCCGAAACTAAATCAAGCAACCATCACACGAGTGTTAGTAGAAAACCTACTTAGGTCCTTGTGTCCCCGGCAACGGCGCCAATGTTGGAGGAGCGACTCACACACCCATGAAGTGCATGCAAACACTACCTAGATCAACATAATGTCAATCAAGGACACAAATGACACGATAGGCACACGGAGGAAATCTCTTTAGCTTGTCAGGCTGAGACCATCCTACACATACAACACTCTGAAAGGCCAACTAAACCTCAATCAAGAACCTCATTGCTCTCAACTACACCACCTAGCCACATACACACATACGGAAGGTAACTCACCTAATCATGCCAGATTCGTACGAAACTTAAGGAACACCATCCCCTCACTAGGATACACCTGTCCCTAAGCTTCTACACTCAAAACCCTCACCCTAAACCCATCTGCGGAAAACACGTACGATGACAGAGCAGAATTTTGAAAGTGCCCGAAACTGAAATTTATGAGTACCTATGTGTAGCTTATGTCGCCACGATTCTATAGACTACTAGCACATAGAAAACAGACATCATTTGATACACTTACGGCCACAAATAGCTCGTAGATGCGTCGGCGTGTGCGCTTCGTCTCGCGTGGAATGCTTGGCACTGTCGTGTAGCTCTCCTCAAGCCTACAACAATGGTGCAGTCGGATCTCCAATGTGTTAAGCGAGCCGGGCGTAGCTAGAGGATAAAGCTCACGCTCACTCTCTTTCTCTCTCACAGACAGTAGACGGCAGCGCTAAAGTTTTGATTATGATTAAAGTCTCTCTTACAAAATGACCTAGGTACCTTATATACTAAGGCTACCTTAGGTTTAACCAAAAATGGGGTTGAAAGGGTCAAATGGCTTTGTATTTACAATTTGGAAGTGCCATTGCACCCCGGCTTCTGAAACTAGAATAACTACTCATTACAAATGACGTTTATAGCCATAAACCGCAGCATTTCATTACTCGCAAAAGATAAGACTTTGGTATGAAACTTGAGTTATGTTGTGTTGTTGACCCAGTGGTCAACACAATTGAATTCAATATCTCTACTCCACTCTCTTACTTACTTCTATCCTTGTGTCTTTCTTATGAGCAAGACATGGTAGAAGTATACATCATAACTTCTTATATGGCAAGAAGACCATCTTTCCCTTGGTCTACCTAGAGTTGACAAAAGTGCTACCAAGTCAACAAGTACAAACTAAGTAAGCCAGTAAGTTTTTAAAGATGAAGGCCCACAATTGCTACAGTGTGTAATTATGAAACTTTTCATGTCTAAGACTAGAGTTGTGAAAATATAAGGGCTCATAGTTTCCAATGTACCAAAAAAGTTTCAAGTTTCAAAGAGATGTGATGACATTCTTTTAATATTAAGAATGTGATTACATCTATCTTTCTCTCTAGATGCTTCTCTTGGATCTCTATCTATGTTCACAAGCATGGTAATGGTTTACGTAATCACCTAATCACAACAACTATTTGTTCGTGTACACTTTCACATCATTTGCATCTTAAAATGTGATAGAAATGAAAGCAAAGTAAGGTTGCTCAATTGTTTTTTTTTGTAGGAGTTTTGGACATTATGCTAAACTTAAGGACGTGGTGTAACATTAAGGTTGTGACTAAAATCATGCATGCCGTTGATCTCTATCTATCTTTATCCTCTAATTACAGAACCATATTCCTCTTTGAGAGAGCAGATTGTATTGGCAACCAGCTTGAGCCTATTTCCTTGCGCACAATCTATACTATACCAATTGCAACCATTTGGCTTCATTGTTGCTATGTTAAATGTGTGTTTGGACGTTGAGACAATGTAGGATAGTCTCTTTTAGTGTACACATTAGGTTCCTTGAAAATGAGTATCATACCCTACTTGAGTATACACACACCCACACACGCACACACATACATATATATATATACATGTATGTGTGTGTGTGTGTGTGTGTGTGTGTGTGTGTGTGTGTGTACATATATATATATTCTTATATCGAAGATTTGTCACATAGGTCTTGAAGCCTTTTGTTGTTGTTATAGTACAATAACTTTGACATTCAAAACTTTTATGCTCCCTTTGTGCTCCTCTCTCTCTCTCTCTCTCTCTCTCTCTCTCTCTCTCTCACTCTCTCTCACACACACACACACACACACACACACACACATGTATTAGATGGATAGCAGTTTGCATGGAGCTCATGCATATACATATGACTTGTCATCATGGTATAGTAGTTCAAAAATTGGCAGTGCGGTTG